>NW_027362772.1:89772988-90372988 GCF_046119375.1 Phyllobates terribilis
GTGGTGCTGTGCAGTGTATATATACAGGAGGAGTGGTGCTGTGCAGTGTATATATACAGGACATGAGGAGTGGTACTGTGCAGTGTATATATACAGGACAGGAGGAGCGGTACTGTGCAGTGTATATATACAGGACAGGAGGAGTGGTACTGTGCAGTGTATATATACAGGACAGGAGGAGTGGTACTGTGCAGTGTATATATACAGGACAGGAGGAGTGCTACTGTGCAGTGTATATATACAGGACAGGAGGAGTGGTACTGTGCAGTGTATATATACAGGACAGGAGGAGAGGTACTGTACAGTGTATATATACAGGACAGGAGGAGTGGTACTGTGCAGTGTATATATACAGGAGGAGTGGTACTGTACAGTGTATATATACAGGACAGGAGGAGTGGTACTGTGCAGTGTATATATACAGGACAGGAGGAGTGGTGCTGTGCAGTGTATATATACAGGAGGAGTGGTGCTGTGCAGTGTATATATACAGGACATGAGGAGTGGTACTGTGCAGTGTATATATACAGGACAGGAGGAGCGGTACTGTGCAGTGTATATATACAGGACAGGAGGAGTGGTACTGTGCAGTGTATATATACAGGACAGGAGGAGTGGTACTGTGCAGTGTATATATACAGGACAGGAGGAGTGGTACTGTGCAGTGTATATATACAGGACAGGAGGAGTGGTACTGTGCAGTGTATATATACAGGACAGGAGGAGAGGTACTGTACAGTGTATATATACAGGACAGGAGAAGTGGTACTGTGCAGTGTATATATCCAGGAGGAGTGGTGCTGTGCAGTATATATATATATACAGGAGGAATGGTACTGTACAGTATATATACAGGACAGGAGGAGCGGTACTGTGCAGTGTATATATACAGGAGAGGAGAAGTGGTACTGTGTAGTGTATATATACAGGACAGGAGGAGTGGTACTGTGTAGTGTATATATACAGGACAGGAGGAGTGGTACTGTGCAGTGTATATATACAGGACAGGAGGAGAGGTACTGTGCAGTGTATATATACAGGACAGGAGGAGTGGTGCTGTGCAGTGTATATATACAGGACAGGAGGAGTGGTACTGTGCAGTGTATATATACAGGAGGAGTGGTACTGTTCAGTGTATATATACAGGAGGAATGGTACTGTGCAGTATATATACAGGACAGGAGGAGCGGTACTGTGTAGTGTATATATACAGGAGGAGTGGTACTGTGCAGTGTATATATACAGGACAGGAGGAGTGGTACTGTTCAGTGTATATATACAGGACAGGAGGAGCGGTACTGTGCAGTGTATATATACAGGACAGGAGGAGCGGTACTATGCAGTGTATATATACAGGACAGGAGGAGCGGTACTGTTCAGTGTATATATACTGGACAGGAGGAGTGGTACTGTGCAGTGTATATATACAGGACAGGAGGAGCGGTACTGTTCAGTGTATATATACAGGACAGGAGGAGCGGTACTGTGCAGTGTATATATACAGGACAGGAGGAGCGGTACTGTGCAGTGTATATATACAGGAGGAGTGGTACTGTTCAGTGTATATATACAGGACAGGAGGAGTGGTACTGTGCAGTGTATATATACAGGAGGAGTGGTACTGTGCAGTGTATATATACAGGACAGGAGGAGCGGTACTGTGCAGTGTATATATACAGGACAGGAGTAGCGGTACTGTGCAGCGTATATATACAGGACAGGAGGAGTGGTACTGTGCAGTGTATATATACAGGACAGGAGGAGTGGTACTGTGCAGTGTATATATACAGGAGGAGTGGTGCTGTGCAGTGTATATATACAGGACAGGAGGAGCTGTACTGTGCAGTGTATATATACAGGACAGGAGGAGTGGTACTGTGCAGTGTATATATACAGGACAGGAGGAGCGGTACTGTGCAGTGTATATATACAGGACAGGAGGAGCGGTACTGTGCAGTGTATATATACAGGAGGAGTGGTACTGTTCAGTGTATATATACAGGACAGGAGGAGTGGTGCTGTGCAGTGTATATATACAGGACAGGAGGAGCTGTACTGTGCAGTGTATATATACAGGACAGGAGGAGTGGTACTGTGCAGTGTATATATACAGGACAGGAGTAGCGGTACTGTGCAGCGTATATATACAGGACAGGAGGAGTGGTACTGTGCAGTGTATATATACAGGACAGGAGGAGTGGTACTGTGCAGTGTATATATACAGGAGGAGTGGTGCTGTGCAGTGTATATATACAGGACAGGAGGAGCGGTACTGTGCAGTGTATATATACAGGACAGGAGTAGCGGTACTGTGCAGCGTATATATACAGGACAGGAGGAGTGGTACTGTGCAGTGTATATATACAGGACAGGAGGAGTGGTACTGTGCAGTGTATATATACAGGAGGAGTGGTGCTGTGCAGTGTATATATACAGGACAGGAGGAGCTGTACTGTGCAGTGTATATATACAGGACAGGAGGAGTGGTACTGTGCAGTGTATATATACAGGACAGGAGGAGCGTACTGTGCAGTGTATATATACAGGACAGGATGAGTGGTACTGTGCAGTGTATATATACAGGACAGGAGGAGTGATACTGTGCAGTGTATATATACAGGACAGGAGGAGTGGTACTGTGCAGTGTATATATACAGGACAGGAGGAGTGGTACTGTGCAGTGTATATATACAGGACAGGAGGAGAGGTACTGTACAGTGTATATATACAGGACAGGAGAAGTGGTACTGTGCAGTGTATATATACGGGACAGGAGGAGTGGTACTGTGCAGTGTATATATACAGGACAGGAGGAGTGGTACTGTGCAGTGTATATATACAGGACAGGGGGAGTGGTACTGTGCAGTGTATATATATATATACAGGACAGGAGGAGTGGTAGTGTGCAGTGTATATATACAGGACAGGAGGAGTGGTACTGTGCAGTGTATATATACAGGACAGGAGAAGTGGTACTGTGCAGTGTATATATACAGGACAGGAGGAGTGGTACTGTGCAGTGTATATATACAGGACAGGAGGAGTGGTACTGTGCAGTGTATATATACAGGAGGAGTGGTACTGTGCTGTGTATATATATATATATATATATATACAGGACAGGAGAAGTGGTACTGTGCAGTATATATACAGGACAGGAGGAGTGGTACTGTGCAGTGTATATATACAGGACAGGAGGAGTGGTACTGTGCAGTGTATATACACAGAACAGGAGGAGTGGTGCTGAGAGTAGCAGCTGTCTGTGGAGCTCAAGCACTTCCAGGAGGAGGGTTGTCGTCTGCCTCTCTTCTCCCCAGGGAGAGGCAGGCTTACTGGGAGGCCGGCATGGCTTCCCAGCCTCCTATCCCCCGGTCTATGCCGGCGGGGGAGAAGGAGCCTCAACAACCGGCCCAGGAGGGAGTGAGGAGATCGGGAAGGGTGAGGAAGAATACATCCACCTGCTCCAACCCCGAGACTGTTCACCGCCAGCCCAGAGAGGGAGACCGGGGCACCCCAGGCCCCAGGAACAAGAGCCCAGCAAGATCCTGGGGGGAGATGAGCTCCAGCGAGTCCACAAGTTCCTTCTCCTCCCGAGTGGTCGCCACGTTGCGAGAGTACGAGGACGCCGGCAAAGCACTAACCCAGCTGAAAGAGGAGCTGAGGGAGGCCCGGGTCCTGAACACCCGGGCGTCCAACAAGGAGAGACCCGCGACCTCCCAGAGGGTTAAAGCCCTCAGAGACGAGGTGGTCAGGTTAGTGCTCCTCCGGGAGGGGATTGAGAAAAGCGCAGGTCCCTTCCTGGAGAGGTTTAAGAACCAGCGGCGGTTCTCAGAAATGAAGGGGTTAAACACCTCAGGAGAACCGCCAGCCGGCGTCCTTAGTGAAGAGGAGGAGGAGGATGAAGAGGTGACTGGAGTCTCAGTTGCTGGAGCCAGTGAGGGGCAGAGCCGGAGCTCAAGTGGTCTCCCTGCAGGGCAGAGGACTCCCACAGCAGAGGCTGGAGTGTCGGGGGAGGAGGAGGAAGGAGGACTGCTGAGGGAGATCCGACTGCTGGAGTCTCCAGTGGACCTGACGCGGTTTTCCTTCGGTGAGGACAAACCAGTGGAGGAGACAGGGAAGAGGAAGAAGAAGAAGACCGGAGGAGCTGCACAGGAGGTGGTGAGTTATAAGTATGTACCAATGTCTGATGTTGCACCTGCCACCTTCTGTTTAAACCCCACCAAACCTAAAGGCACGGGCTCTGCAGTGGGCTCGAGGCAGAGGCAAGGTGGGGAGAGGAGGCGGACGTCCGGCGATGCTGCCATCTGTGCGGGGAACAGTGCAGGGGGCGAGGCTGTGGAGGTACTCACAGCGCCGGACATAGGAAGTTCTGTGGAGTTTCCCACCCTGCCCTCTGCGGCTAAGCCGGTTATCACCGGGGCTGGGGGGGCAGGGAAGGATGTGAAAAACACATCAGCAAAGAACACTGGGCACACTGCTGCGACAGGGGGGCAGTGTGCCCCAGCGCCCAAAAAGGACACTAAGACCCCAAAGTCTGTGGGTGCAGGGCGGGCAGAGGTGCCGAGAAAACAGTCTGGCCAGAACAAGGACCAAAATGCTGCAGTAGGGGGGCGGGGCGCTCCAGCAGACGACCTGCAGAAAGCCAGCAGCAACCAAAGGGAAACGGGTGTGGTGCTGCAGGGAAAGGAGTCTCTGGAAGTGCTCCCCTCCCCCGGCCCAGCAGGTGTGAGTGCAGAGACACCAGACACAAGGGAGGAAGGAATGGAGGTGACTGTGGAAGGTGCAGAGAACAGCAGAGGTAATGGGGTGACAAGTAAAGGGAATAGAAATAGTGGTGTAGTGAATGATGGGAGTAATGGTGGAGCAGATGGTGAGAGTAATGGTGGAGCAGATGATGAGAATAGTAGGAATGGTGGAATTAGTGGTACAGTGAATGATGATGCAGCAAATGGTGGGGGTAGTGGTGCAGTGAATGATGATGTAGCAAATGGTGGGGGTAGTGGTGGAATGAATGCTGGGAGTTGTGGGAATGGTGGGAGTTGTGGTGTAGCAAATGTTGGGGGTAGTGGTGTAATGAATGGTGGGAGTAATGGTCCTGCGAATGGTGTGAGTAGTAGTGGAGTGAACGATGGGAGTAATGGTCCTGCGAATGGTGTGAATAGTACTGGAGTGAATGGTGGGAGCAGCACTGGTGTTGGTGGGGGGGAAGTAGGTGCTGGTCCCGCTGCCCCCCCAGCATTGGCGGGGGCTTCAGCCCAAAGCTATTCAGAAGCTGTCAGTGCTGGGGGTAGTAGTGCGCCCTCGTCTGGTGGCCCTGGGGATGGTGACTTGCAACAGCAGCTCCTGGACGCCCTGAGGAGAGGCGAGAGCTCCATCACTGTAGAGGGGAGGGAGGTTGATCTGTCTTTCTGGATAGAGAGACATGGTCTTTCAGCCTTCCGAGATAGAGGGGCAGAGACTGTCTGGTCTCTGCCGACAACGGGGCAGAGGAGTAACCGTAGGAACGTGGTCCGTCTCCAGTGGGTAAGCAAGGATGCCTGTCCTGATAGGTCGAAGGTGGTTGAGCTCCTGCTGGGGATGGGCTTTGCGGCATATGACATCTTTGCCTTGATCCATCCCTATGGGACCTCCTACTTCGATGTCAGCTTCATGAGACCGGAGGGCCTTGAGCTTTTCTGGTCTCGCCATGAGCTGGCTCGGAGTCGCCCCGAATGGCATGGTCTCTTTCCCCTGGCAATAACTCGCCAAGATTCAGTCAGGAAAGTGACCGTTCTGACTAGTAACGAGTCGCTTTCCTGTATGGACATTACCACCTGGGTGAGTAGATACGGAGAGGTCACCAATATTCCCGAAAAGAATCTGGATGACCATGGTATCTGGTCAGGGGCCTGGACCTTCATGGTGAGATTGAAGGTTTCGGGAAACACTGTTACCCATATCCCCTCCTCAACCTTTTTGGGGAGGGATAGGATCTTGATTTTCTACCGGGGGCAGCCTAAGGTCTGTCACAGGTGCGGTAGCCCCACACACTTCAGTGCGCAGTGTACCACCCAGAAATGCGCACTGTGTGGGGACCTCGGTCATCTTGCTGCTGCCTGTCGCAGGATTAGGTGTAACTTGTGTGGTGACCTCGGTCACCCGTTCAGTCGCTGTCCGCGTTCCTTCGCCAATGCGGTCCTGAAAGCGGCGAGTGTGGGACAGGCGCAAGCCGGGACTAATCTTGCCGGTGAAGGGACCAGTAGGGGCGGGGGAGGCAGGGATCCGGTGAGGAGCAAGCTGCCGCCATCCACCATCAGGCGGCAGGAGAAGCGCCGTGGGGACAGGGGGCAGGGAGTAATGTCCCTAAACTCTGACCCAGGTACTTCACTTGCAGCTGAGGATCCTAAAGACAGTGAATTGAGCGAGGAAGTCAAGAGACTTGAAAGGGAAGAGCGAGAGGACGCCACGTCTTCCCAGGAACCCTCTTCTGGTGACAGTCTAGATGAGGGAGAGGGGGAGTGGTCACAGAAAAAGAAAAAGGGTAACAGGAAAACGGCCAGAGGTAGGAGGGGGACCAGGTCTCGAGCTGCCTCTTGGAGTGCGACCCCTCTGACTCTCTGGCCATGATCCAAGCGCCATTGGAGGGTTCAGCCGCCCCCCCTCTGGTGGATCTCTCCAACCGGTTCGGGGCTCTCCAGGACCTCCCTCTGGAGGGGGGAAGTGGGGACCCGGGGCCGGAGGTTGCGGACAAGGTGGTTGGGGCTCAGGAGATGGCTGGGTCTTCCTCTCGGGGGGCAAATACAAAGCCCTCTGGGGGGATGACTAACCCAGGACCACCAGACGAGGGCAAGAATCTATGTAAGGAGAGAATGGATGAATCTGTTTGTCTTAAGCGCACTAAAAACCCGTCATTATCAGAGGAAGAGGTTGGGACTGTCAGTGGTGGGAAGAAAAAGGCTATCTAATTCAATCAATCATGATGGCGGCACCCACCCCGTTGACGCTGGCAACTATTAATGTTTGCAGCATAAAGTCAGATGCGGCAAGGTACACGGCCTTTCATTTTCTCGGCCAACTTGACGCCGACATTTTGTTTTTGCAGGAGACCAGGTTGACCGATATATCAACCTTGCATAAAGCAAGGCGGGAGTGGAGGCATGGGCCCTCCTACTGGTCTCTTGCGGCCGAGCCGTATAGCGGGGTGGCGGTCCTTTTTAAGACCGCAGCGGTTGAATGCAGACGAGTGATCGAATTAGAAATGGGGAGATGCTTGATCCTAGATGTCTCCATGGGGGGACAAGAGCTTCGGCTCATTAACATCTATGGTTCCCAGTCCAAGTGGGACCGCAAATGTCTCTTCCTGAAGATCAAACCTTTTTTATTTTCGAGTCGGCAGGTGGTCTTCGGAGGGGATTTCAACAATGTCACGAGATCCTGTGATAGAGGAGGTTCCGGAGACCGGCTGGCTTATGACTGCGTCGCGTTAAACAGGATAGTGAGTGAGGCTCGCCTGGTGGATGTCCACATCCGGCACAACCCGGGCGACACGGGATTCACCTTTTTTAGAGGTAGTCAGTGCAGGTCTAGGCTAGACAGGTTTTATTTGAAGGAGGAGGCCGTCTCTTCGCCGTTGTCGGTTGTGGAGGTGGAGTTCTCCGATCACTGTTTGATTATGTTTTCTCTCAACGTTACAGAGACTCCTCGGATGGGAAGAGGCTATTGGAAGCTGAATTCATCACTCCTTGAGGAAGAAGCTGTAAGACGGTCTTTTGAGGAATTCTTTCAGAGCCAGGTACCATTGCTGGGCCTAAGTAACACTAAGTCGGAGTGGTGGGAGATGTTCAAACATCGGGTGGCGAGATTCTTCCGGCAGCTCTCGAACCTCAGAAGCCTGAACAGGGATCGCCTGTATCAGAGCCTGAGGAGGAAACTCGAGCATCTTGTCTCGACTGGAGGTAGCCGCGAGGAGATCTCCAGAGTGAAGTCCTTGCTGAAGAGGTGTCAGTACGATAGGCACGCATCTTTGGTTTTCGAGAGGGACTACGGGAAGTACTGCTCGCCCGACCCTTACAGAAACTGTAAGATGTCAGTGAATAGTAAGATAGTGACGGGGCTGGTGGACAGTACGGGGTCCCTGAGAAGGTCCAGATCAGGGATCTTGGAGGTTGTCAGTTCCTACTACTCGCACCTCTTGGGAAGGAGGGAGCTTGATCGTGACGGGATGTCGGCTTTCCTGGCTGAATCTGTTCCTGAGCCAGGGGCTGACCTCTCGCTGGGCGATTTGGCAGAAGCGATCAAAGAAGAGGAAGTGAGACTGGCGATCGATGGGCTTAGGCCCAAAAAGTCGCCAGGTCCGGATGGCTTAACATCCGAGTTCTTTAGGACCTTTAGGGACTCTTTGGTCCCCCTCTTGACTCAGGTGTTTAACGAGTGTCTCTCCTCGGGCACTCTGCCAAGATCATTAAGGAGGTCGGCTTTGATCATTTTGTCAAAGGGTAAGGATCCGTCACGCATTGAGAACTGGCGTCCCATAGCACTTCTCAATGTGGACAGGAAGATTTTGGCTAAGATACTTTTCAACAGGCTGGTGAAGTTTGCACCCCGGCTCCTTTCGGAGGTTCAGCACTGTTGCGTTCCTGGCCGTAGCACTTTTAGTGCTGTTCTAGGTGTCCGAGAGGCCGTGGAGCAAGGCAGGGCGGGCCTCTGGAAGGGGTTCTTGCTGACCCTGGATCAGGCAAAAGCCTTTGATCGTGTTAACCACGAGTACCTCTGGTCCACTCTTTTGAGGTATGGTCTGCCTGGAGGGTTTGTGGACTGGCTTAAGACCTTGTATGTAGGGGCTGAGACTTTCCCTCTGGTGAATGGGTGGATTGGACGACCTTTTGGGGTAGGATCCGGTGTCCGTCAGGGCTGTCCTCTTAGCCCTTTGCTTTACGCGTTTGCGATCGATCCCTTCCTCAGAAGGATCGATTGTAGACCGTTGGCGGGGGTGCGGATGGGCGGGGCGGCGCCGGAGACTATCCTGAGGGTGGTGGCCTACGCGGACGATGTCACCGTCTTTGTTTCTTCGCAAGAGGAGGCAGCAGCGGTGATGTCAGAAGTGGAGCGCTACTCGGAGGCATCCGGGTCCAAGGTCAGCCAGGATAAGTGTGAGAGTCTCTGGCTGGGAGGCGGAGATCCCGGGTTTGATCTTCCGGACACCCTCCCCGAACCCCAAGAACATGCCAAAGTCCTGGGCATCGAATTCGGCCAGGGTGATTACCCCACGAAAAACTGGGAAGGCAGAATCAAAGGTGTCGCCCAAAGAGTGGACCAATGGAGGGGTTGGTCTTTGACCCTGAGGGAAAGGGTTGGCCTGTGCAAAGCTTTCCTGCTCCCCTTGCTAATCTACCTGGGCAGCGTCTGTGTCTTGCCAGAGCCTCTCTGGACACGGGTCTACAGTCTGTTCTTCCAGATGTTATGGGGGAACAGACTGAACCTAGTCAAGCGGGAGGTCACTTACCGCACGAGGAGACTAGGGGGTTTGAATATGGTGAACCCCGTGGTGTTCCTAGTGAACACTTTCTTGAAGGTGAACGTGGCAAACCTCTGGAAAGAGAGGGCTCCTCCGTGGGTATTCTCCTGCAAGGGATGGTTTCAGCCTTTCTTCCAGGAATGGGAGACAGGGGGAAGATTGAAGGATCTTCGCACACCACACGGGCATCTCCCGGCTTATGTTACCCCGGTTCTGAAAATGATCCGCCGGTGGGGTCTGGGAATGTGGGAGGTGAGGTCCCTCCCGAGGAAACTCCTCGATATGAGGGTCTTGCTTTCTCATTTTCAGAGTCCATTGGCCCTCAAAGACTGCCCAAGTCGGGATCTGGAGGTTGGGTTGAGTTTGTTAAATTCTACCAGGATCCCCGAGAAGTACTGGGACTTGACTTGGCGCTGCTTCCATGGTAAGCTGTATGTGAGGGACAATTTGAAGTACAGGAGCTCCGAGGACAGGAATTGCCCCCGTGAGGCTTGTGCTAACGTGCTGGAAAGCATGGAGCACTTCCTGCTTCATTGTCCCTTTAATACAGAGGTGTACAACAGGGTGGGGGCTTCCATTGGTTGGCCGCGGCTGGCTACTCTGTCCTACGCCGGGTGGGCCTATGGAGCGTTCGGAGACCTTGGGAGAAGGGACCGAGACACTTTATTCATAGTCAGCGCAGTGGTGAGGTATTTCACGTGGAACGCACGAGTTTTAGTCTCGACGCAGAGTAAAATCCTCCATGTAGATGAAGTCTGTAGGAACATCCTAGGTGACCTGGTGAAGGTACGTTCTCTGGAGTATGAAGGACTGGGTGCCCGGAGGGCGGCCCGTCTCTGGAGGGGCTTTTCCTTCAGGGTGCCTTAGTCCGGTAGTACTCCTATATCCTGGTGGTGGGCCGATGTCTTTTCACCCTAGATTTTTGTTTTGTATTTCTGTCTCCTGGATAGAAGGTTTGCCGGCATCGAACTTGAGCCTTGGATGGTGAGTGTGTAGGTTGTGTTCTGTATATATTGTATATAATGTATAATAGGGGGTTTTAGTTAGGTTGGGTGGGGGATTTGGGGGGGTTTTCATCGGCGGTGATAAGAGGACTGATCTGGCCTGGTCCAGGCCCCGCCTGGGGAAAAACTTTGGGGCCTGATCCTAGCTCGGAGTAATCCTGAACTTTGTGGCCAGAGCTGGATCAGGGGTGGCGGGATAGTTAGTGTAGGTCTGTGTTTTATATATATATTAAAAATTACAAAAAAAAATATAAAATATAAAAAAAAAAAAAAAAAAAATTGTTCATGTCACTATTGTATATATTGTTATTTTTGTTTTTCTGTGGTGTGAATGAGGTGCGGTAAGGGGGTGACTAAGGTCAGGCAGTGGGACCAGTAGGTTAGTGTTAGTTCCCGGTTGTATATACGTTATATTAGGTTTAGTGTTTTATTGTATATAATCTTGTATATAGGACGGTGTTTTATGTGTATATAGGACGGTGTGAGCGTTGTGTGGGATTGTATATAGTAGTATGAATGAAGCTGGGCCGGGGGTTTTATAGGTTTTATAATATTTATTTCCTGTATATATATATATATTCCTGCGGTGATTTATTTTGTTTCTATTTTCTGTGATTTGTCGTCTTGTTTTGTTCTTATGTTCGGTGTCCTGTAATGTATTATTGTTCTGTCATGTACTGTATATACAGGAGGAGTGGTACTGTGCAGTGTATATATACAGGAGGAGTGGTACTGTGCAGTGTATATATACAGGAGGAGTGGTACTGTGCAGTGTATATATACAGGAGGAGTGGTACTGTGCAGTGTATATATACAGGAGGAGTGGTACTGTGCAGTGTATATATACAGGACAGGAGGAGTGGTACCGTGCAGTGTATATATACAGGACAGGAGGAGTGGTACCGTGCAGTGTATATATACAGGACAGGAGGAGTGGTACCGTGCAGTGTATATATACAGGACAGGAGGAGTGGTACTGTGCAGTGTATATATACAGGACAGGAGGAGTGGTACCGTGCAGTGTATATATACAGGACAGGAGGAGTGGTACTGTGCAGTGTATATATACAGGACAGGAGGAGTGGTACTGTGCAGTGTATATATACAGGACAGGAGGAGTGGTACTGTGCAGTGTATATATACAGGACAGGAGGAGTGGTACTGTGCAGTGTATATATACAGGACAGGAGGAGTGGTACTGTGCAGTGTATATATACAGGACAGGAGGAGCGGTACTGTGCAGTGTATATATACAGGACAGGAGGAGCGGTACTGTGCAGTGTATAGATACAGGACAGGAGGAGTGGTACTGTGCAGTGTATATATACAGGAGAGAACAACGGAAAGGACACCATTGTAGGCATTTACTACAGGCCACCTGGGCAAGCTGAAGATATGGATGAACTCTTTATGTATCAAATGACCAAGTTCTCCAAAAAATATGACGTAGTGGTCATGGGAGATTTCAACTATCCAGACATTTGTTGGGAATCTCTCTCAAGTAAAACTAACAGGTCAAGCAAATTCTTATCCTCTCTTGCTGACAACTTTATCTTCCAAAAGGTAGGGGAGAAAACAAGGGGATCTGCTACTTTGGATCTAATCCTTATAAACAGGGAGGAAATGGTTGAGGAGGTAAAGGTGGCTGGGACCCTAGGAGGCAGCGATCATGCTATTATAGAATTTTGGATAACTAGAGGAGGAAGACATGTGAAGACTCAAACTTCAAGGTTAGATTTTAGAAAGGCAGATTTTAAGAGACTCAGAAAGAGAATAGGAGGGATCCAATGGCTGGATGTCCTTAAGGACAAAAATGTCCAGGAAGGATGGGAAATTTTTAAAAATGAGATTCTCAAAGCACAATCGTTAACAATCCCGAAAAGTAGGAAGAATGGGAAGCATTTAAGGAAACCAGGATGGATGAACACAGAACTTAAACACATGCTAAAAAGAAAGAAAGAAATGTTTATTAAATGGAAAGAGGGAGGCATATCTAAAGAAGATTATAATGCAGTCTGCAGATCCTGCAGGGCACGTATCAGGTTAGCTAAAGCTGACAATGAATTAAGGCTTGCAAGAGATGTCAAAAGCAATAAAAAAGGATTTTGGGGGTATGTCAAAAGTAAAAGAAAAGTCAAAGATGCTATAGGATTTTTACAGGATGAAAATGGAGAAATGGTAAGAGAGGATGTTGAGAAGGCCGAACTTTTTAATTCCTATTTTGCATCTGTTTTCTCTCAGAAATAAAATGTAACATCAACTGATCTTCACTGTCCTTTTAAAGGAATAGAGGAATCCAAGTTATCTGTAAACAGAAAGATTGTGAGGGAATATTTAGCTAACATAAATGAGTTCAAGTCTCCAGGTCCAGATGAATTACACCCCAGAGTACTGAAGGAGATCGTAGAAGAAATTTTAGAACCACTCTCCATAATCTTTGAAAATTCTTGGAGAACAGGAGAAGTCCCAGAAGACTGGAGAAGAGCAAATGTTGTTCCTATCTTCAAAAAGGGGAAGAAGGTGGACCCAGGGAACTATAGGCCGGTGAGTCTGACTTCTATACCAGGAAAGATCTTTGAACAAATTATTAAACAACATGTATGTAAGTACATGGATAAGAATGAAGTGATTAACCAGAGTCAGCATGGGTTTGTAACTAACAAGTCATGTCAGACTAACTTAATTTCCTTCTATGACAGAATCACTGACTGGGTGGATCAGGGAAATGCTGTAGATATAGTATATCTTGACTTCAGCAAAGCATTTGACAAAGTATCTCACACCATCCTTATTGAAAAAATGACCAAGTATGCAATGGACCAGGCAACTGTTAGGTGGATTCATAACTGGCTTAGTGATCGGACTCAAAGGGTGGTTGTAAATGGCTTCACATCCAGCTGGATGAATGTCTCAAGTGGGGTACCACAGGGCTCCGTCCTGGGACCTGTATTGTTCAACATCTTTATCAATGATTTAGATGAAGGAATTGAGGGTAAACTGATTAAATTTGCTGATGACACAAAGCTAGGAGGGATAGCTAATACTAGAGAAGAGAGAGAGAGGATTCAAAAAGACCTAAATAAACTGGAGCAGTGGGCAGCAACCAACAGAATGGTTTTTAACAGGGAAAAATGCAAAGTACTACATCTGGGCAATAAAAATGAAAAAAGCATATACAGAATGGGAGGAATAGAGCTAAGCAACAGTACATGTGAAAAAGACTTAGGTATACTAATAGATCATAGACTGAACATGAGTCAACAGTGTGATGCAGCAGCAAAAAAGGCAAATACAATTCTGGGATGTATTAACAGAAGCATACAGTCTAGATCACGTGAAGTCATTATCGGTCTTTACTCCTCTTTGGTCAGACCTCATCTGGAATACTGTGTCCAGTTTTGGGCACCACATTTTAAAAAAGACATCGACAAACTGGAGCAAGTTCAGAGAAGAGCGACCAGAATGGTGACTGGTCTGCAAACCATGTCCTATGAGGAACGGTTGCAGGATTTGGGAATGTTTAGCTTGCAAAAAAGAAGACTGAGAGGAGACTTAATAGCTGTCTACAAATATGTCAAGGGCTGTCACATTGTAGAAGGATCATCTTTATTCTCATTTGCACAAGGAAAGACTAGAAGCAATGGGATGAAACTAAATGGGAGGAGACACAGATTAGATATTAAAAAAACTTTTTGACAGTTAGGGTGATTAATGAGTGGAACAGGCGGCCACGAGAGGTGGTGAGTTCCCCTTCAATGGACGTCTTCAAACAGAGGCTGGACAGACATCTGTCTGAGATGATCTAGTGAATCCTGCTTTGAGCAGGGGGTTGGACCAGATGACCCAGGAGGTCCCTTCCAACTCTACCATTCTATGATTCTATGACAGGAGGAGTGGTACTGTGCAGTGTATATATACAGGACAGGAGGAGTGGTACTGTGCAGTGTATATATACAGGAGGAGTGGTACTGTGCAGTGTATATATACAGGACAGGAGGAGTGGTACTGTGCAGTGTATATATACAGGACAGGAGGAGTGGTACTGTGCAGTGTATATATACAGGAGGAGTGGTACTGTGCAGTGTATATATACAGGAGGAGTGGTACTGTGCAGTGTATATATACAGGAGGAGTGGTATTGTGCAGTGTATATATAGAGGAGGAGTGGTACTGTGCAGCGTATATATACAGGACAGGAGGAGTGGTACTGTGCAGTGTATATATACAGGACAGGAGGAGTGGTACTGTGCAGTGTATATATACAGGAGGAGTGGTACTGTGCAGTGTATATATACAGGACAGGAGGAGTGGTACTGTGCAGTGTATAAATACAGGAGGAGTGGTACTGTGCAGTGTATATATACAGGACAGGAGGAGTGGTACTGTGCAGTGTATATATACAGGAGGAGTGGTACTGTGCAGTGTATATATACAGGACAGGAGGAGTGGTACTGTGCAGTGTATAAATACAGGAGGAGTGGTACTGTGCAGTGTATATATACAGGACAGGAGGAGTGGTACTGTGCAGTGTATATATACAGGAGGAGTGGTACTGTGCAGTGTATATATACAGGACAGGAGGAGTGGTACTGTGCAGTGTATATATACAGGACAGGAGGAGTGGTACTGTGCAGTGTATATATACAGGAGGAGTGGTACTGTGCAGTGTATATATACAGGAGGAGTGGTACTGTGCAGTGTATATATACAGGAGGAGTGGTATTGTGCAGTGTATATATAGAGGAGGAGTGGTACTGTGCAGCGTATATATACAGGACAGGAGGAGTGGTACTGTACAGTGTATATATACAGGAGAAGTGGTACTGTGCAGTGTATATATACAGGACAAGAGTAGTGGTACTGTGCAGTGTATAGATACAGGACAGGAGGAGTGGTACTGTGCAGCGTATATATACAGGACAGGAGGAGTGGTACTGTGCAGTGTATATATACAGGACAGGAGGAGTGGTACTGTGCAGTGTATATATACAGGACAGGAGGAGTGGTACTCTACAGTGTATATATACAGGAGGAGTGGTACTGTGCAGTGTATATATACAGGACAGGAGGAGTGGTACTGTGCAGTGTATAGATACAGGACAGGAGGAGTGGTACTGTGCAGTGTATATATACAGGACAGGAGGAGTGGTACTGTGCAGTGTATAAATACAGGAGGAGTGGTATTGTGCAGTGTATATATACAGGAGGAGTGGTACTGTG
Source organism: Phyllobates terribilis (assembly GCF_046119375.1). Lineage (NCBI taxonomy): Eukaryota > Metazoa > Chordata > Amphibia > Anura > Dendrobatidae > Phyllobates > Phyllobates terribilis. The sequence continues at coordinate 89,788,706 of NW_027362772.1, forward strand.
CAGCGTATATATACAGGACAGGAGTGGTACTGTGCAGTGTATATATACAGGACAGGAGGAGTGGTACTGTGCAGTGTATATATACAGGACAGGAGGAGTGGTACTGTGCAGTGTATATATACAGGAGGAGTGGTGCTGTGCAGTGTATATATACAGGACAGGAGGAGTGGTACTGTGCAGTGTATATATACAGGACAGGAGGAGTGGTACTGTGCAGTGTATATATACAGGAGGAGTGGTACTGTGCAGTGTATATATACAGGAGCAGTGGTACTGTGCAGTGTATATATACAGGACAGGAGGAGTGGTACTGTGCAGTGTATATATACAGGACAGGAGGAGTGGTACTGTGCAGTGTATATATACAGGAGGAGTGGTACTGTTCAGTGTATATATACAGGACAGGAGGAGTGGTACTGTGCAGTGTATATATACAGGAGGAGTGGTACTGTGCAGTGTATATATACAGGACAGGAGGAGTGGTACTGTGCAGTGTATATATACAGGACAGGAGGAGTAGTACTGTGCAGTGTATATATACAGGACAGGAGGAGTGGTACTGTGCAGTGTATATATACAGGAGGAGTGGTACTGTGCAGTGTGTATATATATATATACAGGACAGGAGGAGTGGTACTGTGCAGTGTATATATACAGGACAGGAGGAGAGGTACTGTACAGTGTATATATACAGGACAGGAGGAGTGGTACTGTGCAGTGTATATATACAGGAGGAGTGGTGCTGTGCAGTGTATATATACAGGAGGAGTGGTGCTGTGCAGTATATATATATATACAGGAGGAATGGTACTGTACAGTATATATACAGGACAGGAGGAGCGGTACTGTGCAGTGTATATATACAGGACAGGAGAAGTGGTACTGTGTAGTGTATATATACAGGACAGGAGGAGTGGTACTGTGCAGTGTATATATACAGGACAGGAGGAGTGGTACTGTGCAGTGTATATATACAGGACAGGAGGAGAGGTACTGTGCAGTGTATATATACAGGACAGGAGGAGTGGTACTGTGCAGTGTATATATACAGGACAGGAGGAGTGGTACTGTGCAGTGTATATATACAGGAGGAGTGGTACTGTTCAGTGTATATATACAGGAGGAATGGTACTGTGCAGTATATATACAGGACAGGAGGAGCGGTACTGTGCAGTGTATATATACAGGAGGAGTGGTACTGTTCAGTGTATATATACAGGACAGGAGGAGTGGTACTGTGCAGTGTATATATACAGGAGGAGTGGTACTGTTCAGTGTATATATACAGGAGGAATGGTACTGTGCAGTATATATACAGGACAGGAGGAGCGGTACTGTGCAGTGTATATATACAGGAGGAGTGGTACTGTTCAGTGTATATATACAGGACAGGAGGAGTGGTACTGTGCAGTGTATATATACAGGAGGAGTGGTACTGTTCAGTGTATATATACAGGAGGAATGGTACTGTGCAGTATATATACAGGACAGGAGGAGCGGTACTGTGCAGTGTATATATACAGGAGGAGTGGTACTGTTCAGTGTATATATACAGGACAGGAGGAGTGGTACTGTGCAGTGTATATATACAGGAGGAGTGGTACTGTGCAGTGTATATATACAGGAGGAGTGGTACTGTTCAGTGTATATATACAGGACAGGAGGAGTGGTACTGTGCAGTGTATATATACAGGAGGAATGGTACTGTGCAGTATATATACAGGACAGGAGGAGTGGTACTGTGCAGTGTATATACAGTACAGACCAAAAGTTTGGACACACCTTCTCATTTAAAGATTTTTCAGTATTTTCATGACTATGAAAATTGTACATTCACACTGAAGGCATCAAAACTATGAATTACCACATGTGGAATTATATACTTAACAAAAAAGTCTGAAACAACTGAAAATATGTCTTATATTCTAGGGTCTTCACAGTAGCCACCTTTTGCTTTGATGACGGCTTTGCACACTCTTGGCATTCTCTTGATGAGCTTCAAGAGGTAGTCACCGGAAATGGTCTTCCAACAATCTTGAAGGAGTTCCCAGAGATGCTTAGCACTTGTTGGCCCTTTTGCCTTCACTCTGCGGTCCAGCTCACCCCAAACCATCTCGATTGGGGTCAGGTCTGGTGACTGTGGGAGCCAGGTCATCTGGCGTAGCACCCTATCACTCTCCTTCTTGGTCAAATAGCCCTTACACAGCCTGGAGGTGTTTGGGGTCATTGTCCTGTTGAAAAATAAATGATGGTCCAACTAAACGCAAACCGGATGGAATAGCATGCCGCTGCAAGATGCTGTGGTAGCCATGCTGGTTCAGTATGCCTTCAATTTTGAATAAATCTCCAACAGTGTCACCAGAAAAGCACCCCCACACCATCACACCTCCTCCTCCATGCTTCACAGTGGGAACCAGGCATGTAGAGTCCATCCGTTCACCTTTTCTGCGTCGCACAAAGACACGGTGGTTGGAACCAAAGATCTCAAATTTGCACTTATCAGACCAAAGCACAGATTTCCACTGGTCTAATGTCCATTCCTTGTGTTCTTTAGCCCAAACAAATCTCTTCTGCTTGTTGCCTGTCCTTAGCAGTGGTTTCCTAGCAGCTATTTTACCATGAAGGCCTGCTGCACAAAGTCTCCTCTTAACAGTTGTTGTAGAGATGTGTCTGCTGCTAGAACTCTGTGTGGCATTGACCTGGTCTCTAATCTGAGCTGCTGTTAACCTGCGATTTCTGAGGCTGGTGACTCGGATAAACTTATCCTCAGAAGCAGAGGTGACTCTTGGTCTTCCTTTCCTGGGGCGGTTATCATGTGAGCCAGTTTCTTTGCAGCGCTTGATGGTTTTTGCAACTGCACTTGGGGACACTTTCAAAGTTTTCCCAATTTTTCGCACTGACTTACCTTCATTTCTTAAAGTAATGATGGCCACTCGTTTTTCTTTACTTAGCTGCTTTTTTCTTGCCATTATACAAATTCTAACAGTCTATTCAGTAGGACTATCAGCTGTGTATCCACCTGACTTCTGCACAACACAACTGATGGTCCCAACCCCATTTATAAGGCAAGAAATCCCACTTATTAAACCTGACAGGGCACACCTGTGAAGTGAAGACCATTTCCGGTGACTACCTCTTGAAGTTCATCAAGAGAATGCCAAGAGTGTGCAAAGCAGTCATCAAAGCAAAAGGGGGCTACTGTGAAGAACCTAGAATATAAGACATATTTTCAGTTGTTTCACATTTTTTTCTTAACTATATAATTCCACATGTGGTAATTCATAGTTTTGATGCCTTCAGTGTGAATGTACAATTTTCAAAGTCATGAAAAAACAGAAAAATCTTTAAATGAGAAGGTGTGTCCAAACTTTTGGTCTGTACTGTATACAGGACAGGAGGAGTGGTACTGTGCAGTGTATATATACAGGACAGGAGGAGCGGTACTGTTCAGTGTATATATACTGGACAGGAGGAGTGGTACTGTGCAGTGTATATATACAGGACAGGAGGAGCGGTACTGTGCAGTGTATATATACAGGACAGGAGGAGTGGTACTGTGCAGTGTATATATACAGGACAGGAGGAGTGGTACTGTGCAGTGTATATATACAGGACAGGAGGAGTGGTACTGTGCAGTGTATATATACAGGACAGGAGGAGGGGTACTGTGCAGTGTATATATACCGGACAGGAGGAGTGGTACTGTACAGTGTATATATACAGGACAGGAGGAGTGGTGCTGTGCAGTGTATATATACAGGACAGGAGGAGTGGTACTGTGCAGTGTATATATACAGGACAGGAGGAGTGGTACTGTGCAGTGTATATATGCAGGAGGAGTGGTACTGTGCAGTGTATATATGCAGGAGGAGTGGTACTGTGCAGTGTATATATACAGGAGGAGTGGTACTGTGCAGTGTATATATACAGGAGGAGTGGTACTGTGCAGTATATATACAGGACAGGAGGAGTGGTACTGTGCAGTGTATATATACAGGACAGGAGGAGTGGTACTGTGCAGTGTATATATACAGGACAGGAGGAGGGGTACTGTGCAGTGTATATATACCGGACAGGAGGAGTGGTACTGTGCAGTGTATATATACAGGACAGGAGGAGGGGTGCTGTGCAGTGTATATATACAGGACAGGAGGAGTGGTACTGTACAGTGTATATATACAGGACAGGAGGAGTGGTACTGTGCAGTGTATATATACAGGAGGAGTGGTACTGTACAGTGTATATATACAGGACAGGAGGAGTGGTACTGTGCAGTGTATATATACAGGACAGGAGGAGTGGTGCTGTGCAGTGTATATATACAGGAGGAGTGGTGCTGTGCAGTGTATATATACAGGACGGGAGGAGTGGTACTGTGCAGTGTATATATACAGGACAGGAGGAGCGGTACTGTGCAGTGTATATATACAGGACAGGAGGAGTGGTACTGTGCAGTGTATATATACAGGACAGGAGGAGTGGTACTGTGCAGTGTATATATACAGGACAGGAGGAGTGGTACTGTGCAGTGTATATATACAGGACAGGAGGAGTGGTACTGTGCAGTGTATATATACAGGACAGGAGGAGAGGTACTGTGCAGTGTATATATACAGGACAGGAGGAGTGGTACTGTGCAGTGTATATATACAGGAGGAGTGGTGCTGTGCAGTATATATATATACAGGAGGAATGGTACTGTACAGTATATATACAGGACAGGAGGAGCGGTACTGTGCAGTGTATATATACAGGACAGGAGGAGCGGTACTGTGCAGTGTATATATACAGGACAGGAGAAGTGGTACTGTGCAGTGTATATATACAGGACAGGAGGAGTGGTACTGTGCAGTGTATATATACAGGACAGGAGGAGAGGTACTGTGCAGTGTATATATACAGGACAGGAGGAGTGGTACTGTGCAGTGTATATATACAGGACAGGAGGAGTGGTACTGTGCAGTGTATATATACAGGAGGAATGGTACTGTGCAGTATATATACAGGACAGGAGGAGCGGTACTGTGCAGTGTATACAGGAGGAGTGGTACTGTTCAGTGTATATATACAGGACAGGAGGAGTGGTACTGTGCAGTGTATATATACAGGAGGAATGGTACTGTGCAGTATATATACAGGACTGGAGGAGTGGTACTGTGCAGTGTATATATACAGGACAGGAGGAGTGGTACTGTTCAGTGTATATATACAGGACAGGAGGAGCGGTACTGTGCAGTGTATATATACAGGACAGGAGGAGCGGTACTATGCAGTGTATATATACAGGACAGGAGGAGTGGTACTGTTCAGTGTATATATACTGGACAGGAGGAGTGGTACTGTGCAGTGTATATATACAGGACAGGAGGAGCGGTACTGTGCAGTGTATATATACAGGACAGGACGAGCGGTACTGTGCAGTGTATATATACAGGACAGGAGGAGTGGTACTGTGCAGTGTATATATACAGGACAGGAGGAGTGGTACTGTGCAGTGTATATATACAGGAGGAGTGGTACTGTTCAGTGTATATATACAGGACAGGAGGAGTGGTACTGTGCAGTGTATATATACAGGAGGAGTGGTACTGTGCAGTGTATATATACAGGACAGGAGGAGCGGTACTGTGCAGTGTATATATACAGGACAGGAGGAGCGGTACTGTGCAGCGTATATATACAGGACAGGAGGAGTGGTACTGTGCAGTGTATATATACAGGACAGGAGGAGTGGTACTGTGCAGTGTATATATACAGGAGGAGTGGTGCTGTGCAGTGTATATATACAGGACAGGAGGAGCTGTACTGTGCAGTGTATATATACAGGACAGGAGGAGTGGTACTGTGCAGTGTATATATACAGGACAGGAGGAGTGGTACTGTGCAGTGTATATATACAGGACAGGAGGAGAGGTACTGTACAGTGTATATATACAGGACAGGAGAAGTGGTACTGTGCAGTGTATATATACAGGACAGGAGGAGTGGTACTGTGCAGTGTATATATACAGGACAGGAGGAGTGGTACTGTGCAGTGTATATATACAGGACATGAGGAGTGGTACTGTGCAGTGTATATATACAGGAGGAGTGGTACTGTGCAGTGTATATATACAGGACAGGAGAAGTGGTACTGTGCAGTATATATACAGGACAGGAGGAGTGGTACTGTGCAGTGTATATATACAGGACAGGAGGAGTGGTACTGTGCAGTATATATACAGGACAGGAGGAGTGGTACTGTACAGTGTATATATACAGGAGAAGTGGTACTGTGCAGTGTATATATACAGGACAAGAGTAGTGGTACTGTGCAGTGTATAGATACAGGACAGGAGGAGTGGTACTGTGCAGTGTATATATACAGGACAGGAGGAGTGGTACTGTGCAGCGTATATATACAGGACAGGAGGAGTGGTACTGTGCAGTGTATATATACAGGACAGGAGGAGTGGTACTGTGCAGTGTATATATACAGGACAGGAGGAGTGGTACTCTACAGTGTATATATACAGGAGGAGTGGTACTGTGCAGTGTATATATACAGGACAGGAGGAGTGGTACTGTGCAGTGTATAGATACAGGACAGGAGGAGTGGTACTGTGCAGTGTATATATACAGGACAGGAGGAGTGGTACTGTGCAGTGTATATATACAGGAGGAGTGGTACTGTGCAGTGTATAAATACAGGAGGAGTGGTATTGTGCAGTGTATAAATACAGGAGGAGTGGTATTGTGCAGTGTATATATACAGGAGGAGTGGTACTGTGCAGCGTATATATACAGGACAGGAGGAGTGGTACTGTGCAGTGTATATATACAGGACAGGAGGAGTGGTACTGTGCAGTGTATATATACAGGACAGGAGGAGTGGTACTGTGCAGTGTATATATACAGGAGGAGTGGTGCTGTGCAGTGTATATATACAGGACAGGAGGAGTGGTACTGTGCAGTGTATATATACAGGACAGGAGGAGTGGTACTGCGCAGTGTATATATACAGGAGGAGTGGTACTGTGCAGTGTATATATACAGGAGCAGTGGTACTGTGCAGCGTATATATACAGGACAGGAGGAGTGGTACTGTGCAGTGTATATATACAGGACAGGAGGAGTGGTACTGTGCAGTGTATATATACAGGAGGAGTGGTACTGTTCAGTGTATATATACAGGACAGGAGGAGTGGTACTGTGCAGTGTATATATACAGGAGGAGTGGTACTGTGCAGTGTATATATACAGGACAGGAGGAGTGGTACTGTGCAGTGTATATATACAGGACAGGAGGAGTGGTACTGTGCAGTGTATATATACAGGACAGGAGGAGTGGTACTGTGCAGTGTATATATACAGCACAGGAGGAGTGGTACTGTGCAGTGTATATATACAGGAGGAGTGGTACTGTGCAGTGTATATATACAGGACAGGAGGAGTAGTACTGTGCAGTGTATATATACAGGACAGGAGGAGTGGTACTGTGCAGTGTATATATACAGGAGGAGTGGTACTGTGCAGTGTGTATATATATATATACAGGACAGGAGGAGTGGTACTGTGCAGTGTATATATACAGGACAGGAGGAGAGGTACTGTACAGTGTATATATACAGGACAGGAGGAGTGGTACTGTGCAGTGTATATATACAGGAGGAGTGGTGCTGTGCAGTATATATATATATATACAGGAGGAATGGTACTGTACAGTATATATACAGGACAGGAGGAGCGGTACTGTGCAGTGTATATATACAGGACAGGAGAAGTGGTACTGTGTAGTGTATATATACAGGACAGGAGGAGTGGTACTGTGCAGTGTATATATACAGGACAGGAGGAGTGGTACTGTGCAGTGTATATATACAGGACAGGAGGAGAGGTACTGTGCAGTGTATATATACAGGACAGGAGGAGTGGTACTGTGCAGTGTATATATACAGGACAGGAGGAGTGGTACTGTGCAGTGTATATATACAGGACAGGAGGAGTGGTACTGTGCAGTGTATATATACAGGACAGGAGGAGTGGTACTGTGCAGTATATATACAGGACAGGAGGAGCGGTACTGTGCAGTGTATATATACAGGAGGAGTGGTACTGTTCAGTGTATATATACAGGACAGGAGGAGTGGTACTGTGCAGTGTATATATACAGGAGGAGTGGTACTGTTCAGTGTATATATACAGGAGGAATGGTACTGTGCAGTATATATACAGGACAGGAGGAGCGGTACTGTGCAGTGTATATATACAGGAGGAGTGGTACTGTTCAGTGTATATATACAGGACAGGAGGAGTGGTACTGTGCAGTGTATATATACAGGAGGAGTGGTACTGTGCAGTGTATATATACAGGAGGAGTGGTACTGTTCAGTGTATATATACAGGACAGGAGGAGTGGTACTGTGCAGTGTATATATACAGGAGGAATGGTACTGTGCAGTATATATACAGGACAGGAGGAGTGGTACTGTGCAGTGTATATATACAGGACAGGAGGAGTGGTACTGTGCAGTGTATATATACAGGACAGGAGGAGCGGTACTATGCAGTGTATATATACAGGACAGGAGGAGTGGTACTGTTCAGTGTATATATACTGGACAGGAGGAGTGGTACTGTGCAGTGTATATATACAGGACAGGAGGAGCGGTACTGTTCAGTGTATATATACAGGACAGGAGGAGCGGTACTGTGCAGTGTATATATACAGGACAGGAGGAGCGGTACTGTGCAGTGTATATATACAGGAGGAGTGGTACTGTGCAGTGTATATATACAGGAGGAGTGGTACTGTTCAGTGTATATATACAGGACAGGAGGAGTGGTACTGTGCAGTGTATATATACAGGACAGGAGGAGTGGTACTGTGCAGTGTATATATATACAGGACAGGAGGAGTGGTACTGTGCAGTGTTTATATACAGGACAGGAGGAGTGGTACTGTGCAGTGTATATACAGGAGGAGTGGTACTGTGCAGTGTATATATACAGGACAGGAGGAGTTGTACTGTGCAGTGTATATATACTGGACAGGGGGAGTAGTACTGTGCAGTGTATATATACAGGACAGGAGGAGTGGTACTGTGCAGTGTGTATATACAGGACAGGAGGAGTGGTACTGTGCAGTGTATATATACAGGACAGGAGGAGTGGTACTGTGCAGTGTATATATACAGGACAGGAGGAGTGGTACTGTGCAGTGTATATATACAGGAGGAGTGGTACTGTGCAGTGTATATATACAGGACAGGAGGAGTGGTACTGTGCAGTGTATATATACAGGACAGGAGGAGTGGTACTGTGCAGTGTATATATACAGGACAGGAGGAGTGGTACTGTGCAGTGTATATATACAGGACAGGAGGAGGGGTACTGTGCAGTGTATATATACCGGACAGGAGGAGTGGTACTGTACAGTGTATATATACAGGACAGGAGGAGTGGTGCTGTGCAGTGTATATATACAGGACAGGAGGAGTGGTACTGTGCAGTGTATATATACAGGACAGGAGGAGTGGTACTGTGCAGTGTATATATGCAGGAGGAGTGGTACTGTGCAGTGTATATATACAGGAGGAGTGGTACTGTGCAGTGTATATATACAGGAGGAGTGGTACTGTGCAGTGTATATATACAGGAGGAGTGGTACTGTGCAGTATATATACAGGACAGGTGGAGTGGTACTGTGCAGTGTATATATACAGGACAGGAGGAGTGGTACTGTGCAGTGTATATATACAGGACAGGAGGAGGGGTACTGTGCAGTGTATATATACCGGACAGGAGGAGTGGTACTGTGCAGTGTATATATACAGGACAGGAGGAGGGGTGCTGTGCAGTGTATATATACAGGACAGGAGGAGTGGTACTGTACAGTGTATATATACAGGACAGGAGGAGTGGTACTGTGCAGTGTATATATACAGGAGGAGTGGTACTGTACAGTGTATATATACAGGACAGGAGGAGTGGTACTGTGCAGTGTATATATACAGGACAGGAGGAGTGGTGCTGTGCAGTGTATATATACAGGAGGAGTGGTGCTGTGCAGTGTATATATACAGGACAGGAGGAGTGGTACTGTGCAGTGTATATATACAGGACAGGAGGAGTGGTACTGTGCAGTGTATATATACAGGACAGGAGGAGTGGTACTGTGCAGTGTATATATACAGGACAGGAGGAGTGGTACTGTGCAGTGTATATATACAGGAGGAGTGGTACTGTGCAGTGTATATATATATATATATATACAGGACAGGAGGAGTGGTACTGTGCAGTGTATATATACAGGACAGGAGGAGTAGTACTGTGCAGTGTATATATACAGGACAGGAGGAGTGGTACTGTGCAGTGTATATATACAGGAGGAGTGGTACTGTGCAGTGTGTATATATATATATATACAGGACAGGAGGAGTGGTACTGTGCAGTGTATATATACAGGACAGGAGGAGAGGTACTGTACAGTGTATATATACAGGACAGGAGGAGTGGTACTGTGCAGTGTATATATACAGGAGGAGTGGTGCTGTGCAGTATATATATATACAGGAGGAATGGTACTGTACAGTATATATACAGGACAGGAGGAGCGGTACTGTGTAGTGTATATATACAGGACAGGAGAAGTGGTACTGTGTAGTGTATATATACAGGACAGGAGGAGCGGTACTGTGCAGTGTATATATACAGGACAGGAGAAGTGGTACTGTGTAGTGTATATATACAGGACAGGAGGAGTGGTACTGTGCAGTGTATATATACAGGACAGGAGGAGTGGTACTGTGCAGTGTATATATACAGGACAGGAGGAGAGGTACTGTGCAGTGTATATATACAGGACAGGAGGAGTGGTACTGTGCAGTGTATATATACAGGACAGGAGGAGTGGTACTGTGCAGTGTATATATACAGGAGGAGTGGTACTGTTCAGTGTATATATACAGGAGGAATGGTACTGTGCAGTATATATACAGGACAGGAGGAGCGGTACTGTGCAGTGTATATATACAGGAGGAGTGGTACTGTTCAGTGTATATATACAGGACAGGAGGAGTGGTACTGTGCAGTGTATATATACAGGAGGAGTGGTACTGTTCAGTGTATATATACAGGAGGAATGGTACTGTGCAGTATATATACAGGACAGGAGGAGCGGTACTGTGCAGTGTATATATACAGGAGGAGTGGTACTGTTCAGTGTATATATACAGGACAGGAGGAGTGGTACTGTGCAGTGTATATATACAGGAGGAGTGGTACTGTTCAGTGTATATATACAGGACAGGAGGAGTGGTACTGTGCAGTGTATATATACAGGAGGAATGGTACTGTGCAGTATATATACAGGACAGGAGGAGTGGTACTGTGCAGTGTATATATACAGGACAGGAGGAGTGGTACTGTGCAGTGTATATATACAGGACAGGAGGAGTGGTACTGTTCAGTGTATATATACTGGACAGGAGGAGTGGTACTGTGCAGTGTATATATACAGGACAGGAGGAGTGGTACTGTTCAGTGTATATATACTGGACAGGAGGAGTGGTACTGTGCAGTGTATATATACAGGACAGGAGGAGTGGTACTGTGCAGTGTATATATATACAGGACAGGAGGAGTGGTACTGTGCAGTGTTTATATACAGGACAGGAGGAGTGGTACTGTGCAGTGTATATACAGGACAGGAGGAGTGGTACTGTGCAGTGTATATATACAGGAGGAGTGGTACTGTGCAGTGTATATATACAGGACAGGAGGAGTGGTACTGTGCAGTGTATATATACAGGACAGGAGGAGTGGTACTGTGCAGTGTATATATACAGGACAGGAGGAGTGGTACTGTGCAGTGTATATATACAGGACAGGAGGAGGGGTACTGTGCAGTGTATATATACCGGACAGGAGGAGTGGTACTGTACAGTGTATATATACAGGACAGGAGGAGTGGTGCTGTGCAGTGTATATATACAGGACAGGAGGAGTGGTACTGTGCAGTGTATATATACAGGACAGGAGGAGTGGTACTGTGCAGTGTATATATGCAGGAGGAGTGGTACTGTGCAGTGTATATATACAGGAGGAGTGGTACTGTGCAGTGTATATATACAGGAGGAGTGGTACTGTGCAGTGTATATATACAGGAGGAGTGGTACTGTGCAGTATATATACAGGACAGGAGGAGTGGTACTGTGCAGTGTATATATACAGGACAGGAGGAGTGGTACTGTGCAGTGTATATATACAGGACAGGAGGAGGAGTACTGTGCAGTGTATATATACCGGACAGGAGGAGTGGTACTGTGCAGTGTATATATACAGGACAGGAGGAGGGGTGCTGTGCAGTGTATATATACAGGACAGGAGGAGTGGTACTGTACAGTGTATATATACAGGACAGGAGGAGTGGTACTGTGCAGTGTATATATACAGGAGGAGTGGTACTGTACAGTGTATATATACAGGACAGGAGGAGTGGTACTGTTCAGTGTATATATACTGGACAGGAGGAGTGGTACTGTGCAGTGTATATATACAGGACAGGAGGAGCGGTACTGTGCAGTGTATATATACAGGACAGGAGGAGCGGTACTATGCAGTGTATATATACAGGACAGGAGGAGTGGTACTGTTCAGTGTATATATACTGGACAGGAGGAGTGGTACTGTGCAGTGTATATATACAGGACAGGAGGAGCGGTACTGTGCAGTGTATATATACAGGACAGGACGAGCGGTACTGTGCAGTGTATATATACAGGACAGGAGGAGTGGTACTGTGCAGTGTATATATACAGGACAGGAGGAGTGGTACTGTGCAGTGTATATATACAGGAGGAGTGGTACTGTTCAGTGTATATATACAGGACAGGAGGAGTGGTACTGTGCAGTGTATATATACAGGAGGAGTGGTACTGTGCAGTGTATATATACAGGACAGGAGGAGCGGTACTGTGCAGTGTATATATACAGGACAGGAGGAGCGGTACTGTGCAGCGTATATATACAGGACAGGAGGAGTGGTACTGTGCAGTGTATATATACAGGACAGGAGGAGTGGTACTGTGCAGTGTATATATACAGGAGGAGTGGTGCTGTGCAGTGTATATATACAGGACAGGAGGAGCTGTACTGTGCAGTGTATATATACAGGACAGGAGGAGTGGTACTGTGCAGTGTATATATACAGGACAGGAGGAGTGGTACTGTGCAGTGTATATATACAGGACAGGAGGAGAGGTACTGTGCAGTGTATATATACAGGACAGGAGGAGTGGTACTGTGCAGTGTATATATACAGGACAGGAGGAGTGGTACTGTGCAGTGTATATATACAGGACAGGAGGAGTGGTACTGTGCAGTGTATATATACAGGACATGAGGAGTGGTACTGTGCAGTGTATATATACAGGAGGAGTGGTACTGTGCAGTGTATATATACAGGACAGGAGAAGTGGTACTGTGCAGTATATATACAGGACAGGAGGAGTGGTACTGTGCAGTGTATATATACAGGACAGGAGGAGTGGTACTGTGCAGTATATATACAGGACAGGAGGAGTGGTACTGTACAGTGTATATATACAGGAGAAGTGGTACTGTGCAGTGTATATATACAGGACAAGAGTAGTGGTACTGTGCAGTGTATAGATACAGGACAGGAGGAGTGGTACTGTGCAGTGTATATATACAGGACAGGAGGAGTGGTACTGTGCAGCGTATATATACAGGACAGGAGGAGTGGTACTGTGCAGTGTATATATACAGGACAGGAGGAGTGGTACTGTGCAGTGTATATATACAGGACAGGAGGAGTGGTACTCTACAGTATATATATACAGGAGGAGTGGTACTGTGCAGTGTATATATACAGGACAGGAGGAGTGGTACTGTGCAGTGTATAGATACAGGACAGGAGGAGTGGTACTGTGCAGTGTATATATACAGGACAGGAGGAGTGGTACTGTGCAGTGTATATATACAGGAGGAGTGGTACTGTGCAGTGTATAAATACAGGAGGAGTGGTATTGTGCAGTGTATAAATACAGGAGGAGTGGTATTGTGCAGTGTATATATACAGGAGGAGTGGTACTGTGCAGCGTATATATACAGGACAGGAGGAGTGGTACTGTGCAGTGTATATATACAGGACAGGAGGAGTGGTACTGTGCAGTGTATATATACAGGACAGGAGGAGTGGTACTGTGCAGTGTATATATACAGGAGGAGTGGTGCTGTGCAGTGTATATATACAGGACAGGAGGAGTGGTACTGTGCAGTGTATATATACAGGACAGGAGGAGTGGTACTGCGCAGTGTATATATACAGGAGGAGTGGTACTGTGCAGTGTATATATACAGGAGCAGTGGTACTGTGCAGTGTATATATACAGGACAGGAGGAGTGGTACTGTGCAGTGTATATATACAGGACAGGAGGAGTGGTACTGTGCAGTGTATATATACAGGAGGAGTGGTACTGTTCAGTGTATATATACAGGACAGGAGGAGTGGTACTGTGCAGTGTATATATACAGGAGGAGTGGTACTGTGCAGTGTATATATACAGGACAGGAGGAGTGGTACTGTGCAGTGTATATATACAGGACAGGAGGAGTGGTACTGTGCAGTGTATATATACAGGACAGGAGGAGTGGTACTGTGCAGTGTATATATACAGGACAGGAGGAGTGGTACTGTGCAGTGTATATATACAGGAGGAGTGGTACTGTGCAGTGTATATATATATATATATATATATATATATATATATATATATATACAGGACAGGAGGAGTGGCACTGTGCAGTGTATATATACAGGACAGGAGGAGTAGTACTGTGCAGTGTATATATACAGGACAGGAGGAGTGGTACTGTGCAGTGTATATATACAGGAGGAGTGGTACTGTGCAGTGTGTATATATATATATACAGGACAGGAGGAGTGGTACTGTGCAGTGTATATATACAGGACAGGAGGAGAGGTACTGTACAGTGTATATATACAGGACAGGAGGAGTGGTACTGTGCAGTGTATATATACAGGAGGAGTGGTGCTGTGCAGTATATATATATATATATATACAGGAGGAATGGTACTGTACAGTATATATACAGGACAGGAGGAGCGGTACTGTGCAGTGTATATATACAGGACAGGAGAAGTGGTACTGTGTAGTGTATATATACAGGACAGGAGGAGTGGTACTGTGCAGTGTATATATACAGGACAGGAGGAGTGGTACTGTGCAGTGTATATATACAGGACAGGAGGAGAGGTACTGTGCAGTGTATATATACAGGACAGGAGGAGTGGTACTGTGCAGTGTATATATACAGGACAGGAGGAGTGGTACTGTGCAGTGTATATATACAGGACAGGAGGAGTGGTACTGTGCAGTGTATATATACAGGACAGGAGGAGTGGTACTGTGCAGTATATATACAGGACAGGAGGAGCGGTACTGTGCAGTGTATATATACAGGAGGAGTGGTACTGTTCAGTGTATATATACAGGACAGGAGGAGTGGTACTGTGCAGTGTATATATACAGGAGGAGTGGTACTGTTCAGTGTATATATACAGGAGGAATGGTACTGTGCAGTATATATACAGGACAGGAGGAGCGGTACTGTGCAGTGTATATATACAGGAGGAGTGGTACTGTTCAGTGTATATATACAGGACAGGAGGAGTGGTACTGTGCAGTGTATATATACAGGAGGAGTGGTACTGTGCAGTGTATATATACAGGAGGAGTGGTACTGTTCAGTGTATATATACAGGACAGGAGGAGTGGTACTGTGCAGTGTATATATACAGGAGGAATGGTACTGTGCAGTATATATACAGGACAGGAGGAGTGGTACTGTGCAGTGTATATATACAGGACAGGAGGAGTGGTACTGTGCAGTGTATATATACAGGACAGGAGGAGCGGTACTATGCAGTGTATATATACAGGACAGGAGGAGTGGTACTGTTCAGTGTATATATACTGGACAGGAGGAGTGGTACTGTGCAGTGTATATATACAGGACAGGAGGAGCGGTACTGTGCAGTGTATATATACAGGACAGGACGAGCGGTACTGTGCAGTGTATATATACAGGACAGGAGGAGTGGTACTGTGCAGTGTATATATACAGGACAGGAGGAGTGGTACTGTGCAGTGTATATATACAGGAGGAGTGGTACTGTTCAGTGTATATATACAGGACAGGAGGAGTGGTACTGTGCAGTGTATATATACAGGAGGAGTGGTACTGTGCAGTGTATATATACAGGACAGGAGGAGAGGTACTGTGCAGTGTATATATACAGGACAGGAGGAGCGGTACTGTGCAGCGTATATATACAGGACAGGAGGAGTGGTACTGTGCAGTGTATATATACAGGACAGGAGGAGTGGTACTGTGCAGTGTATATATACAGGAGGAGTGGTGCTGTGCAGTGTATATATACAGGACAGGAGGAGCTGTACTGTGCAGTGTATATATACAGGACAGGAGGAGTGGTACTGTGCAGTGTATATATACAGGACAGGAGGAGTGGTACTGTGCAGTGTATATATACAGGACAGGAGGAGAGGTACTGTACAGTGTATATATACAGGACAGGAGAAGTGGTACTGTGCAGTGTATATATACAGGACAGGAGGAGTGGTACTGTGCAGTGTATATATACAGGACAGGAGGAGTGGTACTGTGCAGTGTATATATACAGGACATGAGGAGTGGTACTGTGCAGTGTATATATACAGGAGGAGTGGTACTGTGCAGTGTATATATACAGGACAGGAGAAGTGGTACTGTGCAGTATATATACAGGACAGGAGGAGTGGTACTGTGCAGTGTATATATACAGGACAGGAGGAGTGGTACTGTGCAGTATATATACAGGACAGGAGGAGTGGTACTGTACAGTGTATATATACAGGAGAAGTGGTACTGTGCAGTGTATATATACAGGACAAGAGTAGTGGTACTGTGCAGTGTATAGATACAGGACAGGAGGAGTGGTACTGTGCAGTGTATATATACAGGACAGGAGGAGTGGTACTGTGCAGCGTATATATACAGGACAGGAGGAGTGGTACTGTGCAGTGTATATATACAGGACAGGAGGAGTGGTACTGTGCAGTGTATATATACAGGACAGGAGGAGTGGTACTCTACAGTGTATATATACAGGAGGAGTGGTACTGTGCAGTGTATATATACAGGACAGGAGGAGTGGTACTGTGCAGTGTATAGATACAGGACAGGAGGAGTGGTACTGTGCAGTGTATATATACAGGACAGGAGGAGTGGTACTGTGCAGTGTATATATACAGGAGGAGTGGTACTGTGCAGTGTATAAATACAGGAGGACTGGTATTGTGCAGTGTATAAATACAGGAGGAGTGGTATTGTGCAGTGTATATATACAGGAGGAGTGGTACTGTGCAGCGTATATATACAGGACAGGAGGAGTGGTACTGTGCAGTGTATATATACAGGACAGGAGGAGTGGTACTGTGCAGTGTATATATACAGGACAGGAGGAGTGGTACTGTGCAGTGTATATATACAGGAGGAGTGGTGCTGTGCAGTGTATATATACAGGACAGGAGGAGTGGTACTGTGCAGTGTATATATACAGGACAGGAGGAGTGGTACTGCGCAGTGTATATATACAGGAGGAGTGGTACTGTGCAGTGTATATATACAGGAGCAGTGGTACTGTGCAGTGTATATATACAGGACAGGAGGAGTGGTACTGTGCAGTGTATATATACAGGACAGGAGGAGTGGTACTGTGCAGTGTATATATACAGGAGGAGTGGTACTGTTCAGTGTATATATACAGGACAGGAGGAGTGGTACTGTGCAGTGTATATATACAGGAGGAGTGGTACTGTGCAGTGTATATATACAGGACAGGAGGAGTGGTACTGTGCAGTGTATATATACAGGACAGGAGGAGTGGTACTGTGCAGTGTATATATACAGGACAGGAGGAGTGGTACTGTGCAGTGTATATATACAGGACAGGAGGAGTGGTACTGTGCAGTGTATATATACAGGAGGAGTGGTACTGTGCAGTGTATATATATATATATATATATATATATATATATATATATATATATATACAGGACAGGAGGAGTGGTACTGTGCAGTGTATATATACAGGACAGGAGGAGTAGTACTGTGCAGTGTATATATACAGGACAGGAGGAGTGGTACTGTGCAGTGTATATATACAGGAGGAGTGGTACTGTGCAGTGTGTATATATATATATACAGGACAGGAGGAGTGGTACTGTGCAGTGTATATATACAGGACAGGAGGAGAGGTACTGTACAGTGTATATATACAGGACAGGAGGAGTGGTACTGTGCAGTGTATATATACAGGAGGAGTGGTGCTGTGCAGTGTATATATATATATATATACAGGAGGAATGGTACTGTACAGTATATATACAGGACAGGAGGAGCGGTACTGTGCAGTGTATATATACAGGACAGGAGAAGTGGTACTGTGTAGTGTATATATACAGGACAGGAGGAGTGGTACTGTGCAGTGTATATATACAGGACAGGAGGAGTGGTACTGTGCAGTGTATATATACAGGACAGGAGGAGAGGTACTGTGCAGTGTATATATACAGGACAGGAGGAGTGGTACTGTGCAGTGTATATATACAGGACAGGAGGAGTGGTACTGTGCAGTGTATATATACAGGACAGGAGGAGTGGTACTGTGCAGTGTATATATACAGGACAGGAGGAGTGGTACTGTGCAGTATATATACAGGACAGGAGGAGCGGTACTGTGCAGTGTATATATACAGGAGGAGTGGTACTGTTCAGTGTATATATACAGGACAGGAGGAGTGGTACTGTGCAGTGTATATATACAGGAGGAGTGGTACTGTTCAGTGTATATATACAGGAGGAATGGTACTGTGCAGTATATATACAGGACAGGAGGAGCGGTACTGTGCAGTGTATATATACAGGAGGAGTGGTACTGTTCAGTGTATATATACAGGACAGGAGGAGTGGTACTGTGCAGTGTATATATACAGGAGGAGTGGTACTGTTCAGTGTATATATACAGGACAGGAGGAGTGGTACTGTGCAGTGTATATATACAGGAGGAATGGTACTGTGCAGTATATATACAGGACAGGAGGAGTGGTACTGTGCAGTGTATATATACAGGACAGGAGGAGTGGTACTGTGCAGTGTATATATACAGGACAGGAGGAGCGGTACTATGCAGTGTATATATACAGGACAGGAGCAGTGGTACTGTTCAGTGTATATATACTGGACAGGAGGAGTGGTACTGTGCAGTGTATATATACAGGACAGGAGGAGCGGTACTGTTCAGTGTATATATACAGGACAGGAGGAGCGGTACTGTGCAGTGTATATATACAGGACAGGAGGAGCGGTACTGTGCAGTGTATATATACAGGAGGAGTGGTACTGTGCAGTGTATATATACAGGAGGAGTGGTACTGTTCAGTGTATATATACAGGACAGGAGGAGTGGTACTGTGCAGTGTATATATACAGGACAGGAGGAGTGGTACTGTGCAGTGTATATATATACAGGACAGGAGGAGTGGTACTGTGCAGTGTTTATATACAGGACAGGAGGAGTGGTACTGTGCAGTGTATATACAGGACAGGAGGAGTGGTACTGTGCAGTGTATATATACAGGAGGAGTGGTACTGTGCAGTGTATATATACAGGACAGGAGGAGTTGTACTGTGCAGTGTATATATACTGGACAGGGGGAGTAGTACTGTGCAGTGTATATATACAGGACAGGAGGAGTGGTACTGTGCAGTGTATATATACAGGACAGGAGGAGTGGTACTGTGCAGTGTATATATACAGGACAGGAGGAGTGGTACTGTGCAGTGTATATATACAGGACAGGAGGAGAGGTACTGTGCAGTGTATATATACAGGACAGGAGGAGTGGTACTGTGCAGTGTATATATACAGGACAGGAGGAGTGGTACTGTGCAGTGTATATATACAGGACAGGAGGAGTGGTACTGTGCAGTGTATATATACAGGACAGGAGGAGTGGTACTGTGCAGTATATATACAGGACAGGAGGAGCGGTACTGTGCAGTGTATATATACAGGACAGGAGGAGTGGTACTGTGCAGTGTATATATACAGGAGGAGTGGTACTGTTCAGTGTATATATACAGGAGGAATGGTACTGTGCAGTATATATACAGGACAGGAGGAGCGGTACTGTGCAGTGTATATATACAGGAGGAGTGGTACTGTTCAGTGTATATATACAGGACAGGAGGAGTGGTACTGTGCAGTGTATATATACAGGAGGAGTGGTACTGTGCAGTGTATATATACAGGAGGAGTGGTACTGTTCAGTGTATATATACAGGACAGGAGGAGTGGTACTGTGCAGTGTATATATACAGGAGGAATGGTACTGTGCAGTATATATACAGGACAGGAGGAGTGGTACTGTGCAGTGTATATATACAGGACAGGAGGAGTGGTACTGTGCAGTGTATATATACAGGACAGGAGGAGCGGTACTATGCAGTGTATATATACAGGACAGGAGGAGTGGTACTGTTCAGTGTATATATACTGGACAGGAGGAGTGGTACTGTGCAGTGTATATATACAGGACAGGAGGAGCGGTACTGTGCAGTGTATATATACAGGACAGGACGAGCGGTACTGTGCAGTGTATATATACAGGACAGGAGGAGTGGTACTGTGCAGTGTATATATACAGGACAGGAGGAGTGGTACTGTGCAGTGTATATATACAGGAGGAGTGGTACTGTTCAGTGTATATATACAGGACAGGAGGAGTGGTACTGTGCAGTGTATATATACAGGAGGAGTGGTACTGTGCAGTGTATATATACAGGACAGGAGGAGCGGTACTGTGCAGTGTATATATACAGGACAGGAGGAGCGGTACTGTGCAGCGTATATATACAGGACAGGAGGAGTGGTACTGTGCAGTGTATATATACAGGACAGGAGGAGTGGTACTGTGCAGTGTATATATACAGGAGGAGTGGTGCTGTGCAGTGTATATATACAGGACAGGAGGAGCTGTACTGTGCAGTGTATATATACAGGACAGGAGGAGTGGTACTGTGCAGTGTATATATACAGGACAGGAGGAGTGGTACTGTGCAGTGTATATATACAGGACAGGAGGAGAGGTACTGTACAGTGTATATATACAGGACAGGAGAAGTGGTACTGTGCAGTGTATATATACAGGACAGGAGGAGTGGTACTGTGCAGTGTATATATACAGGACAGGAGGAGTGGTACTGTGCAGTGTATATATACAGGACATGAGGAGTGGTACTGTGCAGTGTATATATACAGGAGGAGTGGTACTGTGCAGTGTATATATACAGGACAGGAGAAGTGGTACTGTGCAGTATATATACAGGACAGGAGGAGTGGTACTGTGCAGTGTATATATACAGGACAGGAGGAGTGGTACTGTGCAGTATATATACAGGACAGGAGGAGTGGTACTGTACAGTGTATATATACAGGAGAAGTGGTACTGTGCAGTGTATATATACAGGACAAGAGTAGTGGTACTGTGCAGTGTATAGATACAGGACAGTAGGAGTGGTACTGTGCAGTGTATATATACAGGACAGGAGGAGTGGTACTGTGCAGCGTATATATACAGGACAGGAGGAGTGGTACTGTGCAGTGTATATATACAGGACAGGAGGAGTGGTACTGTGCAGTGTATATATACAGGACAGGAGGAGTGGTACTCTACAGTGTATATATACAGGAGGAGTGGTACTGTGCAGTGTATATATACAGGACAGGAGGAGTGGTACTGTGCAGTGTATAGATACAGGACAGGAGGAGTGGTACTGTGCAGTGTATATATACAGGACAGGAGGAGTGGTACTGTGCAGTGTATATATACAGGAGGAGTGGTACTGTGCAGTGTATAAATACAGGAGGACTGGTATTGTGCAGTGTATAAATACAGGAGGAGTGGTATTGTGCAGTGTATATATACAGGAGGAGTGGTACTGTGCAGCGTATATATACAGGACAGGAGGAGTGGTACTGTGCAGTGTATATATACAGGACAGGAGGAGTGGTACTGTGCAGTGTATATATACAGGACAGGAGGAGTGGTACTGTGCAGTGTATATATACAGGAGGAGTGGTGCTGTGCAGTGTATATATACAGGACAGGAGGAGTGGTACTGTGCAGTGTATATATACAGGACAGGAGGAGTGGTACTGCGCAGTGTATATACACAGGAGGAGTGGTACTGTGCAGTGTATATATACAGGAGCAGTGGTACTGTGCAGTGTATATATACAGGACAGGAGGAGTGGTACTGTGCAGTGTATATATACAGGACAGGAGGAGTGGTACTGTGCAGTGTATATATACAGGAGGAGTGGTACTGTTCAGTGTATATATACAGGACAGGAGGAGTGGTACTGTGCAGTGTATATATACAGGAGGAGTGGTACTGTGCAGTGTATATATACAGGACAGGAGGAGTGGTACTGTGCAGTGTATATATACAGGACAGGAGGAGTGGTACTGTGCAGTGTATATATACAGGACAGGAGGAGTGGTACTGTGCAGTGTATATATACAGGACAGGAGGAGTGGTACTGTGCAGTGTATATATACAGGAGGAGTGGTACTGTGCAGTGTATATATATATATATATATATATATATATATATATATATATATATATATATATATATATACAGGACAGGAGGAGTGGTACTGTGCAGTGTATATATACAGGACAGGAGGAGTAGTACTGTGCAGTGTATATATACAGGACAGGAGGAGTGGTACTGTGCAGTGTATATATACAGGAGGAGTGGTACTGTGCAGTGTGTATATATATATATACAGGACAGGAGGAGTGGTACTGTGCAGTGTATATATACAGGACAGGAGGAGAGGTACTGTACAGTGTATATATACAGGACAGGAGGAGTGGTACTGTGCAGTGTATATATACAGGAGGAGTGGTGCTGTGCAGTGTGTATATATATATATATACAGGAGGAATGGTACTGTACAGTATATATACAGGACAGGAGGAGCGGTACTGTGCAGTGTATATATACAGGACAGGAGAAGTGGTACTGTGTAGTGTATATATACAGGACAGGAGGAGTGGTACTGTGCAGTGTATATATACAGGACAGGAGGAGTGGTACTGTGCAGTGTATATATACAGGACAGGAGGAGAGGTACTGTGCAGTGTATATATACAGGACAGGAGGAGTGGTACTGTGCAGTGTATATATACAGGACAGGAGGAGTGGTACTGTGCAGTGTATATATACAGGACAGGAGGAGTGGTACTGTGCAGTGTATATATACAGGACAGGAGGAGTGGTACTGTGCAGTATATATACAGGACAGGAGGAGCGGTACTGTGCAGTGTATATATACAGGAGGAGTGGTACTGTTCAGTGTATATATACAGGACAGGAGGAGTGGTACTGTGCAGTGTATATATACAGGAGGAGTGGTACTGTTCAGTGTATATATACAGGAGGAATGGTACTGTGCAGTATATATACAGGACAGGAGGAGCGGTACTGTGCAGTGTATATATACAGGAGGAGTGGTACTGTTCAGTGTATATATACAGGACAGGAGGAGTGGTACTGTGCAGTGTATATATACAGGAGGAGTGGTACTGTTCAGTGTATATATACAGGACAGGAGGAGTGGTACTGTGCAGTGTATATATACAGGAGGAATGGTACTGTGCAGTATATATACAGGACAGGAGGAGTGGTACTGTGCAGTGTATATATACAGGACAGGAGGAGTGGTACTGTGCAGTGTATATATACAGGACAGGAGGAGCGGTACTATGCAGTGTATATATACAGGACAGGAGGAGTGGTACTGTTCAGTGTATATATACTGGACAGGAGGAGTGGTACTGTGCAGTGTATATATACAGGACAGGAGGAGCGGTACTGTTCAGTGTATATATACAGGACAGGAGGAGCGGTACTGTGCAGTGTATATATACAGGACAGGAGGAGCGGTACTGTGCAGTGTATATATACAGGAGGAGTGGTACTGTGCAGTGTATATATACAGGAGGAGTGGTACTGTTCAGTGTATATATACAGGACAGGAGGAGTGGTACTGTGCAGTGTATATATACAGGACAGGAGGAGTGGTACTGTGCAGTGTATATATATACAGGACAGGAGGAGTGGTACTGTGCAGTGTTTATATACAGGACAGGAGGAGTGGTACTGTGCAGTGTATATACAGGACAGGAGGAGTGGTACTGTGCAGTGTATATATACAGGAGGAGTGGTACTGTGCAGTGTATATATACAGGACAGGAGGAGTTGTACTGTGCAGTGTATATATACTGGACAGGGGGAGTAGTACTGTGCAGTGTATATATACAGGACAGGAGGAGTGGTACTGTGCAGTGTGTATATACAGGACAGGAGGAGTGGTACTGTGCAGTGTATATATACAGGACAGGAGGAGTGGTACTGTGCAGTGTATATATACAGGACAGGAGGAGTGGTACTGTGCAGTGTATATATACAGGAGGAGTGGTACTGTGCAGTGTATATATACAGGACAGGAGGAGTGGTACTGTGCAGTGTATATATACAGGACAGGAGGAGTGGTACTGTGCAGTGTATATATACAGGACAGGAGGAGTGGTACTGTGCAGTGTATATATACAGGACAGGAGGAGGGGTACTGTGCAGTGTATATATACCGGACAGGAGGAGTGGTACTGTACAGTGTATATATACAGGACAGGAGGAGTGGTGCTGTGCAGTGTATATATACAGGACAGGAGGAGTGGTACTGTGCAGTGTATATATACAGGACAGGAGGAGTGGTACTGTGCAGTGTATATATGCAGGAGGAGTGGTACTGTGCAGTGTATATATACAGGAGGAGTGGTACTGTGCAGTGTATATATACAGGAGGAGTGGTACTGTGCAGTGTATATATACAGGAGGAGTGGTACTGTGCAGTATATATACAGGACAGGTGGAGTGGTACTGTGCAGTGTATATATACAGGACAGGAGGAGTGGTACTGTGCAGTGTATATATACAGGACAGGAGGAGGGGTACTGTGCAGTGTATATATACCGGACAGGAGGAGTGGTACTGTGCAGTGTATATATACAGGACAGGAGGAGGGGTGCTGTGCAGTGTATATATACAGGACAGGAGGAGTGGTACTGTACAGTGTATATATACAGGACAGGAGGAGTGGTACTGTGCAGTGTATATATACAGGAGGAGTGGTACTGTACAGTGTATATATACAGGACAGGAGGAGTGGTACTGTGCAGTGTATATATACAGGACAGGAGGAGTGGTGCTGTGCAGTGTATATATACAGGAGGAGTGGTGCTGTGCAGTGTATATATACAGGACAGGAGGAGTGGTACTGTGCAGTGTATATATACAGGACAGGAGGAGTGGTACTGTGCAGTGTATATATACAGGACAGGAGGAGTGGTACTGTGCAGTGTATATATACAGGACAGGAGGAGTGGTACTGTGCAGTGTATATATACAGGAGGAGTGGTACTGTGCAGTGTATATATATATATATATACAGGACAGGAGGAGTGGTACTGTGCAGTGTATATATACAGGACAGGAGGAGTAGTACTGTGCAGTGTATATATACAGGACAGGAGGAGTGGTACTGTGCAGTGTATATATACAGGAGGAGTGGTACTGTGCAGTGTGTATATATATATATATACAGGACAGGAGGAGTGGTACTGTGCAGTGTATATATACAGGACAGGAGGAGAGGTACTGTACAGTGTATATATACAGGACAGGAGGAGTGGTACTGTGCAGTGTATATATACAGGAGGAGTGGTGCTGTGCAGTATATATATATACAGGAGGAATGGTACTGTACAGTATATATACAGGACAGGAGGAGCGGTACTGTGTAGTGTATATATACAGGACAGGAGAAGTGGTACTGTGTAGTGTATATATACAGGACAGGAGGAGCGGTACTGTGCAGTGTATATATACAGGACAGGAGAAGTGGTACTGTGTAGTGTATATATACAGGACAGGAGGAGTGGTACTGTGCAGTGTATATATACAGGACAGGAGGAGTGGTACTGTGCAGTGTATATATACAGGACAGGAGGAGAGGTACTGTGCAGTGTATATATACAGGACAGGAGGAGTGGTACTGTGCAGTGTATATATACAGGACAGGAGGAGTGGTACTGTGCAGTGTATATATACAGGAGGAGTGGTACTGTTCAGTGTATATATACAGGAGGAATGGTACTGTGCAGTATATATACAGGACAGGAGGAGCGGTACTGTGCAGTGTATATATACAGGAGGAGTGGTACTGTTCAGTGTATATATACAGGACAGGAGGAGTGGTACTGTGCAGTGTATATATACAGGAGGAGTGGTACTGTTCAGTGTATATATACAGGAGGAATGGTACTGTGCAGTATATATACAGGACAGGAGGAGCGGTACTGTGCAGTGTATATATACAGGAGGAGTGGTACTGTTCAGTGTATATATACAGGACAGGAGGAGTGGTACTGTGCAGTGTATATATACAGGAGGAGTGGTACTGTGCAGTGTATATATACAGGAGGAGTGGTACTGTTCAGTGTATATATACAGGACAGGAGGAGTGGTACTGTGCAGTGTATATATACAGGACAGGAGGAGTGGTACTGTGCAGTGTATATATACAGGACAGGAGGAGTGGTACTCTACAGTATATATATACAGGAGGAGTGGTACTGTGCAGTGTATATATACAGGACAGGAGGAGTGGTACTGTGCAGTGTATAGATACAGGACAGGAGGAGTGGTACTGTGCAGTGTATATATACAGGACAGGAGGAGTGGTACTGTGCAGTGTATATATACAGGAGGAGTGGTACTGTGCAGTGTATAAATACAGGAGGAGTGGTATTGTGCAGTGTATAAATACAGGAGGAGTGGTATTGTGCAGTGTATATATACAGGAGGAGTGGTACTGTGCAGCGTATATATACAGGACAGGAGGAGTGGTACTGTGCAGTGTATATATACAGGACAGGAGGAGTGGTACTGTGCAGTGTATATATACAGGACAGGAGGAGTGGTACTGTGCAGTGTATATATACAGGAGGAGTGGTGCTGTGCAGTGTATATATACAGGACAGGAGGAGTGGTACTGTGCAGTGTATATATACAGGACAGGAGGAGTGGTACTGCGCAGTGTATATATACAGGAGGAGTGGTACTGTGCAGTGTATATATACAGGAGCAGTGGTACTGTGCAGTGTATATATACAGGACAGGAGGAGTGGTACTGTGCAGTGTATATATACAGGACAGGAGGAGTGGTACTGTGCAGTGTATATATACAGGAGGAGTGGTACTGTTCAGTGTATATATACAGGACAGGAGGAGTGGTACTGTGCAGTGTATATATACAGGAGGAGTGGTACTGTGCAGTGTATATATACAGGACAGGAGGAGTGGTACTGTGCAGTGTATATATACAGGACAGGAGGAGTGGTACTGTGCAGTGTATATATACAGGACAGGAGGAGTGGTACTGTGCAGTGTATATATACAGGACAGGAGGAGTGGTACTGTGCAGTGTATATATACAGGAGGAGTGGTACTGTGCAGTGTATATATACAGGACAGGAGGAGTGGTACTGTGCAGTGTATATATACAGGAGGAGTGGTACTGTGCAGTGTATATATACAGGAGGAGTGGTACTGTTCAGTGTATATATACAGGACAGGAGGAGTGGTACTGTGCAGTGTATATATACAGGACAGGAGGAGTAGTACTGTGCAGTGTATATATACAGGACAGGAGGAGTGGTACTGTGCAGTGTATATATACAGGAGGAGTGGTACTGTGCAGTGTGTATATATATATATACAGGACAGGAGGAGTGGTACTGTGCAGTGTATATATACAGGACAGGAGGAGAGGTACTGTACAGTGTATATATACAGGACAGGAGGAGTGGTACTGTGCAGTGTATATATACAGGAGGAGTGGTGCTGTGCAGTATATATATATATATATATATATATATATACAGGAGGAATGGTACTGTACAGTATATATACAGGACAGGAGGAGCGGTACTGTGCAGTGTATATATACAGGACAGGAGAAGTGGTACTGTGTAGTGTATATATACAGGACAGGAGGAGTGGTACTGTGCAGTGTATATATACAGGACAGGAGGAGTGGTACTGTGCAGTGTATATATACAGGACAGGAGGAGAGGTACTGTGCAGTGTATATATACAGGACAGGAGGAGTGGTACTGTGCAGTGTATATATACAGGACAGGAGGAGTGGTACTGTGCAGTGTATATATACAGGACAGGAGGAGTGGTACTGTGCAGTGTATATATACAGGACAGGAGGAGTGGTACTGTGCAGTATATATACAGGACAGGAGGAGCGGTACTGTGCAGTGTATATATACAGGAGGAGTGGTACTGTTCAGTGTATATATACAGGACAGGAGGAGTGGTACTGTGCAGTGTATATATACAGGAGGAGTGGTACTGTTCAGTGTATATATACAGGAGGAATGGTACTGTGCAGTATATATACAGGACAGGAGGAGCGGTACTGTGCAGTGTATATATACAGGAGGAGTGGTACTGTTCAGTGTATATATACAGGACAGGAGGAGTGGTACTGTGCAGTGTATATATACAGGAGGAGTGGTACTGTGCAGTGTATATATACAGGAGGAGTGGTACTGTTCAGTGTATATATACAGGACAGGAGGAGTGGTACTGTGCAGTGTATATATACAGGAGGAATGGTACTGTGCAGTATATATACAGGACAGGAGGAGTGGTACTGTGCAGTGTATATATACAGGACAGGAGGAGTGGTACTGTGCAGTGTATATATACAGGACAGGAGGAGCGGTACTATGCAGTGTATATATACAGGACAGGAGGAGTGGTACTGTTCAGTGTATATATACTGGACAGGAGGAGTGGTACTGTGCAGTGTATATATACAGGACAGGAGGAGCGGTACTGTGCAGTGTATATATACAGGACAGGACGAGCGGTACTGTGCAGTGTATATATACAGGACAGGAGGAGTGGTACTGTGCAGTGTATATATACAGGACAGGAGGAGTGGTACTGTGCAGTGTATATATACAGGAGGAGTGGTACTGTTCAGTGTATATATACAGGACAGGAGGAGTGGTACTGTGCAGTGTATATATACAGGAGGAGTGGTACTGTGCAGTGTATATATACAGGACAGGAGGAGCGGTACTGTGCAGTGTATATATACAGGACAGTAGGAGCGGTACTGTGCAGCGTATATATACAGGACAGGAGGAGTGGTACTGTGCAGTGTATATATACAGGACAGGAGGAGTGGTACTGTGCAGTGTATATATACAGGAGGAGTGGTGCTGTGCAGTGTATATATACAGGACAGGAGGAGCTGTACTGTGCAGTGTATATATACAGGACAGGAGGAGTGGTACTGTGCAGTGTATATATACAGGACAGGAGGAGTGGTACTGTGCAGTGTATATATACAGGACAGGAGGAGAGGTACTGTACAGTGTATATATACAGGACAGGAGAAGTGGTACTGTGCAGTGTATATATACAGGACAGGAGGAGTGGTACTGTGCAGTGTATATATACAGGACAGGAGGAGTGGTACTGTGCAGTGTATATATACAGGACATGAGGAGTGGTACTGTGCAGTGTATATATACAGGAGGAGTGGTACTGTGCAGTGTATATATACAGGACAGGAGAAGTGGTACTGTGCAGTATATATACAGGACAGGAGGAGTGGTACTGTGCAGTGTATATATACAGGACAGGAGGAGTGGTACTGTGCAGTATATATACAGGACAGGAGGAGTGGTACTGTACAGTGTATATATACAGGAGAAGTGGTACTGTGCAGTGTATATATACAGGACAAGAGTAGTGGTACTGTGCAGTGTATAGATACAGGACAGGAGGAGTGGTACTGTGCAGTGTATATATACAGGACAGGAGGAGTGGTACTGTGCAGCGTATATATACAGGACAGGAGGAGTGGTACTGTGCAGTGTATATATACAGGACAGGAGGAGTGGTACTGTGCAGTGTATATATACAGGACAGGAGGAGTGGTACTCTACAGTGTATATATACAGGAGGAGTGGTACTGTGCAGTGTATATATACAGGACAGGAGGAGTGGTACTGTGCAGTGTATAGATACAGGACAGGAGGAGTGGTACTGTGCAGTGTATATATACAGGACAGGAGGAGTGGTACTGTGCAGTGTATATATACAGGAGGAGTGGTACTGTGCAGTGTATAAATACAGGAGGACTGGTATTGTGCAGTGTATAAATACAGGAGGAGTGGTATTGTGCAGTGTATATATACAGGAGGAGTGGTACTGTGCAGCGTATATATACAGGACAGGAGGAGTGGTACTGTGCAGTGTATATATACAGGACAGGAGGAGTGGTACTGTGCAGTGTATATATACAGGACAGGAGGAGTGGTACTGTGCAGTGTATATATACAGGAGGAGTGGTGCTGTGCAGTGTATATATACAGGACAGGAGGAGTGGTACTGTGCAGTGTATATATACAGGACAGGAGGAGTGGTACTGCGCAGTGTATATATACAGGAGGAGTGGTACTGTGCAGTGTATATATACAGGAGCAGTGGTACTGTGCAGTGTATATATACAGGACAGGAGGAGTGGTACTGTGCAGTGTATATATACAGGACAGGAGGAGTGGTACTGTGCAGTGTATATATACAGGAGGAGTGGTACTGTTCAGTGTATATATACAGGACAGGAGGAGTGGTACTGTGCAGTGTATATATACAGGAGGAGTGGTACTGTGCAGTGTATATATACAGGACAGGAGGAGTGGTACTGTGCAGTGTATATATACAGGACAGGAGGAGTGGTACTGTGCAGTGTATATATACAGGACAGGAGGAGTGGTACTGTGCAGTGTATATATACAGGACAGGAGGAGTGGTACTGTGCAGTGTATATATACAGGAGGAGTGGTACTGTGCAGTGTATATATATATATATATATATATATATATATATATATATATATATATATATACAGGACAGGAGGAGTGGTACTGTGCAGTGTATATATACAGGACAGGAGGAGTAGTACTGTGCAGTGTATATATACAGGACAGGAGGAGTGGTACTGTGCAGTGTATATATACAGGAGGAGTGGTACTGTGCAGTGTGTATATATATATATACAGGACAGGAGGAGTGGTACTGTGCAGTGTATATATACAGGACAGGAGGAGAGGTACTGTACAGTGTATATATACAGGACAGGAGGAGTGGTACTGTGCAGTGTATATATACAGGAGGAGTGGTGCTGTGCAGTGTATATATATATATATACAGGAGGAATGGTACTGTACAGTATATATACAGGACAGGAGGAGCGGTACTGTGCAGTGTATATATACAGGACAGGAGAAGTGGTACTGTGTAGTGTATATATACAGGACAGGAGGAGTGGTACTGTGCAGTGTATATATACAGGACAGGAGGAGTGGTACTGTGCAGTGTATATATACAGGACAGGAGGAGAGGTACTGTGCAGTGTATATATACAGGACAGGAGGAGTGGTACTGTGCAGTGTATATATACAGGACAGGAGGAGTGGTACTGTGCAGTGTATATATACAGGACAGGAGGAGTGGTACTGTGCAGTGTATATATACAGGACAGGAGGAGTGGTACTGTGCAGTATATATACAGGACAGGAGGAGCGGTACTGTGCAGTGTATATATACAGGAGGAGTGGTACTGTTCAGTGTATATATACAGGACAGGAGGAGTGGTACTGTGCAGTGTATATATACAGGAGGAGTGGTACTGTTCAGTGTATATATACAGGAGGAATGGTACTGTGCAGTATATATACAGGACAGGAGGAGCGGTACTGTGCAGTGTATATATACAGGAGGAGTGGTACTGTTCAGTGTATATATACAGGACAGGAGGAGTGGTACTGTGCAGTGTATATATACAGGAGGAGTGGTACTGTTCAGTGTATATATACAGGACAGGAGGAGTGGTACTGTGCAGTGTATATATACAGGAGGAATGGTACTGTGCAGTATATATACAGGACAGGAGGAGTGGTACTGTGCAGTGTATATATACAGGACAGGAGGAGTGGTACTGTGCAGTGTATATATACAGGACAGGAGGAGCGGTACTATGCAGTGTATATATACAGGACAGGAGGAGTGGTACTGTTCAGTGTATATATACTGGACAGGAGGAGTGGTACTGTGCAGTGTATATATACAGGACAGGAGGAGCGGTACTGTTCAGTGTATATATACAGGACAGGAGGAGCGGTACTGTGCAGTGTATATATACAGGACAGGAGGAGCGGTACTGTGCAGTGTATATATACAGGAGGAGTGGTACTGTGCAGTGTATATATACAGGAGGAGTGGTACTGTTCAGTGTATATATACAGGACAGGAGGAGTGGTACTGTGCAGTGTATATATACAGGACAGGAGGAGTGGTACTGTGCAGTGTATATATATACAGGACAGGAGGAGTGGTACTGTGCAGTGTTTATATACAGGACAGGAGGAGTGGTACTGTGCAGTGTATATACAGGACAGGAGGAGTGGTACTGTGCAGTGTATATATACAGGAGGAGTGGTACTGTGCAGTGTATATATACAGGACAGGAGGAGTTGTACTGTGCAGTGTATATATACTGGACAGGGGGAGTAGTACTGTGCAGTGTATATATACAGGACAGGAGGAGTGGTACTGTGCAGTGTGTATATACAGGACAGGAGGAGTGGTACTGTGCAGTGTATATATACAGGACAGGAGGAGTGGTACTGTGCAGTGTATATATACAGGACAGGAGGAGTGGTACTGTGCAGTGTATATATACAGGACAGGAGGAGTGGTACTGTGCAGTGTATATATACAGGAGGAGTGGTACTGTGCAGTGTATATATACAGGACAGGAGGAGTGGTACTGTGCAGTGTATATATACAGGACAGGAGGAGTGGTACTGTGCAGTGTATATATACAGGACAGGAGGAGTGGTACTGTGCAGTGTATATATACAGGACAGGAGGAGGGGTACTGTGCAGTGTATATATACCGGACAGGAGGAGTGGTACTGTACAGTGTATATATACAGGACAGGAGGAGTGGTGCTGTGCAGTGTATATATACAGGACAGGAGGAGTGGTACTGTGCAGTGTATATATACAGGACAGGAGGAGTGGTACTGTGCAGTGTATATATGCAGGAGGAGTGGTACTGTGCAGTGTATATATACAGGAGGAGTGGTACTGTGCAGTGTATATATACAGGAGGAGTGGTACTGTGCAGTGTATATATACAGGAGGAGTGGTACTGTGCAGTATATATACAGGACAGGTGGAGTGGTACTGTGCAGTGTATATATACAGGACAGGAGGAGTGGTACTGTGCAGTGTATATATACAGGACAGGAGGAGGGGTACTGTGCAGTGTATATATACCGGACAGGAGGAGTGGTACTGTGCAGTGTATATATACAGGACAGGAGGAGGGGTGCTGTGCAGTGTATATATACAGGACAGGAGGAGTGGTACTGTACAGTGTATATATACAGGACAGGAGGAGTGGTACTGTGCAGTGTATATATACAGGAGGAGTGGTACTGTACAGTGTATATATACAGGACAGGAGGAGTGGTACTGTGCAGTGTATATATACAGGACAGGAGGAGTGGTGCTGTGCAGTGTATATATACAGGAGGAGTGGTGCTGTGCAGTGTATATATACAGGACAGGAGGAGTGGTACTGTGCAGTGTATATATACAGGACAGGAGGAGTGGTACTGTGCAGTGTATATATACAGGACAGGAGGAGTGGTACTGTGCAGTGTATATATACAGGACAGGAGGAGTGGTACTGTGCAGTGTATATATACAGGAGGAGTGGTACTGTGCAGTGTATATATATATATATATACAGGACAGGAGGAGTGGTACTGTGCAGTGTATATATACAGGACAGGAGGAGTAGTACTGTGCAGTGTATATATACAGGACAGGAGGAGTGGTACTGTGCAGTGTATATATACAGGAGGAGTGGTACTGTGCAATGTGTATATATATATATATACAGGACAGGAGGAGTGGTACTGTGCAGTGTATATATACAGGACAGGAGGAGAGGTACTGTACAGTGTATATATACAGGACAGGAGGAGTGGTACTGTGCAGTGTATATATACAGGAGGAGTGGTGCTGTGCAGTATATATATATACAGGAGGAATGGTACTGTACAGTATATATACAGGACAGGAGGAGCGGTACTGTGTAGTGTATATATACAGGACAGGAGAAGTGGTACTGTGTAGTGTATATATACAGGACAGGAGGAGCGGTACTGTGCAGTGTATATATACAGGACAGGAGAAGTGGTACTGTGTAGTGTATATATACAGGACAGGAGGAGTGGTACTGTGCAGTGTATATATACAGGACAGGAGGAGTGGTACTGTGCAGTGTATATATACAGGACAGGAGGAGAGGTACTGTGCAGTGTATATATACAGGACAGGAGGAGTGGTACTGTGCAGTGTATATATACAGGACAGGAGGAGTGGTACTGTGCAGTGTATATATACAGGAGGAGTGGTACTGTTCAGTGTATATATACAGGAGGAATGGTACTGTGCAGTATATATACAGGACAGGAGGAGCGGTACTGTGCAGTGTATATATACAGGAGGAGTGGTACTGTTCAGTGTATATATACAGGACAGGAGGAGTGGTACTGTGCAGTGTATATATACAGGAGGAGTGGTACTGTTCAGTGTATATATACAGGAGGAATGGTACTGTGCAGTATATATACAGGACAGGAGGAGCGGTACTGTGCAGTGTATATATACAGGAGGAGTGGTACTGTTCAGTGTATATATACAGGACAGGAGGAGTGGTACTGTGCAGTGTATATATACAGGAGGAGTGGTACTGTGCAGTGTATATATACAGGAGGAGTGGTACTGTTCAGTGTATATATACAGGACAGGAGGAGTGGTACTGTGCAGTGTATATATACAGGAGGAATGGTACTGTGCAGTATATATACAGGACAGGAGGAGTGGTACTGTGCAGTGTATATATACAGGACAGGAGGAGTGGTACTGTGCAGTGTATATATACAGGACAGGAGGAGTGGTACTGTTCAGTGTATATATACTGGACAGGAGGAGTGGTACTGTGCAGTGTATATATACAGGACAGGAGGAGTGGTACTGTTCAGTGTATATATACTGGACAGGAGGAGTGGTACTGTGCAGTGTATATATACAGGACAGGAGGAGTGGTACTGTGCAGTGTATATATATACAGGACAGGAGGAGTGGTACTGTGCAGTGTTTATATACAGGACAGGAGGAGTGGTACTGTGCAGTGTATATACAGGACAGGAGGAGTGGTACTGTGCAGTGTATATATACAGGAGGAGTGGTACTGTGCAGTGTATATATACAGGACAGGAGGAGTTGTACTGTGCAGTGTATATATACTGGACAGGAGGAGTGGTACTGTGCAGTGTATATATACAGGACAGGAGGAGTGGTACTGTGCAGTGTATATATACAGGACAGGAGGAGCGGTACTGTGCAGTGTATATATACAGGACAGGAGGAGTGGTACTGTACAGTGTATATATACAGGACAGGAGGAGTGGTACCGTGCAGTGCATATACACAGGACAGGAGGAGTGGTACTGTGCAGTGTATATACAGGACAGGAGGAGTGGTACTGTGCAGTGTATATATACAGGACAGGAGGAGTGGTACTGTGCAGTGTATATATACAGGACAGGAGGAGTGGTACTGTGCAGTGTATATATACAGGAGGAGTGGTACTGTGCAGTGTATATATACAGGACAGGAGGAGTGGTACTGTGCAGTGTATATATACAGGACAGGAGGAGTGGTACTGTGCAGTGTATATATACAGGACAGGAGGAGTGGTACTGTGCAGTGTATATATACAGGACAGGAGGAGGGGTACTGTGCAGTGTATATATACCGGACAGGAGGAGTGGTACTGTACAGTGTATATATACAGGACAGGAGGAGTGGTGCTGTGCAGTGTATATATACAGGACAGGAGGAGTGGTACTGTGCAGTGTATATATACAGGACAGGAGGAGTGGTACTGTGCAGTGTATATATGCAGGAGGAGTGGTACTGTGCAGTGTATATATACAGGAGGAGTGGTACTGTGCAGTGTATATATACAGGAGGAGTGGTACTGTGCAGTGTATATATACAGGAGGAGTGGTACTGTGCAGTATATATACAGGACAGGAGGAGTGGTACTGTGCAGTGTATATATACAGGACAGGAGGAGTGGTACTGTGCAGTGTATATATACAGGACAGGAGGAGGGGTACTGTGCAGTGTATATATACCGGACAGGAGGAGTGGTACTGTGCAGTGTATATATACAGGACAGGAGGAGGGGTGCTGTGCAGTGTATATATACAGGACAGGAGGAGTGGTACTGTACAGTGTATATATACAGGACAGGAGGAGTGGTACTGTGCAGTGTATATATACAGGAGGAGTGGTACTGTACAGTGTATATATACAGGACAGGAGGAGTGGTACTGTTCAGTGTATATATACTGGACAGGAGGAGTGGTACTGTGCAGTGTATATATACAGGACAGGAGGAGCGGTACTGTGCAGTGTATATATACAGGACAGGAGGAGCGGTACTATGCAGTGTATATATACAGGACAGGAGGAGTGGTACTGTTCAGTGTATATATACTGGACAGGAGGAGTGGTACTGTGCAGTGTATATATACAGGACAGGAGGAGCGGTACTGTGCAGTGTATATATACAGGACAGGACGAGCGGTACTGTGCAGTGTATATATACAGGACAGGAGGAGTGGTACTGTGCAGTGTATATATACAGGACAGGAGGAGTGGTACTGTGCAGTGTATATATACAGGAGGAGTGGTACTGTTCAGTGTATATATACAGGACAGGAGGAGTGGTACTGTGCAGTGTATATATACAGGAGGAGTGGTACTGTGCAGTGTATATATACAGGACAGGAGGAGCGGTACTGTGCAGTGTATATATACAGGACAGGAGGAGCGGTACTGTGCAGCGTATATATACAGGACAGGAGGAGTGGTACTGTGCAGTGTATATATACAGGACAGGAGGAGTGGTACTGTGCAGTGTATATATACAGGAGGAGTGGTGCTGTGCAGTGTATATATACAGGACAGGAGGAGCTGTACTGTGCAGTGTATATATACAGGACAGGAGGAGTGGTACTGTGCAGTGTATATATACAGGACAGGAGGAGTGGTACTGTGCAGTGTATATATACAGGACAGGAGGAGAGGTACTGTACAGTGTATATATACAGGACAGGAGAAGTGGTACTGTGCAGTGTATATATACAGGACAGGAGGAGTGGTACTGTGCAGTGTATATATACAGGACAGGAGGAGTGGTAGTGTGCAGTGTATATATACAGGACATGAGGAGTGGTACTGTGCAGTGTATATATACAGGAGGAGTGGTACTGTGCAGTGTATATATACAGGACAGGAGAAGTGGTACTGTGCAGTATATATACAGGACAGGAGGAGTGGTACTGTGCAGTGTATATATACAGGACAGGAGGAGTGGTACTGTGCAGTATATATACAGGACAGGAGGAGTGGTACTGTACAGTGTATATATACAGGAGAAGTGGTACTGTGCAGTGTATATATACAGGACAAGAGTAGTGGTACTGTGCAGTGTATAGATACAGGACAGGAGGAGTGGTACTGTGCAGTGTATATATACAGGACAGGAGAAGTGGTACTGTGCAGCGTATATATACAGGACAGGAGGAGTGGTACTGTGCAGTGTATATATACAGGACAGGAGGAGTGGTACTGTGCAGTGTATATATACAGGACAGGAGGAGTGGTACTCTACAGTATATATATACAGGAGGAGTGGTACTGTGCAGTGTATATATACAGGACAGGAGGAGTGGTACTGTGCAGTGTATAGATACAGGACAGGAGGAGTGGTACTGTGCAGTGTATATATACAGGACAGGAGGAGTGGTACTGTGCAGTGTATATATACAGGAGGAGTGGTACTGTGCAGTGTATAAATACAGGAGGAGTGGTATTGTGCAGTGTATAAATACAGGAGGAGTGGTATTGTGCAGTGTATATATACAGGAGGAGTGGTACTGTGCAGCGTATATATACAGGACAGGAGGAGTGGTACTGTGCAGTGTATATATACAGGACAGGAGGAGTGGTACTGTGCAGTGTATATATACAGGACAGGAGGAGTGGTACTGTGCAGTGTATATATACAGGAGGAGTGGTGCTGTGCAGTGTATATATACAGGACAGGAGGAGTGGTACTGTGCAGTGTATATATACAGGACAGGAGGAGTGGTACTGCGCAGTGTATATATACAGGAGGAGTGGTACTGTGCAGTGTATATATACAGGAGCAGTGGTACTGTGCAGTGTATATATACAGGACAGGAGGAGTGGTACTGTGCAGTGTATATATACAGGACAGGAGGAGTGGTACTGTGCAGTGTATATATACAGGAGGAGTGGTACTGTTCAGTGTATATATACAGGACAGGAGGAGTGGTACTGTGCAGTGTATATATACAGGAGGAGTGGTACTGTGCAGTGTATATATACAGGACAGGAGGAGTGGTACTGTGCAGTGTATATATACAGGACAGGAGGAGTGGTACTGTGCAGTGTATATATACAGGACAGGAGGAGTGGTACTGTGCAGTGTATATATACAGGACAGGAGGAGTGGTACTGTGCAGTGTATATATACAGGAGGAGTGGTACTGTGCAGTGTATATATATATATATATATATATATATATATATATATATATATATATATATATATATATATATATATATATATATATATATATATATATATATATATATATATATATATATATACAGGACAGGAGGAGTGGTACTGTGCAGTGTATATATACAGGACAGGAGGAGTAGTACTGTGCAGTGTATATATACAGGACAGGAGGAGTGGTACTGTGCAGTGTATATATACAGGAGGAGTGGTACTGTGCAGTGTGTATATATATATATATACAGGACAGGAGGAGTGGTACTGTGCAGTGTATATATACAGGACAGGAGGAGAGGTACTGTACAGTGTATATATACAGGACAGGAGGAGTGGTACTGTGCAGTGTATATATACAGGAGGAGTGGTGCTGTGCAGTATATATATATATATACAGGAGGAATGGTACTGTACAGTATATATACAGGACAGGAGGAGCGGTACTGTGCAGTGTATATATACAGGACAGGAGAAGTGGTACTGTGTAGTGTATATATACAGGACAGGAGGAGTGGTACTGTGCAGTGTATATATACAGGACAGGAGGAGTGGTACTGTGCAGTGTATATATACAGGACAGGAGGAGAGGTACTGTGCAGTGTATATATACAGGACAGGAGGAGTGGTACTGTGCAGTGTATATATACAGGACAGGAGGAGTGGTACTGTGCAGTGTATATATACAGGACAGGAGGAGTGGTACTGTGCAGTGTATATATACAGGACAGGAGGAGTGGTACTGTGCAGTATATATACAGGACAGGAGGAGCGGTACTGTGCAGTGTATATATACAGGAGGAGTGGTACTGTTCAGTGTATATATACAGGACAGGAGGAGTGGTACTGTGCAGTGTATATATACAGGAGGAGTGGTACTGTTCAGTGTATATATACAGGAGGAATGGTACTGTGCAGTATATATACAGGACAGGAGGAGCGGTACTGTGCAGTGTATATATACAGGAGGAGTGGTACTGTTCAGTGTATATATACAGGACAGGAGGAGTGGTACTGTGCAGTGTATATATACAGGAGGAGTGGTACTGTGCAGTGTATATATACAGGAGGAGTGGTACTGTTCAGTGTATATATACAGGACAGGAGGAGTGGTACTGTGCAGTGTATATATACAGGAGGAATGGTACTGTGCAGTATATATACAGGACAGGAGGAGTGGTACTGTGCAGTGTATATATACAGGACAGGAGGAGTGGTACTGTGCAGTGTATATATACAGGACAGGAGGAGCGGTACTATGCAGTGTATATATACAGGACAGGAGGAGTGGTACTGTTCAGTGTATATATACTGGACAGGAGGAGTGGTACTGTGCAGTGTATATATACAGGACAGGAGGAGCGGTACTGTTCAGTGTATATATACAGGACAGGAGGAGCGGTACTGTGCAGTGTATATATACAGGACAGGAGGAGCGGTACTGTGCAGTGTATATATACAGGAGGAGTGGTACTGTGCAGTGTATATATACAGGAGGAGTGGTACTGTTCAGTGTATATATACAGGACAGGAGGAGTGGTACTGTGCAGTGTATATATACAGGACAGGAGGAGTGGTACTGTGCAGTGTATATATATACAGGACAGGAGGAGTGGTACTGTGCAGTGTTTATATACAGGACAGGAGGAGTGGTACTGTGCAGTGTATATACAGGACAGGAGGAGTGGTACTGTGCAGTGTATATATACAGGAGGAGTGGTACTGTGCAGTGTATATATACAGGACAGGAGGAGTTGTACTGTGCAGTGTATATATACTGGACAGGGGGAGTAGTACTGTGCAGTGTATATATACAGGACAGGAGGAGTGGTACTGTGCAGTGTGTATATACAGGACAGGAGGAGTGGTACTGTGCAGTGTATATATACAGGACAGGAGGAGTGGTACTGTGCAGTGTATATATACAGGACAGGAGGA
This sequence comes from Phyllobates terribilis, assembly GCF_046119375.1. Taxonomy (NCBI): domain Eukaryota; kingdom Metazoa; phylum Chordata; class Amphibia; order Anura; family Dendrobatidae; genus Phyllobates; species Phyllobates terribilis. The sequence goes on from NW_027362772.1 coordinate 89,829,720, forward strand.
GTGGTACTGTGCAGTGTATATATACAGGAGGAGTGGTACTGTGCAGTGTATATATACAGGACAGGAGGAGTGGTACTGTGCAGTGTATATATACAGGACAGGAGGAGTGGTACTGTGCAGTGTATATATACAGGACAGGAGGAGTGGTACTGTGCAGTGTATATATACAGGACAGGAGGAGGGGTACTGTGCAGTGTATATATACCGGACAGGAGGAGTGGTACTGTACAGTGTATATATACAGGACAGGAGGAGTGGTGCTGTGCAGTGTATATATACAGGACAGGAGGAGTGGTACTGTGCAGTGTATATATACAGGACAGGAGGAGTGGTACTGTGCAGTGTATATATGCAGGAGGAGTGGTACTGTGCAGTGTATATATACAGGAGGAGTGGTACTGTGCAGTGTATATATACAGGAGGAGTGGTACTGTGCAGTATATATACAGGACAGGTGGAGTGGTACTGTGCAGTGTATATATGCAGGACAGGAGGAGTGGTACTGTGCAGTGTATATATACAGGACAGGAGGAGGGGTACTGTGCAGTGTATATATACCGGACAGGAGGAGTGGTACTGTGCAGTGTATATATACAGGACAGGAGGAGGGGTGCTGTGCAGTGTATATATACAGGACAGGAGGAGTGGTACTGTACAGTGTATATATACAGGACAGGAGGAGTGGTACTGTGCAGTGTATATATACAGGAGGAGTGGTACTGTACAGTGTATATATACAGGACAGGAGGAGTGGTACTGTGCAGTGTATATATACAGGACAGGAGGAGTGGTGCTGTGCAGTGTATATATACAGGAGGAGTGGTGCTGTGCAGTGTATATATACAGGACAGGAGGAGTGGTACTGTGCAGTGTATATATACAGGACAGGAGGAGTGGTACTGTGCAGTGTATATATACAGGACAGGAGGAGTGGTACTGTGCAGTGTATATATACAGGACAGGAGGAGTGGTACTGTGCAGTGTATATATACAGGAGGAGTGGTACTGTGCAGTGTATATATATATATATATATATATATATATACAGGACAGGAGGAGTGGTACTGTGCAGTGTATATATACAGGACAGGAGGAGTAGTACTGTGCAGTGTATATATACAGGACAGGAGGAGTGGTACTGTGCAGTGTATATATACAGGAGGAGTGGTACTGTGCAGTGTGTATATATATATACAGGACAGGAGGAGTGGTACTGTGCAGTGTATATATACAGGACAGGAGGAGAGGTACTGTACAGTGTATATATACAGGACAGGAGGAGTGGTACTGTGCAGTGTATATACACAGGAGGAGTGGTGCTGTGCAGTATATATATATACAGGAGGAATGGTACTGTACAGTATATATACAGGACAGGAGGAGCGGTACTGTGCAGTGTATATATACAGGACAGGAGAAGTGGTACTGTGTAGTGTATATATACAGGACAGGAGGAGCGGTACTGTGCAGTGTATATATACAGGACAGGAGAAGTGGTACTGTGTAGTGTATATATACAGGACAGGAGGAGTGGTACTGTGCAGTGTATATATACAGGACAGGAGGAGTGGTACTGTGCAGTGTATATATACAGGACAGGAGGAGAGGTACTGTGCAGTGTATATATACAGGACAGGAGGAGTGGTACTGTGCAGTGTATATATACAGGACAGGAGGAGTGGTACTGTGCAGTGTATATATACAGGAGGAGTGGTACTGTTCAGTGTATATATACAGGAGGAATGGTACTGTGCAGTATATATACAGGACAGGAGGAGCGGTACTGTGCAGTGTATATATACAGGAGGAGTGGTACTGTTCAGTGTATATATACAGGACAGGAGGAGTGGTACTGTGCAGTGTATATATACAGGAGGAGTGGTACTGTTCAGTGTATATATACAGGAGGAATGGTACTGTGCAGTATATATACAGGACAGGAGGAGCGGTACTGTGCAGTGTATATATACAGGAGGAGTGGTACTGTTCAGTGTATATATACAGGACAGGAGGAGTGGTACTGTGCAGTGTATATATACAGGAGGAGTGGTACTGTGCAGTGTATATATACAGGAGGAGTGGTACTGTTCAGTGTATATATACAGGACAGGAGGAGTGGTACTGTGCAGTGTATATATACAGGAGGAATGGTACTGTGCAGTATATATACAGGACAGGAGGAGTGGTACTGTGCAGTGTATATATACAGGACAGGAGGAGTGGTACTGTGCAGTGTATATATACAGGACAGGAGGAGTGGTACTGTTCAGTGTATATATACTGGACAGGAGGAGTGGTACTGTGCAGTGTATATATACAGGACAGGAGGAGTGGTACTGTTCAGTGTATATATACTGGACAGGAGGAGTGGTACTGTGCAGTGTATATATACAGGACAGGAGGAGTGGTACTGTGCAGTGTATATATATACAGGACAGGAGGAGTGGTACTGTGCAGTGTTTATATACAGGACAGGAGGAGTGGTACTGTGCAGTGTATATACAGGACAGGAGGAGTGGTACTGTGCAGTGTATATATACAGGAGGAGTGGTACTGTGCAGTGTATATATACAGGACAGGAGGAGTTGTACTGTGCAGTGTATATATACTGGACAGGAGGAGTGGTACTGTGCAGTGTATATATACAGGACAGGAGGAGTGGTACTGTGCAGTGTATATATACAGGACAGGAGGAGCGGTACTGTGCAGTGTATATATACAGGACAGGAGGAGTGGTACTGTACAGTGTATATATACAGGACAGGAGGAGTGGTACCGTGCAGTGCATATACACAGGACAGGAGGAGTGGTACTGTGCAGTGTATATACAGGACAGGAGGAGTGGTACTGTGCAGTGTATATATACAGGACAGGAGGAGTGGTACTGTGCAGTGTATATATACAGGACAGGAGGAGTGGTACTGTGCAGTGTATATATACAGGAGGAGTGGTACTGTGCAGTGTATATATACAGGACAGGAGGAGTGGTACTGTGCAGTGTATATATACAGGACAGGAGGAGTGGTACTGTGCAGTGTATATATACAGGACAGGAGGAGTGGTACTGTGCAGTGTATATATACAGGACAGGAGGAGGGGTACTGTGCAGTGTATATATACCGGACAGGAGGAGTGGTACTGTACAGTGTATATATACAGGACAGGAGGAGTGGTGCTGTGCAGTGTATATATACAGGACAGGAGGAGTGGTACTGTGCAGTGTATATATACAGGACAGGAGGAGTGGTACTGTGCAGTGTATATATGCAGGAGGAGTGGTACTGTGCAGTGTATATATACAGGAGGAGTGGTACTGTGCAGTGTATATATACAGGAGGAGTGGTACTGTGCAGTGTATATATACAGGAGGAGTGGTACTGTGCAGTATATATACAGGACAGGAGGAGTGGTACTGTGCAGTGTATATATACAGGACAGGAGGAGTGGTACTGTGCAGTGTATATATACAGGACAGGAGGAGTGGTACTGTGCAGTGTATATATACAGGACAGGAGGAGTGGTACTGTGCAGTGTATATATACAGGACAGGAGGAGAGGTACTGTGCAGTGTATATATACAGGACAGGAGGAGTGGTACTGTGCAGTGTATATATACAGGAGGAGTGGTGCTGTGCAGTATATATATATACAGGAGGAATGGTACTGTACAGTATATATACAGGACAGGAGGAGTGGTACTGTGCAGTGTATATATACAGGACAGGAGAAGTGGTAGTGTGTAGTGTATATATACAGGACAGGAGGAGTGGTACTGTGCAGTGTATATATACAGGACAGGAGGAGTGGTACTGTGCAGTGTATATATACAGGACAGGAGGAGAGGTACTGTGCAGTGTATATATACAGGACAGGAGGAGTGGTACTGTGCAGTGTATATATACAGGACAGGAGGAGTGGTACTGTGCAGTGTATATATACAGGAGGAATGGTACTGTGCAGTATATATACAGGACAGGAGGAGCGGTACTGTGCAGTGTATATATACAGGAGGAGTGGTACTGTTCAGTGTATATATACAGGACAGGAGGAGTGGTACTGTGCAGTGTATATATACAGGAGGAATGGTACTGTGCAGTATATATACAGGACAGGAGGAGTGGTACTGTGCAGTGTATATATACAGGACAGGAGGAGTGGTACTGTTCAGTGTATATATACAGGACAGGAGGAGCGGTACTGTGCAGTGTATATATACAGGACAGGAGGAGCGGTACTATGCAGTGTATATATACAGGACAGGAGGAGTGGTACTGTTCAGTGTATATATACTGGACAGGAGGAGTGGTACTGTGCAGTGTATATATACAGGACAGGAGGAGCGGTACTGTGCAGTGTATATATACAGGACAGGACGAGCGGTACTGTGCAGTGTATATATACAGGACAGGAGGAGTGGTACTGTGCAGTGTATATATACAGGACAGGAGGAGTGGTACTGTGCAGTGTATATATACAGGAGGAGTGGTACTGTTCAGTGTATATATACAGGACAGGAGGAGTGGTACTGTGCAGTGTATATATACAGGAGGAGTGGTACTGTGCAGTGTATATATACAGGACAGGAGGAGCGGTACTGTGCAGTGTATATATACAGGACAGGAGGAGCGGTACTGTGCAGCGTATATATACAGGACAGGAGGAGTGGTACTGTGCAGTGTATATATACAGGACAGGAGGAGTGGTACTGTGCAGTGTATATATACAGGAGGAGTGGTGCTGTGCAGTGTATATATACAGGACAGGAGGAGCTGTACTGTGCAGTGTATATATACAGGACAGGAGGAGTGGTACTGTGCAGTGTATATATACAGGACAGGAGGAGTGGTACTGTGCAGTGTATATATACAGGACAGGAGGAGAGGTACTGTACAGTGTATATATACAGGACAGGAGAAGTGGTACTGTGCAGTGTATATATACAGGACAGGAGGAGTGGTACTGTGCAGTGTATATATACAGGACAGGAGGAGTGGTACTGTGCAGTGTATATATACAGGACATGAGGAGTGGTACTGTGCAGTGTATATATACAGGACATGAGGAGTGGTACTGTGCAGTGTATATATACAGGACAGGAGGAGTGGTACTGTGCAGTATATATACAGGACAGGAGGAGCGGTACTGTGCAGTGTATAGATACAGGACAGGAGGAGTGGTACTGTGCAGTGTATATATACAGGACAGGAGGAGTGGTACTGTGCAGTGTATATATACAGGAGGAGTGGTGCTGTGCAGTGTATAGATACAGGACAGGAGGAGTGGTACTGTGCAGTGTATAGATACAGGACAGGAGGAGTGGTACTGTGCAGTGTATATATACAGGACAGGAGGAGTGGTACTGTGCAGTGTATATATATATATACAGGACAGGAGGAGTGGTACTGTGCAGTGTATAGATACAGGACAGGAGGAGTGGTACTGTGCAGTGTATATATACAGGACAGGAGGAGTGGTACTGTGCAGTGTATATATACAGGACAGGAGGAGTGGTACTGTGCAGTGTATATATACAGGAGGAGTGGTACTGTGCTGTGTGTATATATATATATATATATATATATATATATATATATATATATATATATATATATATATATATATATATATATATATACAGGACAGGAGAAGTGGTACTGTGCAGTATATATACAGGACAGGAGGAGTGGTACTGTGCAGTGTATATATACAGGACAGGAGGAGTGGTACTGTGCAGTATATATACAGGACAGGAGGAGCGGTACTGTGCAGTGTATAGATACAGGACAGGAGGAGTGGTACTGTGCAGTGTATATATACAGGACAGGAGGAGTGGTACTGTGCAGTGTATATATATAGGAGGAGTGGTGCTGTGCAGTGTATATATACTGGACAGGAGGAGCTGTACTGTTCAGTGTATATATACAGGACAGGCGGAGCGGTACTGTGCAGTGTATATATACAGGACAGGAGGAGCGGTACTGTGCAGTGTATATATACAGGACAGGATGAGTGGTACTGTGCAGTGTATATATACAGGACAGGAGGAGTGATACTGTGCAGTGTATATATACAGGACAGGAGGAGTGGTACTGTGCAGTGTATATATACAGGACAGGAGAAGGGGTGCTGTGCAGTGTATATATACAGGACAGGAGGAGTGGTACTGTACAGTGTATATATACAGGACAGGAGGAGTGGTACTGTGCAGTGTATATATACAGGACAGGAGAAGGGGTGCTGTGCAGTGTATATATACAGGACAGGAGGAGTGGTACTGTACAGTGTATATATACAGGACATGAGGAGTGGTACTGTGCAGTGTATATATACAGGACAGGAGGAGCGGTACTGTGCAGTGTATATATAAAGGACAGGAGGAGTGGTACTGTGCAGTGTATATATACAGGACAGGAGGAGTGGTACTGTGCAGTGTATATATACAGGACAGGAGGAGTGGTACTGTGGAGTGTATATATACAGGACAGGAGGAGTGGTACTGTGCAGTGTATATATACAGGACAGGAGGAGAGGTACTGTACAGTGTATATATACAGGACAGGAGGAGTGGTACTGTGCAGTGTATATATACAGGACAGGAGGAGCGGTACTGTGCAGTGTATATATAAAGGACAGGAGGAGTGGTACTGTGCAGTGTATATATACAGGACAGGAGGAGTGGTACTGTGCAGTGTATATATACAGGACAGGAGGAGTGGTACTGTGGAGTGTATATATACAGGACAGGAGGAGTGGTACTGTGCAGTGTATATATACAGGACAGGAGGAGAGGTACTGTACAGTGTATATATACAGGACAGGAGGAGCGGTACTGTGCAGTGTATATATACAGGACAGGAGAAGTGGTACTGTGTAGTGTATATATACAGGACAGGAGGAGTGGTACTGTGCAGTGTATATATACAGGACAGGAGGAATGGTACTGTGCAGTGTATATATACAGGACAGGAGGAGAGGTACTGTGCAGTGTATATATACAGGACAGGAGGAGTGGTACTGTGCAGTGTATATATACAGGACAGGAGGAGTGGTACTGTGCAGTGTATATATACAGCAGGAGTGGTACTGTTCAGTGTATATATACAGGAGGAATGGTACTTTGCAGTATATATACAGGACAGGAGGAGCGGTACTGTGCAGTGTATATATACAGGAGGAGTGGTACTGTTCAGTGTATATATACAGGACAGGAGGAGTGGTACTGTGCAGTCTATATATACAGGAGGAATGGTACTGTGCAGTATATATACAGGACAGGAGGAGTGGTACTGTGCAGTGTATATATACAGGACAGGAGGAGCGTTACTGTGCAGTGTATATATACAGGAGGAATGGTACTGTGCAGTATATATACAGGACAGGAGGAGTGGTACTGTGCAGTGTATATATACAGGACAGGAGGAGTGGTACTGTTCAGTGTATATATACAGGACAGGAGGAGTGGTACTGTTCAGTGTATATATACAGGACAGGAGGAGTGGTACTGTGCAGTGTATATATACAGGAGGAGTGGTACTGTGCAGTGTGTATATACAGGACAGGAGGAGCGGTACTGTGCAGTGTATATATACAGGACAGGAGGAGCGGTACTGTGCAGCGTATATATACAGGACAGGAGGAGTGGTACTGTGCAGTGTATATATACAGGACAGGAGGAGTGGTACTGTGCAGTGTATATATACAGGAGGAGTGGTGCTGTGCAGTGTATATATACAGGACAGGAGGAGTGGTACTGTGCAGTGTATATATACAGGAGGAGTGGTGCTGTGCAGTGTATATATACAGGAGGAGTGGTGCTGTGCAGTGTATATATACAGGACAGGAGGAGTGGTACTGTGCAGTGTATATATACAGGACAGGAGGAGTGATACTGTGCAGTGTATATATACAGGACAGGAGGAGTGGTACTGTGCAGTGTATATATACAGGACAGGAGGAGTGGTACTGTGCAGTGTATATATACAGGACAGGAGGAGAGGTACTGTACAGTGTATATATACAGGACAGGAGAAGTGGTACTGTGCAGTGTATATATACAGGACAGGAGGAGTGGTACTGTGCAGTGTATATATACAGGACAGGAGGAGTGGTACTGTGCAGTGTATATATACATTACAGGGGGAGTGGTACTGTGCAGTGTATATATATATATATACAGGACAGGAGGAGTGGTAGTGTGCAGTGTATATATACAGGACAGGAGGAGTTGTACTGTGCAGTGTATATATACAGGACAGGATGAGTGGTACTGTGCAGTGTATATATACAGGACAGGAGGAGTGGTACTGTGCAGTGTATATATACAGGAGGAGTGGTACTGTGCTGTGTGTATATATATATATACAGGACAGGAGAAGTGGTACTGTGCAGTATATATACAGGACAGGAGGAGTGGTACTGTGCAGTGTATATATACAGGACAGGAGGAGTGGTACTGTGCAGTATATATACAGGACAGGAGGAGCGGTACTGTGCAGTGTATATATACAGGACAGGAGGAGTGGTACTGTGCAGTGCATAGATACAGGACAGGAGGAGTGGTACTGTGCAGTGTATATATACAGGACAGGGGGAGTGGTACTGTGCAGTGTATATATACAGGAGGAGTGGTACTGTTCAGTGTATATATACAGGAGGAATGGTACTTTGCAGTATATATACAGGACAGGAGGAGCGGTACTGTGCAGTGTATATATACAGGAGGAGTGGTACTGTTCAGTGTATATATACAGGACAGGAGGAGTGGTACTGTGCAGTGTATATATACAGGAGGAATGGTACTGTGCAGTATATATACAGGACAGGAGGAGTGGTACTGTGCAGTGTATATATACAGGAGGAGTGGTGCTGTGCAGTGTATATATACAGGACAGGAGGAGGGGTACTGTGCAGTGTATATATACAGGACAGGAGGAGTGGTACTGTGCAGTGTATATATACAGGACAGGAGGAGTGGTACTGTACAGTGTATATATACAGGAGAAGTGGTACTGTGCAGTGTATATATACAGGACAAGAGTAGTGGTACTGTGCAGTGTATATATACAGGACAGGAGGAGTGGTACTGTGCAGTGTATATATACAGGACAGGAGGAGTGGTACTGTGCAGTGTATATATACAGGACAGGAGGAGCGGTACTGTGCAGTGTATATATACAGGACAGGAGGAGTGGTACTGTGCAGTGTATATATACAGGACAGGAGGAGTGGTACTGTGCAGTGTATATATACAGGACAGGAGGAGCGGTACTGTGCAGTGCATAGATACAGGACAGGAGGAGTGGTACTGTGCAGTGTATATATACAGGACAGGAGGAGTGGTACTGTGCAGTGTATAGATACAGGACAGGAGGAGTGGTACTGTGCAGTGTATATATACAGGAGAGAACAACGGAAAGGACACCATTGTAGGCATTTACTACAGGCCACCTGGGCAAGCTGAAGATATGGATGAACTCTTTATGTATCAAATGACCAAGTTCTCCAAAAAATATGACGTAGTGGTCATGGGAGATTTCAACTATCCAGACATTTGTTGGGAATCTCTCTCAAGTAAAACTAACAGGTCAAGCAAATTCTTATCCTCTCTTGCTGACAACTTTATCTTCCAAAAGGTAGGGGAGAAAACAAGGGGATCTGCTACTTTGGATCTAATCCTTATAAACAGGGAGGAAATGGTTGAGGAGGTAAAGGTGGCTGGGACCCTAGGAGGCAGCGATCATGCTATTATAGAATTTTGGATAACTAGAGGAGGAAGACATGTGAAGACTCAAACTTCAAGGTTAGATTTTAGAAAGGCAGATTTTAAGAGACTCAGAAAGAGAATAGGAGGGATCCAATGGCTGGATGTCCTTAAGGACAAAAATGTCCAGGAAGGATGGGAAATTTTTAAAAATGAGATTCTCAAAGCACAATCGTTAACAATCCCGAAAAGTAGGAAGAATGGGAAGCATTTAAGGAAACCAGGATGGATGAACACAGAACTTAAACACATGCTAAAAAGAAAGAAAGAAATGTTTATTAAATGGAAAGAGGGAGGCATATCTAAAGAAGATTATAATGCAGTCTGCAGATCCTGCAGGGCACGTATCAGGTTAGCTAAAGCTGACAATGAATTAAGGCTTGCAAGAGATGTCAAAAGCAATAAAAAAGGATTTTGGGGGTATGTCAAAAGTAAAAGAAAAGTCAAAGATGCTATAGGATTTTTACAGGATGAAAATGGAGAAATGGTAAGAGAGGATGTTGAGAAGGCCGAACTTTTTAATTCTTATTTTGCATCTGTTTTCTCTCAGAAAGAAAATGTAACATCAACTGATCTTCACTGTCCTTTTAAAGGAATAGAGGAATCCAAGTTATCTGTAAACAGAAAGATTGTGAGGGAATATTTAGCTAACATAAATGAGTTCAAGTCTCCAGGTCCAGATGAATTACACCCCAGAGTACTGAAGGAGATCGTAGAAGAAATTTTAGAACCACTCTCCATAATCTTTGAAAATTCTTGGAGAACAGGAGAAGTCCCAGAAGACTGGAGAAGAGCAAATGTTGTTCCTATCTTCAAAAAGGGGAAGAAGGTGGACCCAGGGAACTATAGGCCGGTGAGTCTGACTTCTATACCAGGAAAGATCTTTGAACAAATTATTAAACAACATGTATGTAAGTACATGGATAAGAATGAAGTGATTAACCAGAGTCAGCATGGGTTTGTAACTAACAAGTCATGTCAGACTAACTTAATTTCCTTCTATGACAGAATCACTGACTGGGTGGATCAGGGAAATGCTGTAGATATAGTATATCTTGACTTCAGCAAAGCATTTGACAAAGTATCTCACACCATCCTTATTGAAAAAATGACCAAGTATGCAATGGACCAGGCAACTGTTAGGTGGATTCATAACTGGCTTAGTGATCGGACTCAAAGGGTGGTTGTAAATGGCTTCACATCCAGCTGGATGAATGTCTCAAGTGGGGTACCACAGGGCTCCGTCCTGGGACCTGTATTGTTCAACATCTTTATCAATGATTTAGATGAAGGAATTGAGGGTAAACTGATTAAATTTGCTGATGACACAAAGCTAGGAGGGATAGCTAATACTAGAGAAGAGAGAGAGAGGATTCAAAAAGACCTAAATAAACTGGAGCAGTGGGCAGCAACCAACAGAATGGTTTATAACAGGGAAAAATGCAAAGTACTACATCTGGGCAATAAAAATGAAAAAAGCATATACAGAATGGGAGGAATAGAGCTAAGCAACAGTACATGTGAAAAAGACTTGGGTATACTAATAGATCATAGACTGAACATGAGTCAACAGTGTGATGCAGCAGCAAAAAAGGCAAATACAGTTCTGGGAGGTATTAGGAGAAGCATACAGTCTAGATCACGTGAAGTCATTATCGGTCTTTACTCCTCTTTGGTCAGACCTCATCTGGAATACTGTGTACAGTTTTGGGCACCACATTTTAAAAAAGACATAGACAAACTGGAGCAAGTTCAGAGAAGAGCGACCAGAATGGTGACTGGTCTGCAAACCATGTCCTATGAGGAACGGTTGCAGGATTTGGGAATGTTTAGCTTGCAAAAAAGAAGACTGAGAGGAGACTTAATAGCTGTCTACAAATATGTCAAGGGCTGTCACATTGTAGAAGGATCATCTTTATTCTCATTTGCACAAGGAAAGACTAGAAGCAATGGGATGAAACTAAATGGGAGGAGACACAGATTAGATATTAAAAAAACTTTTTGACAGTTAGGGTGATTAATGAGTGGAACAGGCGGCCACGAGAGGTGGTGAGTTCCCCTTCAATGGACGTCTTCAAACAGAGGCTGGACAGACATCTGTCTGAGATGATCTAGTGAATCCTGCTTTGAGCAGGGGGTTGGACCAGATGACCCAGGAGGTCCCTTCCAACTCTACCATTCTATGATTCTATGACAGGAGGAGTGGTACTGTGCAGTGTATATATACAGGACAGAAGGAGTGGTACTGTGCAGTGTATATATACAGGACAGAAGGAGTGGTACTGTGCAGCGTATATATACAGGACAGGAGGAGTGGTGCTGTGCAGTGTATATATACAGGACAGGAGGAGTGGTGCTGTGCAGTGTATATATACAGGACAGGAGGAGTGGTACTGTGCAGTGTGTATATACAGGAGGAGTGGTACTGTGCAGTGTGTATATACAGGACAGGAGGAGTGGTACTGTACAGTGTATATATACAGGACAGGAGGAGTGGTACTGTGCAGTGTATATACAGGACAGGAGGAGTGGTACTGTACAGTGTATATATACAGGAGGAGTGGTACTGTGCAGTGTATATATACAGGACAGGAGGAGTGGTGCTGTGCAGTGTATATATACAGGACAGGAGGAGTCATAGAATCATAGAATGGTAGAGTTGGAAGGGACCTCCTGGGTCATCTGGTCCAACCCCTGCTCAAAGCAGGATTCACTAGATCATCTCAGACAGATGTCTGTCCAGCCTCTGTTTGAAGACGTCCATTGAAGGGGAACTCACCACCTCTCGTGGCAGCCTGTTCCACTCATTAATCACCCTAACTGTCAAAAAGTTTTTTCTAATATCTAATCTGTGTCTCCTCCCATTTAGTTTCATCCCATTGCTTCTAGTCTTTCCTTGTGCAAATGAGAATAAAGATGATCCTTCTACAATGTGACAGCCCTTGACATATTTGTAGACAGCTATTAAGTCTCCTCTCAGTCTTCTTTTTTGCAAGCTAAACATTCCCAAATCCTGCAACCGTTCCTCATAGGACATGGTTTGCAGACCAGTCACCATTCTGGTCGCTCTTCTCTGAACTTGCTCCAGTTTGTCTATGTCTTTTTTAAAATGTGGTGCCCAAAACTGTACACAGTATTCCAGATGAGGTCTGACCAAAGAGGAGTAAAGACCGATAATGACTTCACGTGATCTAGACTGTATGCTTCTCCTAATACCTCCCAGAATTGTATTTGCCTTTTTTGCTGCTGCATCACACTGCTGACTCATGTTCAGTCTATGATCTATTAGTATACCGAAGTCTTTTTCACATGTACTGTTGTGGTACTGTGCAGTGTATATATACAGGAGGAGTGGTACTGTGCAGTGTATATATACAGGAGCAGTGGTACTGTGCAGTGTATATATACAGGACAGGAGGAGTGGTACTGTGCAGTGTATATATACAGGACAGGAGGAGTGGTACTGTGCAGTGTATATATACCGGACAGGAGGAGAGGTACTGTGCAGTGTATATATACAGGACAGGAGGAGTGGTACTGTGCAGTGTATATATACAGGACAGGAGGAGTGGTACTGTGCAGTGTATATATACAGGACAGGAGGAGTGGTACTATGCAGCGTATATATACAGGACAGGAGGAGTGGTACTGTGCAGTGTATATATACAGGACAGGAGGAGTGGTGCTGTGCAGTGTATATATACAGGACAGGAGGAGTGGTACTGTGCAGTGTATATATACAGGAGGAGTGGTACTGTGCAGTGTATATATACAGGACAGGAGGAGTGGTACTGTGCAGTGTATATATACAGGACAGGAGGAGTGGTACTGTGCAGTGTATATATACAGGACAGGAGGAGTGGTACTGTGCAGTGTATATATACAGGAGGAGTGGTACTGTGCAGTGTATATATACAGGACAGGAGGAGTGGTACTGTGCAGTGTATATATACAGGACAGGAGTGGTACTGTGCAGTGTATATATACAGGAGGAGTGGTACTGTGCAGTGTATATATACAGGACAGGAGGAGTGGTACTGTGCAGTGTATATATACAGGAGGAGTGGTACTGTGCAGTGTGTATATATATATATACAGGACAGGAGGAGTGGTACTGTGCAGTGTATATATACAGGACAGGAGGAGTGGTACTGTGCAGTGTATATATACAGGACAGGAGGAGTGGTACTGTGCAGTGTATATATACAGGAGGAGTGGTACTGTGCAGTGTATATATATATATATATACAGGACAGGAGGAGTGGTACTGTGCAGTGTATATATACAGGACAGGAGGAGTAGTACTGTGCAGTGTATATATACAGGACAGGAGGAGTGGTACTGTGCAGTGTATATATACAGGAGGAGTGGTACTGTGCAGTGTGTATATATATATACAGGACAGGAGGAGTGGTACTGTGCAGTGTATATATACAGGACAGGAGGAGTGGTACTCTGCAGTGTATATATACAGGAGGAGTGGTACTGTGCAGTGCATATATACAGGACAGGAGGAGTGGTACTGTGCAGTGCATATACAGGACAGGAGGAGTGGTACTGTGCAGTGTATATACAGGACAGGAGGAGTGGTACTGTGCAGTGTATATATACAGGACAGAAGGAGCGGTACTGTGCAGTATATATATACAGGAGGAGTGGTACTCTGCAGTGTATATATACAGGAGGAGTGGTACTGTGCAGTGTATATATACAGGACAGGAGGAGTGGTACTGTGCAGTGTATATATACAGGAAGAGTGGTACTCTGCAGTGTATATATACAGGACAGAAGGAGCGGTACTGTGCAGTGTATATATACAGGAGGAGTGGTACTGTGCAGTGTATATATACAGGACAGGAGGAGTGGTACTGTGCAGTGTATATATACAGGAGGAGTGGTACTCTGCAGTGTATATATACAGGACAGAAGGAGCGGTACTCTACAGTGTATATATACAGGACAGGAGGAGTGGTACTGTGCAGTGTATATATACAGGACAGGAGGAGTGGTACTCTACAGTGTATATATACAGGACAGGAGGAGTGGTACTGTGCAGTGCTTCCCTCTATTTCGCTCCCTTCCCCCATGTGGACGGCATCCAGGTCTATTCCCAGGCCGCAGACACTGGTTCCGGTCCTCGTGGGCCGCAGGTGCTGGGATCTGAAGGACACACAACTTGTAAACAGATTATAAATAGCTGTGAGTGCGGAGGATCCTGTGGATGATGTTAGGGGTCGGTGTCAGGAGGGGTCGGTCTCATCAGGAGATCACTGTGAATGAAGATCCATCAGGGAAGTGTCATAAATTAGGGGCAATGGGGGTCATGGACAGGTTCTAACAATGTGTGAATGTGGCTATACAATGAGGACACAAGGTTCCCCCAGAAAACGATCAGTGGCAGCCATGAAGTGGAAGGTGTCACTAAGGCCGGGGTCACAGGAGCGCTCTGTCTGCCAGAGAATTATATTAATGACCCTCGGCTTAAACTCTGCTCCGAGGTTGAGCTCTATGTGATCGGATTCCCTCGCTCAGAGATCTTAATTTCTCCATTGCCTGTATCCGCGGATGTCGGACTGCAGCCGATGTTTCCCACGCACCCGCAGACTTGTATCCGAATATTGGATGCACTCTCAGCGTGCTGCCATTGTTTTCTGATGCTGAATCACAGCTCTGCACTGCCCCATAGTTTAACACTGATGCTGAATCACAGCTCTGCACTGCCCCATAGTATAACACTGATGCTGAATCACAGCTCTGCGCCGCCCCATAGTATAACACTGATGCTGAATCACAGCTCTGCACTGCCCCATAGTATAACACTGATGCTGAATCACAGCTCTGCGCTGCCCCATAGTATAACACTGATGCTGAATCACAGCTCTGCGCCGCCCCATAGTATAACACTGATGCTGAATCACAGCTCTGCACTGCCCCATAGTATAACACTGATGCTGAATCACAGCTCTGCACTGCCCCATAGTATAACACTGATGCTGAATCACAGCTCTGCGCCGCCCCATAGTATAACACTGATGCTGAATCACAGCCCTGCACCGCCCCATAGTATAACACTGATGCTGAATCACAGCTCTGCACTGCCCCATAGTATAAGACTGATGCTGAATCACAGCGATGCACTGCCCCATAGTATAACACTAATGCTGAATCACAGCGATGCACTGCCCCATAGTATAACACTGGTGCTGAATCACAGCTCTGCACTGCCCCATAGTATAACACTGATGCTGAATCACAGCTCTGCACTGCCCCATAGTATAACACTGATGCTGAATCACAGCTCTGCACTGCCCCATAGTATAACACTGATGCTGAATCACAGCGATGCACTGCCCCATAGTATAACACTGATGCTGAATCACAGCGATGCACTGCCCCATAGTATAACACTGATGCTGAATCACAGCGATGCACTGCCCTATAGTATAACACTGATGCTGAATCACAGCTCTGCACTGCCCCATAGTATAACACTGATGCTGAATCACAGCCCTGCACTGCCCCATAGTATAATACTGATGCTGAATCACAGCCCTGCACTGCCCCATAGTATAATACTGATGCTGAATCACAGCCCTGCACCGCCCCATAGTATAACACTGATGCTGAATCACAGCCCTGCACCGCCCCATAGTATAACACTGATGCTGAATCACAGCCCTGCACCGCCCCATAGTATAACACTGATGCTGAATCACAGCTCTGCACCGCCCCATAGTATAACAATGATGCTGAATCACAGCTCTGCACCGCCCCATAGTATAACACTGATGCTGAATCACAGCTCTGCACCGCCCCATAGTATAACACTGATGCTGAATCACAGCTCTGCACCGCCCCATAGTATAACACTGATGCTGAATCACAGCTCTGCACCACCCCATAGTATAACACTGATGCTGAATCACAGCCCTGCACCGCCCCATAGTATAACACTGATGCTGAATCACAGCCCTGCACCGCCCCATAGTATAACACTGATGCTGAATCACAGCCCTGCACCGCCCCATAGTATAACACTGATGCTGAATCACAGCTCTGCACCGCCCCATAGTATAACACTGATGCTGAATCACAGTCGTGCACCGCCCCATAGTATAACACTGATGCTGAATCACAGCCCTGCACCGCCCCATAGTATAACACTGATGCTGAATCACAGCCCTGCACCGCCCCATAGTATAACACTGATGCTGAATCACAGCTCTGCACCGCCCCATAGTATAACACTGATGCTGAATCGCAGCTCTGCACTGCCCCATAGTATAACACTGATGCTGAATCGCAGCTCTGCACTGCCCCATAGTATAACACTGATGCTGAATCGCAGCTCTGCACTGCCCCATAGTATAACACTGATGCTGAATCGCAGCTCTGCACTGCTCCATAGTATAACACTGATGCTGAATCGCAGCTCTGCACTGCCCCATAGTATAACACTGATGCTGAATCGCAGCTCTGCACTGCCCCATAGTATAACACTGATGCTGAATCACAGCGATGCACTGCCCCATAGTATAACACTGATGCTGAATCACAGCGATGCACTGCCCCATAGTATAACACTGATGCTGAATCACAGCGATGCACTGCCCCATAGTATAACACTGATGCTGAATCACAGCGATGCACTGCCCCATAGTATAACACTGATGCTGAATCACAGCCCTGCACTGCCCCATAGTATAACACTGATGCTGAATCACAGCCCTGCACCTCCCCATAGTATAACACTGATGCTGAATCACAGCTCTGCACCGCCCCATAGTATAACACTGATGCTGAATCACAGCCCTGCACCGCCCCATAGTATAACACTGATGCTGAGTCACAGCGATGCACTGCCCCATAGTATAACACTGATGCTGAATCACAGCCCTGCACCGCCCCATAGTATAACACTGATGCTGAGTCACAGCTCTGCACCGCCCCATAGTATAACACTGATGCTGAATCACAGCTCTGCACCGCCCCATAGTATAACACTGATGCTGAATCACAGCCCTGCACTGTCCCATAGTATAACACTGATGCTGAATCACAGCTCTGCACCGCCCCATAGTATAACACTGATGCTGAATCACAGCTCTGCACCGCCCCATAGTATAACACTGATGCTGAATCACAGCTCTGCACCGCCCCATAGTATAACACTGATGCTGAATCACAGCTCTGCACTGCCCCATAGTATAACACTGATGCTGAATCACAGCTCTGCGCCGCCCCATAGTATAACACTGATGCTGAATCACAGCCCTGCGCTGTCCCATAGTATAACACTGATGCTGAATCACAGCTCTGCACCGCCCCATAGTATAACACTGATGCTGAATCACAGCTCTGCACCGCCCCATAGTATAACACTGATGCTGAATCACAGCTCTGCACCGCCCCATAGTATAACACTGATGCTGAATCACAGCTCTGCACTGCCCCATAGTATAACACTGATGCTGAATCACAGCTCTGCACTGCCCCATAGTATAACACTGATGCTGAATCACAGCTCTGCACTGCCCCATAGTATAACACTGATGCTGAATCACAGCTCTGCACTGCCCCATAGTATAACACTGATGCTGAATCACAGCTCTGCACTGCCCCATAGTATAACACTGATGCTGAATCACAGCTCTGCACTGCCCCATAGTATAACACTGATGCTGAATCACAGCTCTACACTGCCCCATAGTATAACACTGATGCTGAATCACAGCCCTGCACCGCCCCATAGTATAACACTGATGCTGAATCACAGCCCTGCACCGCCCCATAGTATAACACTGATGCTGAATCACAGCTCTGCACCGCCCCATAGTATAACACTGATGCTGAATCACAGCTCTGCACCGCCCCATAGTATAACACTGATGCTGAATCACAGCTCTGCACCGCCCCATAGTATAACACTGATGCTGAATCACAGCCCTGCACCGCCCCATAGTATAACACTGATGCTGAATCACAGCCCTGCACCGCCCCATAGTATAACACTGATGCTGAATCACAGCTCTGCACTGCCCCATAGTATAACACTGATGCTGAATCACAGTCCTGCACTGCCCCATAGTATAACACTGATGCTGAATCACAGCTCTGCACTGCCCCATAGTATAACACTGATGCCCCCATAGTATAACACTGATGCTGAATCACAGCTCTGCACTGCCCCATAGTATAACACTGATGCTGAATCACAGCTCTGCACTGCCCCATAGTATAACACTGATGCCGAATCACAGCTCTGCACCGCCCCATAGTATAACACTGATGCTGAATCACAGCTCTGCACTGCCCCATAGTATAACACTGATGCTGAATCACAGCTCTGCACCTCCCCATAGTATAACACTGATGCTGAATCACAGCCCTGCACCGCCCCATAGTATAACACTGATGCTGAATCACAGCTCTGCACCGCCCCATAGTATAACACTGATGCTGAATCACAGCTCTGCACCGCCCCATAGTATAACACTGATGCTGAATCAGAGCCCTGCACCGCCCCATAGTATAACACTGATGCTGAATCACAGCCCTGCACCGCCCCATAGTATAACACTGATGCTGAATCACAGCTCTGCACTGCCCCATAGTATAACACTGATGCTGAATCACAGCTCTGCACTGCCCCATAGTATAACACTGATGCTGAATCACAGTCCTGCACTGCCCCATAGTAGAACACTGATGCTGAATCACAGCTCTGCACTGCCCCATAGTATAACACTGATGCCCCCATAGTATAACACTGATGCTGAATCACAGCTCTGCACCGCCCCATAGTATAACACTGATGCCCCCATAGTATAACACTGATGCTGAATCACAGCTCTGCACCGCCCCATAGTATAACACTGATGCTGAATCACAGCTCTGCACCGCCCCATAGTATAACACTGATGCTGAATCACAGCTCTGCACCGCCCCATAGTATAACACTGATGCTGAATCACAGCTCTGCACTGCCCCATAGTATAACACTGATGCTGAATCACAGCTCTGCACTGCCCCATAGTATAACACTGATGCTGAATCACAGCTCTGCACCGCCCCATAGTATAACACTGATGCTGAATCACAGCTCTGCACCGCCCCATAGTATAACACTGATGCTGAATCACAGCTCTGCACCGCCCCATAGTATAACACTGATGCTGAATCACAGCTCTGCACCGCCCCATAGTATAAGACTGATGCTGAATCACAGCTCTGCACCGCCCCATAGTATAACACTGATGCTGAATCACAGCTCTGCACCGCCCCATAGTATAACACTGATGCTGAATCACAGCTCTGCACCGCCCCATAGTATAAGACTGATGCTGAATCACAGCTCTGCACCTCCCCATAGTAATTAAGTGGAGAATTGCATCTCTGTACGAGAAAACGCTGCAATATAAAAGCTGCTTCACCTCTACAGCAAAACGCCCTAATCCCAACCATATCGTGGTGCAGATGCCCTGCATTTATGCAACGTGTGAACACGGGACAATATGTATCTACTGCCGGAGCCTATGGGCACTCGGTACCTGGGGGGCTGCGCCAGTCCCAGGCTCTGATGGTGGGTGAGGGAATCGCTATGTAAGCAATGTCTGATAATCAGAGGCCACAGACCTTGTCCTGTCACCAGCAAATATTTACCTGGAGAAATCCCCCCCCTGAGGGGTCTCCTCTGCACCAGGGCAAGGTCCCCTGACCCCGCATTAACCCCGCAATAACTAGAGTCCTGCTCCTTCTGATTTACTGTAGGGCCCGTTCACACTGTGCTGCAGATCCTCCTCCTCCAGGTGTGCACAAGACCTTACGTGCACTATATTCCACGCGGTGTGCGGTTATCACCGGACGCGGCTGCAGGACGTGCCGCCATATCTGCGCCATTCCACAGAATACAAACGACACAAATCTCCAGATATGACCAGTGTGAACTTTCCCCTATGGAAATATTCACTGGTGACGTCAGGTCACATTTTATCGCCACATTGTGCAAAAGGGCAACTTTTTCTTGTAACCAAATTGTGCGGTAACCACAGCAACGACCCCCTGTTTTCATTGCATGGTGTACAGCAGTGAGGGTCTGCAGCTGTCAGGGAGGTGGGGGCCACAGGCCAGGCCCTGGAGACTGTGGAGGACCATGGGCCTGCAGGGGTTAATGAGGGCTGGAGATAGTAGGGGAGCGTGGGCCTGCAGGGGTTAATGTCAGCCCCTTGGCCTGGAGGCAGTGGTGGGAGCGTGGGCCTGCAGGGGTTAATGTCTGCCCCTTTGCCTGGAGGCAGTGGGGGGAGCGTGGGGCTGCAGGGGTTAATGTCAGCCCCTTGGCCTGGAGGCAGTGGGGGGAGCGTGGGCCTGCAGGGGTTAATGTCTGCCCCTTGGCCTGGAGGCAGTGGGGGGAGCGTGGGCCTGCAGGGGTTAATGTCTGCCCCTTGGCCTGGAGGCAGTGGGGGGAGCGTGGGGCTGCAGGGGTTAATGTCTGCCCCTTGGCCTGGAGGCAGTGGGGGGAGCGTGGGGCTGCAGGGGTTAATGTCAGCCCCTTGGCCTGGAGGCAGTGGGGGGAGCGTGGGCCTGCAGGGGTTAATGTCTGCCCCTTGGCCTGGAGGCAGTGGTGGGAGCGTGGGGCTGCAGGGGTTAATGTCTGCCCCTTTGCCTGGAGGCAGTGGGGGGAGCGTGGGGCTGCAGGGGTTAATGTCAGCCCCTTGGCCTGGAGGCAGTGGGGGGAGCGTGGGCCTGCAGGGGTTAATGTCTGCCCCTTGGCCTGGAGGCAGTGGTGGGAGCGTGGGGCTGCAGGGGTTAATGTCTGCCCCTTTGCCTGGAGGCAGTGGGGGGAGCGTGGGGCTGCAGGGGTTAATGTCTGCCCCTTTGCCTGGAGGCAGTGGGGGGAGCGTGGGGCTGCAGGGGTTAATGTCTGCCCCTTTGCCTGGAGGCAGTGAGGGGGAGCGTGGGGCTGCAGGGGTTAATGTCTGCCCCTTTGCCTGGAGGCAGTGGGGGGAGCGTGGGGCTGCAGGGGTTAATGTCTGCCCCTTTGCCTGGAGGCAGTGGGGGGAGCGTGGGGCTGCAGGGGTTAATGTCTGCCCCTTGGCCTGGAGGCAGTGGGGGGAGCGTGGGCCTGCAGGGGTTAATGTCTGCCCCTTGGCCTGGAGGCAGTGGTGGGAGCGTGGGGCTGCAGGGGTTAATGTCTGCCCCTTGGCCTGGAGGCAGTGGGGGGAGCGTGGGCCTGCAGGGGTTAATGTCTGCCCCTTGGCCTGGAGGCAGTGGGGGGAGCGTGGGCCTGCAGGGGTTAATGTCTGCCCCTTGGCCTGGAGGCAGTGAGGGGGAGCGTGGGGCTGCAGGGGTTAATGTCTGCCCCTTTGCCTGGAAGCAGTGGGGGGAGCGTGGGGCTGCAGGGGTTAATGTCAGCCCCTTGGCCTGGAGGCAGTGGGGGGAGCGTGGGGCTGCAGGGGTTAATGTCAGCCCCTTGGCCTGGAGGCAGTGGGGGGAGCGTGGGCCTGCAGGGGTTAATGTCTGCCCCTTGGCCTGGAGGCAGTGGTGGGAGCGTGGGCCTGCAGGGGTTAATGTCAGCCCCTTGGCCTGGAGGCAGTGGGGGGAGCGTGGGCCTGCAGGGGTTAATGTCTGCCCCTTTGCCTGGAGGCAGTGGGGGGAGCGTGGGGCTGCAGGGGTTAATGTCAGCCCCTTGGCCTGGAGGCAGTGGTGGGAGCGTGGGGCTGCAGGGGTTAATGTCTGCCCCTTTGCCTGGAGGCAGTGGGTGGAGCGTGGGGCTGCAGGGGTTAATGTCTGCCCCTTTGCCTGGAGGCAGTGGGGGGAGCGTGGGGCTGCAGGGGTTAATGTCTGCCCCTTTGCCTGGAGGCAGTGGGGGGAGCGTGGGGCTGCAGGGGTTAATGTCTGCCCCTTTGCCTGGAGGCAGTGAGGGGGAGCGTGGGGCTGCAGGGGTTAATGTCTGCCCCTTTGCCTGGAGGCAGTGGGGGGAGCGTGGGGCTGCAGGGGTTAATGTCTGCCCCTTTGCCTGGAGGCAGTGGGGGGAGCGTGGGGCTGCAGGGGTTAATGTCTGCCCCTTGGCCTGGAGGCAGTGGGGGGAGCGTGGGCCTGCAGGGGTTAATGTCTGCCCCTTGGCCTGGAGGCAGTGGTGGGAGCGTGGGCCTGCAGGGGTTAATGTCTGCCCCTTTGCCTGGAGGCAGTGGGGGGAGCGTGGGGCTGCAGGGGTTAATGTCTGCCCCTTTGCCTGGAGGCAGTGGGGGGAGCGTGGGGCTGCAGGGGTTAATGTCTGCCCCTTGGCCTGGAGGCAGTGGGGGGAGCGTGGGCCTGCAGGGGTTAATGTCAGCCCCTTGGCCTGGAGGCAGTGGGGGGAGCGTGGGCCTGCAGGGGTTAATGTCTGCCCCTTGGCCTGGAGGCAGTGAGGGGGAGCGTGGGGCTGCAGGGGTTAATGTCTGCCCCTTGGCCTGGAGGCAGTGAGGGGGAGCGTGGGGCTGCAGGGGTTAATGTCTGCCCCTTTGCTTGGAGGCAGTGAGGGGGAGCGTGGGGCTGCAGGGGTTAATGTCTGCCCCTTTGCCTGGAGGCAGTGAGGGGGAGCGTGGGGCTGCAGGGGTTAATGTCTGCCCCTTTGCCTGGAGGCAGTGGGGGGAGCGTGGGGCTGCAGGGGTTAATGTCTGCCCCTTTGCCTGGAGGCAGTGGGGGGAGCGTGGGGCTGCAGGGGTTAATGTCTGCCCCTTGGCCTGGAGGCAGTGGGGGGAGCGTGGGCCTGCAGGGGTTAATGTCTGCCCCTTGGCCTGGAGGCAGTGAGGGGGAGCGTGGGGCTGCAGGGGTTAATGTCTGCCCCTTTGCCTGGAGGCAGTGGGGGGAGCGTGGGCCTGCAGGGGTTAATGTCTGCCCCTTGGCCTGGAGGCAGTGGGGGGAGCGTGGGCCTGCAGGGGTTAATGTCAGCCCCTTGGCCTGGAGGCAGTGGGGGGAGCGTGGGCCTGCAGGGGTTAATGTCTGCCCCTTGGCCTGGAGGCAGTGGGGGGAGCGTGGGCCTGCAGGGGTTAATGTCTGCCCCTTTGCCTGGAGGCAGTGGGGGAAGCGTGGGCCTGCAGGGGTTAATGTCTGCCCCTTGGCCTGGAGGCAGTGGGGGGAGCGTGGGCCTGCAGGGGTTAATGTCAGCCCCTTGGCCTGGAGGCAGTGGGGGGAGCGTGGGCCTGCAGGGGTTAATGTCAGCCCCTTGGCCTGGAGGCAGTGGGGGGAGCGTGGGCCTGCAGGGGTTAATGTCAGCCCCTTGGCCTGGAGGCAGTGGGGGGAGCGTGGGCCTGCAGGGGTTAATGTCTGCCCCTTTGCCTGGAGGCAGTGGGGGGAGCGTGGGCCTGCAGGGGTTAATGTCTGCCCCTTTGCCTGGAGGCAGTGGGGGGAGCGTGGGCCTGCAGGGGTTAATGTCTGCCCCTTTGCCTGGAGGCAGTGGGGGGAGCGTGGGCCTGCAGGGGTTAATGTCTGCCCCTTTGCCTGGAGGCAGTGGGGGGAGCGTGGGCCTGCAGGGGTTAATGTCTGCCCCTTTGCCTGGAGGCAGTGGGGGGAGCGTGGGCCTGCAGGGGTTAATGTCTGCCCCTTTGCCTGGAGGCAGTGGGGGGAGCGTGGGCCTGCAGGGGTTAATGTCTGCCCCTTTGCCTGGAGGCAGTGGGGGGAGCGTGGGCCTGCAGGGGTTAATGTCTGCCCCTTTGCACAGTTTATCAGGACTGACCTTTACTCTCTGTACAGAGGAGGAAGAGCAGCCTCCACTACCACCAGCAGCAGCAGCAGCCTGTCCTCCACCACCACCAGCAGCAGCAGCAGCCTGTCCTCCACCAGCAGCAGCCTGTCCTCCACCAGCAGCAGCCTGTCCTCCACCACCTGCAGCAGCAGCCTGTCCTCCACCACCTGCAGCAGCAGCCTGTCCTCCACCACCTGCAGCAGCAGCCTGTCCTCCACCACCTGCAGCAGCAGCCTGTCCTCCACCACCTGCAGCAGCAGCCTGTCCTCCACCACCTGCAGCAGCAGCCTGTCCTCCACCACCTGCAGCAGCAGCCTGTCCTCCACCACCTGCAGCAGCAGCCTGTCCTCCACCACCACCAGCATGGGGCTCCTCTCCTATGTGGCCTCCTTCCTCCCTGAGGTGTCCTGGAGCCCATGGGGCAGCGTGGACTCCTTCCTACAAGGTAAGACCCTTCATCCCCAGCAGGACCCCCGTCAGTGCTGCCCCCCTTATATACCAGATCTCCCTCTCCACAGGTCTGGTCGGGGCCTGCGCCGTGTCCGTCCTCTACAACCTGATGAAGGTCCATCTGTACATCATGTGTCTGAAGTAAGAGCTTACCCGCCACTAACCAGTGACTAACCAGACTACAGACTGCTAACTAGTACTCACTAACTACACCTATAGACTAACTAGTACTCACTGCTATTACTAACTACACCGATAGACTCCTAACAAGTATTCACTAACTACACATATAGACTAACTAGTACTCACTGCTAATTACTACTCAGTAACTACACTGATACAGCTAACTAGTACTCATTACCTACACCACTACAGGATGTTAGCTAGTAATTACACTGCTAGAAACTCCTAACTAGTACTCCACATCTAGACTGCTCTCTAGTACTCCACATCTAGACTGCTCTCTAGTACTCCACAACTAGACTGCTCTCTAGTACTCCACAACTAGACTGCTCTCTAGTACTCCACAACTAGACTGCTCTCTAGTACTCCACAACTAGACTGCTCTCTAGCGCTCCACAACTAGACTGCTCTCTAGTACTCCACAACTAGACTGCTATCTAGTACTCCACAACTAGACTGCTATCTAGTACTCCACAACTAGACTGCTATCTAGTACTCCACACCTAGACTGCTATCTAGTACTCCACACCTAGACTGCTATCTAGTACTCCACACCTAGACTGCTCTCTAGCACTCCACAACTAGACTGCTCTCTAGCGCTCCACAGCTAGACTGCTCTCTAGTACTCCACAGCTAGACTGCTCTCTAGTACTCCACAGCTAGACTGCTCTCTAGTACTCCACAACTAGACTGCTATCTAGTACTCCACACCTAGACTGCCATCTAGTACTCCACAACTAGACTGCTATCTAGTACTCCACAGCTAGACTGCTCTCTAGTACTCCACAGCTAGACTGCTCTCTAGTACTCCACAGCTAGACTGCTCTCTAGTACTCCACAGCTAGACTGCTAGTACTCCACATCTAGACTGCTCTCTAGTACTCCACACCTAGACTGCTATCTAGTACTCCACAGCTAGACTGCTATCTAGTACTCCACAGCTAGACTGCTATCTAGTACTCCACAGCTAGACTGCTCTCTAGTACTCCACATCTAGACTGCTCTCTAGTACTCCACATCTAGACTGCTCTCTAGTACTCCACATCTAGACTGCTCTCTAGCGCTCCACAGCTAGACTGCTCTCTAGCGCTCCACAGCTAGACTGCTCTCTAGCGCTCCACAGCTAGACTGCTCTCTAGCGCTCCACAGCTAGACTGCTCTCTAGCACTCCACAGCTAGACTGCTATCTAGCACTCCACATCTAGACTGCTATCTAGCTCTCCACATCTAGACTGCTATCTAGCTCTCCACATCTAGACTGCTATCTAGCGCTCCACATCTAGACTGCTATCTAGCGCTCCACATCTAGACTGCTCTCTAGCGCTCCACACCTAGACTGCTCTCTAGCGCTCCACACCTAGACTGCTCTCTAGCACTGCACACCTAGACTGCTCTCTAGCGCTGCACACCTAGACTGCTCTCTAGCGCTCCACACCTAGACTGCTCTCTAGCGCTCCACACCTAGACTGCTCTCTAGCGCTCCACACCTAGACTGCTCTCTAGCGCTCCACACCTAGACTGCTCTCTAGCGCTCCACACCTAGACTGCTCTCTAGCGCTCCACACCTAGACTGCTCTCTAGCGCTCCACACCTAGACTGCTCTCTAGCGCTCCACACCTAGACTGCTCTCTAGCGCTCCACACCTAGACTGCTCTCTAGCGCTCCACATCTAGACTGCTCTCTAGCGCTCCACATCTAGACTGCTATCTAGCGCTGCACACCTAGACTGCTATCTAGTACTCCACAGCTAGACTGCTCTCTAGTACTCCACACCTAGCGGTCTAACCATGCTCGGTCACCATCTTGTACTCTCTTCCTCCTCGTCTTTTCCCGCTTGCAGTGACCCCGAGAGGCAGAAGAAGGCGGCGCGGTTCGGCTCCTCGCCTGGGCTTGGTGACCTCCTGCACCTCCTGCTCCTCACCTTCATCTACTCCCTCCTGGGACCCCGGGTCGGGGCTCTGGTGGTCCTGGAGTTCTCCCTCCGTGCGGTGTCCATGATATTGTCTCTACACAAGGTTTGTAAAAGAGAAGACGAGCTGGGCTGATGACATCATGTCCCTCCTTGGTAAAGAATGACGTCATGATGTCATCCGGTGCGATGGAGAAATGTGACATCACAGATTCTGACATACAACCCTCCATTCACCACATTAGCAGAACCAGAAATGAGCAGAAGGTGAGTGCAGCTCTGGAGGTGACTGGAGCTTGATGTATGTCTGTCTCTGCAGGGCCGCCGGAGTTCGCAGCTTTTCCTCCTCTGTCAGTTCTCCCTGGGATGTGGGGTGACCTGCAGCCTGGACTACCTGCATGAAGGCGCCCCGCACCGCACCTGGAACCTGCTGCTGGCGGTGGGGCTGGCGGGGCTGATCGTGTGGCAGACGAGGAGGATGTGCCGACATGTGGCAGCGATGTACCAGCTGCACAGCAGTAAGCGCTACTGCGGGGTCTGCCTGTCTTTGCTGGCCAGCTGGCACGACATTCCTACAGTGCTGTGGCGGGCGCTGAAGGTGGCATTCCTGGTGTCGGATCTGGCTGCCGTGGCTGTGATCAACCGCGACTTCCTCAGCACCGCCGAGGCCGTGAGATTCTGGACGCCCCTGACCATCTGCTACACCCTGCTGGTGATCTACATGCAAGGTGAGGAGCGCAGCGCCCGAGAAAGGAGCAGGCGCCGCTCTGGGGGGCTGTGAAATGTCTAACAGTATGGCCCCTACCACCGCGCCCAGGGGGGTGTCACACCACTATCCTGCCGCCACACTGCTATCCTGCCGCCACACAGCTATCCTGCCGCCACACTGCTATCCTGCCGTCACACAGCTATCGTGCCGTCACACAGCTATCGTGCCGTCACACAGCTATCGTGCCGTCACACAGCTATCGTGCCGTCACACAGCTATCGTGCCGTCACACAGCTATCCTGCCGTCACGCAGCTATCCTGCCGTCACGCAGCTATCCTGCCGCCACGCAGCTATCCTGCCGCCACGCAGCTATCCTGCCGTCACACCGCTATCCTGCCGTCACACCGCTATCGTGCCGCCACGCAGCTATCGTGCCGCCACGCAGCTATCGTGCCGCCACGCAGCTATCGTGCCGCCACGCAGCTATCGTGCCGCCACGCAGCTATCCTGCCGTCCCGCACAACAACCCCCCCCCCCGCCATCATGCACCCACCACGACCTCTGTCCGGACACTCCCACTCCACCGTGCTCCCTTTCTTGACGTGCCTTCTCCGCGCTTCCTCTGCCATCTTGCTCCCCTGATGCACTCCTCCTTCTTTTGCATCCCCCCCCCTTCGTATCTCTCCCGTCTTGCACCCTCCACGCATCTTCTCCTCTTGTGTTTCCTCACCTGTTGTGCCTCCGCCAGGCCCTGTCTCCCTTTGTACACCCTCTGCACCCCTTCTCCCATCTCGCCACGCATCCTCTCCCGTCATGCCTCCGCCAGGCTCCCTCTCCCGTTGCGCCCCTTCTCCTCTCTCGCCCCCTCTACACATCCTCTCCCGTTGCATTCCCACACCTATCGTGCCTCCACCAGGCCAGATCTCCCTTTGTACACCCTCTGCACCCCTTCTCCCATCTCGCACCCGCCAGGCTCCCTCTCCCGTTGCGCCCCTTCTCCTCTCTCGCCCCCTCCACACATCCTCTCCCGTTGCATTCCCACACCTATCGTGCCTCCGCCAGGCCAGATCTCCCTTTGTACACCCTCTGCACCCCTTCTCCCATCTCGCACCCGCCAGGCTCTCTCTCCTGTTGCGCCCCTTCTCCTCTCTCGCCCCCTCCACACATCCTCTCCCGTTGCATTCCCACACCTATCGTGCCTCCGCCAGTCCAGATCTCCCTTTGTACACCCTCTGCACCCCTTCTCCCATCTCGCACCCGCCAAGCTCTCTCTCCTGTTGCGCCCCTTCTCCTCTCTCGCCCCCTCCACACATCCTCTCCCGTTGCGTTCCCACACCGGTTGTGCTTCCGCCAGGCCCTCTCTCCCTTTGTACACCCTCTGCACCCCTTCTCCCATCTCGCTCCCGCCAGGCTCCCTCTCCTGTTACGCCCCTTCTCCTCTCTCGCCCCCTCCACACATCCTCTCCCGTTGCGTTCCCACACCGGTTGTGCTTCCGCCAGGCCCTCTCTCCCTTTGTACACCCTCTGCACCCCTTCTCCCATCTCGCACCCGCCAGGCTCCCTCTCCTGTTACGCCCCTTCTCCTCTCTCACCCTCTCCACACATCCTCTCCCGTTGCGTTCCCACACCGGTTGTGCTTCCGCCAGGCCCTCTCTCCCTCTGTACCGGTTCACATCTGTGCTGTTTTTGTCCGGCAGAGGAGCAGCACCAGAACCCCACGGAGCAGATGGCCTATCAGACGGTGTTTGTTCGGATGGGGGGCCTCCTGATCCTGATGATGACAGTGGGAAGATGGGCGGACATCTTGCACATCTTCATCTCACTGATCGGAGAACTGTGGTGTCTGATTCATGCCGGGATGATGCTGGACGTCTGCAGAGAGGAGGTAAGACAACCACAAGGATCCTCTGATTACCCCACTGGATCCAGTAATTGCCCCTCAGTTACAGCTATGCCCCACTTCTTTTGTCATCTCCACTGCACCCCTCACCCCTTGTTTGCATTAGTGCCCCTGCTAATTTTGGTTGTAGCACCCATTATGGCCCCTAGATGGCATCCTCCCTCTGTACACTGTGGGAGTGGTAATCAGCAGCGGAGAGTACATGGGCAGGATGCTGGGTTTCCATGTAACCGCTTCTTCCTATGACTTTTTTTTTTTTGGGGGGGGGAGATAAGAATATGGAAACTAAGACCTATCTCCCTTTTATTCTCCAGGATTACGCTGAGAGATTATCAACCGCTAAAAAGGTCTCGAAGCCCAGAAATATGAGGACTGAGACCACCCTGGAGGAATGAGACCACCCTGATCTTGAGGGATCTCATAATGGCAGTGTATGAAACATGGAGAACACGGTTTCCCCCCTTAGCGAGAGGGAAGCAATGAGGGGACACCTGGAGCCCCATCATTTGTGGCACCGACTGGTTGATGGACGCTAGTGTGAATGCAGATCACGGGATCATGAGCCCTTCCGCCCCGCAGACCCGCCATTCCGCCCCGCAGACCCGCCATTCCGCCCCGCCGACCCGCCGTTCCGACCCGCCATTCCGCCCCGCCATTCTGCCCCGCCGACCCGCCATTCCGACCCGCCGTTTCGCCCCGCAGACCCGCCGTTCCGACCCGCCATTCCGCCCCGCCGACCCGCCGTTCCGCCCCGCGGACCCGCTTCTCTGCTTGCGTGTGCAGCCAGTACCCTGCACTGAGCTCACACTGCCTAGGCTGAGGGTTTGGTGCAATGTGGCATTGTAATAAACGCGCAGGATGTGGATGTGATCGGATCAGATCACAGAGGATTGTCAGAGGTCTTATGCCAAAGAGCAGAACTGTCTAGAAGAAAGATGCAGCGATGCCCATGTCCGCCGTCTCCGGAGGATGGGTGGGCACTCGTCTGTATACGTTGGGTCCCGGGCACTCGCCATCATGGCGTTCGGCGCGTGATTGGTCCATTCTGTACTATTCATTATATGTGAGCGGTTTGTGTATAAATGTCGGATCTGTGCGTTTGTCTACTGGTTCAGGAATCCGGCAGAGGAAATGACCGACTTCTTAACCTTTTCTGTGCCTGCTGGGCCCTTCCATCCCAAGCATCTGTACTGGGCTGAAGGGGTTAAGGGAAGGCTATCAGAAACTGGATCCGTCCCTGGGGAGAAGCCCACCGTGCGTGCGTTATGTCACCCGCATCCCCCCACCATACAGGGGGTGAGCGTGCGTTACGTCACCCGCATCTCCCCACCATACAGGGGGTGAGCGTGCGTTATGTCACCCGCATCCCCCCACCATACAGGGGGTGAGCGTGCGTTACGTCACCCGCATCTCCCCACCATACAGGGGGTGAGCGTGCGTTACGTCACCCGCATCCCCCACCATACAGGGGGTGAGCGTGCGTTACGTCACCCGCATCCCCCCACCATACAGGGGGTGAGCGTGCGTTACGTCACCCGCATCCCCCCACCATACAGGGGGTGAGCGTGCGTTACGTCACCCGCATCCCCCCACCATACAGGGGGTGAGCGTGCGTTACGTCACCCGCATCCCCCACCATACAGGGGGTGAGCGTGCGTTACGTCACCGGCATCCCCCACCATACAGGGGGTGAGCGTGCGTTACGTCACCCGCCTCCCCCACCATACAGGGGGTGAGCGTGCGTTACGTCACCCGCCTCCCCCACCATACAGGGGGTGAGCGTGCGTTACGTCACCCGCCTCCCCCACCATACAGGGGGTGAGCGTGCGTTACGTCACCGGCATCCCCCACCATACAGGGGGTGAGCGTGCGTTACGTCACCGGCATCCCCCACCATACAGGGGGTGAGCGTGCGTTACGTCACCCGCCTCCCCCACCATACAGGGGGTGAGCGTGCGTTACGTCACCCGCCTCCCCCACCATACAGGGGGTGAGCGTGCGTTACGTCACCCGCCTCCCCCACCATACAGGGGGTGACCGTCCCGGGCTGAGCTCCTGCCTCTCTCCAGGCATCAGGATTTGGGTTTTACATCTGGCACAAATTATTACCAACCTGCGAGGACTCCGACCTCACAGCGACGATACAAAGATGGAGCCAAAGACCCCCAGGATAGACGACCGCAGAAGGGATGACAAGAACAGACGTGAGGCGCAGAAATCACCGAGACCGCCAGAAGAGATGGACGAGGCACGAAGAGGAATATAATATACCCAACACCTCGAGGAGCAAGATGGCGACTGATAGAGGCGGATCCAAAACACATACCAGACCAGATCACAGCAGACCGATCTGCATCTCATCAATGGATCCCGGATCACAGCAGACCGACCATCAGCGACCGATCTGCATCTCATCAATGGATCCATGATTACAGCAGACCGACCATCAGTGACAGAACTGCATCTCATCAATGGATCCCAGATCACAGCAGACCGACCATCAGCGACCGATCTGCATCTCATCAATGGATCCATGATTACAGCAGACCGACCATCAGTGACAGAACTGCATCTCATCAATGGATCCCGGATCACAGCAGACCGACCATCAGCGACCGATCTGCATATCATCAATGGATCCCAGATCACAGCAGACCGACCATCAGTGATCGATCTACATCTCATCAATGGATCCCGGATCACAGCAGACCGACCATCAGCGATCGATCTGCATCTCATCAATGGATCCCGGATCACAGCAGACCGACCATCAGCGACCGATCTGCATCTCATCAATGGATCCCGGATCACAGCAGACCAACTATGAATTAAGCAGGTAACAGCCACATGAATGGTCAGTGATTGGTTGTTGCAGGAATCCACTAGAGAGAAGCAACATTGTATCAGCTATTTGAACTGCCCCCTAATGGCCAAGCAGAGCAGCGCACCAGAGCGACTGACATCACAAAGAAGATGTATATACACTGCTCAAAAAACATAAAGGGAACAGTGAATGGATGACCTCCCTACAACGCCTGGGCATGCTCCTGATGAGGCTGAGTATTGTGTGTGGCCTCCACGTGCCTGTATGACCTCCCTACAATGCCTGGGCATGCTCCTGATGAGCCTCAGTATTGTGTGTGGCCTCCACGTGCCTGTATGACCTCCCTACAACGCCTGGGCATGCTCCTGATGAGGCTGAGTATTGTGTGTGGCCTCCACGTGCCTGTATGACCTCCCTACAACGCCTGGGCATGCTCCTGATGAGGCTGAGTATTGTGTGTGGCCTCCACGTGCCTGTATGACCTCCCTACACCGCCTGGGCATGCTCCTGATGAGCCTCAGTATTGTGTGTGGCCTCCACGTGCCTGTATGACCTCCCTACAACGCCTGGGCATGCTCCTGATGAGGCTGAGTATTGTGTGTGGCCTCCACGTGCCTGTATGACCTCCCTACAACGCCTGGGCATGCTCCTGATGAGGCTGAGTATTGTGTGCGGCCTCCACGTGCCTGTATGACCTCCCTACAACGCCTGGGCATGCTCCTGATGAGGCTGAGTATTGTGTGTGGCCTCCACGTGCCTGTATGACCTCCCTACAACGCCTGGGCATGCTCCTGATGAGGCTGAGTATTGTGTGTGGCCTCCACGTGCCTGTATGACCTCCCTACAACGCCTGGCATGCTCCTGATGAGGCTGAGTATTGTGTGTGGCCTCCACGTGCCTGTATGACCTCCCTACAACGCCTGGGCATGCTCCTGATGAGGCTGAGTATTGTGTGTGGCCTCCACGTGCCTGTATGATCTCCCTACAACGCCTGGGCATGCTCCTGATGAGGCTGAGTATTGTGTGTGGCCTCCACGTACCTGTATGACCTCCCTACAACGCCTGGGCATGCTCCTGATGAGGCTCAGTATTGTGTGTGGCCTCCACGTGCCTGTATGACCTCCCTACAACGCCTGGGCATGCTCCTGATGAGGCTGAGTATAGTGTGTGGCCTCCACGTGCCTGTATGACCTCCCTACAACGCCTGGGCATGCTCCTGATGAGGCTCAGTATTGTGTGTGGCCTCCACGTGCCTGTATGACCTCTCTACAACGCCTGGGCATGCTCCTGATGAGGCTGAGTATTGTGTGTGGCCTCCACGTGCCTGTATGACCTCCCTACAACGCCTGGGCATGCTCCTGATGAGGCTGAGTATTGTGTGTGGCCTCCACGTGCCTGTATGACCTCCCTACAACGCCTGGGCATGCTCCTGATGAGGCTGAGTATTGTGTGTGGCCTCCACGTGCCTGTATGACCTCCCTACAACACCTGGGCATGCTCCTGATGAGGCTGAGTATTGTGTGTGGCCTCCACGTGCCTGTATGACCTCCCTACGACGCCTGGGCATGCTCCTGATGAGGCTGAGTATTGTGTGTGGCCTCCATGTGCCTGTATGACCTCCCTACAACGCCTGGGCATGCTCCTGATGAGGCTGAGTATTGTGTGTGGCCTCCACGTGCCTGTATGACCTCCCTACAATGCCTGGGCATGCTCCTGATGAGGCTGAGTATTGTGTGTGGCCTCCACGTGCCTGTATGACCTCCCTACAACGCCTGGGCATGCTCCTGATGAGGCTGAGTATTGTGTGTGGCCTCCACGTGCCTGTATGACCTCCCTACAACACCTGGGCATGCTCCTGATGAGGCTCAGTATTGTGTGTGGCCTCCACGTGCCTGTATGACCTCCCTACAACGCCTGGGCATGCTCCTGATGAGGCTGAGTATTGTGTGTGGCCTCCACGTGCCTGTATGACCTCCCTACAACGCCTGGGCATGCTCCTGATGAGGCTGAGTATTGTGTGTGGCCTCCACGTGCCTGTATGACCTCCCTACAACACCTGGGCATGCTCCTGATGAGGCTCAGTATTGTGTGTGGCCTCTACGTGCCTGTATGACCTCCCTACAACGCCTGGGCATGCTCCTGATGAGGCTGAGTATTGTGTGTGGCCTCCACGTGCCTGTATGATCTCCCTACAACGCCTGGGAATGCTCCTGATGAGGCTGAGTATTGTGTGTGGCCTCCACGTACCTGTATGACCTCCCTACAACGCCTGGGCATGCTCCTGATGAGGCTCAGTATTGTGTGTGGCCTCCACGTGCCTGTATGACCTCCCTACAACGCCTGGGCATGCTCCTGATGAGGCTCAGTATTGTGTGTGGCCTCCACGTGTCTGTATGACCTCCCTACAACGCCTGGGCATGCTCCTGATGAGGCTGAGTATTGTGTGTGGCCTCCACGTGCCTGTATGACCTCCCTACAACGCCTGGGCATGCTCCTGATGAGGCTGAGTATGGTGTGTGGCCTCCACGTGCCTGTATGACCTCCCTACAACGCCTGGGCATGCTCCTGATGAGGCTGAGTATGGTGTGTGGCCTCCACATGCCTGTATGACCTCCCTACAACGCCTGGGCATGCTCCTGATGAGGCTGAGTATTGTGTGTGGCCTCCACGTGCCTGTATGACCCCCCTACAAGGCCTGGGCATGCTCCTGATGAGGCTCAGTATTGTGTGTGGCCTCCACGTGCCTGTATGACCTCCCTACAATGCCTGGGCATGCTCCTGATGAGGCTCAGTATTGTGTGTGGCCTCCACGTGCCTGTATGACCTCCCTACAAGGCCTGGGCATGCTCCTGATGAGGCTGAGTATTGTGTGTGGCCTCCACGTGCCTGTATGACCTCCCTACAACGCCTGGGCATGCTCCTGATGAGGCTGAGTATTGTGTGCGGCCTCCACGTGTCTGTATGACCTCCCTACAACGCCTGGGCATGCTCCTGATGAGGCTGAGTATTGTGTGTGGCCTCCACGTGCCTGTATGACCTCCCTATAACGCCTGGGCATGCTCCTGATGAGGCTGAGTATTGTGTGTGGCTTCCACGTGCCTGTATGACCTCCCTACAACGCCTGGGCATGCTCCTGATGAGGCTGAGTATTGTGTGTGGCCTCCACGTGCCTGTATGACCTCCCTACAACGCCTGGGCATGCTCCTGATGAGGCTGAGTATTGTGAGTGGCCTCCACGTGCCTGTATGACCTCTCTACAACGCCTGGGCATGCTCCTGATGAGGCTGAGTATAGTGTGTGGCCTCCACATGTCTGTATGACCTCCCTACAACGCCTGGGCATGCTCCTGATGAGGCTGAGTATTGTGCGTGGCCTCCACGTGCCTGTATGACCTCCCTACAACGCCTGGGCATGCTCCTGATGAGGCTCAGTATTGTGTGTGGCCTCCACGTGCCTGTATGACCTCCCTACAACGCCTGGGCATGCTCCTGATGAGGTTGCGGATAGTCTCCTGTGGGATCTCCTCCCAGACCTGGAGTAAAGCATCTGCCAACTCCTGGACAGTCTGTGGTGCAATGTGACGGTGGATGGAGCGAGACATGATGTCCCAGATGTGCTCAATCGGATTCAGGTCTGGGGAACGGGCGGCCAGTCCATAGCTTCAATGCCTTCATCATGCAGGAGATGCTGACACACTCCAGCCACATGAGGTCTGGCATTGTCTGGCATTAGGAGAAACCCAGGGCCAACCGCACCAGCATATGGTCTCACAAGGGGTCTGAGGATCTCATCTCGGTACCTAATGGCAGTCAGGCTACCTCTGGTGAGCACATGGGGGGCTGTGCGGCCTCCAAAGAAATGCCACCCCACACCATTACTGACCCACAGCCAAACCGGTCATGCTGAAGGATGTTGCAGGCAGCAGATCGCTCTCCACGGTGTCTCCAGACTCTGTCACGTCTGTCACATGTGCTCAGTGTGAACCTGCTTTCATCTGTGAAGAGGGCGCCAGTGGCCACTTTGCCAATCCTGGTGTTCTGTGGCAAATGCCAAGCGTCCTGCACGGGGTTGGGCTGTGAGCACAACCCCCATCTGTGGATGTCGGGCCCTCATACCACCCTCATGGAGTCGGTTTCTAACCGTTTGTGCAGACACATGCACATTTGTGGCCTGCTGGAGGTCATTTTGCAGGGCTCTGGCAGTGCTCCTCCTGTTCCTCCTTGTACAAAGGCGGAGGTAGTGGTCCTGCTGCTGGGTTGTTGCCCTCCACGTCTTCTGGTGTACTGGCCTGTCTCCTGGTAGCTCCTCCAGCCTCTGGACACTGCGCTGACAGACACAATAAAACCCTCTTGCCACATCTCGCATTGATGTGCCATCCTGGATGAGCTGCACTACCTGAGCAACTTCTGTGGGTTGTACTGTAGATACCGCCTCATGCTACTGTACCTCTAGGGGTGAGAGCAATGGCAAAATGAAAAAGTGACCAAAACAACAGCCAAAAAGGATGAGAGCAGAGAAATGGTCTGTGGTCACCACCTGCAGAACCGCTCCTTTATAGGGGGTATCTTGCTATTCGCTGATCATTTCTACCAGTTGTCTGTTCCATTTGCACAACAGCCGGAGACATTGATTCACAATCAGTCGCTTCATAACTGGACAGGTAGATTTCACAGAGGAAGGTTATCGATGGGCGATGGAGGAAATATATAAGTGAGGATGATGGGAGTATTATATATAGGTGAGGATTATGGGGGGTATCATGGGTGGACTTACCATTAGTGCAACCCATGCAGCCACACGGGTTATGTTTTATAGAAGGTAGCATGATGGGGGTATTATTTATAGGAGAGGATGGCGGGGGTATTATGTAAAGGAGAGCATGGTGGGGGTATTATATATATAGGAGAGGATGATTGGAGTATTATATATAAATGGGGATGGTAGGGGTATTCTACAGTAGTGTGAAAAAGTGTTTGCCCCCTTCCTGATTTCTTATTCTTTTGCAGGTTTGTCACTTAAATGTTTCATTATCACAAAATAACTTTTAGACAAAGATAACACAAGTAATCACAAAATGCAGTTTATAAATGAAGGTTTTTATTATTAAGGGAAAAAGAAATCCAAACCTTCCAGGTCCATTTACCACAGCAAGTCTTCCAGGTCCTGAAGCAGCAAAACAGCCCCAGACCATCACACTACTGCCACCATATTTTACTGTTGGTATGATGTTCCTTTCCTGAAATGCTGTGTTACCTCTGTACCAGATGTAATGGGACATATACCTTCCAAAAAGTTAAACTTTTGTCTTGTCAGTCCATAGAGTATTCTCCCAAAAGTCTTGACGATCATCAAGGTGTTTTCTGGCAAAACTGAGGCAAGCCTTTATGTTCCTTTTGCTCAGCAGTGGTTTTCGTCATGGGACTCTGCCATTTTTGCTCAGTCTCCTTCTTATGGTCGAGTCATGAACACTGACCTTAACTGAGGCAAGTGAGGCCTGCAGTTCTTTGGATGTTGTTGTGGGGCCTTTTGTGACCTCTTGGATGAGTTGTCGCTGCACTCTTGGGGTAATTTTGGTCGGCCGGCCACTCCTGGGAAGGTTCACCACTGTTCCATGTTTTCGCCATTTGTGGATAAAGGCTCTCACTGTGGTTCGGCAGACTAATAGATCTCAATTACTTTATTTCTCATTAGTTCGTGAATTTCTTTGGATTGCAGCATGATGTCTAGCTTTTGAGGATGTTTTGGTCTACTCCACAGTCAGGCAGGTCCTATTTAAGTGATTTTTTGATTGAGAACAGTTGTGGCGGTAATCAGGGCTTTTTGTGGCTAGGGAAATTGTACTCAGCTTCCTAAGATGTATAAACCTCAGTTAAAATATAAATTAATGGGGTAGGGGGCAATCACTTCATCACACAGGACCCTGTAGGTTTGGATTTCTTTCTCCCTTAATAATAAAGACCTTCACTTATAAACTGCATTTTGTGGTTACTTGTGTGATCTTTGTCTAATATTTACATTTGTTGTGATCTGAAACATTTAAGTCACAAAGAATAAGAAATCAGGAAGGGGCAATCACTTTATCATACCACTGTAGGTGAGGATGATGGGGGTATTCTATATAGGCAAGGATATTATATGTATGTGAGGATGACGGGGGTATTATATATATGCGAGGATGATGGGGTATTATACATAGGTGAGGATGGTGGGGGCATTATATATAGGAGAGGATGATGGGGTATTATATGTAGCTGAGGATGATGGGTTATATCTAGGAGAGGATGGCGGGGGCATTATATATAGGAGAGGATGATGGGGTATTATATGTAGGTGAGGATGGCGGGGGCATTATATATAGGCGAGGATGATGGGGTATTATATATAGGAGAGGATGGCGGGGGCATTATATGTAGGAAAGGATGGTGGGGGCATTATATATAGGCGAGGATGATGGGGTATTATATCTAGGAGAGGATGGCGGGGGCATTATATAAAGGAGAGGATGATGGGGTATTATATATAGGAGAGGATGGCGGGGGTATTATATATAGGCGAGGATGATGGGTTATATCTAGGAGAGGATGATGGGGTATTATATGTAGGAGAGGATGGCGGGGGCATTATATATAGGAGAGGATGATGGGGTATTATATCTAGGAGAGGATGGCGGGGGCATTATATATAGGAGAGGATGATGGGGTATTATATATAGGAGAGGATGATGGGGTATTATATATAGGAGAGGATGGCCGGGGTATTATATAAAGGAGAGGATGGCGGGGGTATTATATATAGGCGAGGATGATGGGGTATTATATGTAGGAGAGGATGATGGGGTATTATATGTAGGAGAGGATGGCGGGGGCGTTATATATAGGAGAGGATGGCGGGGGCATTATATATAGGAGAGGATGGCGGGGGCATTATATATAGGAGAGGATGGCGGGGGCATTATATATAGGAGAGGATGGCGGGGGTATTATATATAGGAGAGGATGATGGAGTATTATATATAGGAGAGGATGATGGGGTATTATATATAGGAGAGGATGATGGGGTATTATATATAGGAGAGGATGGCGGGGGCGTTACATATAGGAGAGGATGGCGGGGACATTATATGTAGGAGAGGATGATGGGTTATATCTAGGAGAGGATGGCGGGGGCATTATATGTAGGTGAGGATGGCGGGGGCATTATATATAGGAGAGGATGGCGGGGGCGTTATATGTAGGTGAGGATGGCGGGGGCATTATATATAGGCGAGGATGGCGGGGGCATTATATATAGGCGAGGATGGCGGGGGCATTATATATAGGAGAGGATGATGGGGTATATCTAGGAGAGGATGGCGGGGGCATTATATGTAGGGGAGGATGGCGGGGGCATTATATATAGGAGAGGATGGCGGGGGCATTATATATAGGAGAGGATGATGGGGTATTATTTATAGGAGAGGATGATGGGTTATATCTAGGAGAGGATGGCGGGGGCATTATATGTAGGGGAGGATGGCGGGGGTATTATATATAGGAGAGGATGGCGGGGGCATTATATATAGGAGAGGATGATGGGGTATTATTTATAGGAGAGGATGATGGGTTATATCTAGGAGAGGATGGCGGGGGCATTATATGTAGGGGAGGATGGCGGGGGCATTATATATAGGAGACGATGGCGGGGGCATTATATATAGGAGAGGATGATGGGTTATATCTAGGAGACGATGGCGGGGGCATTATATATAGGAGAGGATGATGGGTTAAATCTAGGAGAGGATGGCGGGGGCATTATATATAGGAGAGGATGGCGGGGGCATTATATGTAGGGGAGGATGGCGGGGGCATTATATGTAGGGGAGGATGGCGGGGGCATTATATATAGGAGAGGATGATGGGTTATATCTAGGAGAGGATGGCAGGGGCATTATATATAGGAGAGGATGGCGGGGGCATTATATATAGGAGAGGATGGCGGGGGCATTATATATAGGAGAGGATGGCGGGGGCATTATATATAGGAGAGGAAGATGGGTTATATCTAGGAGAGGATTGCGGGGGCATTATATATAGGAGAGGATGGCGGGGGCATTATATGTAGGCGTGGATGATGGGGCATTATATATAGGAGAGGATGATGGGGGCATTATATATAGAGGAGGATGGCGGGGGCATTATATATAGAG
The DNA here is from genome assembly GCF_046119375.1 of Phyllobates terribilis. Lineage (NCBI taxonomy): Eukaryota > Metazoa > Chordata > Amphibia > Anura > Dendrobatidae > Phyllobates > Phyllobates terribilis. The sequence continues at coordinate 89,870,363 of NW_027362772.1, forward strand.
GAGGATGGCGGGGGCATTATATATAGAGGAGGATGGCGAGGGCATTATATGTAGGGGAGGATGGCGGGGGCATTATATACAGGCGAGGATGATGGGTTATATCTAGGAGAGGATGGCGGGGGCGTTATATATAGGAGAGAATGGCAGGGGCATTATATATAGGAGAGGATGGCGGGGGCATTATATATAGGCGAGGATGATGGGTTATATCTAGGAGAGGATGGCGGGGGCGTTATATATAGGAGAGAATGGCGGGGGCATTATATATAGGAGAGGATGGCGGGGGCGTTATATATAGGAGAGGATGGCGGGGCGTTATATATAGGAGAGGATGGCGGGGGCATTATATATAGGAGAGGATGGCGGGGGCATTATATATAGGAGAGGATGGCGGGGGCATTATATGTAGGAGAGGATGGCGGGGGCGTTATATATAGGAGAGGATGGCGGGGGCATTATATGTAGGGGAGGATGGCGGGGGCATTATATATAGGAGAGGATGATGGGGGCATTATATGTGGTAGAGGATGGCGGGGGCATTATATATAGGAGAGGATGGCGGGGGCGTTATATATAGGAGAGGATGATGGGGTATTATATGTAGGAGAGGATGGCGGGGGCATTATATGTAGGGGAGGATGGCGGGGGCATTATATATAGGAGAGGATGATGGGGGCATTATATATAGGAGAGGATGGCGGGGGCATTATATATAGAGGAGGATGGCGAGGGCATTATATGTAGGGGAGGATGGCGGGGCATTATATGTAGGAGAGGATGGCGGGGGCATTATATGTAGGAGAGGATGATGGGTTATATCTAGGAGAGGATGGCGGGGGCATTATATGTAGGGGAGGATGGCGGGGGCATTATATATAGGAGAGGATGGCGGGGGCATTATATATAGGAGAGGATGGCGGGGGCATTATATATAGGAGAGGATGATGGGTTATATCTAGGAGAGGATGGCGGGGGCATTATATGTAGGGGAGGATGGCGGGGGCATTATGTATAGGAGAGGATGATGGGTTATATCTAGGAGAGGATGGCGGGGGCATTATATATAGGAGAGGATGGCGGGGGCATTATATATAGGAGAGGATGGCGGGGGCATTATATATAGGAGAGGATGGCGGGGGCATTATATATAGGAGAGGATGATGGGTTATATCTAGGAGAGGATGGCGGGGGCATTATATATAGGAGAGGATGGCGGGGCATTATATATAGGAGAGGATGGCGGGGGCATTATATGTAGGCGTGGATGATGGGGCATTATATATAGGAGAGGATGATGGGGTATTATATATAGGAGAGGATGATGGGGGCATTATATATAGAGGAGGATGGCGGGGGAGTTATATCTAAGTGAGGATGGCGGGGGCATTATATATAGGAGAGGATGGCGGGGGCATTATATATAGGGAGATGGCGGGGGAGTTATATCTAGGTAAGGATGGCGGGGTCATTATATATAGGAGAGGATGATGGGTTATATCTAGGAGAGGATGGCGGGGGCATTATATATAGGAGAGGATGGCGGGGGCATTATATGTAGGCGTGGATGATGGGGCATTATATATAGAGGAGGATGATGGGGTATTATATATAGGAGAGGATGATGGGGGCATTATATATAGAGGAGGATGATGGGGTATTATATATAGGTGAGGATGGCGGGGGCATTATATGTAGGGGAGGATGGCGGGGGCATTATATATAGGAGAGGATGATGGGTTATATCTAGGAGAGGATGGCGGGGGCATTATATATAGGAGAGGATGGCGGGGGCATTATATATAAGAGAGGATGGCGGGGACATTATATATAGGAGAGGATGATGGGTTATATCTAGGAGAGGATGGCGGGGGCATTATATATAGGAGAGGATGGCGGGGGCATTATATGTAGGGGAGGATGGTGGGGGCATTATATATAGGAGAGGATGATGGGACATTATATATAGGAGAGGATGGCGGGGGCATTATATATAGAGGAGGATGGCGGGGGCATTATATATAGAGGAGGATGGCTGGGGCATTATATATAGAGGAGGATGGCGAGGGCATTATATGTAGGGGAGGATGGCGGGGGCATTATATACAGGCGAGGATGATGGGTTATATCTAGGAGAGGATGGCGGGGGCGTTATATATAGGAAAGGATGGCGGGGGCATTATATATAGGAAAGGATGGCGGGGGCATTATATATAGGAGAGGATGGCGGGGGCATTATATATAGGAGAGGATGGCGGGGGCGTTATATCTAGGAGAGGAAGGCGGGGGCGTTATATATAGGAGAGGATGGCGGGGGCGTTATATATAGGAGAGGATGGAGGGGGTATTATATATAGGAGAGGATGGCGGGGCGTTATATATAGGAGAGGATGGCGGGAGCGTTATATATAGGAGAGGATGGCGGGGGCGTTATATATAGGAGAGGATGGCGGGGGCGTTATATCTAGGAGAGGATGGCGGGGGCGTTATATCTAGGAGAGGATGGCGGGGGCGTTATATCTAGGAGAGGATGGCGGGGGCGTTATATCTAGGAGAGGATGGCGGGGGTGTTATATCTAGGAGAGGATGGCGGGGGCGTTATATATAGGAGAGGATGGAGGGGGTGTTATATATAGGAGAGGATGGCGGGGGCGTTATATATAGGAGAGGATGGCGGGGGCGTTATATCTAGGAGAGGATGGCGGGGGCGTTATATCTAGGAGAGGATGGCGGGGGCGTTATATCTAGGAGAGGATGGCGGGGGCATTATATCTAGGAGAGGATGGCGGGGGCATTATATATAGGAGAGGATCATAGGTTATATCTAGGAGAGGATGGCGGGGACATTATATATAGGAGAGGATGGCGGGGGCATTATATATAGGAGAGGATGGCGGGGGCATTATAATAGGAGAGGATGGCGGGGGCATTATATTTAGGAGAGGATGGCGGGGGCATTACATGTAGGAGAGGATGGCGGGGTCATTATATATAGGAGAGGATGGCGGGGGCATTATATATAGGCGAAGATGATGGGGTATTATATATAGGAGAGGATGGCGGGGCGTTATATATAGGAGAGGATGGCGGGGGCATTATATATAGGCGAGGATGATGGGGTATTATATATAGGAGAGGATGGCGGGGGCATTATATATAGGCGAGGATGATGGGGTATTATATATAGGAGAGGATGGCGGGGCGTTATATATAGGAGAGGATGGCGGGGCGTTATATATAGGAGAGGATGGCGGGGGCATTATATATAGGAGAGGATGGCGGGGGCATTATATATAGGAGAGGATGGCGGGGCGTTATATCTAGGAGAGGATGGCGGGGGCATTATATCTAGGAGAGGATGGCGGGGGCATTATATCTAGGAGAGGATGGCGGGGCGTTATATATAGGAGAGGATGGCGGGGGCATTATATCTAGGAGAGGATGGCGGGGCGTTATATCTAGGAGAGGAAGGCGGGGGCGTTATATATAGGAGAGAATGGCGGGGGCGTTATATCTAGGAGAGGATGGCGGGGGCATTATATATAGGAGAGGATGGCGGGGGCATTATATATAGGAGAGGATGGCGGCGGCGTTATATCTAGGAGAGGAAGGCGGGGGCGTTATATATAGGAGAGGATGGCGGGGCGTTATATATAGGAGAGGATGGCGGGGCGTTATATATAGGAGAGGATGGCGGGGGCGTTATATATAGGAGAGGATGGCGGGGGCGTTATATCTAGGAGAGGAAGGCGGGGGCGTTATATATAGGAGAGGATGGCGGGGCGTTATATATAGGAGAGGATGGCGGGAGCGTTATATATAGGAGAGGATGGCGGGAGCGTTATATATAGGAGAGGATGGCGGGAGCGTTATATATAGGAGAGGATGGCGGGAGCGTTATATATAGGAGAGGATGGTGGGGGCGTTATATCTAGGAGAGGATGGCGGGGGCATTATATATAGGAGAGGATGGCGGGGGCATTATATATAGGAGAGGATGATAGGTTATATCTAGGAGAGGATGGCGGGGACATTATATATAGGAGAGGATGGCGGGGGCATTATATATAGGAGAGGATGGCGGGGGCATTATATATAGGAGAGGATGGCGGGGGCATTATATTTAGGAGAGGATGGCGGGGGCATTATATGTAGGAGAGGATGGCGGGGGCGTTATATATAGGAGAGGATGGCGGGGGCGTTATATATAGGAGAGGATGGCGGGGGCGTTATATATAGGAGAGGATGGCGGGGGCATTATATATAGGAGAGGATGGCGGGGGCATTATATATAGGAGAGGATGGCGGGGCATTATATATAGGAGAGGATGATGGGTTATATCTAGGAGAGGATGGCGGGGTCATTATATATAGGAGAGGATGGCGGGGGCATTATATATAGGCGAGGATGGCGGGGGCATTACATATAGGAGAGGATGGCGGGGGCGTTATAAATAGGAGAGGATGGCGGGGGCGTTATAAATAGGAGAGGATGGCGGGGCGTTATATATAGGAGAGGATGGAGGGGGTATTATATATAGGAGAGGATGGCGGGGCGTTATATATAGGAGAGGATGGCGGGGGCGTTATATATAGGAGAGGATGGCGGGGGCGTTATATATAGGAGAGGATGGCGGGGGCGTTATATATAGGAGAGGATGGCAGGGCGTTATATATAGGAGAGGATGACGGGGGCGTTATATATAGGAGAGGATGGCGGGGGCATTATATATGAGAGGATGGCGGGGCGTTATATATAGGAGAGGATGGCGGGGGCGTTATATATAGGAGAGGATGGCAGGGGCATTATATATAGGAGAGGATGGCGGGGGCATTATATCTAGGAGAGGATGGCGGGGGCATTATATATAGGAGAGGATGGCAGGGCGTTATATATAGGAGAGGATGGCGGGGGCATTATATATAGGAGAGGATGGCGGGGGCATTATATATAGGAGAGGATGGCGGGGGCATTATATATAGGAGAGGATGGCAGGGCGTTATATATAGGAGAGGATGGCGAGGGCGTTATATATAGGAGAGGATGGCGAGGGCATTATATATAGGAGAGGATGATAGGTTATATCTAGGAGAGGATGGCGGGGGCATTATATATAGGAGAGGATGGCGGGGGCATTATATATAGGAGAGGATGATAGGTTATATCTAGGAGAGGATGGCGGGGGCGTTATATCTAGGAGAGGATGGCGGGGGCATTATATATAGGAGAGGATGGCGGGGCGTTATATATAGGAGAGGATGGCGGGGGCGTTATATGTAGGAGAGGATGATAGGTTATATCTAGGAGAGGATGATGGGGTATTATATATAGGAGAGGATGATGGGGTATTATATATAGGAGAGGATGGCGGGGGCATTATATATAGAGGAGGATGATAGGTTATATCTAGGAGAGGATGGCGGGGGCATTATATATAGGAGAGGATGATGGGGTATTATATATAGGAGAGGATGGTGGGGGCTTTATAACTAGGAGAGGATGGCGGGGGCATTATATATAGGAGAGGATGATGGGGCATTATATGTAGGTGAGGATGGCGGGGGCATTATATGTAGGAGAGGATGATAGGTTATATCTAGGAGAGGATGGCGGGGGCATTATATATAGGAGAGGATGATGGGGTATTATATATAGGAGAGGATGGTGGGGGCTTTATAACTAGGAGAGGATGGCGGGGGCATTATATATAGGAGAGGATGATGGGGCATTATATGTAGGGGAGGATGGCGGGGGCATTATATATAGGAGAGGATGATGGGGCATTATATGTAGGGGAGGATGGCGGGGGCATTATATATAGGAGAGGATGATAGGTTATATCTAGGAGAGGATGGCGGGGGCATTATATATAGGAGAGGATGATGGGGCATTATATGTAGGGGAGGATGGCGGGGGCATTATATATAGGAGAGGATGATAGGTTATATCTAGGAGAGGATGGCGGGGGCATTATATATAGGAGAGGATGGCGGGGGCATTATATATAGGAGAGGATGATGGGTTATATCTAGGAGAGGATGGCGGGGGCATTATATATAGGAGAGGATGGCGGGGCGTTATATATAGGAGAGGATGATAGGTTATATATAGGAGAGGATGGCGGGGGCATTATATATAGGAGAGGATGGCGGGGGCATTATATATAGGAGAGGATGGCGGGGGCATTATATATAGGAGAGGATGGCGGGGGCATTATATATAGGAGAGGATGATAGGTTATATCTAGGAGAGGATGGCGGGGGCATTATATATAGGTGAGGATGGCGGGGGCATTATATGTAGTAGAGGATGGCGGGGGCGTTATATATAGGAGAGGATGGCTGGGGCATTATATATAGGAGAGGATGGCGGGGGCATTATATATAGGAGAGGATGGCTAGGGCATTATATGTAGGAGAGGATGGCGGGGGCATTATATATAGGAGAGGATGGCTAGGGCATTATATGTAGGGGAGGATGGCGGGGGCATTATATATAGGAGAGGATGATGGGGCATTATATATAGGAGAGGATGGCGGGGGCATTATATATAGGCGAGGATGGCGGGGGCATTATATATAGGCGAGGATGATGGGGTATTATATGTAGGGGAGGATGGCGGGGGCATTATATATAGGCGAGGATGATAGGGTATTATATGTAGGGGAGGATGGCGGGGGCATTATATATAGGCGTGAATGATGGGTTATATGTAGGGGAGGATGGCGGGGGCATTATATATAGGCGAGGATGATAGGGTATTATATGTAGGGGAGGATGGCGGGGGCATTATATGTAGGAGAGGATGGCGGGGGCATTATATATAGGCGTGAATGATGGGTTATTATATGTAGGGGAGGATGGCGGGGGCATTATATATAGGGGGATGGCGGGGGCATTATATATAGGCGTGGATGATGGGGCATTATATATAGGAGAGGATGGCGGGGGCATTATATATAGGAGAGGATGATGGGGCAATATATGTAGGAGAGGATGGCGGGGGCATTATATATAGGAGAGGATGATGGGGTATTATATATAGGAGAGGATGATGGGGTATTATATATAGGAGAGGATGGCGGGGGCATTATATATAGGAGAGGATGATGGGGCATTATATGTAGGGGAGGATGGCGGGGGCATTATATATAGGAGAGGATGGCGGGGGCATTATATATAGGCGAGGATGGTGGGAGCATTATATATAGGAGAGGATGATGGGGTATTATATATAGGAGAGGATGGCGGGGGCATTATATATAGGCGAGGATGATGGGGTATTATATGTAGGGGAGGATGGCGGGGGCATTATATATAGGCGAGGATGATGGGGTATTATATGTAGGGGAGGATGGCGGGGGCATTATATATAGGGGGATGGCGGGGGCATTATATATAGGTGAGGATGATAGGGTATTATATCTAGGAGAGGATGGTGGGGGCATTATATATAGGAGAGGATGATGGGGTATTATATATAGGAGAGGATGGCGGGGGCATTATATATAGGAGAGGATGATGGGGCATTATATATAGGAGAGGATGGCGGGGGCATTATATGTAGGAGAGGATGATGGGGTATTATATGTAGGTGAGGATGGCGGGGGCATTATATATAGGAGAGGATGATGGGGTATTATATATAGGAGAGGATGGCGGGGGCATTATATATAGGAGAGGATGATGGGGCATTATATGTAGGGGAGGATGGCGGGGGTATTATATATAGGCGAGGATGGCGGGGCATTATATATAGGAGAGGATGATGGGGTATTATATATAGGAGAGGATGGCGGGGGCATTATATATAGGCATGGATGATGGGGTATTATATGTAGGGGAGGATGGCGGGGGCATTATATATAGGGGATGGCGGGGGCATTATATATAGGCGTGGATGATGGGGCATTATATATAGGCGAGGATGATGGGTTATATCTAGGAGACGATGGCGGGGGCATTATATATAGGAGAGGATGGCGGGGGCATTATATGTAGGGGAGGATGGCGGGGGCATTATATATAGGAGAGGATGATGGGCTATTATATGTAGGTGAGGATGGCGGGGGCATTATATATAGGAGAGGATGATGGGCTATTATATGTAGGTGAGGATGGCGGGGGCATTATATATAGGAGAGGATGATGGGGTATTATATGTAGGTGAGGATGGCGGGGGCATTATATATAGGAGAGGATGATGGGGCATTATATGTAGGTGAGGATGGCGGGGGCATTATATATAGGAGAGGATGATGGGGTATTATATGTAGGTGAGGATGGCGGGGGCATTATATATAGGAGAGGATGATGGGGTATTATATGTAGGGGAGGATGGCGGGGGCATTATATATAGGAGAGGATGATGGGGCATTATATGTAGGTGAGGATGGCGGGGGCATTATATATAGGAGAGGATGATGGGGTATTATATATAGGGGGATGGCGGGAGCATTATATGTAGGGGAGGATGGCGGAGGCATTATATGTAGGAGAGGATGATGGGGTATTATATATAGGCGAGGATGATGGGGTATTATATGTAGGGGAGGATGGCGGGGGTATTATATGTAGGAGAGGATGATGGGGTATTATATGTAGGGGAGGATGGCGGGGGCATTATATATAGGAGAGGATGATGGGGTATTATATATAGGAGAGGATGATGGGGCATTATATATAGGAGAGGATGGCGGGGCATTATATATAGGAGAGGATGATGGGGCATTATATGTAGGGGAGGATGGCGGGGCATTATATATAGGAGAGGATGATGGGGTTTTATATGTAGGTGAGGATGACGGGGGTATTATATGTAGGTGAGGATGACGGGGGCATTATATATAGGAGAGGATGATGGGGTATTATATGTAGGTGAGGATGGCGGGGGCATTATATATAGGAGAGGATGATGGGGCATTATATGTAGGGGAGGATGGCGGGGGTATTATATATAGGCGAGGATGGCGGGGCATTATATATAGGAGAGGATGATGGGGTATTATATATAGGAGAGGATGGCGGGGGCATTATATATAGGCGTGGATGATGGGGTATTATATGTAGGGGAGGATGGCGGGGGCATTATATATAGGCGAGGATGGCGGGGGCATTATATATAGGAGAGGATGATGGGGTATTATATATAGGAGAGGATGGCGGGGGCATTATATATATGCGTGGATGATGGGGTATTATATGTAGGGGAGGATGGCTGGGGCATTATTTATAGGGGGATGGCGGGGGCATTATATATAGGCGAGGATGATGGGTTATATCTAGGAGACGATGGCGGGGGCATTATATATAGGAGAGGATGGCGGGGGCATTATATGTAGGGGAGGATGGCGGGGGCATTATATGTAGGAGAGGATGATGGGGTATTATATATAGGAGAGGATGGCGGGGGCATTATATATAGGAGAGGATGATGGGGCATTATATGTAGGGGAGGATGGCGGGGGCATTATATGTAGGAGAGGATGATGGGGTATTATATGTAGGTGAGGATGGCGGGGGCATTATATATAGGAGAGGATGATAGGGCATTATATGTAGGTGAGGATGGCGGGGGCATTATATATAGGAGAGGATGATGGGGTATTATATGTAGGTGAGGATGGCGGGGGCATTATATATAGGAGAGGATGATGGGGTATTATATGTAGGTGAGGATGGCAGGGGCATTATATATAGGAGAGGATGATGGGGCATTATATGTAGGTGAGGATGGCGGGGGCATTATATATAGGAGAGGATGATGGGGTATTATATATAGGGGGATGGCGGGAGCATTATATGTAGGGGAGGATGGCGGGGGCATTATATGTAGGAGAGGATGATGGGGTATTATATATAGGCGAGGATGATGGGGTATTATATGTAGGGGAGGATGGCGGGGGTATTATATGTAGAAGAGGATGATGGGGTATTATATGTAGGGGAGGATGGCGGGGGCATTATATATAGGAGAGGATGATGGGGTATTATATGTAGGTGAGGATGGCGGGGGCATTATATATAGGAGAGGATGATGGGGCATTATATGTAGGTGAGGATGGCGGGGGCATTATATATAGGAGAGGATGATGGGGTATTATATGTAGGTGAGGATGGCGGGGGCATTATATATAGGAGAGGATGATGGGGTATTATATATAGGGGGGATGGCGGGAGCATTATATGTAGGGGAGGATGGCGGGGGCATTATATGTAGGAGAGGATGATGGGGTATTATATATAGGCGAGGATGATGGGGTATATGTAGGGGAGGATGGCGGGGGCATTATATATAGGAGAGGATGATGGGGTATTATATATAGGAGAGGATGATGGGGTATTATATGTAGGGGAGGATGGCGGGGGCATTATATATAGGAGAGGATGATGGGGTATTATATATAGGCGAGGATGATGGGGTATTATATGTAGGGGAGGATGGCGGGGGCATTATATATAGGAGAGGATGATGGGGTATTATATATAGGCGAGGATGATGGGGTATTATATGTAGGAGAGGATGGCGGGGGCATTATATGTAGGCGAGGATGATGGGGTATTATATGTAGGAGATGATGGCGGGGGCATTATATATAGGAGAGGATGATGGGGTATTATATATAGGAGAGGATGATGGGGTATTATATGTAGGGGAGGATGGCGGGGGCATTATATGTAGGAGAGGATGATGGGGTATTATATATAGGAGAGGATGATGGGGTATTATATGTAGGGGAGGATGGCGGGGGCATTATATGTAGGAGAGGATGATGGGGTATTATATATAGGAGAGGATGATGGGGTATTATATGTAGGGGAGGATGGCGGGGGCATTATATGTAGGAGAGGATGATGGGGTATTATATATAGGCAAGGATGATGGGGTATTATATGTAGGAGAGGATGGCGGGGGCATTATATATAGGCGAGGATGATGGGGTATTATATGTAGGAGAGGATGGCGGGGGCGTTATATATAGGAGAGGATGGCGGGGGCATTATATATAGGAGAGGATGATGGGGTATTATATGTAGGGGAGGATGGCGGGGGCATTATATGTAGGAGAGGATGGCGGGGGCATTATATATAGGCGAGGATGATGGGGTATTATATGTAGGAGAGGATGGCGGGGGCATTATATATAGGCAAGGATGATGGGGTATTATATGTAGGGGAGGATGGCGGGGGCATTATATGTAGGGGAGGATGGCGGGGGCATTATATGTAGGAGAGGATGGCGGGGGCATTATATATAGGAGAGGATGACGGGGGCATTATATATAGGCGAGGATGATGGGGTATTATATGTAGGGGAGGATGGCGGGGGCATTATATGTAGGCGAGGATGATGGGGTATTATATGTAGGGGAGGATGGCGGGGGCATTATATGTAGGAGAGGATGGCGGGGGCATTATATATAGGCGAGGATGATGGGGTATTATATGTAGGGGAGGATGGCGGGGGCATTATATATAGGAGAGGATGACGGGGGCATTATATATAGGCAAGGATGATGGGGTATTATATGTAGGGGAGGATGGCGGGGGCATTATATGTAGGAGAGGATGGCGGGGGCATTATATATAGGTGAGGATGATGGGGTATTATATGTAGGAGAGGATGGCGGGGGCATTATATGTAGGAGAGGATGATGGGGTTTTATATGTAGGAGAGGATGGCGGGGGCATTATATATAGGGGAGGATGATGGGGTATTATATGTAGGAGAGGATGGCGGGGGCATTATATATAGGTGAGGATGATGGGGTATTATATGTAGGAGAGGATGGCGGGGGCATTATATGTAGGAGAGGATGATGGGGTTTTATATGTAGGAGAGGATGGCGGGGGCATTATATATAGGGGAGGATGATGGGGTATTATATATTAGGACATGCATGTTAGGGATAGCTGGTGCTCGCGCTGGCGGGGGCGGTCATGTATCAGGCGCTTTATCCGGGAGATGCTGCGGCCCCCCGTCTCTGGCATGCCATGTGTGTAAAGTGTTCGCCCGGACCACCCGGAGTAATGAGGAGCCTGATGCGGCTCGTCCCCTGCGGTGTGAGACTCTCACCGGCTCCTGGTATCTCACATAACGTCAGGTTTCTTGCTGGAGCTGTGAATTGTGCAGCATCCCGCGGCGACATCACACCGACAATCCTCCATATATAATCGCACACACTCGGCAGAAAACAGGAAAAATGACAGGAAATAAAGGATCCGGCATTACCGCCCAGTACACACAGCAGTCGGGGGATGCTCACAGTGGGGTTTTATGTGGATTTTATTCTGCTCCAAACTCCACATGAAATAATTGCATTGAACTACTGCACCCAATTTATTATATATTTTAGGAGTCGGAGTCGATCCATTTTATACCGACTCCACCAGAACGGACTCAGACTCCACAGCCCTGCACCAAAGAAAGAAAAAAAATCCAATTAAAAAACTGCAAGTATACTAAAGAGCGTCAAAAACGCAACAAACCCTGATCATGGGAACGCAGCCTTACATTCAATGTAACCGGAAAACACGACTATAGCGCACGAGACACCGAGCTAACAGCAGAGAGGAAGACACAGGAACCACAAAAACTACAAAATCCACTAAAGGAGCTGAATGTGTCAATATATACAGATAAGACTCCGGAGGAACAGGCACATAATTACCCCAAAGACCAAGAAATGAGAACAAGAAAGTGTCTACAGGGAAACGTGAACATCACAGCTAACGAGCCACTACAGCTGGCAATACTGGCTGATAACAGGGAGTCATAGATTGCAGTCTCCTGTCCTACAGTCTCCTCCCCCAGTAATGGCTGATAACAGGGAGTAATAGATTGCAGTCTCCTGTCCTACAGTCTCCTCCCCCAGTAATGGCTGATAACAGGGAGTAATAGATTGCAGTCTCCTGTCCTACAGTCTCCTCCCCCAGTAATGGCTGATAACAGGGAGTAATAGATTGCAGTCTCCTGTCCTACAGTCTCCTCCCCCAGTAATGGCTGATAACAGGGAGTAATAGATTGTAGGTCTTCTTTATTTATACAAGTACACTACACAATAATAATACATTACAGGACAGAAAACATAAGAACAAAACAAGACGACAAATCACAGAAAATAGAAACAAAATAAATCAACCAGAAAGGGGAGAAGATCCGACCTACAGAGAAAGAACAAAATAAATCCCCCCAGGAATATATACATAGAGAAGAAATAACTATTATAAAACCTATAAAGCCCCCGGCCCAGCTTCATTCATACTACTATATACAATCCCACACAACGCTCACACCGTCCTATATACACATAAAACACCGTCCTATATACAAGATTATATACAATAAAACACTAAACCTAATATACCGTATATACAACCGGGAACTAACACTAACCTACTGGTCCCACTGCCTGACCTTAGTCACCCCCTTACCGCACCTCATTCACACCACAGAAAACCAAAAATAACAAGATATACAATAGTGACATGGACAAAAACTTTATATATATACATATATACTATAATATATTTTTTTTATTTATTATTTTTTGTATTTTTTTCCTATATATAAAACACAAACCTACACTAACTATCCCGCCACCCCTGATCCAGCTCTGGCCACAAAGTTCAGGATTACTCCGAGCTAGGATCAGGCCCCAAAGTTTTTCCCCAGGCGGGGCCTGGACCAGGCCAGATCAGTCCTCTTATCACCGCCGATGAAAACCCCCCCAAATCCCCCACCCAACCTAACTAAAACCCCCTATTATACATTATATACAATATATACAGAACACAACCTACACACTCACCATCCAAGGCTCAAGTTCGATGCCGGCAAACCTTCTATCCAGGAGACAGAAATACAAAACAAAAATCTAGGGTGAAAAGACATCAGCCCACCACCAGGATATAGGACTACTACCGGACTAAGGCACCCTGAAGGAAAAGCCCCTCCAGAGACGGGCCGCCCTCCGGGCACCCAGTCTTTCATACTCCAGAGAACGTACCTTCACCAGGTCACCTAGGATGTTCCTACAGACTTCATCTACATGGAGGATTTTACTCTGCGTCGAGACTAAAACTCGTGCGTTCCACGTGAAATACCTGACCACTGTGCTGACTATGAATAAAGTGTCTCGGTCCCTTCTCCCAAGGTCTCCGAACGCTCCATAGGCCCACCCGGCGTAGGACAGAGTAGCCAGCCGCGGCCAACCAATGGAAGCCCCCACCCTGTTGTACACCTCTGTATTAAAGGGACAATGAAGCAGGAAGTGCTCCATGCTTTCCAGCACGCTAGCACAAGCCTCACGGGGGCAATTCCTGTCCTCAGAGCTCCTGTACTTCAAATTGTCCCTCACATACAGCTTACCATGGAAGCAGCGCCAAGTCAAGTCCCAGTTCTTCTCGGGGATCCTGCTAGAATTTAACAAACTCAACCCAACCTCCAGATCCCGACTTGGGCAGTCTTTGAGGGCCAATGGACTCTGAAAATGAGAAAGCAAGACCCTCATATCGAGGAGTTTCCTCGGGAGGGACATCACCTCCCACATTCCCAGACCCCACCGGCGGATCATTTTCAGAACCGGGGTAACGTAAGCCGGGAGATGCCCGTGTGGTGTGTGAAGATCCTTCAATCTTCCCCCTGTCTCCCATTCCTGGAAGAAAGGCTGAAACCATCCCTTGCAGGAGAATACCCACGAAGGAGCCCTCTCTTTCCAGAGGTTTGCCACGTTCACTTTCAAGAAGGTGTTCACTAGGAACACCACGGGGTTCACCATATTCAAACCCCCTAGTCTCCTCATGCGGTAAGTGACCTCCCGCTTGACTAGGTTCAGTCTGTTCCCCCATAACATCTGGAAGAACAGACAGTAGACCCGTGTCCAGAGAGGCTCTGGCAAGACACAGACAATGCCCAGGTAGATTAGCAAGGGGAGCAGGAAAGCTTTGCACAGGCCAACCCTTTCCCTCAGGGTCAAAGACCAACCCCTCCATTGGTCCACTCTTTGGGCGACACCTTTGATTCTGCCTTCCCAGTTTTTCGTGGGGTAATCACCCTGGCCGAATTCGATGCCCAGGACTTTGGCATGTTCTTGGGGTTCGGGGAGGGTGTCCGGAAGATCAAACCCGGGATCTCCGCCTCCCAGCCAGAGACTCTCACACTTATCCTGGTGGACCTTGGACCCGGATGCCTCCGAGTAGCGCTCCACTTCTGACATCACCACCACTGCCTCCTCTTGCGAAGAAAAAAAGACGGTGACATCGTCCGCGTAGGCCACCACCCTCAGGATAGCCTCCGGTGCCGCCCCACCCATCCGCACCCCCGCCAACGGTCCACAATCGATCCTTCTGAGGAAGGGATCGATTGCAAACGCGTAAAGCAAAGGGCTAAGCGGACAGCCCTGACGGACACCGGATCCTACCCCAAAAGGTTGTCCAAACCACCCATTTACCAGAGGGAAAGTCTCAGCCCCTGCATACAAGGTCTTAAGCCAGTCCACAAACCCTCCAGGCAGACCATACCTCAAAAGAGTGGACCAGAGGTACTCGTGGTTAACCCGATCAAAGGCTTTTGCCTGATCCAGGGTCAGCAGGAACCCCTTCCAAAGGCCCGCCCTGCCTTGCTCCACGGCCTCTCGGACACCTAGAACAGCACTAAAAGTGCTACGGCCAGGAACGCAACAGTGCTGAACCTCCAAAAGGAGCCGGGGTGCAAACTTCACCAGCCTGTTGAAAAGTATCTTAGCCAAAATCTTCCTGTCCACATTGAGAAGTGCTATGGGACGCCAGTTCTCAATGCGTGACGGATCCTTACCCTTTGACAAAATGATCAAAGCTGACCTCCTTAATGATCTCGGCAGAGTGCCCGAGGAGAGACACTCATTAAACACCTGTGTCAAGAGGGGGACCAAAGAGTCCCTAAAGGTCCTAAAGAACTGGGATGTTAAGCAATCCAGACCTGGCGACTTTTTGGGCCTAAGCCAATCGATCGCCAGTCTCACTTCCTCTTCTTTGATCGCTTCTGCCAAACCGCCCAGCGAGAGGTCAGCCCCTGGCTCAGGAACAGATTCAGCCAGGAAAGCCGACATCCCGTCACGATCCAGCTCCCTCCTTCCCAAGAGGTGCGAGTAGTAGGAACGGACGGCCTCCAAGATCCCTGATCTGGACCTTCTCAGGGACCCCGTACTGTCCATCAGCCCCGTCACTATCTTACTATTCACTGACATCTTACAGTTTCTGTAAGGGTCGGGCGAGCAGTACTTCCCGTAGTCCCTCTCGAAAACCAAAGATGCGTGCCTATCATACTGACACCTCTTCAGCAAGGACTTCACTCTGGAGATCTCCTCACGGCTACCTCCAGTCGAGACAAGATGCTCGAGTTTCCTCCTCAGACTCTGATACAGGCGATCCCTGTTCAGGCTTCTGAGGTTCGAGAGCTGCCGGAAGAATCTCGCCACCCGATGTTTGAACATCTCCCACCACTCCGACTTAGTGTTACTTAGGCCCAGCAATGGTACCTGGCTCTGAAGGAATTCCTCAAAAGACCGTCTTACAGCTTCTTCTTCAAGGAGTGACGAATTCAGCTTCCAATAACCTCTTCCCATCCGAGGAGTCTCTGTAACGTTCAGAGAAAACATAATCAAACAGTGATCGGAGAACTCCACCTCCACAACCAACAATGGTGAAGAGACGGCCTCCTCCTTCAAATAAAACCTGTCTAGCCTAGACCTGCACTGACTACCTCTAAAAAAGGTGAATCCCGTGTCGCCCGGGTTGTGCCGGATGTGGACATCCACCAGGCGAGCCTCATTCACTATCCTGTTTAACGCGACGCAGTCATAAGCCAGCCGGTCTCCGGAACCTCCTCTATCACAGGATCTTGTGACATTGTTGAAATCCCCTCCGAAGACCACCTGCTGACTCGAAAACAAAAATGGTTTGATCTTCAGGAAGAGACATTTGCGGTCCCACTTGGGCTGGGGACCATAGATGTTAATGAGCCGAAGCTCTTGTCCCCCCATGGAGACATCTAGGATCAAGCATCTCCCCATTTCTAATTCAATCACTCGTCTGCATTCAACCGCAAGAGACCAGTAGGAGGGCCCATGCCTCCACTCCCGCCTTGCTTTATGCAAGGTTGATATATCGGTCAACCTGGTCTCCTGCAAAAACAAAATGTCGGCGTCAAGTTGGCCGAGAAAATGAAAGGCCGTGTACCTTGCCGCATCTGACTTTATGCTGCAAAAGTTAATAGTTGCCAGCGTCAACGGGGTGGGTGCCGCCATCATGAATGATTGAATTAAATAGCCTTTTTCTTCCCACCACTGACAGTCCCAACCTCTTCCTCCGATAATGACGGGTTTTTAGTGCGCTTAAGACAAACAGACTCGTCCATTCTCTCCTTACATACATTCTTGCCCTCGTCTGGTGGTCCTGGGTTAGTCGCCCCCCCAGAGGGCTTTGTATTTGCACCCTGAGAGGAAGACCCAGCCATCTCCTGAGCCCCAACCACCTTGTCCGCAACCTCCGGCCCCCACTTCCCCCTCCAGAGGGAGATCCTGGAGAGCCCCGAACCGTTTGGAGAGATCCACCAGAGGGGGCGGCTGAACCCTCCAATGGCGCCTAGATCACGGCAAGAGAGTCAGAGGGGTCGCACTCCAAAGAGGCAGCTCGAGACCTGGTCCCCCTCCTACCTCTGGCCGTTTTCCTATTACCCTTTTTCTGTGACCACTCCCCCTCTCCCTCATCAAGACTGTCACCCGATGAAGGTTCCTGGGAAGACGTGGAGTCCTCTAGCTCTTCCCTTTCAAGTCTCTTGACTTCCTCGCTCAATTCGCTGTCTTTAGGATCCTCAGCTGCAAGTGAAGTACCTGGGTCAGAGTTTAGGGACATTACTCCCTGCCCCCTGTCCCCACGGCACTGCTCCTGCCGCCTGATGGTGGATGGCGGCAGCTTGCTCCTCACCAGTTCCCTGCCTCCCCCGCCTTTGCTGGTCCCTTCACCGGCAAGATTAGTCCCGGCTTTCGCCTGTCCCGCACTCACCGCTTTCAGGACAGCATTGGCGAAGGAACGCGGACAGCGACTGAACGGGTGACCGAGGTCACCACACAAGTTACACCTAATCCTGCGACAGGCAGCAGCAAGATGACCAAAGTCCCCACACAGTGCGCATTTCTGGGTGATACACTGCGCACTGAAGTGTGTGGGGCTACCGCACCTGTGACAGACCTTACGCTGCCCCCGATAGAAAATCAAGATCCTATCCCTCCCCAAAAAGGTTGAGGAGGGGATATGGGTAACAGTGTTTCCCGAAACCTTCAATCTCACCATGAAGGAAAGCGACTCGTTACTAGTCAAAACGGTCACTTTCCTGACTGAATCTTGGCGGGTTATTGCCAGGGGAAAGAGACCATGCCATTCGGGGCGACTCCGAGCCAGCTCATGGCGAGACCAGAAAAGCTCAAGGCCCTCCGGTCTCAAGAAGCTGACATCGAAGTAGGAGGTCCGGTAGGGATGGATCAAGGCAAAGATGTCATATGACGCAAAGCCCATCCCCAGCAGGAGCTCAACCACCTTCGACCTATCAGGACAGGCATCCTTGCTTACCCACTGGAGACGGACCACGTTCCTACGGAGTAACCTCTGCCCCGTTGTCGGCAGAGACCAGACAGTCTCTGCCCCTCTATCTTGGAAGGCTGAAAGACCATGTCTCTCTATCCAGAAAGACAGATCAACCTCCCTCCCCTCTACAGTGATGGAGCTCTCCCCTCTCCTCAGGGCATCCAGGAGCTGCTGTTGCAAGTCACCATCCCCAGGGCCACCAGACGAGGGCGCACTACTACCCCCAGCACTGACAGCTCCTGAATAGCTTTGGGCTGAAGCCCCCGCCAATGCTGGGGGGGCAGCGGGACCAGCGCCTACTTCCCCCCCACGAACACCAGTGCTGCTCCCATCATTCACTCCACTACTACTCCCACCATTTGCTGCACCACTACTCCCATCATTCACTCCACTACTACTCCCACCATTTGCTGCACCACTACTCCCACCATTCCCACTACTCCCATCATTTATTCCACCACTACTCCCATCACTTGCTGCACCACTACTTTCATTCCCTTTACTTGTCACCCCATTACCACTCATACCACCATCTCCCGTCACCCCATTACCACTATTCTCACCACCATTTATTCCTCTGTTCTCTGCACCTTCCACAGTCACATCCATTCCTTCTTCCCTTGTATCTGGTGTCTCTGCTCTCACACCTGCTGGGCCGGGGAAGGGGAGCACCACACCCATTTTCCCTTGGTTTGTACTGGCTTTCTGCTGGTGTTCTCCTGGAGTGCCCTGCCCCCCTACTGCAACATTTTGGTCCTTGTTCTGTGCAGACTGTTTGTCTGGCACTGCTGCCCGCCCTGCACCCACAGACTTTGGGGCCTTAGTGTCCTTTTTGGGCGCTGGGGCACACTGCCCCCCTGTTGCAGCAGTGCGCCCAGTGTTCCTCACAGATGTTTTTTTTTACAACCCTCCCGGCCTTCCCGGCCCCGGTGATAGCCGGCTTAGCTGCAGAGGGCAGGGAGGGAAACTCCACAAGATTTCCTATGTCCGGCGCCGTGAGTACCTCCACCGCCTCACCCCCTGCACTGTTCCACGCACAGATGGCAGCATAGCCGGACGTCCTCCTCTCCCCACCTTGCCTCTGCCTCGGACCCACTCCAGAGCCCGTGCTTTTAGGTTTGGTGGGGTTTACACAGGAGGTGGCAGGCGCAACATCAGACATTGGTACATACTTGTAACTCACCACCTCCTGTGCAGCTCCTCCGGTCTTCTTCTTCTTCTTTGTCTCCTCCACTGATTCGTCCTCACCAAAAGAAAACTTAGTCAGGTCTACAGAAGACTCCAGCAGTTGGATCTCCCTCAGTAATCCACCTTCTTCCTCCCCCGACACTCCAGCCTCTGCTGTCAGAGTCCTCTGCCCTGCAGGGAGGCCACTTGGTCTCTGGCTCTGCCCCTCACTCTCTCGATTTCCTCCAGCATCTGGGACTCCAGTCACCCCTTCATCCTACTCCTCTTCGCTAAGGACGCTGGCTGGCGGTTGTCCTGAGGTTTTTAACCCCTTCATTTCCGAGAACCGCCGCTGGTTCTTAAACCTCTCCAGGAAGGGACCTGCGCTTTTCTCAATCCCCTCCCGGAGGTCACGGGTCTTTCCTTGTTGGACGCCCGGGTGTTGAGGACCCGGGCCTCCCTCAGCTCCTCTTTCAGCTGGGTTAGTGCTTTGCCGGTGTCCTCGTATTCTCGCAACGTGGCGACCACTCGGGAGGAGAAGGAACTTGTGGACTCACTGGAGCTCATCTTCCCCCAGGATCTTGCTGGGCTCTTGTTCCTGGGGCCTGGGGTGCCCCGGTCTCCCTCTCTGGGCGGGCGATGAACCGTCTCGGGGTTGGAGTAGGTGGGTACGTTCCTCCTCACCCTTCCTGATCTCCTCACTCCCTCCTGGGCCGGTTGTTGTAACTCCTTGTACCCTGCCGGCATAGATCGGGAAACAGAAGGCTGGGAAGCCATGTCGGCCTCCCAGGAAGCCGGCCTACCCCTGGGAAGAAGAGAGGCAGACAATGACCCTCCTCCTGGAAGTCCTGGAGCTCACGAGGCAGGTGCTACTCTCAGCAAGGAGTAGTGATTGCAGGCACTTGTCCTATAGTCTCCTCCCCCAGTAATGGCTGATAACAGGGAGTAATAGATTGTAGTCTCCTGTCCTACAGTTACCTTCCCCTAGTAATGGCTGATAACAGGGAGTAATAGCTGATCTGGTTTCTGGTTCCCGGTCTGCAGCCAGATGTGATATTTGGGGGGGGGGGGGGACAGTGACTGGTCACAGACTCCCCCATTGGTCTGGGATTGTTATAAAAGGAGGGAAGCTGAATTATTAACCCCTTTCTGACATCGGACGTAATAATACGTACCTGCGCCCTGGGCCTGTTGGACCAGGTACTGATTATTACTCCCTGGCGATCGCGCTCGCACTTAAGCTGTGCAAGCGCAAGCGCCGCCGGGTGTCAGCTGATTCTCATAGCTGACACCCGGCGCCATGTGCCAGGAGCGGTGCCGCACCACTCCCGGCACATTAACCCCCGAAATGCTGCAATCGAAGTTGATCGCAGCATTCATGGAGCAAGCTGAGCCCCTCTTACCTTCAATCAGGACCCCGCGCTGTGTGAGCGGTGTCCCGATCGTTGTCATCGTGACCCGGATGTCAGGACACCAGGCATCAGGAACTTGCTTTGATCATGCGCAGTGCACGATCAAAGTAATGTCTGCATGCAGGCTGACAGCCTGGATAGCATAGAGATGCCCTATGCTATACAAGTGATCAGCCTGCAAAAAGTGAAAGTCCCATAGTGGGACAAAGTGTAAAAGTAAAAGAAAGTGTCAAAAAGTGAAAAAAAAAATTTGAAAAAATATTTAGAAAAAAAATATATATATATATATACTGTAACCATAAATAAATATTATGGAAAAAAAAGATAAAAAGTACGCATATTTGGTATCACTGCATCTAGAATGACCTGACCTATAAAACTGCCCTACTAGTTAACCCCTTTAATGAACACGGTAATAAAAAAAAAAAACAAAGCAAAAAACGATGCTTTACCATCACACCGCCAAACAAAAAATGGAATAGAACGCAATCAAAAAGACGAATGTAAATATAAATGGTACCGCTGAAAACATCATCCTGTCCCGCAAAAAACAAGCCGCCATACAGCTCCAACAACCAAAAAATAAAAGTTACAGCTCTCAGAATAAAGCGATGCAAAAAAATATTTTTTCTATAAAATAGTTTTTATTGTGTAAAAGCGCCAAAACATAAAAAAATTATATAAATGTGGTACCGCTGTAAACGTACTGACCTGAAGAATAAAGCTGCCTTATCAATTTTACCACACGCGGAACGGCATTAAAAAAAAATAATAATAAAAAATCCTGAATTGTTGGTTTTTGTTTATTCTGCCTCCCAAAAATCGGAATAGAAAGCGATCAAAAAATGTCACGTGCCTGAAAATGGCACCAATAACAACGTCAGCTTGTCCCGCAAAAAAACAAGCCATCACATGACTCCGTCGGCCGAAATATGGAAAAATTATAGCTCTCAAAATATGACGATGCAAAAACTAGTCAAAAAAGGGTTGCTTAGTGTGCGACAGCTGTCAGTCCTAAAAACCCGATATGATTCTGGCATCGCTGTAATCGCACCGACCCGAAGAATAAAGTCATCTAATCACTTACACCACACGAGGAACGGTGTAAAAAATAAACTTTAGGGTTAGGGTTGGGCTAGGGTTGTATTAGGGTTAGGGTTGTGTTGGGGTTGGGATTTTTCGAAAGAAAAGAAAAACAAATGATGACGATATGGCGACTAGTGTTAAGCGCAAGTGCTCACTACTTGAGTTTGCATCGGGTGCTCGGGTATGCACCGAGTATCGCGGGTGCTCGAGCGACATGCTCGAGTCTCTGCTCCATGTTTTGCGGCTGTTATACGGCCAAAAAAAATACACGGGGATTGCGGGGAGCTCATTATACTGTGTGAAGAACCATGGGGAGTGCATTATACTGTGTGAAGAACCATGGGGAGTGCATTATACTTTGTGGAGGACCATGGGGAGTGCATTATACTGTGTGGAGGACCATGGGGAGTGCATTATACTGTGTGAAGAACCATGAGGAGTGCATTATACTGTGTGAAGAACCATGGGGAGTGCATTATACTGTGTGAAAAACCATGGGGAGTGCATTATACTGTGTGGAGGACCATGGGGAGTGCATTATACTGTGTGAAGAACCATGGGGAGTGCATTATACTGTGTGGAGGACCATGGAGAGTGCATTATACTGTGTGGAGAACCATGGGGAGTGCATTATACTTTGTGAAGAACCATGGGGAGTGCATTATACTGTGTGAAGAACCATGGGGAGTGCATTATACTGTGTGAAGAACCATGGGGAGTGCATTATACTGTGTGGAGGACCATGGGGAGTGCATTATACTGTGTGAAGAACCATGGGGAGTGCATTATACTGTGTGGAGGACCATGGGGAGTGCATTATACTGTGTGGAGGACCATGGGGAGTGCATTATACTGTGTGGAGGACCATGGGGAGTGCATTATACTGTGTGAAGAACCATGGGGAGTGCATTATACTGTGTGAAGAACCATGGGGAGTGCATTATACTGTGTGGAGGACCATGGGGAGTGCATTATACTGTGTGGAGGACCATGGGGAGTGCAGTATACTGTGTGGAGGACCATGGGGAGCGTATTATACTGTGTGGAGGACCATGGGGAGTGCATTATACTGTGTGGAGGACCATAGGGAGCACATTATACTGTGTGGAGGACCATGGTGAGTGTTTTATACTGTGTGGAGGACCATGGGGAGTGCATTATACTGTGCGGAGGACCATGGGGAGTGCATTATACTCTGTGTAGTGTGAAGGTTTGTGTGTGGGCCATTATACTATATATAGGCCCATTATACTGCATGGAGAGCTGTGTGGGGGTCACAGTTAGGGGGATCATAGTGTTTTGGGGTCACCATACTTTGCCCTGGGAGTTGAGGAGAGGTACAGTAGGGTCATCATACTGTGCATGTGGAGGCTATTGTGGAGGAATTCACCATGAGGGTATCATACTGTGTTTGGGGGACACTTTTGTCAGCATCACACTTTATGGGGCAATGAAAGAGGAATCTAGGACTTCAGCAGGAGGAAAATTAGCATGTAAAGGAAGGAAAGTTATGAGATCTGCTCTTCTGTGACTCCGACAATTATATAATTTTTTTTGGGGGGTGGAGGAGGCCCAATTAGAACTTCTGCTATGGGGCCTCATGATTCCTATGTACGCCCCTGCCTGAGTACCTGATGCAAACTCAAGTAGCGAGCACTTGCAATCAAGACTGATGACAACTTATTCAATGCGATGACCTAATGTTATCAAATTCTGTGTCGTACCTCTGGGTTCAAAATGTTCATTGCACCCTTTGATAAAATCCTTAAGGGGTCTAGTTTCCAAAATGGGGTCACTTGTCGGAGGGTTTCCACTGTTTAGGCACATCAGGGGCTCTCCAAACGCAACATGGCGTCCGCTAATTATTCAAGCAAATTTTGCATTCAAAAAGTCTAATGGCGCTCCTTCCCTTCAGAGCCCTGCCGTGCGCCCAAACAGTGGTTTTCCCCCACATATGGGGTGCCCAGGAGAAATTGCACAATAAATTTTGGGGTCCATTTTTCCCTGTTACCCTCGAGATTTATCTGTTGTTTTACAAAGTTTATAAACAAAGTTTCACAAGAAAAAAATGTAAGAAGAGGTAAGATCTGCAACTGTGGAAATCCACTGTGTAGAAGGAGAAGCACTGTGGATCCCTGGTCTGTGGACCCTCCCTTGTGGTACCTTATAACACTCAGGTTACCCACCCATCACCCGCCTTTTCTTAGCTCACCCAATAAAAAGATTCATAGTTACAGAAATCAGTATTCAAAAGGAAGGGAACAGGAATCATCATTTCATGTTTCTTCTGTTGCAACAAGAAAATTAATAAAAATCCATAGAAACAGGACGTGAGCCATATACACATACCAATGTACAATGTAATGCCCCCCACCCCCACCGGGAGAGCTGTGGATGGAAGGCAGGGAGGGGCAGAGGTAATATAAGTGGAAGGCAGGACAGAGAGGGTAAGGAGCAGGACTGGGAGGGTAAGGAGCAAGCCTGGGAGGGTAAGGAGCAGGACTGGGAGGGTAAGGAGCAGGACTGGAAGGGTAAGGAGCAGGACTGGGAGGGTAAGGAGCAGGACTGGGAGGGTAAGGAGCAGGACTGGGAGGGTAAGAAGCAGGACTGGGAGGGTATGGAGCAGGACTGGGAGGGTAAAGAGCAGGACTTGGAGGGTAAGGAGCAAGACTGGGAGGGTAAGGAGCAGGACTGGGAGGGTAAGGAGCAGCACTGGGAGGGTAAGGAGCAGGACTGGGAGGGTAAGGAGCAGGACTGGGAGGGTATGGAGCAGGACTGGGAGGGTAAGGAGCAGGACTGGGAGGGTAAGGAGCAAGACTGGGAGGGTAAGGAGCAAGACTGGGAGGGTATGGAGCCGGACTGGGAGGTTAAGGAGCAGGACTGGGAGGTTAAGGAGCAGGACTGGGAGGGTAAGGAGCAGGACTGGGAGGGTAAAGTGTGGGACAGGAGTGGAAGGATGAGGAGCAAGACTGGGAGGGTAAGGAGCAAGACTGGGAGGGTAAGGAGCAGGACTGGGAGGGTAAGGAGCCGGACTGGGAGGGTAAGGAGCCGGACTGGGAGGGTATGGAGCCGGACTGGGAGGGTATGGAGCCGGACTGGGAGGTTAAGGAGCCGGACTGGGAGGGTAAGGAGCAGGACTAGGAGGGTAAAGTGTGGGACAGGAGTGGAAGGATGAGGAGCTAGATTGGGAGGGTAAGGAGCAAGACTGTGAGGTGTGTGGGGCAGGACTGGGAGGTTTTGGGGCAGGACTGGAAGGATAATGGGCAGGACTGGGAGGGGTGTGGGGCAGGACTGGGAGGATAATGGGCATGACTGGGAGGGGTGTGGGGCAGGACTGGGAGGTTTTGGGGCAGGACTGGGAGGGGTGTGGGGGGCTGGTGAGTGATGTCAGTGGCAGGCTCTGCCTCAGTCACTGACCCCTGTACAATTCTCCTAGGATCTGAGAGGCAGACACACCGGGAGCCTATTGTTCTGGAGAGAGGAATATCCACCCAAATCCCCCCAGCAGCCAGGTAAGAGAGTTCCCCTCCTCCCTCAAGGATCTGACCTTGGAGGGCATGAGACTGGAATCTGTGGGCAAATGAATTGTCAGCTCTTCAGTCTATCTTCTGGCATGACTGATTTTGCTTTCTTTTCTGCTATATGTGCCAGCTGGAGGGCTACAAGTCCCAGCATGCTCTATGTACCAACACTTAGCAGTGGGACTCAGGACTTGGGCAGGAGATCATTAACCTGTGTCCATCCATCCATGACCATCTCCACTAATGTTCAACTGAATGTTGTCAGGGGGTCTGCGCTCAGCCCCTAATGATAGGAGACCCCCGACCCTGCAGGACTATACACCATATAGATTATTCCACAGATATGTCTACTGACTGCCTCCTCTCCTCAATGATGGGGGGCGTAGTGCACTTCTATGGCGGATCCACATGAGGATTAGATACACGGCTCAGCAGACGGTATCACACAGGAGAGGATTAGATACACTGCTCAGCAGACGGTATCACACAGGATAGGATTAGATACACAGCTCAGCAGACAGTATCACACAGGAGAGGATTAGATACACGGCTCAGCAGACAGTATCACACAGGAGAGGAATAGATACACGGCTCAGCAGACAGTATCACACAGGAGAGGATTAGATACACAGCTCAGCAGACAGTATCACACAGGAGAGGATTAGATACACGGCTCAGCAGACAGTATCACACAGGAGAGGATTAGATACACGGCTCAGCAGACAGTATCACACAGGAGAGGATTAGATACACGGCTCAGCAGACGGTATCACACAGGAGAGGATTAGATACATGGCTCAGCAGACTGTATCACACAGGAGAGGATTAGATACACGGCTCAGCAGACGGTATCACACAGGAGAGGATTAGATACACGGCTCAGCAGACAGTATCACACTGGAGAGGATTAGATACACGGCTCAGCAGACGGTATCACACAGGAGAGGATTAGATACACGGCTCAGCAGACAGTATCACACAGGAGAGGATTAGATACATGGCTCAGCAGACGGTATCACACAGGAGAGGATTAGATACACGGCTCAGCAGACAGTATCACACAGGAGAGGATTAGATACACGGCTCAGGAGACAGTATCACACAGGATAGGATTAGATACACGGCTCAGCAGACGGTATCACACAGGAGAGGATTAGATACACGGCTCAGCAGACGGTATCACACAGGATGGGATTAGATACACGGCTCAGCAGACAGTATCACACAGGAGAGGATTAGATACACGGCTCAGCAGACAGTATCACACAGGAGAGGATTAGATACACGGCTCAGCAGACAGTATCACACAGAAGAGGATTAGATACACGGCTCAGCAGACAGTATCACACAGGAGAGGATTAGATACACGGCTCAGCAGACAGTATCACACAGGATAGGATTAGATACACGGCTCAGCAGACAGTATCACACAGGATAGGATTAGATACCCAGCTCAGCAGACAGTATCACACAGGGTAGGATTAGATACCCAGCTCAGCAGACAGTATCACACAGGGTAGGATTAGATACCCAGCTCAGCAGACAGTATCACACAGGATAGGATTAGATACACAGCTCAGCAGACAGTATCACACAGGATAGGATTAGATACACGGCTCAGCAGACAGTATCACACAGGATAGGATTAGATACACGGCTCAGCAGACAGTATCACACAGGAGAGGATTAGATACACGGCTCAGCAGACAGTATCACACAGGAGAGGATTAGATACACGGCTCAGCAGACAGTATCACACAGGAGAGGATTAGATACGCGGCTCAGCAGACAGTATCACACAGGAGAGGATTAGATACACGGCTCAGCAGGTAGTATCACACAGGAGAGGATTAGATACACGGCTCAGCAGACAGTATCACACAGGAGAGGATTAGATACACGGCTCAGCAGACAGTATCACACAGGGTAGGATTAGATACCCAGCTCAGCAGACAGTATCACACAGGAGAGGATTAGATACACGGCTCAGCAGACAGTATCACACAGGAGAGGATTAGATACACGGCTCAGCAGACAGTATCACACAGGAGAGGATTAGATACACAGCTCAGCAGACAGTATCACACAGGGTAGGATTAGATACCCAGCTCAGCAGACAGTATCACACAGGAGAGGATTAGATACCGATGTTATATTCCTTTGTGAATCTTGTGTGGGATGAGATCATTCCTGTTCGGGGGGCTGATATTTCGGGGGCAGACGGTAATGAGTTTCCTTCCTGACACTGATGACTGGATTGATACCAGTGATTGTTTCCAGTCCACATGGTGCGGAGTATACAGGGCCCAGTTATTGTATATACTATGTATGCTGAGAACCTATATACAGTATATATGCACCCAGCGGACCCCATAAAAACCAGACATCTGTAGGTGGTGACGGGTAAAGAGACATGGGGATCAATAGGGATTGGGGGACGGATTACCCATCTGATCAGGCTGATCGTCAGGGTTTTGAGCGCGGACATGACATCCTACACCTGGAGGCAGACAGGACGATGAACAGAAGACCCCTCCAACTACAGCTCTATTTGTCCCACTCTGAGAACGGGGTCCTGATTAGTAATTAGTTCATGGGCTCCGGTTCGGGGGCTCCTGGTACCACTGTAGATTTCAGCATTCTCCTTCCAGCGTTCAAGGAGTTAACGTTCCTGGGTGACAGAACTCTGGATTCTCCTCAGTATCTTAACAGGAATTATTGGGGTTGGGACCCTCCTTAACGCTCAGAAATCCCTACACTGTGTATGGGGGATTAGCAGCGGACCCCCATCACACATCTCAGGGGCCCAGCCTGTATAAGCCCACGATGCCAGCCTCACAAGGCAAAGGTCACATTGAGATGACAGCGGAGACGTTGTAGGCAGGAACAGTAAATATCCACGCCCGGCACACCCGTCCACCCGCACACCCGTCCACCCGCACCACAGCCAGGAGCATAGAGGTGGACCCTGCGTATACCCTCTATATACCCTCTCCATACCCTCTATATACCTTCTCCATACCCTGCATATACCCTCCCTGTACCCTGTATATACCTTCTCTATACCCTGTGTATACCCTCCCTGTACCCTGTATATACCTTCTCTATACCCTGTGTATACCCGCCGTGTACCCTGTATATACCTTCTCTATACCCGGTGTATACCCGCCGTGTACCCTGTATATACCTTCTCTATACCCTGTGTATACCCACCATGTACCCTGTATATACCTTCTCTATACCCTGTGTATACCCGCCGTGTACCCTGTATATATCTTCTCTATACCCGCCGTGTACCCTGTATATACCTTCTCTATACCCTGTGTATACCCGCCGTGTACCCTGTATATACCTTCTCTATACCCTGTGTATACCCGCCGTGTACCCTGTATATACCTTCTCTATACCCTGTGTATACCCACCGTGTACCCTGTATATACCTTCTCTATACCCTGTGTATACCCACCATGTACCCTGTATATACCTTCTCTATACCCTGTGTATACCAGCCGTGTACCCTGTATATATCTTCTCTATACCCGCCGTGTACCCTGTATATACCTTCTCTATACCCTGTGTATACCCACCGTGTACCCTGTATATACCTTCTCTATATCCGGTGTATACCCGCCGTGTACCCTGTATATACCTTCTCTATACCCTGTGTATACCCACCGTGTACCCTGTATATACCTTCTCTATATCCGGTGTATACCCGCCATGTACCCTGTATATACCTTCTCTATACCCTGTGTATACCCACCGTGTACCCTGTATATACCTTCTCTATACCCTGTGTATACCCGCCGTGTACCCTGTATATAACTTCTCTATAACCTGTGTATACCCGCCGTGTACCCTGTATATACCTTCTCTATACCCTGTGTATACCCGCCGTGTACCCTGTATATACCTTCTCTATACCCTGTGTATACCCACCGTGTACCCTGTATATACCTTCTCTATACCCTGTGTATACCCGCCGTGTACCCTGTATATACCTTCTCAATATCCGGTGTATACCCGCCGTGTACCCTGTATATACCTTCTCCATACCCTGCGTATACCCTCCCTGTACCCTGTATATACCTTCTCTATACCCTTTGTATACCCGCCGTGTACCCTGTATATACCTTCTCTATACCCTGTGTATACCCACCATGTACCCTGTATATACCTTCTCTATACCCTGTGTATACCCGCCGTGTACCCTGTACATACCTTCTCTATACCCTGTGTATACCCGCCGTGTACCCTGTATATACCTTCTCTATACCCGGTGTATACCCGCCGTGTACCCTGTATATACCTTCTCTATACCCGGTGTATACCCGCCGTGTACCCTGTATATACCTTCTCTATACCCTGTGTATACCCGCCGTGTACCCCGTATATACCTTCTCTATATCCGGTGTATACCCGCCGTGTACCCTGTATATACCTTCTCTATATCCGGTGTATACCCGCCATGTACCCTGTATATACCTTCTCTATGCCCTGTGTATACCCGCCGTGTACCCTGTATATACCTTCTCTTTACCTGGTGTATACCCGCCGTGTACCCTGTATATACCTTCTCTATACCCGGTGTATACCCGCCGTGTACCCTGTATATACCTTCTCTATACCCACCGTGTACCCTGTATATACCTTCTCTATACCCACCGTGTACCCTGTATATACCTTCTCTATACCCGCCGTGTACCCTGTATATACCTTCTCTATATCCGGTGTATACCCGCCATGTACCCTGTATATACCTTCTCTATGCCCTGTGTATACCCGCCGTGTACCCTGTATATACCTTCTCTTTACCTGGTGTATACCCGCCGTGTACCCTGTATATACCTTCTCTATACCCGGTGTATACCCGCCGTGTACCCTGTATATACCTTCTCTATACCCACCGTGTACCCTGTATATACCTTCTCTATACCCACCGTGTACCCTGTATATACCTTCTCTATACCCGCCGTGTACCCTGTATATACCTTCTCTATACCCTGTATATACCTTTTCTATACCCTGTATATACCTTCTCTATACCCTGTGTATACCCGCCGTGTACCCTGTATATACCTTCTCTATGCCCTGCGTATACCCGCCGTGTACCCTGTATATACCTTCTCTATACCCTGTGTATACCCGCCGTGTACCCCGTATATACCTTCTCTATATCCGGTGTATACCCGCCATGTACCCTCTATATACCTTCTCTATGCCCTGTGTATACCCGCCGTGTACCCTGTATATACCTTCTCTATAACCTGTGTATACCCGCCGTGTACCCTGT
This sequence comes from Phyllobates terribilis, assembly GCF_046119375.1. NCBI lineage: Eukaryota > Metazoa > Chordata > Amphibia > Anura > Dendrobatidae > Phyllobates > Phyllobates terribilis. Next base: position 89,901,462 of record NW_027362772.1, read on the forward strand.
ATATACCTTCTCTATACCCTGTGTATACCCGCCGTGTACCCTGTATATACCTTCTCTATACCCTGTGTATACCCGCCGTGTACCCTGTATATACCTTCTCTATGCCCTGTGTATACCCGTCGTGTACCCTGTATATACCTTCTCTTTACCTGGTGTATACCCGCCGTGTACCCTGTATATACCTTCTCTATACCCGGTGTATACCCGCCGTGTACCCTGTATATACCTTCTCTATATCCGGTGTATACCCGCCGTGTACCCTGTATATACCTTCTCTATACCCTGTGTATACCCGCCGTGTACCCCGTATATACCTTCTCTATATCCGGTGTATACCCGCCGTGTACCCTGTATATACCTTCTCTATATCCGGTGTATACCCGCCATGTACCCTGTATATACGTTCTCTATGCCCTGTGTATACCCGCCGTGTACCCTGTATATACCTTCTCTTTACCTGGTGTATACCCGCCGTGTACCCTGTATATACCTTTTCTATACCCGGTGTATACCCGCCGTGTACCCTGTATATACCTTCTCTTTACCCTGTGTATACCCACCATGTACCCTGTATATACCTTCTCTATGCCCTGTGTATACCCGCCGTGTACCCCGTATATACCTTCTCTATACCCTGTGTATACCCGCCGTGTACCCCGTATATACCTTCTCTATATCCGGTGTATACCCGCCGTGTACCCTGTATATACCTTCTCTATACCCTGTGTATACCCGCCGTGTACCCCGTATATACCTTCTCTATACCCTGTGTATACCCGCCGTGTACCCTGTATATACCTTCTCTATACCCTGTGTATACCCGCCGTGTACCCTGTATATACCTTCTCTATACCCTGTGTGTACCCGCCGTGTACCCTGTATATACCTTCTCTATGCCCTGTGTATACCCGCCGTGTACCCTGTATATACCTTCTCTATACCCTGTGTATACCCGCCGTGTACCCCGTATATACCTTCTCTATATCCGGTGTATACCCGCCGTGTACCCTGTATATACCTTCTCTATACCCTGTGTATACCCGCCGTGTACCCCGTATATACCTTCTCTATATCCGGTGTATACCCGCCGTGTACCCTGTATATACCTTCTCTATATCCGGTGTATACCCGCCATGTACCCTGTATATACTTTCTCTATGCCCTGTGTATACCCGCCGTGTACCCTGTATATACCTTCTCTTTACCTGGTGTATACCCGCCGTGTACCCTGTATATACCTTCTCTATACCCGGTGTATACCCGCCGTGTACCCTGTATATACCTTCTCTATACCTTCTCTATACCCACCATGTACCCTGTATATACCTTCTCTATACCCGCCGTGTACCCTGTATATACCTTCTCTATACCCTGTGCTGTGTATACCCCGTATATACCTTCTCTATACCCTGTGTATACCCGCCGTGTACCCTGTATATACCTTCTCTATGCCCTGTGTATACCCACCGTGTACCCTGTATATACCTTCTCTATACCCTGTGTATACCCGCCGTGTACCCCGTATATACCTTCTCTATATCCGGTGTATACCCGCCGTGTACCCTGTATATACCTTCTCTATACCCGGTGTATACCCGCCATGTACCCTGTGTGATGAACCTGTAGCCGCCATCTTGGTAATGGTAAATCATATCCAGGGATGGCCACACTTCAGCAGCCCCCACCCTTGGGACCTTCTGTTAAAACGTCAACTAGATAGTTTCCCCCCATCCAGGCTCCTGTAAGATAAGAAGCCTACTTAACACTTGAATGCTAGGAGCTTCAAAGACTTCGAGAGGAAACACAGCCAGCAGGGGGGGGTGCTTCGTCTATCTGTACCTGACCATTTGTCCCATAGGACTAGTTTCTTTGTCACAAGCATGGAGGCATAAGATATAGAAACATGAATAGTACACGCATGTTGCGTGGGATGGGCCAATAAAAAAATATCACGGCGTCCCGGAGCCATTGCGCACACAAGCCTCCGCGGTAGACGTTTGTACGTGCTCTGGAAGCCAAGATATAGCGCGGAGCCATTCCTGAGGACCGTATGGTATCATAATTGATATCAAAAGGTCGGTTACGGCGGCCCGAATCCATGGGAACCCCTGGGGGTATCATGAGACCATCCCAGAAGAAGTTATTGGGTTCCATAGAATTTGGGCTTCTGATCGAAGTTAGACCTGAGGGTGGAGACTGAGCCAGCTGACCTCACCAGCAGTGGGCGGGACGGGGCAGGTAAGATAGCAGGACAGACAAGAGACAAGTCAGTTTTTGACCCAAGAGTGGTGTGCTGAACATCTGAGCACCAGCTGAGGCCACCAAGGGGAGGAGCAGTTTGACCATGCGGTGGTAGGCCTCAGCCTGTAACAAAGAACCGTGCCTGCGACCGCAGAATCCTCTCCCTGCGTCACAAGAAAATCAAGAAACCGGTAACTGATATGCTGTGGTGATTCTGTGTGTTGTATTCCATTGTTGTATAGTTTAGCCTGACCTTATACCTGTGTATATTTAGTTGTATATCGTGTATCTAGTGTATTATTATAATCAATTACCTCAAGTAATTGTGGGCCCGCCTTTTATTCTGCATAACGAACGCACGTCCGTGTGAGCTCGGCTCAAGCCAAAAACGCTACCCAGGGTTGGTTCCTGACCCGATATAGGCCCATTCACGGACTGGGCGTATATCTAAAATAGGGACTGGTGGCAGCATACCAACTGGGGACTGGGGAAGGCTGGTAGTGACGGTCGGAGGTTCAGATATATATATTCCTGGCGCGGCCAAGGAAGATATATATACCGCCCTCACTACAGAGGGCCCCGATACCCAGTAGGTTACAGGACAGTCTCCCTGGCGACCGCTTATCCTAGGTGCAGTTCCTTGACTGACCTGAGGCTAAGAGGGCGCTAGCGAGTTGTGCTGTGTAGTGACGTTACGGTTTAGTGACGTTGAAGGGATAACACACTACCGTGTTCCCTGCGCTGGTTGCAGCTTCCTGGCACTACTTTCTCTAGGTGCAGTACCTTGACTGACCTGAGAGGTAAGGGGGCGCCAGAGAGCTGCACCCACCGGCCGGCTTTCATCACATTGGTGGCAGAGCGGTGGGATTGCAGAATAATAGTGTTGTGGGACCCCTACTCCCAGGCACTAAAGACTGCCAGTGGTAACTTCCACTGCTGGAGTCTTAAGGTCAGCCCAACGTTAGACGGTCAGGCTAAAAGTATAACAAGGTGTGTGCAAACTCAGGGTTGCAGCGGTGTCGGTTACCAAGATGGCAGACGGCACCAGGAGCAAGACCCTGCAGGAGGCTAATGCTACGGTCCGTGTGGCAGGAGGGGAGGACATTGTTACTCATGGCGAGGAGGAGTCCAGCCCGGGCACCTCAGGGAGCCAGTCCCCAGTATACGGTCCCGCAGTGGGCTGCCCACCACCTACCCAGCCCAGCCTGTCCAGATCACAAGCCCTTTTACAAGCGGCTATGGCAAGTCTCCAGTCTCATGGCGATGCCGTCTACAAAACCCTCCTGGCAGCATCAGAGAAGGCAGCGGAGGAGGAGCGCGAAGCTGCAGAGCGCCGGGAGGCTGCGGAGCGTGAAGCTGCAGAGCGCCGGGAGGCTGCGGAGCGTGCAGAGCGAGCTGCGGAGCGCCAGCACCAACTGGACCTGGCCCAGCGGGGGCTTCCGCTAGAGCAACCAACCCATCAGGAGACCAAGTCGTCCAAAGTCCGAGCTGAGGACTTCCCTCTACTGGAGAAGGATGGGGACCTGGACTCCTTTCTGGTGGCATTTGAACGGACCTGTCTTCAGCACCATCTGGCCCGGGATCAGTGGGCCAGATACCTGACCCCCCGTTTGAGGGGTAAGTCCCTGGATGCCTTGGGGGACTTACCTGCCGGGGAGGTACAGAACTACGACTGCATCAAGCGGGCCCTGATCCGGCAGTACAACCTCACTCCCGAGTCGTACCGCCAGAAGTTCCGGAGCCTGCTGCGTGGCCCCAAGGACACCTGGACCGATCATATGCGGGCGCTGTTGAGAGCCGCAGAGCACTGGACCTCGGGTCTAGCGCTTACTACCCGCCAGGAGGTCCAGGAACTGTTCGTCACGGAGCAGTTTTTGTGGAACTGCCCAGAGGACCTCCGACAGTTCCTCCGTGACCGAAAACCAACAGGGGCTTCTGCTACAGCCGCCCTGGCAGACGAGTATGCCAATAACAGGGCGCCTGAGCTGAAGAAGTCTGCCAGCAGCACCTGGAGAGGGGGTAAGCCCAGTCATGCCCCTGTTTCCCCGGCCCCTAGAACACAAGGGGTGTATCCCCCTGTTGCCCTCTCCAGGCAAGGACCAGACGTAAGACGTTGTCATCTATGCAACAAACCAGGACACTTTAGGGCTGAGTGTCCCCAGCGCCAAAAGACCCCATCCCAGTCCCAGAGAGCGCCCAATGTTTTGTGTGTGGGAGGGGGTGGTGGTAGGTCCCTGGACAACATCCAACCCGTCACCATAGGCCGTTCTGCGGTCATGGGACTGCGGGACACGGGCGCTGAACGAACACTGGTACGGCCTGAGGTGGTGTCCCCCCAGGACTTGGTACCAGGAAAGACTCTTTCCGTCTCCGGGGTTGGAGGCGTGGAGCCGGCACTTCCCGTTGCCATGGTGTATTTGGACTGGGGTGCCGGAAGGGGGATGCGGGAGGTGGGAGTAACGCCAAATATTCCCGCAAATGTTTTATTAGGGACCGACTTGGGGCGTCTAGTATCGCAGTATGTACCCTCTGAACCCCCAAGTTCGGCCCCCCAAGAGTGTATTGATTTGTCTGCTGCTAATGCCAACCATGTTGTATGTAGTGTGTGTCCTGCTGAGGAGGAGGGAGTGAAACCTGAGGGTAACACCTGCACAGACACAACACAAACAGGGTTAGTGAAAGCAGGTGGGGAGTGTGGGGATGCCCGCAGAGGTGCTCAGCCGGCGTGCCGTGACCTCTTGTCCTCCGGTGAGGGAGGGGGCGGGCAGGATTCTGTAGAGGGAAGCTCAGGGATGGAGAGGGGGGCAGCTACCGGCAGTGTAGGGCTCCCAGGGGTATCCAGGCTGCTGAGTATAGGCCCACTGCAGGGGGAGGAACAGGCCATGGGAGGTGGGGGTGTCCCAAGAGAGGAGCCGCCAGGTAAGACCCCAGGGCAGGAGTTCCCCACATCCGAGATGTCCAAAGGCCTAGGAAGCCTGCCTGATCGGGCGGCTTGGTCAGAAACAGAGGGGAAGCAGGCACTACCCACGGTCACAGCGGTCATAGCCGCTGTCACCAGGAGTGGGAGCGCCGGAGCCCAAGGAGCCTTGCAGAGGTCCGACGGCTTCCCCACTTCTGACCAAGTGTCTGCCGGGTCAGACAGCGGCCAGGTGACATGCCCGGAGGGGCTGACGGAGGATGTGGCAGTTTCGTCGATTCTGGCCACATCAAGTCAGGAATTTCAGGCTGCGTTGGAAGCAGACGACAGCCTGAAAGCTCTCAAGGAACAGGCGGCACAGCCTCCCATGGAGTCAGACTGCGAGCGTGTGGTCTGGGACCAGGGACGGCTGTACCGGGTAACGGTCCAGCAGGGTTCACCGGAGGCGTGGCCCAGGGACCGACAGTTAGTGGTACCCTATCCGTTCAGGGCGGAATTGTTGCGGATCGCACACGAGATTCCGATGGCCGGACACCTAGGGATCGCTAAAACCAAGGCCAGGATAGCTCAGCATTTCTACTGGCCTGGGATGGGAGCCGCGGTGGGTGCCTACTGCCGTTCGTGTGACACCTGTCAGAGGGTGGGGAAGGCGGGGCCGCGCCCCAAAGCCCCACTGGTAACTCTGCCAATCATCGAAGAGCCTTTCTCGAGGGTCGCTGTGGATCTTATTGGACCTCTGTCCACTCCCAGCCACTCCGGGAAATGCTTCATACTCACGGTAGTGGACTATGCCACCCGGTACCCGGAAGCGGTAGCTTTGTCGTCCATTCGGGCCGACAAGGTGGCTACCGCCTTACTGGAGATCTTCTCCAGAGTGGGTTTCCCCCAAGAAATGCTCACCGACCGAGGGACCCAGTTCATGTCGCGGCTGATGGAGTCCCTCTGTAAGCAAATGCAGGTGCAACATCTGGTGGCCAGCCCGTATCACCCACAGACTAATGGCCTGTGTGAGCGGTTCAATGGCACCTTAAAGCAGATGCTTAAGATGTTGGTCGACTCCCACGGGAGAGACTGGGAGCGTTACCTCCCACACCTCCTATTTGCTTACCGGGAGGTTCCGCAGGCCTCAACGGGGTTCTCCCCCTTTGAGCTCCTGTACGGGCGACGGGTACGGGGCCCCCTGGCTCTGGTGAAGGAAGCATGGGAAGGGGATTTGGCCACCCCCGAGGTGTCGGTCATCGAGTATGTCGTGCGCCACCGGGACAGGATGATGGCCTTGGCAAAGCTGGTGCAGGACAATATGGCCCAGGCCCAGGCCGACCAGAAGCGGTGGTACGACCAGAATGCTTGTGAGAGGACCTACCAGGTGGGTCAAAAGGTGTGGGTACTGGTCCCCGTACCACAGAACAAGCTTCAGGCAGCCTGGGAAGGTCCCTACTTCGTGCACCAGAAACTCAATGCCGTCACCTATCTGGTCACCCTGGATCACGCCCGTGGAAGGAGGAAGGCCTTCCACGTGAACATGATGAAGGCTCATCATGAGCGGGAAGCGACTGCCCACCCAGTGTGCAACCTTCCCGAGGAAGGAGAGGTAGAAACCCTCCTGGATCTGCTCACCCAAGCCAAGGCGGGTGGGTCCATCGAGGATGTGGGGGTTGGCCACCAGCTCACGGAGGACCAACGGTCCCAGCTGGGAACCACCCTGCACCCCTTCCGGGGGCTGTTCAGCAGCCTGCCCGGAAGGACTGAGATGGCTGTCCACGACGTGGACACTGGCGATCACCCGCCGATCCGGCGTTCAGCATATCGGGTCTCTTTCGAGGTGCAGGGAAACATGCGCCAAGAGATAGACGAGATGCTGAAGCTGGGGGTGATCCAGGCATCCAGCAGCGCGTGGGCCTCGCCTGTAGTCCTCGTACCAAAGAAGGACCGAACTACACGGTTCTGCGTGGACTACCGGGGGCTCAACGCTGTAACGGCCACCGATGCGTTCCCCATACCACGCATCGATGACCTGCTCGATCGGATGGCCGGGGCTAAGTACCTGACCATCATGGATCTGAGCCGGGGGTACTGGCAGATTCCTCTGACCCCCGCGGCAAGGGAACGCTCTGCCTTTATCACCCCTTTTGGACTGTACGAGTCCACAGTGATGCCATTCGGCATGAAGAATGCCCCTGCCACTTTTCAGCGGATGGTCAATACGCTGCTTGAGGGACTTGAAGGGTACGCGGCTGCGTACTTGGACGATATTGCAGTCTTCAGTCCCACTTGGGAGGATCACCTAGAGCACCTGCGGCAGGTGCTCGGTCGGATCCACCGGGCAGGCTTGACCATCAAGCCGGAAAAGTGCCAGCTGGGCATGAGTGAGGTCCTCTACCTGGGTCACCGGGTAGGCGGGGGGGTTCTGAAGCCAGAACCGGGGAAAGTGGATGCCATCGCATCCTGGCCCACTCCTAGGACCAAAAAGCAGGTGATGTCCTTCTTGGGGACCGCCGGGTACTATAGGAGGTTCGTCCCACACTATAGCACCCTGGCCAAGCCCCTGACGGACCTCACCAAGAAGAAGCTGCCCGTCGCAGTCGACTGGACAGTCGCCTGCGAGACAGCTTTCGGGGCACTCAAGGCCGCCCTAAGTAGCTCCCCTGTACTGCAAGCTGCCGACTTCGACCGGCCGTTTGTGGTACAGACCGACGCCAGTGACTTTGGCCTCGGTGCTGTGCTAAGTCAGGTCAACACGACAGGCCAGGAACATCCTGTCTTGTACCTGAGCAGGAAGCTACTGCCCCGGGAGGTGGCTTACTCCACGGTGGAAAAAGAATGCCTGGCAATTGTATGGGCCCTGCAGCGTCTGCAGCCCTACTTGTACGGGAGCCATTTCACCGTGGAGACGGACCACAACCCCCTCAGCTGGTTACACACGGTCTCTGGGTCGAATGGCAGGTTGCTACGCTGGAGCCTCGCTCTCCAGCAGTACCACTTCTCCATTCGCCACAGAAGAGGCCGTGACCACGGTAACGCTGACGGGTTATCCCGGCAAGGGGAGGGTGCAGAAGGACGCACGGGGGAACACAGGAATGTGCTACCCCCTCGCGCCCTCGTATAGGGGGAGGTGTGATGAACCTGTAGCCGCCATCTTGGTAATGATAAATCATATCCAGGGATGGCCACACTTCAGCAGCCCCCACCCTTGGGACCTTCTGTTAAAACGTCAACTAGATAGTTTCCCCCCATCCAGGCTCCTGTAAGATAAGAAGCCTACTTAACACTTGAATGCTAGGAGCTTCAAAGACTTCGAGAGGAAACACAGCCAGCAGGGGGGGGTGCTTCGTCTATCTGTACCTGACCATTTGTCCCATAGGACTAGTTTCTTTGTCACAAGCATGGAGGCATAAGATATAGAAACATGAATAGTACACGCATGTTGCGTGGGATGGGCCAATAAAAAAATATCACGGCGTCCCGGAGCCATTGCGCACACAAGCCTCCGCGGTAGACGTTTGTACGTGCTCTGGAAGCCAAGATATAGCGCGGAGCCATTCCTGAGGACCGTATGGTATCATAATTGATATCAAAAGGTCGGTTACGGCGGCCCGAATCCATGGGAACCCCTGGGGGTATCATGAGACCATCCCAGAAGAAGTTATTGGGTTCCATAGAATTTGGGCTTCTGATCGAAGTTAGACCTGAGGGTGGAGACTGAGCCAGCTGACCTCACCAGCAGTGGGCGGGACGGGGCAGGTAAGATAGCAGGACAGACAAGAGACAAGTCAGTTTTTGACCCAAGAGTGGTGTGCTGAACATCTGAGCACCAGCTGAGGCCACCAAGGGGAGGAGCAGTTTGACCATGCGGTGGTAGGCCTCAGCCTGTAACAAAGAACCGTGCCTGCGACCGCAGAATCCTCTCCCTGCGTCACAAGAAAATCAAGAAACCGGTAACTGATATGCTGTGGTGATTCTGTGTGTTGTATTCCATTGTTGTATAGTTTAGCCTGACCTTATACCTGTGTATATTTAGTTGTATATCGTGTATCTAGTGTATTATTATAATCAATTACCTCAAGTAATTGTGGGCCCGCCTTTTATTCTGCATAACGAACGCACGTCCGTGTGAGCTCGGCTCAAGCCAAAAACGCTACCCAGGGTTGGTTCCTGACCCGATATAGGCCCATTCACGGACTGGGCGTATATCTAAAATAGGGACTGGTGGCAGCATACCAACTGGGGACTGGGGAAGGCTGGTAGTGACGGTCGGAGGTTCAGATATATATATTCCTGGCGCGGCCAAGGAAGATATATATACCGCCCTCACTACAGAGGGCCCTGATACCCAGTAGGTTACAGGACAGTCTCCCTGGCGACCGCTTATCCTAGGTGCAGTTCCTTGACTGACCTGAGGCTAAGAGGGCGCTAGCGAGTTGTGCTGTGTAGTGACGTTACGGTTTAGTGACGTTGAAGGGATAACACACTACCGTGTTCCCTGCGCTGGTTGCAGCTTCCTGGCACTACTTTCTCTAGGTGCAGTACCTTGACTGACCTGAGAGGTAAGGGGGCGCCAGAGAGCTGCACCCACCGGCCGGCTTTCATCACACCCTGTATATACCTTCTCTATGCCCTGTGTATACCCGCCGTGTACCCTGTATATATCTTCTCTTTACCTGGTGTATACCCGCCGTGTACCCTGTATATACCTTCTCTTTACCTGGTGTATACCCGCCATGTACCCTGTATATACCTTCTCTATGCCCTGTGTATACCCGCCGTGTACCCTGTATATACCTTCTCTTTACCTGGTGTATACCCGCCGTGTACCCTGTATATACCTTCTCTATACCCGGTGTATACCCGCCGTGTACCCTGTATATACCTTCTCTATACCCTGTGTATACCCGCCGTGTACCCCGTATATACCTTCTCTATATCCGGTGTATACCCGCCGTGTACCCTGTATATACCTTCTCTATATCCGGTGTATACCCGCCATGTACCCTGTATATACCTTCTCTATGCCCTGTGTATACCCGCCGTGTACCCTGTATATACCTTCTCTTTACCTGGTGTATACCCGCCGTGTACCCTGTATATACCTTCTCTATACCCGGTGTATACCCGCCGTGTACCCTGTATATACCTTCTCTATACCCACCGTGTACCCTGTATATACCTTCTCTATACTCACCGTGTACCCTGTATATACCTTCTCTATACCCTGTGTATACCCGCCGTGTACCCTGTATATACCTTCTCTATACACTGTGTATACCCGTCGTGTACCCTGTATATACCTTCTCTATACCCGGTGTATACCCGCCGTGTACCCTGTATATACCTTCTCTATACCCTGTGTATACCCGCCGTGTACCCCGTATATACCTTCTCTATACCCTGTGTATACCCGCCGTGTACCCTGTATATACCTTCTCTATATCCGGTGTATACCCGCCGTGTACCCTGTATATACCTTCTCTATATCCGGTGTATACCCGCCGTGTACCCTGTATATACCTTCTCTATACCCGGTGTATACCCGCCGTGTACCCTGTATATACCTTCTCTATACCCTGTGTATACCCACCATGTACCCTGTATATACCTTCTCTATACCCTGTCTATACCCGCCGTGTACCCTGTATATATCTTCTCTATACCCTGTGTATACCCGCCGTGTACCCTGTATATACCTTCTCTATACCCTGTGTATACCCGCCGTGTACCCTGTGTATACCTTCTCTATACCCTGTATATACCTTCTCTATATCCGGTGTATACCCGCCGTGTACCCTGTATATACCTTCTCTATACCCGGTGTATACCCGCCGTGTACCCTGTATATACCTTCTCTATACCCTGTGTATACCCGCCGTGTACCCTGTATATACCTTCTCTATACCCGGTGTATACCCGCCGTGTACCCTGTATATACCTTCTCTATACCCTGTGTATACCCGCTGTGTACCCCGTATATACCTTCTCTATACCCTGTGTATACCCGCCGTGTACCCCGTATATACCTTCTCTATATCCGGTGTATACCCGCCGTGTACCCTGTATATACCCTCTCTATATCCGGTGTATACCCGCCATGTACCCTGTATATACCTTCTCTATGCCCTGTGTATACCCGCCGTGTACCCTGTATATACCTTCTCTTTACCTGGTGTATACCCGCCGTGTACCCTGTATATACCTTCTCTATACCCGGTGTATACCCGTCGTGTACCCTGTATATACCTTCTCTATACCCTGTCTATACCCTCCCTGTACCCCGTATATACCTTCTCTATACCCGGTGTATACCCGCCGTGTACCCTGTATATACCTTCTCTATACCCACCGTGTACCCTGTATATACCTTCTCTATACCCACCATGTACCCTGTATATACCTTCTCTATACCCGCCGTGTACCCTGTATATACCTTCTCTATACCCGCCGTGTACCCTGTATATACCTTCTCTATACCCTGTGTATAGCCGCCGTGTACCCTGTATATACCTTCTCTATACCCTGTGTATACCCGCCGTGTACCCTGTATATACCTTCTCTATACCCGGTGTATACCCGCCGTGTACCCCGTATATACCTTCTCTATATCCGGTGTATACCCGCCGTGTACCCTGTATATACCTTCTCTATACCCTGTGTATACCCGCCGTGTACCCCGTATATACCTTCTCTATATCCGGTGTATACCCGCCGTGTACCCTGTATATACCTTCTCTATATCCGGTGTATACCCGCCATGTGCCCTGTGTATACCCGCCGTGTACCCTGTATATACCTTCTCTTTACCTGGTGTATACCCGCCGTGTACCCTGTATATACCTTCTCTATACCCGGTTTATACCCGCCGTGTACCCTGTATATACCTTCTCTATACCCACCGTGTACCCTGTATATACCTTCTCTATACTCGCCGTGTACCCTGTATATACCTTCTCTATACCCTGTGTATACCCGCCGTGTACCCTGTATATACCTTCTCTATACCCGGTGTATACCCGCCGTGTACCCTGTATATACCTTCTCTATACCCTGTGTATACCCGCCGTGTACCCCGTATATACCTTCTCTATATCCGGTGTATACCCGCCGTGTACCCTGTATATACCTTCTCTATATCCGGTGTATACCCGCCATGTACCCTGTATATACCTTCTCTATGCCCTGTGTATACCCGCCGTGTACCCTGTATATACCTTCTCTTTACCTGGTGTATACCCGCCGTGTACCCTGTATATACCTTCTCTATACCCGGTGTATACCCGCCGTGTACCCTGTATATACCTTCTCTGTACCCTGTGTATACCCACCATGTACCCTGTATATATCTTCTCTATACCCTGTGTATACCCACCGTGTACCCTGTATATACCTTCTCTATACCCGGTGTATACCCGCCGTGTACCCTGTATATACCTTCTCTATACCCTGTGTATACCCACCATGTACCCTGTATATACCTTCTCTATACCCTGTGTATACCGGCCGTGTACCCTGTATATACCTTCTCTATACCCTGTGTATACCCGCCATGTACCCTGTGTATACCTTCTCTATACCCTGTATATACCTTCTCTATACCCGGTGTATAACCGCCGTGTACCCTGTATATACCTTCTCTATACCCTGTGTATACCAGCCGTGTACCCTGTATATACCTTCTCTATACCCGGTGTATACCCGCCGTGTACCCTGTATATACCTTCTCTATACCCGGTGTATACCCGCCGTGTACCCTGTATATACCTTCTCTATACCCTGTGTATACCCGCTGTGTACCCTGTATATACCTTCTCTATACCCTGTGTATACCCGCTGTGTACCCCGTATATACCTTCTCTATACCCTGTGTATACCTGCCGTGTACCCCGCATCTCTATATCCGGTGTATACCCGCCGTGTACCCTGTATATACCCTCTCTATATCCGGTGTATACCCGCCATGTACCCTGTATATACCTTCTCTATGCCCTGTGTATACCCGCCGTGTACCCTGTATATACCTTCTCTTTACCTGGTGTATACCCGCCGTGTACCCTGTATATACCTTCTCTATAACTGGTGTATACCCGCCGTGTACCCTGTATATACCTTCTCTATACCCTGTATATACCCTCCCTGTACCCCGTATATACCTTCTCTATACCCGGTGTATACCCGCCGTGTACCCTGTATATACCTTCTCTATACCCACCGTGTACCCTGTATATACCTTCTCTATACCCACCGTGTACCCTGTATATACCTTCTCTATACCCGCCGTGTACCCTGTATATACCTTCTCTATACCCGCCGTGTACCCTGTATATACCTTCTCTATACCCAGTGTATACCCGCCGTGTACCCTGTATATACCTTCTCTATACCCTGTGTATACCCGCCGTGTACCCTGTATATACCTTCTCTATACCCAGTGTATACCCGCCGTGTACCCTGTATATACCTTCTCTATACCCGGTGTATACCCGCCGTGTACCCTGTATATACCTTCTCTATACCCTGTATATACCCTCCCTGTACCCCGTATATACCCGCCGTGTACCCTGTATATACCTTCTCTATACCCACCGTGTACCCTGTATATACCTTCTCTATACCCGTCGTGTACCCTGTATATACCTTCTCTATACCCGCCGTGTACCCTGTATATACCTTCTCTATACCCGCCGTGTACCCTGTATATACCTTCTCTATCCCCGGTGTGTACCCTGTATATACCTTCTCTATCCCCGGTGTATACCCTGTATATACCTTCTCTATACCCGCCGTGTATACCCTGTATATACCTTCTCTATACCCGCCGTGTACCCTGTATATACCTTCTCTATACCCTGTGTATACCCGCCGTGTACCCTGTATATACCTTCTCTATCCCCGGTGTATACCCGCCGTGTACCCTGTATATACCTTCTCTATACCCTGTGTATACCCGCCGTGTACCCTGTATATACCTTCTCTATCCCCGGTGTATACCCGCCGTGTACCCTGTATATATCTTCTCTATTCCCGCCGTGTACCCTGTATATACCTTCTCTATCCCCGGTGTATACCCGCCGTGTACCCTGTATATATCTTCTCTATACCCACCGTGTACCCTGTATATACCTTCTCTATACCCGTCGTGTACCCTGTATATACCTTCTCTATACCCGCCGTGTACCCTGTATATACCTTCTCTATACCCGCCGTGTACCCTGTATATACCTTCTCTATACCCGCCGTGTACCCTGTATATACCTTCTCTATACCCACCGTGTACCCTGTATATACCTTCTCTATACCCACCGTGTACCCTGTATATACCTTCTCTATACCCGTCGTGTACCCTGTATATACCTTCTCTATACCCGCCGTGTACCCTGTATATACCTTCTCTATACCCGCCGTGTACCCTGTATATACCTTCTCTATCCCCGGTGTATACCCGCCGTGTACCCTGTATATATCTTCTCTATTCCAGCCGTGTACCCTGTATATACCTTCTCTATCCCCGGTGTATACCCTGTATATACCCGCTCTGTTTCATCTCTCAGGAGGTGACATTACAGGTCTGTCAGGCTTTGCACTTGTCTCTCTATTTCCGGGATCTCTGCTGCCGTCAATGAATAGAAACTGTAGTGATTAAATCCAGGTCTGTGCGCTCTCAGCCTCAGTAACTGGAATCTCGCTGGCGCTGATGGTTTGTTACAATGTTTCAGCTGCTTCATGTCATATGGTTATTCTGAATCTTCCTGACAGATGTCGTCCAGTAAACGCATGGTGTCCTCTGTCCAGATCACGCTGGCGCCTCCGTGGAGGGCAGAACTGTCACAGAAGAACCAACCCAGGAATCCAGAACCGACAAGGGCGGACTATCCTCCGGGAGCCGACAGCTGGCAGGAGGGCGAGGCTCTGCAGAACGGAGGTAAGATCCGGCTACTAACTCCTGACCGCTCCGACAACTCACAGCAGCACCACCGATACCTGACCACATACATTGCATTGCTCCCTGTTGTCAGCCATTACTAGGAGAGGCAACTGCTGCGGTCGTGCTCTGGCGGCGGTCGGAGTTGAGCTCTGCTGGCGGTCGTGCTCTGCTGGCGGTCACGTTCGTGCTCTGGCGGCGGTCGGAGTTGAGCTCTGCTGGCGCTCGTGCTCAGCTGGCGGTCACGTTCGCGCTCTGGCGGCGGTTGAGCTCTGCTGGCGGTCGGTGTTGAGCTCTGCTGGCGGTCGTGCTCTGCTGGTGGTCACGTTCACGCTCTGGCGGCATTCGGAGTTGAGCTCTGCTGGCGGTCGTGCTCTGCTGGCGGTCGGAGTTGAGCTCTGCTGGCGGTCGTGCTCTGCTGGCGGTCACGTTCGTGCTCTGGCGGCGGTCGGAGTTGAGCTCTGCTGGCGGTCGTGCTCGTGCTCAGCTGGCGGTCACGTTTGCGCTCTGGCGGCGGTTGAGCTCTGCTGGCGGTCGGTGTTGAGCTCTGCTGGCGGTCGTGCTCTGCTGGTGGTCACGTTCACGCTCTGGCGGCATTCGGAGTTGAGCTCTGCTGGCGGTCGTGCTCTGCTGGCGGTCGGAGTTGAGCTCTGCTGGCGGTCGTGCTCTGCTGGCGGTCACGTTCGTGCTCTGGCGGCGGTCGGAGTTGAGCTCTGCTGGCGCTCGTGCTCAGCTGGCGGTCACGTTCGCGCTCTGGCGGCGGTTGAGCTCTGCTGGCGGTCGGTGTTGAGCTCTGCTGGCGGTCGTGCTCTGCTGGTGGTCACGTTCACGCTCTGGCGGCATTCGGAGTTGAGCTCTGCTGGCGGTCGTGCTCTGCTGGCGGTCGGAGTTGAGCTCTGCTGGCGGTCGTGCTCTGCTGGCGGTCACGTTCGTGCTCTGGCGGCGGTCGGAGTTGAGCTCTGCTGGCGGTCGTGCTCGTGCTCAGCTGGCGGTCACGTTCGCGCTCTGGCGGCGGTTGAGCTCTGCTGGCGGTCGGTGTTGAGCTCTGCTGGCGGTCGTGCTCTGCTGGTGGTCACGTTCACGCTCTGGCGGCATTCGGAGTTGAGCTCTGCTGGCGGTCGTGCTCTGCTGGCGGTCGGAGTTGAGCTCTGCTGGCGGCCGTGCTCTGCTGGCGGTCACGTTCGTGCTCTGGCGGCGGTCGGAGTTGAGCTCTGCTGGCGGTCGTGCTCTGCTGGCGGTCGTGCTCTGCTGGCGGTCACGTTCGTGCTCTGGCGACGGTCGGAGTTGACCTCTTCTGGCGGTTGTGCTCTGGCGGCGGTCGTGCTCTGCTGGCGGTCGTGCTCTGGCGGCGGTCGTGCTCTGCTGGCGGTCGGAGTTGAGCTCTGCTGGCGGTCGTGCTCTGCTGGCGGTCACGTTCGTGCTCTGGCGGTGGTCGGAGTTGAGCTCTGCTGGCGGTCGTGCTCTGCTGGTGGTCACGTTCACGCTCTGGCGGCGGTCGGAGTTGAGCTCTGCTGGCGGTCGTGCTCTGGCGGCGGTCGTGCTCTGCTGGCGGTCGGAGTTGAGCTCTGCTGGCGGTCGTGCTCTGGCGGCGGTCGGAGTTGAGCTCTGCTGGCGGTCGGAGTTGAGCTCTGCTGGCGGTCGGAGTTGAGCTCTGCTGGCGGTCACATTCGTACTCTGGTGGCGGTCGGAGTTGAGCTCTTCTGGCGGTCGTGCTCTGGCGGCGGTCGTGCTCTGCTTGCGGTCGGAGTTGAGCTCTGCTGGCAGTTGAGCTCTGCTGGCGGTCGGAGTTGAGTTCTGCTGGCGGTCGTGCTCTGGCGGCGGTCGTGCTCTGCTGGCGGTCGGAGTTGAGCTCTGCTGGCGGTCGTGCTCTGGCGGCGGTCGGAGTTGAGCTCTGCTGGCGGTCGGAGTTGAGCTCTGCTGGCGGTCGTGCTCTGCTGGCGGTCGTGCTCTGCTGGCGGTCACGTTCGTACTCTGGTGGCGGTCGGAGTTGAGCTCTTCTGGCGGTCGTGCTCTGGCGGCGGTCGCAGCCCTGCTCTGCTGGCACCTGGTTAGCATCGCCCTCTGGTGGTGGAACAGTCAGCTTGTCATCCTGGGGATATTTGCTCTGCTGAGTGGGGCATATCCCATACAGCGTTGATATGTACAGGTCCGTGGGCTGCTGCGGGGGGGGGGGGGAGAGCGTTATAAGGGGGTGACTAGACAGGAGGTGCCAGAAGTGGCGGACCTCATGGATCAGCAGAGGACGGGGATCTGACATCACACATTCCAGCATCTGATAAGATCTCTGTGTAAACAGCTCAGAGTAGTTTCACCCCTGTGCCCCATTAGGGCGAGTCCACACACAGCAGATTTGCTGCTGATTATTGCCCCACGCTTTCCTCCCTGAATTGTGTGGATTTTGGAGCAGATTTTCCTGCAAAAAACAGAAATGCCGTCACTAGTGAGCGTTTCTGTGTCTGTGATAACTATTCTTTCTCTGCAGATCTCCTGACGTTTCGCTCCACGTTCCTGGATGAGATCCCCACAGACGACTGCCTCAGCCTGGACCTCCCACCTCCACCCCCCTCACCTCTGGTCCTGCCACTGTCCCCTAAACGTGTCCCCCTAGATCCTTCCCCTGCTCCTATCCCGGACTCATTAAGTCTGGAGCTACAGAAGCTGGACCTCACCCGACCTCCTCCGTCCCAGGTACCTACTCCGGGCAATCCCAGAGCTGCATTCACAACTCTGCTCCACTTGGAGCCCATGAGTTAGCACTACTCTTCCACAATGCACCACAGCAGGGCGCACTCTACACGGAAGAGTCCCATACATTCAATGTGAATGCAGCTCTGGATGTGACTGGAGCATAACATGATGTAACTCAGAGACTCACAATGTAATATGACTGCCGAAAATCACTATATACAAATCACAAGTCTTATCTGTTACATACAGAGACCGCTGAAGACTACGAGACCGCTGTCCGATAACCAAGAGAAGAGAGAGGAGGCCGCTCCGGGGAAGCAGAGTGTGAACGGACACAAAGGGAAGCAGGAGGGCTCAGGTACGGCGGGGATCACTCCTGTCCATGGCCGCCTGGTTTAGAAGCAGGTGTAATGACAAGTCTGAGGATCCGGCTCACTTCAATGGCCGATCAGCAGTGGCCAGCGTGACCCCCGGAATCAGGGCCATACATGGGGTACACCGTGTATATCACCTCTTGGGGAATGTGCAGATTTACAGGAGTCGCTACAATTGTCGTGATTGGGGGAAGATTTCCCAGAGTTGCGCATGGTTAGACGGCCGCCGGAAGCAGGTGTGCTCAGCACAGGACGTGCAGACCCCTACACAGAGTGACCTGCTGGATGCAGTCACGTCCCCTCACATCATTAGGGCTCTTTCACATGTCCTGATATTTCCGGTACCGGAGATATCTGTGTCCGTGTGCGGCATCAGAAGGACACGTACCGGTGTTTGGGAATCAGCGGTACAGTTTGCGCTGTTCACAAGTGCCGGGTGCTGAACGCTGCCCTCATCATTGTCCCTTGCTTGCAGTGCGATCAGCACGAGCAAGGGACAATGATGAGTAGTATTTTGCTCCCAGTGTGTCCTGGTGTAAAAATAAGAATTAAATAAAAAAATCCATGTACTCACCTGTCATAAGTGTCCCCTGCTGTAATCCATGTGACCGCTCAGCAGAGGAGCCAGGGAGAATGACTCGCTCCAGCGAATGGGCCCCGGACCTCTGCTGCGGTCAGCGAGTGACAGGACACAACTCGCTGAGCGCAGCTCTGGGGCCCACTCTCTGCAGGAGTCATTCTTCCCAGCTCCTTGGTGTGAGCAGTCGTATGGATTACAGCGGGGAACACTTTTATTCTTATTTTTACAGGTGGAGACACTGGGAGCAGACACTACTATTCTCATCATTATCCCCTGTTGGTGCTGATCGCAGCGCTGACAAGGGACTATGATGAGGGCAGCGTTCAGCACCATGCGCTTGGAAACAGAGCTAACTGTACCGCTGATCCCAAACGCCAGTATGTGTTACATGGATTCATTGCCTTGAATGGGTCCGTGTGATTCATGCTGCCGGCCAAAAACGGACAAGTCTACGTGTGGATCACACCGTCCGTGGAAACACACTGACATGTGCGCAGACCCGTTCACTTGAATGGGTCTACGGGCGTCAGTGTCTCCGGTACATGTGGAAACTGTCACCACTCGTACCGGACACAATGACCTGTGAAAGAGGCCTTATCTCTTCTTTTCTCCTCCAGACATTTGTGCTTTCTGCCATAAAACCATCCCCCCCAGCACCGCCACCATCGAGGCCATGAAAAAGCAGTATCACGCCGGCTGCTTCACCTGCCGGAAGTGTCACCGGCTCCTGGCCGGGCAGATGTACTACCAGAAAGACGGACAGCCAATTTGTGAACACTGCTATAAGGTACGTGGCTGATAACAGAGAACGTGAGAGCCGAACGCTGAGAGGCTTCCTATAGACGGGTTGTTTCCTTAGGATCTCTGCTGCTGTCAGTGGCAGAAGGAATAGTGACCCTGATTAGTCCAGCTCACAAAGGGAGCTGAAGAGCTGACACTCCCTGACACATTGTAGCAAACATCCTTCCAACTGAGAGGGAAATGGCCGCGATGTAAATCACAGGCCCCGAAACTACAGATTCTGCATCGTCTCTTCTGGACGGTCCCTGCATGAGCTGAAAGTGGTTGAACTAGTGATCTCCAGTGAGCCACCGATCCTCTGATCCAGTCGCTCACATTTCTGCTCATCTTCTCCATTTTCACCGTACAGTTAGTGATCCTGGGGCTGTCCAGAGTCTCGGTCTTGTCTTATTCCTCCGAACTAATGCTTATTGCAGGAAACATTGGAGAAGTGCGGTAAGTGTGACAGCCTGATCCTGCAGCACATCGTCCGGGCGCTGGGGAGCAGCTACCACCCCGAATGCTTCACCTGTGTGGTCTGCAGCCGGACCATCGCCGACGAGAGCTTCGCTGTGGACGAGTTCAACGACGTTCACTGTGCCGAGGATTATTACAGGTGGAGACCGCAGGGGACCGGGCGATGGGATGGTACATGGCCCCCACATCCACCTCCGGGGGCTTCTCTGTCCTCACATACATCCATAGACTTGCCTGCTCTTCCGCACTCGGCACCCTCGCGGTACACTGGGGGTGGGGGGGGACTGGAGAAGACACCTAGATTGATCTTTCTCCATACACTGTGTGATGTGGTATACGGTGTGCTGGGGCGGAGGGAGGACACATCCCGTATTAAATTGTGTTTACACTTCGTTGCTTTGGTCCAAATTCATGAACCATGTGACAAAACAGGAACATTGACTTCAATTAGGCAAACTCAGCCCAAAACCTTCGGGGTCCATCTTCTTGCCCAGACAGAATAGTCATCTATGCTTTACAGATTTCCACTTTGTTCATCCTACATTGTTGTTTGTCGCACAGGAAATATGCTCCGATTTGCACTTCTTGCCGGCAGCCGATAATAGCGAAGAACGGGCAGGATTCCTACAAGATTGAATGTATGGGACATAACTACCACGAGAACTGCTATCGCTGTGCGGTGCGTACGTCCTCTGGGCTGCCGGTGCGCATAGTCTACATCACAGTGACCGTCCTGGAGCGGGCGTACTTTGGGGTTCCTGCATCAGTTCTACAGGTTATCTCTCAATAATCGTCTGTTTTCTCCTAGAATTGTGGAGTTCTGCTGTCTCTGGAGCCGACGGACAGTGGCTGCTTCCCCCTGAAAGGCCGTTTAATGTGCAAATCCTGCCACCTGTCCTGGAAAGACGAGGTGTCGTAACCCCGGGAGGCCAGCGCCCCACGTCCCGATGTCCCCAGCACCCGGACATCATCACTAGGAGTAAAAGCTGACGCCAGGGAAAGTGATGTCCCCAGCACCTGGGAGGAGGGCGCCCGGCCCATTTCCAGACCTCGCCAGAACATTTCCTGGAATTTGGCCGCCATCCACTTGCACCTTAATATAGACTGTGCTGATTGTATCCGTGTATCTCGTGTCCCCATGTCCTGTACTTGTCAGTGATCAATACAATCATGACCTGACATCACGAGACATTGCAGTTATGTAATGGGGGAGGGGCGGCATCTGACAACCCACAGTGCCACGTTACTGACACCTCATCAGAGACACGGAGACCTGCGAGCACCACGTGACTGACACCTCATCATAGACGCGGAGACCTGCGAGCACCACGTCACTGACACCTCATCATAGAGACCTGCGAGCACCACGTCACTGACACCTCATCATAGACACGGAGACCTGCGAGCGCCACGTCACTGACACCTCATCATAGACACGGAGACCTGCGAGCGCCACGTCACTGACACCTCATCATAGACACGGAGACCTGCGAGCGCCACGTCACTGACACCTCATCATAGACACGGAGACCTGCGAGCGCCACGTCACTGACACCTCATCATAGACACGGAGACCTGCGAGCACCACGTCACTGACTCCTCATCATAGACACGGAGACCTGCGAGCACCACGTCACTGACACCTCATCATAGACACGGAGACCTGCGAGCACCACGTCACTGACTCCTCATCATAGACACGGAGACCTGCGAGCACCACGTCACTGACTCCTCATCATAGACACGGAGACCTGCGAGCACCACGTCACTGACACCTCATCATAGACACGGAGACCTGCGAGCGCCACGTCACTGACACCTCATCATAGACACGGAGACCTGCGAGCGCCACGTCACTGACACCTCATCATAGACACGGAGACCTGCGAGCGCCACGTCACTGACACCTCATCATAGACACGGAGACCTGCGAGCACCACGTCACTGACACCTCATCATAGACGCGGAGACCTGCGAGCGCCACGTCACTGACACCTCATCATAGACGCGGAGACCTGCGAGCGCCACGTCACTGACACCTCATCATAGACGCGGAGACCTGCGAGCGCCACGTCACTGACACCTCATCATAGACGCGGAGACCTGCGAGCACCACGTCACTGACTCCTCATCATAGACGCGGAGACCTGCGAGCACCACGTCACTGACTCCTCATCATAGACGCGGAGACCTGTGAGCACCACGTCACTGACACCTCATCATAGACACGGAGACCTGCGAGCACCACGTCACTGACACCTCATCATAGACACGGAGACCTGTGAGCACCACGTCACTGACACCTCATCATAGACACGGAGACCTGCGAGCACCACGTCACTGACTCCTCATCATAGACGCGGAGTGACATCACAAAGTGCCGGTAACACACAGGTTGACATTACAAAGCTCAGATAACCCATTGTATGGTATCATAGCACAGCAATAACACACAGGACCACAGGGTGTCATTATTCAGGGAGGTGTCAGTTATGCCCTATGAAGCATCGCTGTCAGAAGCCATGATTATTTATATAGCACCATCATATTCCACGGCGTTACAGATAGCATCAACACTGTCCCCATTGGGGCTCACAATCTAAACTCCTTAGCAGTATTGTGACGACACAGCATCTAGTCTTAGTTATGCCAGACGTATATTTTCAGTAGACATAGACTGTTGTTGATATGAGTCTGAACGTATGTCTTTGGAGTGTGGGAGGAAACCCACGCAAACACGGGGAGAACATACAAACTCCTTGCAGATGTTGTCCTTGGTAGGATTTAAACCCAGGACCCCAGCAGTGCAACGCAACAGTGCTAACCACTGATCTGCCCTAACCACTGAGCCACCATGCTGCCCTATACAGTACAGTGCTAACCACTGAGCCACTATACTGCCCTATACAGTACAGTGCTAGCCAGTGAGCCATCATGCTGCCTTATACAGTACAGTGCTAACCACTGAGCTACCGTGCTGCCGTATATACAGTACAGTGCTAACCACTGAGCCACCGTGCTGCCCTACTTACAGTACAGTGCTAACCACTGAGCCACCGTGCTTCCTATATACAGTACAGTGCTAACCACTGAGCCACCATGTTGTCCTATATACAGTACAGTGCTGATCACTGAGCCACCATGCTGCCCTATATGTAGTACAGTGTTAACCACTAAGCCACCATGCTGCCCTATCTATAGTACAGTGCTAACCACTGATCCACCATGCTGCTCTGTATAGAGTACAGGGCTAGCCACCGTGCTGCCGTGCATATACAGTACAGTGCTAACCACTGAGCCACCATGCTGCCCTAGTTACAGTACAGTGCTAACCACCGTGCCACTGTATAAACAGTACAGTGCTAACCACTGAGCCACCATGCTACCTGATACATACGACAGTACGAGTTACCAAAGACTCTGAGGTCAGCTCAAAAATACCCAAGCACCTCATTTAAATAAAAGCAGATTTAGGTTAAGTTTACACGATGCGTTTTCGCGGCGGTTTTCCCGCTGCAGA
Source organism: Phyllobates terribilis (assembly GCF_046119375.1). Taxonomy (NCBI): domain Eukaryota; kingdom Metazoa; phylum Chordata; class Amphibia; order Anura; family Dendrobatidae; genus Phyllobates; species Phyllobates terribilis. Next base: position 89,924,946 of record NW_027362772.1, read on the forward strand.
AACACTGCGAAGGCGCTTGTTAATAGGTCTGCCAGGTATAGCAATGTGAATCCGGATGTGCTGTGCACATGATGCAGAAATTTCCGCTCCGGATTCGCATTACGGTAAAAATCGCGGCATCACCATTGTTTGGGCGTTTCCGCCGCGAATTCGCAACCATTGACTTGCATAGAATCGCAGCAAACCCGCAGGTATAATATCTATACCTGCGGATATGCTGCGTTTCAATGAAAGTCAATGGGCGCGAAATCGAGTATATTAATATCAGCCCGCAGCTGTGTAGTTTAGCCTTTGCTGGTTAGATTTTATAGGGGGACACCACATCAATTTTTTTCTGGGGTCCCCTTGTAATCTAGGCAGTAAAGGCTAAACAAACAGCTGTGGGCTGATATTAATAGCCAGGGAACACTGTTGGTTAATGGCCCCTTCCCCGGCTACTAATATCAGCCCCCAGTGGTCAGCTTTCCCTCTGCTGGTTATAAAAATGACACAGGAGCCCACGCCATTTTTTTTAATTTTAGGCTCTGTGCCCACGATCCGGACGTAGCAGCGCTTTGGACGCATATTTTTTGCTGCGTCCAAAACGTTGCATTCTATTGAACGCAATTAAATACACGTGTTCACTGAACCATGCGGATTTACCGCACTCAATACATTCTAGTGGTCAAATTTCTGTTGCGGAGACTAGCGACTCAGCAAGAGAATTTGACATGCTGCGATCCTGAAAGACGCGCCGCATGTCCGTGTCCACGGGTGATTCGCAGCCTCAGATGCACGGATAGCGGACATAGGATTTCTAGAGATCCCATCTATAATATAACCGGGGATGCGGGTCTCTGTCCGAAGCCTCGATAGACTGCGCATGCGTGACGCGCAGTCTGGCTCCAGACAGAAGACCGCATCCAGCCGTTACAAGTAAGAGGAGGTGTATGGCGTCGGAGATCGCCAGGTATGTGTAGGCACTGAACGCACACTGCGATCTCCGGCGCCATACTTACTTACCTGACCGGGAAGAGCGTTGCCGCGGCGCCTCTCTTCAGCGGAGACCGGGGGCAGAGTGAGACGTCGGATCGGCGCGTGCGCATAGCGCTATCCGGCGCCATTTTACTGAAGACACATTTACAGTGTGTCTTCAGCAAAATGGCGCCGGACAGCGCGGTGCTCTGGGGCCGCACTCCTCCCCTGGCCTCCGGCAGAACAGGACGCTGGAGTACAGAGAAGAAAGGTAAGTATAAGTGTTTATTTTTTGGGGGCTGTGTGTATAGTGGGGGGGTGAGGGGGCCACGCATACCGGGATTAGGGGAGCCATGCATACCAGAATAGGGATGAGGGGAGCCACGCATACCGGGATTGGGGATGAGGGGTGCCATGCATACCAGAATAGGGATGAGGGGTGCCATGCATACCAGAATAGGGATGAGGGGTGCCATGCATACCAGAATAGTGATGAGGGGAGCCATGCATACCAGAATAGGGATGAGGGGTGCCACGTATACCGGGATTGGGGATGAGGGGTGCCACGCATACCAGAATAGGGATGAGGGGTGCCATGCATACCAGAATAGGGATGAGGGGTGCCATGCATACCAGAATAGTGATGAGGGGAGCCATGCATACCAGAATAGGGATGAGGGGTGCCACGCATACTGGGATTGGGGATGAGGGGTGCCACGCATACCGGGATTGGGGATGAGGGGTGCCACGCATACCAGAATAGGGATGAGGAGTGCCACCCATACCAGGATTGGGGATGAGGGGTGCCATGCATACCAGGATTGGGGATGAGGGGTGCCATGCATACCGGGATTGGGGATGAGGGGTGACACGCATACCAGGATTGGGGATGAGGGGAGCCATGCATATCAGAATAGGGATGAGGGGTGACACGCATACCGGGATTGGGGATGAGGGGCGCCATGCATACCAGGATTGGGGATGAGGGGTGCCATGCATACCGGGATTGGGGATGAGGGGTGACACGCATACCAGGATTGGGGATGAGGGGAGCCATGCATATCAGAATAGGGATGAGGGGTGACACGCATACCGGGATTGGGGATGAGGGGTGACGCATACCGGGATTGGGGATGAGGGGTGCCACGCATACCAGGATTGGGGATGAGGGGTGCCACGCATACCGGGATTGGGGATGAGGGGTGACACGCATACCGGGATTGGGGATGAGGGGTACCATGCATACCGGGATTGGGGATGAGGGGTACCATGCATACCGGGATTGGGGATGAGGGGTGCCACGCATACCGGGATTGGGGATGAGGGGTGCCACGCATACCGGGGTTGGGGATGAGGGGTGCCACGCATACCGGGGTTGGGAATGAGGGGTGCCACGCATACCAGAATAGGGATGAGGGATGCCACGCATACCGGGATTGGGGATGAGGGGTGCCACGCATACCGGGATTGGGGATGAGGGGTGCCACGCATACCAGAATAGGGATGAGGGATGCCACCCATACCAGGATTGGGGATGAGGGGTGCCACGCATACCGGGATTGGGGATGAGGGGTGACACGCATACCAGGATTGGGGATGAGGGGAGCCATGCATATCAGAATAGGGATGAGGGGTGCCACGCATACCGGGATTGGGGATGAGGGGTACCACGCATACCGGGATTGGGGATGAGGGGTGCCACGCATACCGGGATTGGGGATGAGGGGTGCCACACATACCGGGATTGGGGATGAGGGGTGCCACGCATACCGGGATTGGGGATGAGGGGTGCCACACATACCGGGATTGGGGATGAGGGGTGCCACGCATACCGGGATTGGGGATGAGGGGTGCCACGCATACCAGGATTGGGGATGAGGGGTGCCACCCATACCAGGATTGGGGATGAGGGGTGCCACGCATACCGGGATTGGGGATGAGGGGTGCCACGCATACCAGAATAGGGATGAGGGGTGACACGCATACCAGGATTGGGGATGAGGGAAGCCATGCATATCAGAATAGGGATGAGGGGTGCCACGCATACCGGGATTGGGGATGAGGGGTGCCACGCATACCGGGATTGGGGATGAGGAGTACCATGCATACCGGGATTGGGGATGAGGGGTGCCACGCATACCGGGATTGGGGATGGGTAGCACGCATACCGGGATTGGGGATGAGGGGTGCCACGCATATCGGGATTGGGGATGAGGGGTGACACGCATACCGGGATTGGGGATGAGGGGTGACACGCATACCGGGATTGGGGGTGAGGGGTACCACGCATACCGGGATTGGGGATGAGGGGTACCACGCATACCGGGATTGGGGATGAGGGGTGCCACGCATACCGGGATTGGGGATGAGGGGTGCCACGCATACCGGGATAGGGATGAGGGGTGCCACCCATACCGGGATTGGGGATGAGGGGTGCCACGCATACCGGGATTGGGGATGAGGGGTGCCATGCATACCAAAATAGGGATGAGGGGTGCCACGCATACCGGGATTGGGGATGAGGGGTGCCACGCATACCGGGATTGGGGATGAGGGGTGCCACGCATACCGGGATTGGGGATGAGGAGTACCATGCATACCGGGATTGGGGATGAGGGGTGCCACGCATACCGGGATTGGGGATGAGGGGTACCACGCATACCGGGATTGGGGATGAGGGGTGCCACGCATATCGGGATTGGGGATGAGGGGTGACACGCATACCGGGATTGGGGATGAGGGGTGACACGCATACCGGGATTGGGGGTGAGGGGTACCACGCATACCGGGATTGGGGATGAGGGGTGCCACGCATACCGGGATTGGGGATGAGGGGTGCCACGCATACCGGGATAGGGATGAGGGGTGCCACCCATACCGGGATTGGGGATGAGGGGTGCCACGCATACCGGGATTGGGGATGAGGGGTGCCATGCATACCAAAATAGGGATGAGGGGTGCCATGCATACCGGGATTGGGGATGAGGGGTGCCACGCATACCGGGATTGGGGATGAGGGGTGCCACGCATACCGGGATTGGGGATGAGGGGTGCCACGCATACCGGGATTGGGGATGAGGGGTGCCACGCATACCGGGATTGGGGATGAGGGGTGCCACGCATACCGGGATAGGATGGTGGGGGCAGCACAAATACCAGGAGGGGGGCAGCACATACCAACATGGGAGACCATATACCAATAAAAATGCTCGCCACCCAGGCGTAGAACGGGTTCAATAGCTAGTCCACTATACTGTAACACGCTGCGGGTTTGACGCTGTATAAACACGCAGTGTCAAACCTGCAGCTGCTCCTGACTGTGGCCACGTACCCAAACTCACCCGCAGCATGTCAATTTCTGTAGCAGACACGCTAGTCTCCGCTGCAGAGTATGACCGATTGAAGTGTCATTATATGCGGTGGATTCACATGTATCGACAACAAAAGTGCAACATTAGAACACTGCGTTTTGGATGCAACAAAAATGTGCTGCTGAATGCTGATCGGGGGGTACATAGCGGCTAACAAAACAGCTGTGAGCTGTTAATAATGGCTAGGGACCATGTTTGCAAATGGCACCTTTCCAAGCTAAAAATACCAGCTCACAGCAGCCGCATAAATTACATGAATAGAAAATGCTAATGAGATTGGGTGAATGGGTCTAGATGACACCCAGCTCTTTTGTTTGGTTATGACAAGGTGTCATAATCAGACCTTTTCATGACCAAAACTAATTAAAGCGTTAAATAAACACACATACCCAGAGCAAACACTTTATTTAAAATACAACAGACTCATTCTTTAATCATTTAAATTAACCAATACACTCACCCCAGTTCTGATGGTAATCCAAGGGTTTGAGCAATGTCCCACCAAATAACTTTATTAAGCTCCAAAAAGCATTCATTGATGTACAAAAACGCTTCAAAAACCGCATAAAAAACACCCAGTGTTTTTCTTGCCAAGGAGATGCTCAGGAAATTTCTGCTTCAAATCCTGATCGTGCGCACATACCCTTAAGTAGACCTCTGCGATCCCCTTCATGAGAGGAAGAGATTATTTCAAAATTATTTTGTAAAGGTTTTATTATTTATTCTTAGAGCACCATTGGATTCCTGGCTCTGTACATGTGAGGAGGTGGCATACAAAATACAAATATAGATTACAATGACAGACGGGTACAGAGGGAGGCCCTGCCCTTGTGGGATTACAGTCTACAGGATAATGGGGAAGGAGTAAGGTATAAAATAGCATGTGTAAATCCAGAGAATTTTGGGACATTGTGCCATTAGGTCTCGTTTTCCTTCCAGAAGGGTAACCCTCGGCTCCTTTCTCCTGGTTGATCTTTTCGCTGAGGTGCTAACAAAAACTGGTGATAAATAGCATCACAACCATGGCGTACTACAGACGTGTGGTCACCAGGGTTATTCTATGCCTGGTGAAGAAACCTGAGTAGTCTCGAAAGCATGCAATTTTTTACCATCTTTTCAGTTAGCCATTAAAAGGTATCAACCACTGAGGACTCTCAAATCTAAATATGTTCTATCTACTGGCTGATATGGTACAAAGATATATATTTTTTGGTGATAAATAGTAACACAACCATTGCGTACTACAGACTTGTGGCCACCAGGGGGCGACGAGAGCACAGGACATACAGTACGGCATCACCAGGACAGGACCGCGACTGATAAACCATCCTGTGGCCGAAGATGGAAGGATAAAATACATCAGGCTGTGTACGGATTACAGGTTTCCATCATTGTGACATCCCACATAACACTGCAGCGCTGTGCCGGATGCCGGATTATTGGAATGTTACACAAAAAGTAAATAGAAGCCTTGTTCCAGGATAGGACGGAGATTGTCAGCACGGTCCTGTGTACCTGACAGCAGATCTGTGCGTTGCTCGGTGATGCCTCCATCCATAGCATGAGATCTGGGATCATGACCTCGAATCTTCGAGTGCTGCCATTAGGGAATCCACTGCCAGGAGGCGTCAACTGCCTGCAGGGCATCGCCCCGTAACCCTGCAGAACATCATGCCCATTATAGGCACATTCAGGGATGCATGTGGGTCAGACCAGGTAGTCTGCAGGTGGCCGGCACCTCTAGTACACATCAACAGGCTTTGGGCACCCATCACTTTTACCATTTATCCTCACTCGGATAATTTTGCTTTCTACTAACCACTGTATGCCAGGAGCACCCTCCAGACTGATCGTATACCAGGAGTGCCATCCAGACACGTCCTATGCCAGGAGCACTCTCCAGACTAATCGTATACCAGGAGCGCCCTCCAGACCTGTCCTATACCAGGACCGCCCTCCAGACTCATCCTATACAAGGAGAACCCTCCAGACTCGGCCTATACCAGGAGCACCCTCCAGACTCGGACTATACCAGTAGCGCCCTCCAGACTCGGCCTATACCAGGAGCGCCCTCCAGACTCGGCCTATACCAGGAGCGCCCTCCAGACCCGTCCTATACCAGGAGCGCCCTCCAGACTCGGACTATACCAGGAGCGCCCTCCAGACTCGGCCTATACCAGGAGCGCCCTCCAGACTCGGCCTATACCAGGAGCGCCCTCCAGACCTGTCCTATACCAGGAGTGCTCTCCAAACCTGTCCTATACCAGGAGCGCCCTCCAGACTCATCCTATACCAGGAGCGCCCTCCAGACTCATCCTATACCAGGAGCGCCCTCCAGACTCGGCCTATACCAGGAGCACCCTCCAGACTTGGCCTATACCAGGAGAACCCTCCAGACCCGTCCTATACCAGGAGAACCCTCCAGACCCGTCCTATACCAGGAGCGCCCTCCAGACCCGTCCTATACCAGGAGCGCCCTCCAGACCCGTCCTATACCAGGAGCGCCCTCCAGACCTGTCCTATACCAGGACCGCCCTCCAGACTCATCCTATACAAGGAGAACCCTCCAGACTCGGCCTATACCAGGAGCGCCCTCCAGACTCGGCCTATACCAGGAGCGCCCTCCAGACCCGTCCTATACCAGGAGCGCCCTCCAGACCCGTCCTATACCAGGAGCGCCCTCCAGACCCGTCCTATACCAGGAGCGCCCTCCAGACCTGTCCTATACCAGGAGTGCTCTCCAAACCTGTCCTATACCAGGAGCGCCCTCCAGACTCATCCTATACCAGGAGCGCCCTCCAGACTCGGCCTATGCCAGGAGCGCCCTCCAGACTCATCCTATACCAAGATGCCCTCCAGACTCGGCCTATACCAGGAGCACCCTCCAGACTTGGCCTATACCAGGAGAAGCCTCCAGACCCGTCCTATACCAGGAGCGCCCTCCACACCCGTCCTATACCAGGAGCGCCCTCCACACCCGTCCTATACCAGGAGCGCCCTCCACACCCGTCCTATACCAGGAGCGCCCTCCAGACCCGTCCTATACCAGGAGTGCCCTCCAGACTCATCCTATACCAGGAGAACCCTCCAGACCCATCCTATACCAGGAGCGCCCTCCAAACTCATCCTATACCAGGAGAACCCTCCAGACCCGTCCTATCCCAGGAGCGCCCTCCAGACCCGTCCTATACCAGGAGCGCCCTCCAGACCTGTCCTATACCAGGAGCGCCCTCCAGACCTGTCCTATACCAGGAGCGCCCTCCAGACTCATCCTATACCAGGAGAACCCTCCAGACTCATCCTATACCAGGAGAACCCTCCAGACTCATCCTATACCAGGAGAACCCTCCAGACTCATCCTATACCAGGAGAACCCTCCAGACTCATCCTATAAAGGGGGTACACCTCCAGACTCATCATATACTGGGAGCACCAAAAGAGATCTGACATTTACCAGAAGCACCCCAGGAGACCCACTGGATACCAGGAACACCCCATCAGACTCATTGTATTGGATGGCCGGTTTGCTGCCTCTAACATCATATCCTCCCTCTATCTGACACTGAATCTCTCCAACACTGAACTCTTTGTGTTTCCTCCCTCTACTAACCTACTTATACCTGATATTTCAAATTTACCTTGGGTGGTTCAACCATAACTCCCCAGCAGCACACTCGCTGTTTTGGGTCACATGTGACACGTAGCTTTTGTTTATTCCCTATATCCGATCACTCACTCATGTTACCCGCATGTAAAAAACATCTCCAGAATCAGACCTTTTCTCACCGTTGAAACTGGAAATTCTCTTACTGTCGCTCTTATTCATTCTCATCTAGACTACGGCAACTCTACTGATCGGTCTCCCTCTAACCAAACTGTCTACGCTTCAGTCCGTGCTGAACGGAGAAGCCAGGGTCATGTTTCTGTCCAGCCGCTACACCGATGCCTCCACCCTGTGCCAGTCATTACACTAGTTACCCATCCGCTACAGAATACAATACAAACTTATCTCCCCACATAGCTCTCCAGAGTGCTGCACCACCCTATATCACCTCATCTGTATACCACCTACCCATCCTCTCCACAGCGCTGCACTGCCCTACATCTCCTCCTTATCTCTATCTGCCAACCTACCCGTCCTCTCCAGTGCTGCACCACAGTACATCTCCTCATATCTGTCAACCACCTACCTGTCCTCTCCCCAGTGCTGCACCGCTCTACTTCTCCTCATCTATCTACCAACCTACGCATCATCTCCACAGTGCCGCACCACCCTACATCTACTCCTCATATCTGTCAACCACTTACCCATCCTCTCCACAGTGCTGCAACGCCCTATATTGTCTCATCTCTGTCTACCACTCTACCCGTCCTCTGCTGTGCTGCACCACCCTATATCTCCTCATCTGTTAACCACCTATCAGTCCTCTCCACAAAGCTGCTCTATCCAACATCTGCTCCTCATATCTGTCAACTACCTACCCATTCTTTCCACAGTGCTACGTCACCCTAGATCTCCTCCTCATCTGTTTACCACCCTACCTGTCCTCTCCACAGTGCTGTACCAACCTGCATCTTCTCCTCATCTCTGTCTACTACTTATCTGTCTTCTCCACAGTGCTACACTGCCCTGCATCCCGTCTATGTCTACCTCCTACTCGTCTTCTCCACAGTGCTGCACCACCCTACATCTCCTCTTCATCCCTGTGTACCACCCTACCCATCCTCTCCACAGTACTGCACCGTCCTACATCTAGTCATCTGTCTACCACCCTACCCATCCTCTCCACAGTACTACACCGCCCTACAGCTCTTCACCTATTTACCCTACCCATGCTCTCCATAGTACTGCACCGCCCTACTTCTCATCTGTCTACCACCTTACCCGTCCTCTCCACAGTGTTGCACCGCCCTACATCTCTTCACCTGTCTACCACCCTATCCATCCTCTCCACAGTACTGCACCGTCCTACATCTACTCCTCATCTCTGCCTACCAACCTACCCATCCTCTCCACAGTACTGCACCGCCCTACATCTCTTCACCTGTTTACCCTACCCATGCTCTCCATAGTACTGCACCGCCCTACATCTCCTCATCTCTGTCTACCACCCTATCCATCCTCTCCACAGTGCTGCACCACCCTACATCTCCTCATCTTTCTACCACCTTACCCGTCCTCTCCACAGTGCTGCACCGCCCTACATCTCCTCCCTCATCTGTCTACCACCCGACTGTTATCTCCAGTGCTGCACCGCCCTACATCTCTTCACCTGTCTACCATCCTACCCATCCTCTACACAGTACTGCACTGCCCTATATCTTCTCCCTCATCTCTACCACCTTACCTGTCCTCTCCACAGTACCGCAACACCCTACATCTCCTCCTCATTTCTGTCTACCACCTACCCTTCCTTTCCACAGTACTGCACCGTCCTACATCTCCTCATCTGTCTACCACCTACCCTTCCTTTCCACAGTACCACACCGTCCTACATCTCATCTGTCTGTCACCCTAGCCATCCTCTCCACAGTACTGCACTGCCCTACATCTCCTCTTCATCTGTCTAACACCCTATCCATCCTCTCCACAGTGGTGCACCTCCCTACATCTCCTTATCAGTCTACCACTCTACCCATGCTCTCCACAGTACTGCACTGCCCTACGTCTCCTCATCTCTGTCTACCACCCTATTTGTCCATACCACAGTGCTGCACCGCCCTACATCTCCTTCCTCATCTCTGTCTACCACCTACCCGTCCCCTCCACAGTGCTGCACCGCCCTACATCTCATCTGTCTACCACCTACCCATCCTCTCCACAGTACTGCACTGCCCTACATCTCCTCCTCATCTCTGTCTACCACTCTTCCCGTGCTCTCTGTTCTGCAACTGATCCAAGACTAACTTCCTCCATAATCCGAACCGTCCACTCCCGTCTCCAAAACTTCTCTCATGCTGCACTACCCCAGATAATCCAACTAATACTTAGCCCCCACATTTTTAGGCGTGCTTTGAAAACAACATTCAGACAGTCCTATCACCTCACTTCACTAATCTAACTTTCCTGTTCCCCCCTCTATTTTTTCCTCAGATGCTGGGCCCTTTTAGTTCATCTGTCTCCATATACTTCATGCACAGTATAGCACTTTGTGACTGTACTTAGATACTGGCAGATCATGCAGCGTTACGTGAAATGGCCTATTTATAATAATAATGGCTGGACCATACATGACAGCATGTTCTAACTATTGTGCCCCCCCCTCCCCCCGCCCATTTCCTTATAGATTATAGCTTGTGAGCAGCAGGCCCTCACTCCTCATGTAACTGAGGAAATATGTATTACCTTGTATTGTCATGGCGGATGGAGAAAACAAACGGTCATGGCAGATGGACAAAACGAAGGGTCATGGCGGATGGAGAAAACGAAGGGTCATGGCGGATGGAGAAAATAAAGGGTCATGGGGGATGGAGAAGAGGAGGAAGAGTCATGGCGGATGGAGAAGAGGAGGAAGAGTCATGGCGGATGGAAAAGAGGAAGGAAGAGTCATGGCAGATGGAGATAAGGAAGGGTCAAGGCAGATGGAGAAAAGGAAGGATCAAGGCAGATGGAGAAAAGGAAGGGTCAAGGCAGATGGAGAAAAGGAAGGGTCAAGGCAGATGGAGAAAAGGAAGGGTCAAGGCAGATGGAGAAGAGGAAGAAGAGTCATGGCGGATGGAGAAGAGGAAGAAGAGCCATGGCGGATGGAGAAGAGGAAGGAAGAGTGATGGAGAAGAGGAAGAAGAGTCATGGCGGATGGAGAAGAGGAAGAAGAGTCATGGCGGATAGAGAAGAGGAAGGAAGAGTCATGGCGGATGAAGAAGAGGAAGGAAGAGTCATGGAGGATGAAGAAGAGGAAGGGAGAGTCATGGCGGATGGAGAAGAGGAAGGAAGAGTCATGGCGGATGGAGAAGAGGAAGGAAGAGTCATGGCGGATGGAGAAGAGGAAGTAAGAGTCATGGCGGATGGAGTAGAGGAAGAGTCATGGCGGATGGAGAAGAGGAAGAGTCATGGCGGATGGAGAAGAGGAAGAGTCATGGCGTATGAAGAAGAGGAAGAGTCATGGCGGATGGAGAAGAGGAGGAAAAGTCATGGGGGATGGAGAAGAGGAAGGAAGAGTCATGTAGGATGGAGAAGAGGAAGGAAGAGTCATGGAGGAGGGAGAAGAGGAAGGAAGAGTCATGGCAGATGGAGAAGAGAAAGGAAGAGTCATGGCGGATGGAGAAGAGGAAGGAAGAGTCATGGCGGATGGAGAAGAGGAAGGAAGAGTCATGGCGGATGGAGAAGAGGAAGGAAGAGTCATGGCGGATGGAGAAGAGGAGGAAAAGTCATGGGGGATGGAGAAGAGGGAAGAAGAGTCATGGCAGATGGAGAAGAGGAAGGAAGAGTCATGGGGGAGGGAGAAGAGGAAGAAAGAGTCATGGCGGGTGGAGAAGAGGAGGAAGAGTCATGGCAGATGAGGAAGAGGAAAGAAGAGTCATGGCGGATGGAGAAGAGGAGCAAGAGTCATGGCGGATGGAGAAGAGGAGCAAGAGTCATGGCGGATGGAGAAGAGGAGGAAGAGTCATGGCAGATGGAGAAGTGGAAGGAAGAGTCATGACGGATGGAGAAGAGCAAGGAAGAGTCATGGCGGATGGAGAAGAGGAAAAGGAGTCATGGCGGATGGAGAAGAGGAAGGAAGAGTCATGGTGGATGGAGAAGAGGAAGAAGAGTCATGGCGGATAGAGGAGACGAAGAAAGAGTCATGGCGGACAGAGAAGAGGAAGGAAGAGTCATGGCAGATGAAGAAGAGGAAGGAAGAGCCATGGCAGATGGAGAAGTGGAAGGAAGAGTCATGTAGGATGGAGAAGTGGAAGGAAGAGTCATGTAGGATGGAGAAGAGGAGGAAGGGTCATGGCGGATGGAGAAAAGGAAGGCTCATGGTGGATGGAGAAAAGGAAGGGTCATGGCGGATGGAGAAAAGGAAGGGTCATGGCGGATGGAGAAAAGGAAGGGTCATGGCGGATGGAGAAGAGGAAGGAAGAGTCATGGCGGATGGAGAAGAGGAAGGGTCATGGCGGATGGAGAAGAGGAAGGGTCATGGCGGATGGAGAAGAGGAAGGAAGAGTCATGGCGGATAGAGAAGAGGAAAAAAGAGTCATGGCGGATGAAGAAGAGGAATGAAGAGTCATGGCGGATGAAGAAGAGGAAGGAAGAGTCATGGCGGATGAAGAAGAGGAAGGAAGAGTCATGGCGGATGAAGAAGAGGAAGGAAGAGTCATGGCGGATGGAGAAGAGGAAGGAAGAGTCATGGCGGATGGAGAAGAGGAGGAAGAGTCATGGTGAATGAAGAAGTGGAAGGAAGAGTCTTGTAGGATGGAGAAGAGGAGGAAGGCTCATGGCGGATGGAGAAAAGGAAGGGTCATGGCGGATGGAGAAAAGGAGGAAGAGTCATGGCAAATGGAGAAGAGGAAGGAAGAGTCATGGTAAATGGAGAAGAGGAAGGAAGAGTCATGGTAAATGGAGAAGAGGAAGGAAGAGTCAGGGCGGATGAAGAAGAGGAAGGAAGAGTCATGGCGGAAGGAGAAGAGGAAGGAAGAGTCATGGCGGATGGAGAAGAGGAAGGAAGAGTCATGGCGGAAGGAGGAGAGGAAGAAGAGTCATGGCGGATGGAGAAGAGGAAGGGTCATGGCGGATGGAGAAAAGGAAGGGTCATGGCGGATGGAGAAGAGGAAGGAAGAGTCATGGCGGATGGAGAAGAGGAAGGAAGAGTCATGGCAGATGGAGAAGAGGAAGTGTGGCACCCCAGGGGTCTGGTTTTCCACAGTAATGTAATGTTATGTCTGAGAGCAGGTGGGAGGTCCTTTGGTCAGGGATCCTGTGCATGCCACACCTCCTGCCCAGTCTTGGGAGGGGAAGAACTTCCCCTGTATAAACCCGGGGCTGAGGCAGGGTGAGTCAGACAAGTGGAGTAGAGACAAGAAGCAGCATAGGAAACAGCAGAGTTACAAGGAGTCAGGGGCTGGCAGCTGCAGAGCTCGCCCTGACTAAGAAGACTTCTTTCCGGACCCGGAGTCCGAGGCTGTGGGGACTAACTCCTACCCAGCAGCAGAATCCGTCAGGCAGGGGATTTCAGGTCCTCTGGCCCAGAAGCCCGAAGGCACGGTCACACGCGTGGGACCAGCACCGCCATCGTGGAGCGGAAGCCATTAGAAGGCCCCGAGTCACCGGCCATACGGGTGAGCACCACACGGTACACTCAGGGACGTGGGCTACTTACATCAGCTTCTAGCAAGGTAGCCAGAAGAGTACAGTCAGAGGCCTACAACTACGCCTGGCCAGGGGAGATCCCATCTGCTCAAGGACTGACCAGGCCCCGTTCGCTAGCAAGTACTCCGGGAGGGTCTATCGTTGTTACCAGTAAAGACCCTGAACTACACTGTACCGTCTCTGAGTGGTTCCTGCTACCCCCATCATCCACGTCGGCTGCCCTGAGACCATACCCCTCCCGTTGGGGGTTATACTATCACGCTGCATAATCCTACCATCGGCCTCAGCGGTCTGCCCCGCAGCAGCAGCTCCTTGGCTGCACTCAACGGGTGGCGTAGTCATCAACTATTTACTACTAGTAGACTGCCGTCCAGTTTGACTCCCTGGGCACGGACCGGGTCACCGCCACGAGACTACAACCCTCCACGGATCCGGCTCCGGGTAAGCTCCCGCGTGAGCACCGCAGCGCGACACAGGCCCAGGGGCGCGTCAACTTTGGCGTAGTCGGCAGGATTTCGTGCCCGCAACCACCGGGTACTGCGTGCCTGAAAAGCAAAGACTGTTCAAACTTACCAGTGGTGAAGATTCCCGCTATCCGTGGAGGTTTCCCGCCATCCGGCGCCATCTTCTACCTTCTTCCCGCCATCCGCGAAGTTTTCCCGCCATCCGGCGCCATCTTCGACCTTCTTCCCGCCATCCGTGTAGTTTTCCCGCCATTGGACGCCATCTTGAGGACGCCGCGCGGGAAGAAGAGGGGCGTGGACTCCGAAAGCGCGCGAGAACTGAAGCCCCGCCTCACGTCCGGACGTTGCGTAAGGTCCTGGAAGGAGCCCAGCAGACGCCGACGTTACAGGAGCGCGACGGAAGGTCCTCAACCCTGACGATCCACTGCGGAGCCGCGGCCTACGGAAGAGGATCATCGCAAGGTAGGCCACGGTCCACTAGGGGGGAGGAAGATGTCGGATACGGAGGAGAGCTTCACTGCCTCAACCCCCGCCAGCGCTACCGCTGCTGCAGTTATGCCCTTCACCATGCCCTATATCCCGGGAGCAGCTTGGCTACCCCAGTACTCAGGGGAGTCACATACCCTGCATGACTTTAGAGAAAAGCTGGATAGCCTCTTCCAGGTGTACCCCCTCACAGAAGAGCAAAAAGTGAGCATCCTGGTGGCCCAACTAACAGGGGCAGCCAAAAGGGAAGTAAAATCCTGGCCACCTGGGAGGAAGACTGTCGCAGGGATACTAACCCGGCTGAAGGACACCTTTGATACCCGCACCTCAGCCGAGATTAAGCTTAGATTCTACGGGTGCAAGCAGCGAGCGCATGAGAGTATAAGGGACTATGCACTAAACCTACAAGAGGCCCTGAGGGCCATAAAGCAGACCGACCCTGATGGGGTGGGAAACGAGGACAGGCTGTTGACTGAACAATTTATAGAGGGTTTATATTGCAATGCCCACCGAACCCAGTTGCGGGCAATGGCCTTACAGGATCCCCATCTGGACTTTGCACAGTTCAAGGACAGAGCCATCCGGGTGCTCCGAGAACCGGCACCAGGTGGCGTTGTGACCCACAGACGCCCCACTACCACTTACTACCAGGAGGCGGCGCCCTTGTCAGCAGGGCCTGTGGGAGCTGATGCGCAGGCTTTGGACAATGACCCGGCTCCAGACCTACACCATCAGGTCCAAGAGCTAGCTAAGAGCGTTGCTGCGCTAACCCGAACTGTGCAGTCTTTACAGGTTTCCACCCCAGGGAAGATCCAGCTGGCATCCGGACCGGAGGACATCCCGTGGCGTCGACCAAGGAGGACCCCACCGGCCAGAGGAAGACCCAGTGACCGATACAGTGAGGACGGACGACCCATCTGCCGCCGCTGCAATCAACCCGGACATATGGCAAGGTACTGTTCTTTAAACGGGCACAACCTGGGGTAGAGGGCCAACCCCCAGGAAAAAGATCACCAGGCCCATCGAACTGGCGCGACAGATATGTGGGAGGACGTCCAGTCTTGCCTGTGGTACTGGATGGCATTCCCATGAGTGCCCTACTGGACACCGGGTCACAGGTCACCACCATCCCGTACGTGCTCTTCAAGCAGTACTGGAATGACTCGGATATTACCCGCTACCCCGACGACGACTTGAGTATCATCGCCAGCAATGGTCAGCCCGTGCCACAGATCGGATTTAAAGAGGTGACCATCAAAATTGGTAGAGTCGAACTGGCCGCACAGGGACTGATCATTGTAGATATTGATAAACATGAGAGTCACCCAAAAATAACTCTAGGAACTAATGTAATTGAAAATTGTCTTGCAGAGGTGATTTTCCTTTTACAGCAGGTTGCCAAGAATGCCAGCTCCGGCGAGCAGCGGGTGCTCCAGAAAGAGATCCGGGCACTGATGCAACGGCAACAAGTGGAACTCTCCGGCGGTGAGATTGGTAGCGTAAGAATGTGTGACCCTTTTCCTATTGCCATGCCCCCAAAAAGTGAAATGATGATTTGGTGCCGGGCAGCTATTGGTCTGAGAGGTAGAGATTACCAGGCAATGGTAGAACCAGTTTACTCAGACAGTAGGCCCACCATTTTGACAGCACGGGGGGTCGTCAATGTACGCCATGGGAGGGTGCCCGTTCGCATAATAAATATCGGGGAGAGGGAAGTGTACCTGCCCCGGTATGCCACGCTAGCCAAATTATATATCACTAATCAAAATTCTATACAATCTGTGGAACCCTTGCCTCCATCTCACCCGGAGGAAGGTAACGGCTCTAAGAAAGACATGGAGGACTGGTGTCAGCAACTACATCTGGGTACTGACTCCACTCCCTCACATCAGAAACAAGGAGTCTATCGGGTGGTTCAAGAGTATGAGAGAGTGTTTAGTAAACACCCGTTAGACTTCGGGCGAGTCAAGGGGGTAGAACATCGCATCCCCACGGGAGATCATCCTCCCATAAAAGAGAGGTATCGACCCGTACCCCCTGCACATTACCAACACGCCAAGGGGATGCTTAGAGACATGAAGGAGGCTGGGGTAATCCAGGATAGTTGTAGCCCCTGGGCAGCCCCATTAGTTTTAGTCAAAAAGAAAGACAACACCATGAGGATGTGTGTAGATTACCGGAAAATCAACCGTATCACACACAAGGATGCGTACCCCTTACCAAGGATAGAGGAGTCATTGGCTGCTTTAAGATCTGCTAACTTCTTCTCTACCTTGGATCTCACTAGCGGGTACTGGCAGGTTCCTGTAGCAGAGGCGGACCGGGAGAAGACCGCATTCACCACCCCGATGGGACTTAGCGAGTTCACCTGCATGCCGTTCGGACTCTGCAACGCACCAGGAACCTTCCAACGCCTAATGGAGTGTTGTCTGGGCCACAGAAACTTCGAGACGGTCCTGTTGTACCTGGACGATGTCATCGTATATTCCAAGACGTATGAGGACCACCTGAAACACCTGGCGGAAGTGTTCGAGGCTCTGGCGAGTTACGGCCTAAAGGTGAAACCCTCCAAGTGTCACCTCCTGAAACCAAAGGTGCAGTACCTGGGACACGTAGTGAGCGCTGACGGAGTGGCTCCCGACCCTGATAAAATCACCGCAATTAAGGAATGGCCAAGCCCCTCCAGCGTAAAAGAAGTGTGGCAGTTCCTCGGGTTGGTAGGCTACTACCGAAGGTTTATTCCCGGTTTCACCAAAAAGGCAGCACCTATGCAGGACCTCCTGATAGGCCAGTCCCGGAAGGCCAAGAACCAGAAGCCGCCCTTCAAATGGGAAGAGCTGGAAGAAGAGTCCTTCCGCCAGCTGAAGATGGCCCTCACGGGGGACGAAATCCTGGCGTACCCGGATTATAGCCAGCCCTTTATCCTCTACACCGACGCCAGTAACATCGGGCTAGGAGCCGTACTGTCCCAGATCCAGCAGGGGAAGGAACGAGTAATCGCCTACGCCAGCCGAAAACTGCGACCCACCGAAAGGAACCCCGAGAATTACAGCTCATTTAAGTTAGAGTTCCTGGCCGTAGTATGGGCAATCACTGAGCGCTTTAAGCATTACCTCGCTTCTTCCCGGTTCACCGTGTACACGGATAACAACCCGCTGACACACCTGGACACGGCAAGACTCGGTGCCCTGGAGCAGAGGTGGATGGCCCGTCTGTCCAACTACGAGTTCACAATTAAATACCGGGCAGGACGCTCCAATACCAACGCGGACGCCCTGTCCAGGATGCCCAACCTGCCGGACGGAGGAGAAGATCCGGAGGGACTGGAAGAAGTTGAACTCCCTGCGTTCCACCGTCATGGGACTATTCAGTATTCCCACCGGGTAAGGAGTAAGCAGGCTGCTACGTTGAACCCCTTACCCCACTACAACTGGGCGGAAACGCAAGACAGCGACCCTGCCGTCCGACTGGTGAAGGAGATGCTGACTCGGCCGGAGGCTCGCCTTGAACCAGACGCTCCGGAGGAAGCCAAACAACTATGGGCAGAGAAGAGTCGACTGTTCCTTTACAAAGGGAAGTTGTGCCGCAGAATGGTTAACTCCCGGACGCATGAATTACTCTGGCAAGTAGTGGTGCCACGAAGAGACGCAGCCATGGTGATGGAGGCATACCACGACGGAGCTGGACACTTTGGGTGGAAAAAGCTGGAGTTCCTGCTGCGCGAGCGGTTCCACTGGGTAGGCATGAGGGGAACCATCGAGAAGTGGTGCAGAGATTGTGGCCCGTGCAACCTGAGAAGGAAGGACCGAGCCAGCCAGAAGACTCCCCTGCAGTCCATCGTCACCCGGCAACCGTTGGAACTGGTAGCCTTGGATCATGTAAAACTGACCCCAAGCAGAAGTGGCTACGTCTACGCGTTAACCATCGTGGATCATTACTCCCGGTTCTTGGTTGTCGTCCCCGTCAAGGACTTAACGGCTCAAACAGCAGCTAGAGCCTTCCAGCAGCACTTCTGCCGTCCACACGGGTACCCGGACCAAGTGCTGACGGACCAGGGACCTGCCTTTGAAGCGGAGGTCTTTCAGGAATTCTGCAATCTGTATGGCTGCCGGAAGATAAGGACGACACCCTACCATCCGCAGACTAATGGACTTTGTGAAAAAATGAACCAGGTGGTAATGGATCTTCTAAAAACGTTGCCCCTGGAAGAACGCAGTCTGTGGCCTGAAAAGTTGCCCGATCTGGTGGACCTATACAACCACATCCCGGTAGGTTCCACCAACTGTACCCCGGCTTACCTAATGAGGGCAAGACCTGGTAAGTTACCTGTTGACCTGGAAATGGGAGTCCTGACCCCCGAGGACACTTCACCAGAAACAGACTGGGACACAGAGAGGCAGCAGCAGTACCGGAGAGTACAGGAGAGCGTGGAGCGAAGTCTCTGTCAGGCTAGGGAAAGACAAGAGAAAACTTACAACCAGTATGCTCCCGCTGTTCCCCTGGTACCCGGAGAGCAGGTCTTGAAGAGGAAGAGACGGCTCCACAAGTTGGACGACCAGTGGGAGAAGGACCCGTACACCGTACTGCCCTCAAGCCACGAGAACCCGAAGGTCTGTACCATCAGTAAAGACGGAGGGGAAACCACAGCCATTGTATCCCGGGACCACCTGAAGAAGTGTCCCGAACAACTGAGGAACCCTGAAGAGGAACAAGAAGACCATCGACCCGTGGAAGAAAGGGAAGATATGGTTAGTACCGTGCTCGGGGACTTCCCTCAGTCTTGGACTCAAGTCAATGGTGCAGTTGTGGTACCCGTACTCACCTTCCTCCAACCATCATCCCAAGAACCTACGGAGCAACGGGTAGAGCTGGAAGAACAGCCGGTCCAGGAGGCAGAAGACTCCACACAAGCAGAACAGGAGAATCAACCCTCTGCTTATAGTGAGCCTGCCGTACCCCTAGTGAGACAAAGAGCCGGTAGACAGCTGCCCAGTTTACCCTTGACAGCTCCTACACCCTGTAGTTCAGGGCCAGACAGTCAGCTCCGTAGGTCCACTCGGGCCACTAGAGGCCAGTTACCCGCACGCTGGAGAATTTAAAGTGTATAAATTGTTTTATTTATGTTTTTCTGTGTCTTGTTGCTTGTGTATAATTTTGTGTTTCTAGTTATTTTTAGGAATCCTTGGTGGATTTACCGGGAATCCTTGTACATAGTTGGAGCGTAACCCAGGATGGACTAGAGACTGTTAAGGACTCGGGGTAGGACAGACCCCTACCTGGTTACGTCTCCCTGTGTTGGTGAAATGGACACCTTGCTCTCTTCAGAGACTGCACCCGGTTGCGGACACGCCGTAACCATCTTTATATGTTTTCTTATTGTATTATTAATGTTTTTGCCTTGTTATGTTTTTCTAAATGTGTTTAGTCCCGGAGTACTAAATTTCACTAGGGGGGAATGTGGCACCCCAGGGGTCTGGTTTTCCACAGTAATGTAATGTTATGTCTGAGAGCAGGTGGGAGGTCCTTTGGTCAGGGATCCTGTGCATGCCACACCTCCTGCCCAGTCTTGGGAGGGGAAGAACTTCCCCTGTATAAACCCGGGGCTGAGGCAGGGTGAGTCAGACAAGTGGAGTAGAGACAAGAAGCAGCATAGGAAACAGCAGAGTTACAAGGAGTCAGGGGCTGGCAGCTGCAGAGCTCGCCCTGACTAAGAAGACTTCTTTCCGGACCCGGAGTCCGAGGCTGTGGGGACTAACTCCTACCCAGCAGCAGAATCCGTCAGGCAGGGGATTTCAGGTCCTCTGGCCCAGAAGCCCGAAGGCACGGTCACACGCGTGGGACCAGCACCGCCATCGTGGAGCGGAAGCCATTAGAAGGCCCCGAGTCACCGGCCATACGGGTGAGCACCACACGGTACACTCAGGGACGTGGGCTACTTACATCAGCTTCTAGCAAGGTAGCCAGAAGAGTACAGTCAGAGGCCTACAACTACGCCTGGCCAGGGGAGATCCCATCTGCTCAAGGACTGACCAGGCCCCGTTCGCTAGCAAGTACTCCGGGAGGGTCTATCGTTGTTACCAGTAAAGACCCTGAACTACACTGTACCGTCTCTGAGTGGTTCCTGCTACCCCCATCATCCACGTCGGCTGCCCTGAGACCATACCCCTCCCGTTGGGGGTTATACTATCACGCTGCATAATCCTACCATCGGCCTCAGCGGTCTGCCCCGCAGCAGCAGCTCCTTGGCTGCACTCAACGGGTGGCGTAGTCATCAACTATTTACTACTAGTAGACTGCCGTCCAGTTTGACTCCCTGGGCACGGACCGGGTCACCGCCACGAGACTACAACCCTCCACGGATCCGGCTCCGGGTAAGCTCCCGCGTGCGCACCGCAGCGCGACACAGGCCCAGGGGCGCGTCAGAAGGAAGAGTCATGGCAGATGGAGAAGAGGAAGGAAGAGTCATGGCAGACAGAGAAGAGGAAGGAAGAGTCATGGCGGATGAAGAAGAGGAAGGAAGAGTCATGGCGGATGGAGAAGAGGAAGGAAGAGTCATGGCGGATGGAGAAGAGGAAGGAAGAGTCATGGCGGATGGAGAAGAGGAGGAAGAGTCATGGCGGATGGAGAAGTGGAAGGAAGAGTCATGTAGGATGGAGAAGAGGAGGAAGGGTCATGGCGGATGGAGAAAAGGAAGGGTCATGACGGATGGAGAAAAGGAGGAAGAGTCATGGCAAATGGAGAAGAGGAAAGAAGGGTCATGGCACCTCAGCAGTGCCACAGGCTGATCCCTCCATGCCACATTGCTGCATTGATGTAAAAGGAGCCCCGACGAAGTATTGAGGGCATTTACTGAACAGACATTTCAAGAGGACAACATTTGGGATTTTAAAAACATTTTTCAAGCTGGTATTATAAAATATTCTAATATAATGAGATGATTTTTGTGTTGTCATTGGTTGTAAGCCATAATCATCAACATTAACAGAAATAAACACGTGAAATAGATCCCTCTGTGTGTAATGACTCTATATAATAGATCGCTCTGCGTGTAATGACTCTATATAACCGATCCCTCTGTGTGTAATGACTCTATATAATAGATCCCTCTGTGTGTAATGACTCTATATAATAGATCCCTCTGCGTGTAATGACCCTATATAATAGATCACTCTGCGTGTAATGACTCTATATAATAGATCGCTCTGTGTGTAATGACTCTATATAATAGATCCCTCTGTGTGTAATGGCTCTATATAATAGATCCCTCTGCGTGTAATGACTCTATATAATAGATCCCTCTGCGTGTAATGACTATATAATAGATCCCTCTGCGTGTAATGACTCTATATAATAGATCCCTCTGTGTGTAATGACTCTATATAATAGATCCCTCTGTGTGTAATGACTCTATATAATAGATCCCTCTGTGTGTAATGACTCTATATAATAGATCCCTCTGCGTGTAATGACTCTATATAATAGATCCCTCTGTGTGTAATGACTCTATATAATAGATCGCTCTGTGTGTAATGACTCTATATAATAGATCCCTCTGTGTGTAATGACTCTATATAATAGATCCCTCTGTGTGTAATGACTCTATATAATAGATCCCTCTGTGTGTAATGACTCTATATAATAGATCCCCCTGTGTGTAATGACTCTATATAATAGATCCCTCTGTGTGTAATGACTCTATATAATAGATCCCTCTGTGTGTAATGACTCTATATAATAGATCCCTCTGTGTGTAATGACTCTATATAATAGATCCCTCTGCGTGTAATGACTCTATATAATAGATCCCTCTGTGTGTAATGACTCTATATAATATAGGAGTTTCACTTTTTGTATTGAAGAACTGAAATAAACTTTTTGATGATATTCTCATTTTGCGAGAAGCACCTGTACACTGTCAGGTGAGCGCCGTTACACTGAGTAAAGTGATACCTTGGTTGATGAAATCCGTCCAGTGGTTCTTTTATAGTCTTTATTTTCATGTCTGCATTAATGATCTGCTCGTGCTCTCTATTCATGTATGCCTCTGTGCCTTGTGACCGGTCACTGTGCTGTCAGTCACCTGCTTCTGTTTTACATACTGACAGTATAATTTGTGTCACAAAGTTAAATTTACATGTAAATTTCACTTTGTGACACAAATTACACAGTGGTCGGGGCATGCTGGGAGTGTTAGTTCTGCAGTGGTCGGGGCGTGCTGGGAGCTGTAGTTCTGCAGTGGTCGGGGCGTGCTGGGAGTGTTAGTTCTGCAGTGGTCGGGGCGTGCTGGGAGTTGTAGTTCTGTAGTGGTCGGGGCGTGCTGGGAGTTACAGTTCTGCGGTGGTCGGGGCGTGCTGGGAGTTGTAGTTCTGCAGTGGTCGGGGCGTGCTGGGAGTTGTAGTTCTGCAGTGGTCGGGGCGTGCTGGGAGTTGTAGTTCTGCGCTGGTCGGGGCGTGCTGGGAGCTGTAGTTCTGCAGTGGTCAGGGCGTGCTGGGAGTTCTAGTTCCGCGGTGGTCGGGGAGTGCTGGGAGCTGTAGTTCTGCAGTGGTCAGGGCTTGCTGGGAGTTGTAGTTCTGCGGTGGTCGGGGCATGCTGGGAGTTGTAGCTCTGCGGTGGTCGAGACGTGCTGGGAGTTGTAGTTCCGCGGTGGTCGGGGCGTGCTGGGAGCTGTAGTTCCGCGGTGGTCGGGACGTGCTGGGAGCTGTAGTTCCGCGGTGGTCGGGACGTGCTGGGAGTTGTAGTTCCGCGGTGGTCGGGACGTGCTGGGAGTTGTAGTTCTGCGGTGGTCGGGACGTGCTGGAAGTTGTAGTTCTGGGGTGGTCGGGACGTGCTGGGAGTTGTAGTTCTGCGGTGGTCGGGGCGTGCTGGGAGTTGTAGTTCTGCGGTGGTCGGGGCGTGCTGGGAGTTGTAGTTCTGCGGTGGTCGGGGCGTGCTGGGAGTTGTAGTTCTGCGGTGGTCGGGGCGTGCTGGGAGTTGTAGTTCTGCGGTGGTCGGGGCGTGCTGGGAGTTGTAGTTCTGCGGTGGTCGGGACATGCTGGGAGTTGTGGTGCTACAGCAGGGACATGCTGGGAGTTGTGGTTCTACAGTAGGGACACGCTGGGAGTTGTGGTGCTACAGTAGGGACATGCTGGGAGTTGTGGTGCTACAGTAGGGACATGCAGGGAGTTGTGGTGCTACAGTGGGGACATGCTGGGAGTTGTGGTGCTACAGTGGGACATGCTGGGAGTTGTGGTGCTACAGTAGGGACATGATGGGAGTTGTGGTGCTACAGTAGGGACATGCTGGGAGTTGTGGTGCTACAGTGGGGACATGCTGGGAGTTGTGGTGCTACAGTGGGGACATGCTGGGAGTTGTGGTTCTACAGTGGGGACATGCTGGGAGTTGTGGTTCTACAGTGGGGACATGCTGGGAGTTGTGGTGCTACAGTGGGGACATGTTGGGAGTTGTGGTGCTACAGTAGGGACATGCAGGGAGTTGTGGTGCTACAGTGGGGACATGCTGGGAGTTGTGGTGCTACAGTGGGGACATGCTGGGAGTTGTGGTGCTACAGTAGGGACATGCTGGGAGTTGTGGTGCTACAGTGGGGACATGCTGGGAGTTGTGGTGCTACAGTGGGGACATGCTGGGAGTTGTGGTGCTACAGTAGGGACATGATGGGAGTTGTGGTGCTACAGTAGGGACATGCTGGGAGTTGTGGTGCTACAGTGGGGACATGCTGGGAGTTGTGGTGCTACAGTGGGGACATGCTGGGAGTTGTGGTGCTACAGTGGGGACATGCTGGGAGTTGTGGTTCTACAGTAGGGACATGCTGAGAGTTGTGGTGCTACAGTGGGGACATGCTGGGAGTTGTGGTGCTACAGTAGGGACATGCTGGGAGTTGTGGTTCTACAGTAGGGACATGCTGGGAGTTGTGGTGCTACAGTAGGGACATGCTGGGAGTTGTGGTGCTACAGTAGGGACATGCAGGGAGTTGTGGTGCTACAGTGGGGACATGCTGGGAGTTGTGGTGCTACAGTGGGGACATGCTGGGAGTTGTGGTGCTACAGTAGGGACATGCTGGGAGTTGTGGTGCTACAGTAGGGACATGCTGGGAGTTGCGGTGCTACAGTAGGGACATGCTGGGAGTTGTGGTGCTACAGTAGGGACATGCTGGGAGCTGTGGTGCTACAGTAGGGACATGCTGGGAGTTGCGGTACTACAGTAGGGACATGCTGGGAGTTGCGGTGCTACAGTAGGGACATGCTGGGAGTTGCGGTGCTACAGTAGGGACATGCTGGGAGTTGCGGTGCTACAGTAGGGACATGCTGGGAGTTGTGGTTCTACAGTAGGGACATGCTGGGAGTTGTGGTTCTATAGTAGGGACATGCTAGGAGTTGTAGTTACACAGTAGGGACATGCTGGGAGTTGTAGTTATACAGTAGGGACATGCTAGGAGTTGTAGTTATACAGTAGGAACATGCTGGGAGTTGTAGTTCTAGGGTTAGGTGGCTCACGGTTGTTCCATTGAAGCTTCTGTGTAGTTTTATGTAACCAGCAGTGATGTTATCACCAGGTCATACACATATTTATACACACACAATGGCCACCAGCTTGTTACAGGGAATCACCTCACATTCAGTCGCCATGACACCTGGTGACAGGAATGACAAGGTCCTCAAGCGTCTCATCAGAGAGAAAAGGCGGGAAAGCGGCCAAACGCTGAGATTATGTGCGCATGCGCCGCCCACACGCCACTCAAAATGGCGGCAACTCTCGGATCATAAAATGGCGGCGACAAGTATCTAGTCACAACCCGAGCGGCAGCACCGAGCACATCCCGTACACCGAGGATCCGCTATCCGTCCACAGCAGCGCTGATATCCCGGACTCCGCCGGCCGTGACTGCTCCGTACATCCGGGGGTCCTCACTATAACACACCGACACTTTATTAGTCATCAGCAGGAGACGTCCCGGTCACCGCTGAACCCTGCGCTCCCGCGACCTCCGCTGTTCTAGAAGCTTCCACTGACCCATCCCCCCCTCCATCCCGGGGCAGGGCCAGTAAAGACCCCAAACTTTTTTTTTTTTTATTGCAATGGTGAAAAAAATAATAATTTGTAAACAAAATAAATAAAAAAAAAAACTTAATTTTTTCCTTCTGTCGCCATTTTGCGAGCGTCTCTTTTTCGGGGTCTGTGACCGGGTGACGTCTTCTCTTCTGCGGGCCGAGCTGACGTTTTTATTGATAGTATTTTGTGGTAGATCCGATGTTTTAATCGCCCGTTATTGTATTTTATTGCAATAACCTCTGGGCAGCTGTGAGGGGAGCGTGATCAGAAAACGGCGGGCTCAGCGCCGGAGCCTGCACCAAACGGGAAAATACATGGGGCACATTATATTATATGGAGGGCTATGTGGGGCGCATTATATTATATGGAAGGCTATGTGGGGCACATTATATTATATGGAGGGCTATGTGAGGCACATTATATTATATGGAAGACTATGTGGGGCACATTATATTAGATGGAAGGCTATGTGAGGCACATTATATTATATGGAGGGCTATGTGGGGCGCATTATATTATATGGAAGGCTATGTGGGGCACATTATATTATATGGAAGGCTATGTGGGGCACATTATATTATATGGAGGGCTATGTGGGGTACATTATATTATATGGAGGGCTATGTGGGGCGCATTATATTATATGGAAGGCTATGTGGGGCACATTATATTAGATGGAAGGCTATGTGGGGTACATTATATTATATGGAAGGCTATGTGGGGCGCATTATATTATATGGAAGGCTATGTGGGGCACATTATATTATATGGAAGGCTATGTGGGGCACATTATATTATATGGAGGGCTATGTGGGGTACATTATATTATATGGAGGGCTATGTGGGGCGCATTATATTATATGGAAGGCTATGTGGGGCACATTATATTAGATGGAAGGCTATGTGGGGCACATTATATTATATGGAAGGCTATGTGGGGCACATTATATTATATGGAAGGCTATGTGGGGCACATTATATTATATGGAGGGCTATGTGGGGTACATTATATTATATGGAGGGCTATGTGGGGCGCATTATATTATATGGAAGGCTATGTGGGGCACATTATATTAGATGGAAGGCTATGTGGGGCACATTATATTATATGGAAGGCTATGTGGAGCACATTATATTATATGGAGGGCTATGTGGGGCACATTATATTATATGGAAGGCTATGTGGAGCACATTATATTATATGGAGGGCTATGTGGGGCACATTATATTATATGGAAGGCTATGTGGGGTACATTATATTATATGGAAGGCTATGTGAGGCACATTATATTATATGGAAGGCTGTGTGGGGTACATTATATTATATGGAAGGCTATGTGAGGCACATTATATTATATGGAAGGCTATGTGGGGTACATTATATTATATGGAAGGCTATGTGAGGCACATTATATTATATGGAGGGCTATGTGGGGCACATTATATTATATGGAGGGCTATGTGGGGCACATTATATTATATGGAAGGCTATGTGGGGTACATTATATTATATGGAAGGCTATGTGGGGCGCATTATATTATATGGAAGGCTATGTGGAGCACATTATATTATATGGAAGGCTATGTGGGGCGCATTATATTATATGGAAGGCTATGTGAGGCACATTATATTATATGGAAGGCTATGTGGGGTACATTATATTATATGGAAGGCTATGTGGGGCGCATTATATTATATGGAAGGCTATGTGGAGCACATTATATTATATGGAGGGCTATGTGGGGCACATTATATTATATGGAAGGCTATGTGGGGTATATTATATTATATGGAAGGCTATGTGAGGCACATTATATTATATGGAAGGCTGTGTGGGGTACATTATATTATATGGAAGGCTATGTGAGGCACATTATATTATATGGAAGGCTATGTGGGGTACATTATATTATATGGAAGGCTATGTGAGGCACATTATATTATATGGAGGGCTATGTGGGGCACATTATATTATATGGAGGGCTATGTGGGGCACATTATATTATATGGAAGGCTATGTGGGGCGCATTATATTATATGGAAGGCTATGTGGAGCACATTATATTATATGGAGGGCTATGTGGGGCACATTATATTATATGGAAGGCTATGTGGGGCACATTATATTATATAGAGGGCTATGTGAGTCACATTATATTAGATGGAAGGCTATGTGAGGCACATTATATTATATGGAAGGCTATGTGGGGCACATTATATTATATGGAAGGCTATGTGGGGCACATTATATTATATGGAAGGCTATGTGGGGCACATTATATTATATGGAAGGCTATGTGGGGCACATTATATTATATGGAGGGCTATGTGAGTCACATTATATTAGATGGAAGGCTATGTGGGGCACATTATATTATATGGAAGGCTATGTGGGGCACATTATATTATATGGAAGGCTATGTGGGGCACATTATATTATATGGAGGGCTATGTGAGTCACATTATATTAGATGGAAGGCTATGTGGGGCGCATTATATTATATGGAAGGCTATGTGGGGCACATTATATTATATGGAAGGCTATGTGGGGCACATTATATTATATGGAGGGCTATGTGAGTCACATTATATTAGATGGAAGGCTATGTGAGGCACATTATATTATATGGAAGGCTATGTGGGGCACATTATATTATATGGAAGGCTATGTGGGGCACATTATATTATATGGAGGGCTATGTGGGGCACATTATATTATATGGAGGGCTATGTGGGGCACATTATATTAGATGGAGGGCTATGTGGGGCACATTATATTATATGGAAGGCTATGTGGGGCACATTATATTAGATGGAAGGCTATGTGGGGCACATTATATTATATGGAAGGCTATGTGGGGCACATTATATTATATGGAGGGCTATGTGGGGCACATTATATTATATGGAGGGCTATGTGGGGCACATTATATTAGATGGAAGGCTATGTGGGGCACATTATATTATATGGAAGGCTATGTGGGGCACATTATATTATATGGAGGGCTATGTGGGGCACATTATATTATATGGAAGGCTATGTGGAGCACATTATATTAGATGGAGGGCTATGTGGGGCACATTATATTATATGGAAGGCTATGTGAGGCACATTATATTATATGGAAGGCTATGTGAGGCACATTATATTATATGGAGGGCTATGTGGGGCACATTATATTATATGGAAGGCTATGTGAGGCACATTATATTATATGGAGGGCTATGTGAGGCACATTATATTATATGGAGGGCTATGTGGGGCACATTATATTAGATGGAAGGCTATGTGAGGCACATTATATTATATGGAAGGCTATGTGGGGCGCATTATATTATATGGAGGGCTATGTGGGGCACATTATATTATATGGAGGGCTATGTGAGGCACATTATATTATATGGAGGGCTATGTGGGGCGCATTATATTATATGGAAGGCTATGTGAGGCACATTATATTATATGGAAGGCTATGTGGGGCGCATTATATTATATGGAGGGCTATGTGGGGCACATTATATTATATGGAAGGCTATGTGGGGCGCATTATATTATATGGAAGGCTATGTGAGGCGCATTATATTATATGGAGGGCTATGTGGGGCACATTATATTATATGGAGGGCTATGTGGGGCACATTATATTATATGGAGGGCTATGTGGGGCACATTATATTATATGGAGGGCTATGTGGGCACATTATATTATATGGAGGGCTATGTGGGAAGCATTATATTATATGGAGGGCTATGTGGGGCGCATTATATTATATGGAAGGCTATGTGGGGCGCATTATATTATATGGAAGGCTATGTGAGGCATTATATTATATGGAGGGCTATGTGGGGCACATTATATTATATGGAGGGCTATGTGTGGCACATTATATTATATGGAAGGCTATGTGGGGCGCATTATATTATATGGAAGGCTATGTGAGGCACATTATATTATATGGAAGGCTATGTGGGGCGCATTATATTATATGGAGGGCTATGTGGGGCGCATTATATTATATGGAAGGCTATGTGGGGCGCATTATATTATATGGAAGGCTATGTGGGGCGCATTATATTATATGGAGGGCTATGTGGGGCACATTATATTATATGGAGGGCTATGTGGGGCACATTATATTATATGGAGGGCTATGTGGGGCGCATTATATTATATGGAGGGCTATGTGGGGCGCATTATATTATATGGAAGGCTATGTGGGGCGCATTATATTATATGGAAGGCTATGAGGGGCGCATTATATTATATGGAAGGCTATGTGGGGCACATTATATTATATGGAAGGCTATGTGGGGCACATTATATTAGATGGAAGGCTATGTGGAGCACATTATATTATATGGATGGCTATGAGGGGCACATTATATTATATGGAAGGCTATGTGGGGCACATTATATTATATGGAGGGCTATGTGGGGCACATTATATTATATGGAAGGCTATGTGAGGCACATTATATTATATGGAGGGCTATGAGGGGCACATTATATTATATGGAAGGCTATGTGGAGCACATTATATTATATGGATGGCTATGTGGGGCACATTATATTATATGGAAGGCTATGTGGGGCACATTATATTAGATGGAAGGCTATGTGGGACACATTATATTAGATGGAAGGCTATGTGAGGCACATTATATTAGATGGAAGGCTATGTGAGGCACATTATATTATATGGAAGGCTATGTGGGGCGCATTATATTAGATGGAAGGCTATGTGGGGCGCATTATATTATATGGAAGGCTATGTGAGGCACATTATATTAGATGGAAGGCTATGTGGGGCGCATTATATTAGATGGAAGGCTATGTGGGGCGCATTATATTATATGGAAGGCTATGTGGGACACATTATATTAGATGGAAGGCTATGT
The DNA here is from genome assembly GCF_046119375.1 of Phyllobates terribilis. Classification (NCBI taxonomy): domain Eukaryota; kingdom Metazoa; phylum Chordata; class Amphibia; order Anura; family Dendrobatidae; genus Phyllobates; species Phyllobates terribilis. Next base: position 89,955,457 of record NW_027362772.1, read on the forward strand.
GGGGCACATTATATTATATGGAAGGCTATGTGGGACACATTATATTATATGGAAGGCTATGTGGGGCACATTATATTAGATGGAAGGCTATGTGGGGCACATTATAATATATGGAAGGCTATGTGGGGCGCATTATATTAGATGGAAGGCTATGTGGGGCGCATTATATTATATGGAAGGCTATGTGAGGCACATTATATTAGATGGAAGGCTATGTGGGGCACATTATATTATATGGAAGGCTATGTGGGGCGCATTATATTAGATGGAAGGCTATGTGGGGCGCATTATATTAGATGGAAGGCTATGTGGGACACATTATATTAGATGGAAGGCTATGTGGGGCACATTATATTATATGGAAGGCTATGTGGGACACATTATATTAGATGGAAGGCTATGTGAGGCACATTATATTATATGGAAGGCTATGTGGGGCACATTATATTAGATGGAAGGCTATGTGGGGCACATTATATTATATGGAAGGCTATGTGGGGCGCATTATATTAGATGGAAGGCTATGTGGAGCACATTATATTATATAGAAGGCTATGTGGGGCGCATTATATCAGATGGAAGGCTATGTGGGGCACATTATATTATATGGAAGGCTATGTGAGGCACACTATATTAGATGGAAGGCTATGTGGGGCGCATTATATTATATGGAAGGCTATGTGGGACACATTATATTAGATGGAAGGCTATGTGGGGCACATTATATTATATGGAAGGCTATGTGGGACACATTATATTAGATGGAAGGCTATGTGGGGCACATTATATTATATGGAAGGCTATGTGGGGCGCATTATATTATATGGAAGGCTATGTGGGGCACATTATATTAGATGGAAGGCTATGTGGGGCACATTATATTATATGGAAGGCTATGTGGGGCACATTATATTAGATGGAAGGCTATGTGGGACACATTATATTATATGGAGGGCTATGTGGGGCACATTATATTATATGGAAGGCTATGTGAGGCACATTATATTATATGGAGGGCTATGTGGGGCACATTATATTAGATGGAAGGCTATGTGGGACACATTATATTAGATGGAAGGCTATGTGGGGCACATTATATTATATGGAAGGCTATGTGAGGCATTATATTATATGGAAGGCTATGTGGGGCACATTATATTATATGGAGGGCTATGTGAGGCACATTATATTATATGGAAGGCTGTGTGAGGCACATTATATTATATGGAAGGCTATGTGGAGCACATTATATTATATGGAAGGCTATGTGAGGCATTATATTATATGGAAGGCTATCTGGGGCACATTATATTAGATGGAGGGCTATGTGGGGCACATTATATTATATGGAAGGCTATGTGAGGCATTATATTATATGGAAGGCTATGTGGGGCACATTATATTATATGGAGGGCTATGTGAGGCACATTATATTATATGGAAGGCTGTGTGAGGCACATTATATTATATGGAAGGCTATGTGGAGCACATTATATTATATGGAAGGCTATGTGAGGCATTATATTATATGGAAGGCTATCTGGGGCACATTATATTAGATGGAGGGCTATGTGGGGCACATTATATTATATGGAAGGCTGTGTGGGGCACATTATATTATATGGAAGGCTGTGTGGGGCACATTATATTATATGGAAGGCTATGTGGGGCACATTATATTAGATGGAAGGCTATGTGGGACAAATTATATTATATGGAGGGCTATGTGGAGCACATTATATTATATGGAAGGCTATGTGGGGCACATTATATTAGATGGAAGGCTATGTGGGGCACATTATATTTTATGGAAGGCTATGTGAGGCACATTATATTAGATGGAAGGCTATGTGGGGCACATTATATTATATGGAAGGCTATGTGGAGCACATTATATTATATGGAAGGCTATGTGAGGCACATTATATTATATGGAAGGCTATGTGGGACACATTATATTAGATGGAAGGCTATGTGGGGCACATTATATTATATGGAAGGCTATGTGGGGCGGATTATATTATATGGAAGGCTATGTGGGACACATTATATTAGATGGAAGGCTATGTGGGGCACATTATATTATATGGAAGGCTATGTGGGGCGCATTATATTATATGGAAGGCTATGTGGGACACATTATATTAGATGGAAGGCTATGTGGGGCACATTATATTATATGGAAGGCTATGTGGGGCACATTATATTAGATGGAAGGCTATGTGGGACACATTATATTATATGGAGGGCTATGTGGGGCACATTATATTATATGGAAGGCTATGTGAGGCACATTATATTATATAGAAGGCTATGTGGGGCACATTATATTATATGGAAGGTTATGAGGGGCACATTATATTATATGGAAGGCTATGTGGAGCACATTATATTATATGGAAGGCTATGTGGAGCACATTATATTATATGGAAGGCTATGTGGGGCACATTATATTATATGGAAGGCTATGTGGGGCACATTATATTAGATGGAGGGCTATGTGGGGCACATTATATTATATGGAGGGCTATGTGGGGCGCATTATATTATATGGAGGGCTATGTGGGGCACATTATATTATATGGAAGGCTATGTGAGGCATTATATTATATGGAGGGCTATGTGAGGCACATTATATTATATGGAAGGCTATGTGGGGCACATTATATTAGATGGAGGGCTATGTGGGGCACATTATATTATATGGAAGGCTGTGTGGGGCACATTATATTAGATGGAAGGCTATGTGGGGCATATTATATTATATGGAGGGCTATGTGGGACACATTATATTATATGGAGGGCTATGTGGGGCACATTATATTATATGGAAGGCTATGTGAGGCACATTATATTATATGGAGGGCTATGTGGGGCACATTATATTAGATGGAAGGCTATGTGGGACACATTATATTAGATGGAAGGCTATGTGGGGCACATTATATTATATGGAAGGCTATGTGAGGCATTATATTATATGGAAGGCTATGTGGGGCACATTATATTATATGGAGGGCTATGTGAGGCACATTATATTATATGGAAGGCTGTGTGAGGCACATTATATTATATGGAAGGCTATGTGGAGCACATTATATTATATGGAAGGCTATGTGAGGCATTATATTATATGGAAGGCTATCTGGGGCACATTATATTAGATGGAGGGCTATGTGGGGCACATTATATTATATGGAAGGCTATGTGAGGCATTATATTATATGGAAGGCTATGTGGGGCACATTATATTATATGGAGGGCTATGTGAGGCACATTATATTATATGGAAGGCTGTGTGAGGCACATTATATTATATGGAAGGCTATGTGGAGCACATTATATTATATGGAAGGCTATGTGAGGCATTATATTATATGGAAGGCTATCTGGGGCACATTATATTAGATGGAGGGCTATGTGGGGCACATTATATTATATGGAAGGCTGTGTGGGGCACATTATATTATATGGAAGGCTGTGTGGGGCACATTATATTATATGGAAGGCTATGTGGGGCACATTATATTAGATGGAAGGCTATGTGGGACACATTATGTTATATGGAGGGCTATGTGGAGCACAATATATTATATGGAAGGCTATGTGGGGCACATTATATTAGATGGAAGGCTATGTGGGGCACATTATATTTTATGGAAGGCTATGTGAGGCACATTATATTAGATGGAAGGCTATGTGGGGCACATTATATTATATGGAAGGCTATGTGGAGCACATTATATTATATGGAAGGCTATGTGAGGCACATTATATTATATGGAAGGCTATGTGGGACACATTATATTAGATGGAAGGCTATGTGGGGCACATTATATTATATGGAAGGCTATGTGGGGCGGATTATATTATATGGAAGGCTATGTGGGACACATTATATTAGATGGAAGGCTATGTGGGGCACATTATATTATATGGAAGGCTATGTGGGGCGCATTATATTATATGGAAGGCTATGTGGGACACATTATATTAGATGGAAGGCTATGTGGGGCACATTATATTATATGGAAGGCTATGTGGGGCACATTATATTAGATGGAAGGCTATGTGGGACACATTATATTATATGGAGGGCTATGTGGGGCACATTATATTATATGGAAGGCTATGTGAGGCACATTATATTATATAGAAGGCTATGTGGGGCACATTATATTATATGGAAGGTTATGAGGGGCACATTATATTATATGGAAGGCTATGTGGAGCACATTATATTATATGGAAGGCTATGTGGAGCACATTATATTATATGGAAGGCTATGTGGGGCACATTATATTATATGGAAGGCTATGTGGGGCACATTATATTAGATGGAGGGCTATGTGGGGCACATTATATTATATGGAGGGCTATGTGGGGCGCATTATATTATATGGAGGGCTATGTGGGGCACATTATATTATATGGAAGGCTATGTGAGGCATTATATTATATGGAGGGCTATGTGAGGCACATTATATTATATGGAAGGCTATGTGGGGCACATTATATTAGATGGAGGGCTATGTGGGGCACATTATATTATATGGAAGGCTGTGTGGGGCACATTATATTAGATGGAAGGCTATGTGGGGCATATTATATTATATGGAAGGCTGTGTGAGGCACATTATATTATATGGAAGGCTATGTGGAGCACATTATATTATATGGAAGGCTATGTGAGGCACATTATATTATATGGAAGGCTATGTGGGGCACATTATATTATATGGAAGGCTATGTGGGGCACATTATATTATATGGAGGGCTATGTGGGACACATTATATTAGATGGAAGGCTATGTGAGGCACATTATATTAGATGGAAGGCTATGTGAGGCACATTATATTATATGGAGGGCTATGTGGGGCACATTATATTATATAGAAGGCTATGTGGGGCGCATTATATTATATGGAGGGCTGTGTGGGGCACATTATATTATATGGATGGCTATGTGGGGCACATTATATTATATGGAAGGCTATGTGGGACACATATTATATGGAAGGCTATGTGGGACACATTATATTATATGGAAGGCTATGTGGAGCACATTATATTAGATGGAAGGCTATGTGGAGCACATTATATTATATGGAGGGCTATGTGGGGCACATTATATTATATGGAAGGCTATGTGGGGCACATTATATTAGATGGAAGGCTATGTGGGGCACATTATATTATATGGAAGGCTATGTGGGGCACATTATATTATATGGAAGGCTATGTGGGGCACATTATATTATATGGAAGGCTATGTGGGGCACATTATATTAGATGGAAGGCTATGTGGAGCACATTATATTATATGGAAGGCTGTGTGGGGCACATTATATTAGATGGAAGGCTATGTGGGGCATATTATATTATATGGAAGGCTATGTGGAGCACATTATATTATATGGAAGGCTATGTGGGGCACATTATATTAGATGGAAGGCTATGTGGAGCACATTATATTATATGGAAGGCTGTGTGGGGCACATTATATTAGATGGAAGGCTATGTGGGGCACATTATATTATATGGAAGGCTATGTGGAGCACATTATATTATATGGAGGGCTATGTGGGGCACATTATATTAGATGGAAGGCTATGTGGGGCACATTATATTATATGGAAGGCTATGTGGGGCACATTATATTAGATGGAAGGCTATGTGGGGCACATTATATTAGAAGGAAGGCTATGTGGGGCACATTATATTACCGTATATTCCGACGTATAAGACGACCTGGTGTATAAGACGACCCCCCTACTTTCCTGTTAAAATATAGAGTTTAGGATATATTCACCGTATAAGACTACCCCTTTTCCAACGCATACCAAACACCGGTAAAAATTAAAAAAAAACAGATTTGAATTTAACATGGTCCTTTTTTAATTTAAATTCTTATGACATGCAGGTATATAGCAGGAAAACTGTCACTCATAAACATATTAAAATAGGGGGGACCCCACGTCATTTTTTGGGGGGGTCCCCCATTCTAATAGCTAGTAAAGGCTAGGTATTCAGCTGGGGACTGATATTAGTAGCCTGGGAAGCTCCGTGGGTATTACCCTCTTCCCAGACTTCAAACATCTGCCCCAGCCGTCTGCTTAACCTCCGCTAGAGACTATAATGATGGTGGATCCCACGCCAATTTTCTTTTTAAAAAATCCTTTATTTTAACACTAAATGACAATTGAGGGGTTAATAAAGATGCAGTCCCTAAATTATTAATTTTGTAATTCATTTTTCCCAAAAATGTTGACGTGGGGCTTCGCCATATTTTTGTGTCCAGCCAGGTACAGCAGGCAGGAACGGGCTGCCCCCAACCACCAGCTGCCTATTTGTACCTGGCCGGACACAACAATATAGGGAAGCCCTTTTTTTTTAATTATTTCATGAAATAATTTAAAAAAAAAATACGTGGGGCTTCGCCCTATTTTTGTGTCCAGCCAGGTACAATTAGGCAGCTGGGGACTGGAATCTGCAGCGCAGGGAGGCCCAAGCTTTCTGGGCCCCACCCGCTGCAAATTGCAGTCCGCAGCCACCCCGGAAAATGGCGCGTTCATAGAAGCGCCATCTTCTGGCGCTGTACCCAACTCATCCAGGGCCCTGGTGCGGTGGCTCACTGGGTAATAAAGGGGTTAAGGCCAGCTTGGCATTATCAGCTGGCCCTAAGCCCGAAATTCATGGGGTCACGCCAATATTAGACATGAACACCATGAATTTCTAGTAAAGTATTTAAAAAAACACAACACCCAGAATAAAGTCCTTTAATTGAAATAAAGACACAATTTTTTAATGTTCTAAATTAAACCATACTTACCATCACGCCCATTCCAGCTGAAGCCAACGATCTCCTGCAATAAAAGTAAAATAATAAAGCAACCTCATCCTTACCTCTCCATGGTTCCCAGGACCGGTTCAGCTCTGCTACATTCACATGACAGGCTGCACCGCAGCAGAACGCTGCCGTTCAGCTTGCCATGCGGCAGACACTGAGAAGCGCAGGCATGCTTGTGCTCCTCAGTGTCTGACTGTGACGGCATCCAGATGAGCCGAGATCATGTCCAATGAACTCGGCTCACCTCATGCACGTCACTGACAGCGTGGGAAAATTCTCCTGCTCCCCGCATGCGCAGTAGAAGTTTCCCACGCTGTCAGTGACGGACGTCCAGGAGGTGAGCTGAGTTCATTGTCGGCTCATCTTTATGCCGTCACAGCCAGACACTGCAGAGCGCAAGCATGCCTGCGCTTCTCAGTGTCTGCGGGATGACAGGCTGGATGGCAGCGTTCTGCTGCGGTCCAGCCTGTCATCTCGATGTAGCAGAGCTGGAGCCGTCGTGGGAACCATGGAAAGGTAAGGATGAGGTTGCTTTATTATTTTTCTTTTATTGCAGGAGATCGTTGGCTTCAGCTGGAATGGGCGTGATGGTAAGTATGGTTTAATTTAGAACAATAAAGAATTGTGTGTTTATTTCAATTAAATGACTTTATTCTGGGTGTTTGTGTTTTTTTTAACTTTGACTATGGGGTTAGTAATGGGGGTGTCTTATAGACGCCTCTCCATTACTAACCTGGGCTTGATGTCAGCTGGCATTATAAGCTGACATCAACCCCAGCCCTATTACCCCACTGCCACCGCTACAGGGCAGTGGGAAGAGCGAGGCTAAGTGACAGAATTGGCGCATCCTGTGGATGCGCCATTCCTGGGGCGGCTGACGGCTGGTGTTTCTAGCCTGGGAGGGGGCCAATATTCATGGCTCCCTTCCTGGGCTATTAATATCAGCCTCCAGCTGTCTGCCTAGCCTTTGCTAGCTATTAAAATAGGGGGGACCCCACGTCATTTTTTTGGGATCCCCCATTTTAATAGCTAGTAAAGGCTAGGTATTCAGCTGGGGGCTGATATTAGTAGCCTGGGAAGCTCCGTGGGTATTACCCCCTTCCCAGGCTTCAAACATTTGCCCCAGCTGTCTGCTTAACCTCCGCTAGAGACTAAAATTAAGGGGGATCCCCACGCCAATTTTTTTTTTAATAAATCCGTTATTTTAACACTAGATGACAAGTACAGTAACCAACACTATCTCTGTACTTCATATATATGTGACTGACATGTTTCTATCTATCTAATCTATGTGTGAAGCTCTATTCTGTCTGTTATAAATTGTCGGGTACAGATGCTGAATTGCCGGCCGGCTTTTTTAAAGAGACGGTGCATGAAAACACTATTATTTGTTTTAATAAATCCTTTACACTAAATGACAAGTACAGTAAGCAACACTGTCACTGTACTTCATATATATGTGACTGACATGTTTCTATCTATCTAATCTATGTGTGAAGCTCTATTCTTTCTATTCTAAATTGTCGGGTGCCGGCTTATGCCGCTGCTGAATTGCCGGCTTTTCATATATTGTCACAGAAGCGATGCAAACTTCCCAGCTCCGGACACAGCGCAGCGCTTCTGTGACAAGTGAAAGCTGTCGGCACAGAAGCCCTGCGCTGTGTCCGGAGCTGGGAATACGCAGCGATGTGTCCGTTTCAGCACAGAAGCGCTGACCGTCTGGACCTACCGCCACCGTATTTTAACTCCCTACACCTTATATTAACTCCGACATGGCAGGGATACGGCCACGGCAGCTTATTAACACCCCCAGAGTATCCCCGCATGTCAATTTCTGAAAGCTCAAAAGCATTACCGGCGTATAAGACGACCCCAGACTAGACAGAAGATTTTTCAGTCTTCAAAAGTGGTCTTATACGCCGGAATATATGGTATATGGAAGGCTATGTGGGGCACATTATATTATATGGAAGGCTATGTGGGGCACATTATATTATATGGAAGGCTATGTGGGGCACATTATATTATATGGAAGGCTGTGTGGGGCACATTATATTATATGGAAGGCTGTGTGAGGCACATTATATTATATGGAAGGCTGTGTGGGGCACATTATATTAGATGGAAGGCTATGTGGGGCGCATTATATTAGATGGAAGGTAATGTGGGGCACATTATATTATATGGAAGGCTATGTGGGGCACATTATATTATATGGAAGGCTATGTGGGGCACATATTTTATGGAGGGCTATGTGGGGCACATTATATTATATGGAAGGCTATGTGAGGCACATTATATTAGATGGAAGGCTATGTGGGGCACATTATATTATATGGAAGGTAATGTGGGGCACATTATATTAGATGGAAGGCTATGTGGGGCACATTATATTATATGGAAGGCTATGTGGGACACATTATATTATATGGAAGGCTATGTGGAGCACATTATATTAGATGGAAGGCTATGTGGAGCACATTATATTTTATGGAGGGCTATGTGGGGCACATTACATTATATGGAAGGCTATGTGGGGCACATTATATTATATGGAAGGCTATGTGGGGCACATTATATTATATGGAAGGCTATGTGGGGTACATTATATTAGATGGAAGGCTATGTGGGGCACATTATATTAGATGGAAGGCTATGTGGGGCACATTATATTATATGGAAGGCTATGTGGGGCACATTATATTATATGGAAGGCTATGTGTGGCACATTATATTATATGGAAGGCTGTGTGGGGTACATTATATTAGATGAAAGGCTGTGTGGGGCACATTATATTATATGGAAGGCTGTGTGGGGCACATTATATTAGATGGAAGGCTATGTGGGGCGCATTATATTATATGGAAGGTAATATGGGGCACATTATATTATATGGAAGGCTATGTGGGGCACATTATATTATATGGAAGGCTATGCGGGGCACATATTTTATGGAGGGCTATGTGGGGCACATTATATTATATGGAAGGCTATGTGAGGCACATTATATTAGATGGAAGGCTATGTGGGGCACATTATATTATATGGAAGCTAATGTGGGGCACATTATATTAGATGGAAGGCTATGTGGGGCACATTATATTATATGGAAGGTAATGTGGGGCACATTATATTAGATGGAAGGCTATGTGGGGCACATTATATTATATGGAGGGCTATGTGGGGCACATTATATTAGATGGAAGGCTATGTGGGGCGCATTATATTATATGGAAGGTAATGTGGGGCACATTATATTATATGGAAGGCTATGTGGGGCACATTATATTATATGGAAGGTAATGTGGAGCACATTATATTATATGGAAGGCTATGTGAGGCACATTATATTATATGGAAGGCTATGTGGGGCACATTATATTATATGGAAGGTAATGTGGGGCACATTATATTATATGGAAGGCTATGTGAGGCACATTATATTATATGGAAGGCTATGTGGGGCACATTATATTATATGGAAGGCTATGTGAGGCACATTATATTATATGGAAGACTATGTGGGGCACATTATATTATATGGAAGGCTATGTGGAGCACATTATATTATATGGAAGGCTATGTGAGGCACATTATATTATATGGAAGACTATGTGGGGCACATTATATTATATGGAAGGCTATGTGGAGCACATTATATTAGATGGAAGGCTATGTGGGGCGCATTATATTAGATGGAAGGCTATGTGAGGCACATTATATTATATGGAGGGCTATGTGGGGCACATTATATTATATCCAAGGCTATGTGGAGCACATTATATTAGATGGAAGGCTATGTGGGGCACATTATATTATATGGAAGGCTATGTGGGGCACATTATATTATATGGAGGGCTATGTGAGGCACATTATATTATATGGAGGGCTATGTGGGGCACATTATATTATATGGAAGGCTATGTGGGGCACATTATATTAGATGGAAGGCTATGTGGGGCGCATTATATTATATGGAACGCTATGTGGGGCGCATTATATTAGATAGAAGGCTATGTGGGGCACATTATATTATATGGAAGGCTATGTGGGGCACATTATATTATATGGAAGGCTATGTGGGGCACATTATATTATATAGAAGGCTATGTGGGGCACATTATATTATATGGAAGGCTATGTGGGGCACATTATATTATATAGAAGGCTATGTGGGGCACATTATATTATATGGAAGGCTATGTGGGGCACATTATATTATATGGAAGGCTATGTGGAGCACATTATATTAGATGGAAGGCTATGTGGGGCACATTATATTAGATGGAAGGCTATGTGGGGCACATTATATTATATGGAAGGCTATGTGGAGCACATTATATTATATGGAAGGCTATGTGGGGCACATTATATTATATGGAAGGCTATGTGGGGCACATTATATTATATGGAAGGCTATGTGGGGCGCATTATATTAGATAGAAGGCTATGTGTAGCACATTATATTAGATGGAAGGCTATGTGGGGCGCATTATATTAGATGGAAGGCTATGTGAGGCACATTATATTATATGGAAGGCTATGTGGGGCGCATTATATTATATGGAAGGCTATGTGGGGCGCATTATATTATATGGAAGGCTATGTGGAGCACATTATATTATATGGAAGGCTATGTGGGGCGCATTATATTAGATGGAAGGCTATGCGGGGCACATTATATTATATGGAAGGCTATGTGGAGCACATTATATTATATGGAAGGCTATGTGGGGCACATTATATTATATGGAAGGCTATGTGGGGCACATTATATTAGATGGAAGGCTATGTGGAGCACATATTATATGGAAGGCTATGTGAGGCACATTATATTATATGGAAGGCTATGTGGGGCACATTATATTAGATAGAAGGCTATGTGGGGCACATTATATTAGATGGAAGGCTATGTGGGGCGCATTATATTAGATGGAAGGCTATGTGAGGCCATTATATTATATAGAAGGCTATGTGGGGCACATTATATTATATGGAGGGCTATGTGAGGCCATTATATTAGATGGAAGGCTATGTGGGGCACATTATATTAGATGGAAGGCTATGTGGGGCACATTATATTATATGGAGGGCTATGTGAGGCCATTATATTATATGGAAGGCTATGTGGGGCACATTATATTAGATGGAAGGCTATGTGGAGCACATATTATATGGAAGGCTATGTGGGGCGCATTATATTAGATGGAAGGCTATGTGGGGCGCATTATATTAGATGGAAGGCTATGTGGGGCGCATTATATTATATGGAAGGCTATGTGGGGCGCATTATATTAGATGGAAGGCTATGTGGGGCACATTATATTAGATGGAAGGCTATGTGAGGCACATTATATTATATGGAAGGCTATGTGGGGCGCATTATATTATATGGAAGGCTATGTGGGGCGCATTATATTATATGGAAGGCTATGTGGAGCACATTATATTATATGGAAGGCTATGTGGGGCGCATTATATTAGATGGAAGGCTATGCGGGGCACATTATATTATATGGAAGGCTATGTGGAGCACATTATATTATATGGAAGGCTATGTGGGGCACATTATATTATATGGAAGGCTATGTGGGGCACATTATATTAGATGGAAGGCTATGTGGAGCACATATTATATGGAAGGCTATGTGAGGCACATTATATTATATGGAAGGCTATGTGGGGCACATTATATTAGATAGAAGGCTATGTGGGGCACATTATATTAGATGGAAGGCTATGTGGGGCGCATTATATTAGATGGAAGGCTATGTGAGGCCATTATATTATATAGAAGGCTATGTGGGGCACATTATATTATATGGAGGGCTATGTGAGGCCATTATATTAGATGGAAGGCTATGTGGGGCACATTATATTAGATTGAAGGCTATGTGGGGCACATTATATTATATGGAGGGCTATGTGAGGCCATTATATTATATGGAAGGCTATGTGGGGCACATTATATTAGATGGAAGGCTATGTGGAGCACATATTATATGGAAGGCTATGTGGGGCGCATTATATTAGATGGAAGGCTATGTGGGGCGCATTATATTAGAAGGAAGGCTATGTGGGGCGCATTATATTATATGGAAGGCTATGTGGGGCGCATTATATTAGATGGAAGGCTATGTGGGGCACATTATATTAGATGGAAGGCTGTGTGGGGCACATTATATTATATGGAAGGCTGTGTGGAGCACATTATATTATATGGAAGGCTATGTGGGGCACATTATATTATATGGAAGGCTATGTGGGGCACATTATATTATATAGAAGGCTATGTAGGGCGCATTATATTATATGGAAGGCTGTGTGGGGCACATTATATTATATGGAGGGCTATGTGGGGCACATTATATTATATGGAGGGCTATGTGGGGCACATTATATTATATGGAAGGCTATGTGGGGCACATTATATTATATAGAAGGCTATGCAGGGCACATTATATTATATGGAAGGCTGTGTGGGGCACATTATATTATATGGAGGGCTATGTGGGGCACATTATATTATATGGAGGGCTATGTGGGGCACATTATATTATATGGAGGGCTATGTGGGGCATATTATATTATATGGAGGGCTATGTGGGGCACATTATATTATATGGAGGGCTATGTGGGGCACATTATATTATATGGAAGGCTATGTGGGGCACATTATATTATATGGAAGGCTGTGTGGGGCACATTATATTATATGGAAGGCTGTGTGGGGCACATTATATTATATGGAGGGCTGTGTGGGGCACATTATATTATATGGAGGGCTATGTGGGGCACATTATATTATATGGAGGGCTATGTGGGGCACATTATATTATATGGAGGGCTATGTGGGGCACATTATATTATATGGAGGGCTATGTGGGGCACATTATATTATATGAAAGGCTATGTGGGGCACATTATATTATATGGAGGGCTATGTGGGGCACATTATATTATATGGAGGGCTATGTGGGGCACATTATATCATATGGAGGGCTATGTGGGGCACATTATATTATATGGAAGGCTATGTGGAGCACATTATATTATATGGAAGGCTATGTGGGGCACATTATATTATATGGAAGGCTATGTGGAGCACATTATATTAGATGGAAGGCTTTGTGGGGCACATTATATTATATGGAAGGCTATGTGAGGCACATTATATTATATGGAAGACTATGTGGGGCACATTATATTATATGGAAGGCTATGTGGAGCACATTATATTATATGGAAGGCTATGTGAGGCACATTATATTATATGGAAGACTATGTGGGGCACATTATATTATATGGAAGGCTATGTGGAGCACATTATATTAGATGGAAGGCTATGTGGGGCGCATTATATTAGATGGAAGGCTATGTGAGGCACATTATATTATATGGAGGGCTATGTGGGGCACATTATATTATATGGAAGGCTATGTGGAGCACATTATATTAGATGGAAGGCTATGTGGGGCACATTATATTATATGGAAGGCTATGTGGGGCACATTATATTATATTGAGGGCTATGTGAGGCACATTATATTATATGGAGGGCTATGTGGGGCACATTATATTATATGGAAGGCTATGTGGGGCACATTATATTAGATGGAAGGCTATGTGGGGCGCATTATATTATATGGAAGGCTATGTGGGGCACATTATATTAGATAGAAGGCTATGTGGGGCACATTATATTATATGGAAGGCTATGTGGGGCACATTATATTATATGGAAGGCTATGTGGGGCACATTATATTATATAGAAGGCTATGTGGGGCACATTATATTATATGGAAGGCTATGTGGGGCACATTATATTATATAGAAGGCTATGTGGGGCACATTATATTATATGGAAGGCTATGTGGGGCACATTATATTATATGGAAGGCTATGTGGAGCACATTATATTAGATGGAAGGCTATGTGGGGCACATTATATTAGATGGAAGGCTATGTGGGGCACATTATATTATATGGAAGGCTATGTGGAGCACATTATATTATATGGAAGGCTATGTGGGGCACATTATATTATATGGAAGGCTATGTGGGGCACATTATATTATATGGAAGGCTATGTGGGGCGCATTATATTAGATAGAAGGCTATGTGGAGCACATTATATTAGATGGAAGGCTATGTGGGGCGCATTATATTAGATGGAAGGCTATGTGAGGCACATTATATTATATGGAAGGCTATGTGGGGCGCATTATATTATATGGAAGGCTATGTGGGGCGCATTATATTATATGGAAGGCTATGTGGAGCACATTATATTATATGGAAGGCTATGTGGGGCGCATTATATTAGATGGAAGGCTATGCGGGGCACATTATATTATATGGAAGGCTATGTGGAGCACATTATATTATATGGAAGGCTATGTGGGGCACATTATATTATATGGAAGGCTATGTGGGGCACATTATATTAGATGGAAGGCTATGTGGAGCACATATTATATGGAAGGCTATGTGAGGCACATTATATTATATGGAAGGCTATGTGGGGCACATTATATTAGATAGAAGGCTATGTGGGGCACATTATATTAGATGGAAGGCTAT
Organism: Phyllobates terribilis; assembly: GCF_046119375.1. Lineage (NCBI taxonomy): Eukaryota > Metazoa > Chordata > Amphibia > Anura > Dendrobatidae > Phyllobates > Phyllobates terribilis. The sequence goes on from NW_027362772.1 coordinate 89,970,895, forward strand.
GTGGGGCGCATTATATTAGATGGAAGGCTATGTGAGGCCATTATATTATATAGAAGGCTATGTGGGGCACATTATATTATATGGAGGGCTATGTGAGGCCATTATATTAGATGGAAGGCTATGTGGGGCACATTATATTAGATGGAAGGCTATGTGGGGCACATTATATTATATGGAGGGCTATGTGAGGCCATTATATTATATGGAAGGCTATGTGGGGCACATTATATTAGATGGAAGGCTATGTGGAGCACATATTATATGGAAGGCTATGTGGGGCGCATTATATTAGATGGAAGGCTATGTGGGGCGCATTATATTAGATGGAAGGCTATGTGGGGCGCATTATATTATATGGAAGGCTATGTGGGGCGCATTATATTAGATGGAAGGCTATGTGGGGCACATTATATTAGATGGAAGGCTATGTGAGGCACATTATATTATATGGAAGGCTATGTGGGGCGCATTATATTATATGGAAGGCTATGTGGGGCGCATTATATTATATGGAAGGCTATGTGGAGCACATTATATTATATGGAAGGCTATGTGGGGCACATTATATTATATGGAAGGCTATGTGGAGCACATTATATTATATGGAAGGCTATGTGGGGCACATTATATTATATGGAAGGCTATGTGGGGCACATTATATTAGATGGAAGGCTATGTGGAGCACATATTATATGGAAGGCTATGTGAGGCACATTATATTATATGGAAGGCTATGTGGGGCACATTATATTATATGGAAGGCTATGTGGGGCACATTATATTAGATGGAAGGCTATGTGGAGCACATATTATATGGAAGGCTATGTGAGGCACATTATATTATATGGAAGGCTATGTGGGGCACATTATATTAGATAGAAGGCTATGTGGGGCACATTATATTAGATGGAAGGCTATGTGGGGCGCGTTATATTAGATGGAAGGCTATGTGAGGCCATTATATTATATAGAAGGCTATGTGGGGCACATTATATTATATGGAGGGCTATGTGAGGCCATTATATTAGATGGAAGGCTATGTGGGGCACATTATATTAGATGGAAGGCTATGTGGGGCACATTATATTATATGGAGGGCTATGTGAGGCCATTATATTATATGGAAGGCTATGTGGGGCACATTATATTAGATGGAAGGCTATGTGGAGCACATATTATATGGAAGGCTATGTGGGGCGCATTATATTAGATGGAAGGCTATGTGGGGCGCATTATATTAGAAGGAAGGCTATGTGGGGCGCATGATATTATATGGAAGGCTATGTGGGGCGCATTATATTAGATGGAAGGCTATGTGGGGCACATTATATTAGATGGAAGGCTGTGTGGGGCACATTATATTATATGGAAGGCTGTGTGGAGCACATTATATTATATGGAAGGCTATGTGGGGCACATTATATTATATGGAAGGCTATGTGGGGCACATTATATTATATAGAAGGCTATGTAGGGCGCATTATATTATATGGAAGGCTGTGTGGGGCACATTATATTATATGGAGGGCTATGTGGGGCACATTATATTATATGGAGGGCTATGTGGGGCACATTATATTATATGGAAGGCTATGTGGGGCACATTATATTATATAGAAGGCTATGCAGGGCACATTATATTATATGGAAGGCTGTGTGGGGCACATTATATTATATGGAGGGCTATGTGGGGCACATTATATTATATGGAGGGCTATGTGGGGCACATTATATTATATGGAGGGCTATGTGGGGCACATTATATTATATGGAGGGCTATGTGGGGCACATTATATTATATGGAGGGCTATGGCTATGTGGGGCACATTATATTATATGGAAGGCTATGTGGGGCACATTATATTATATGGAAGGCTGTGTGGAGCACATTATATTATATGGAAGGCTGTGTGGGGCACATTATATTATATGGAAGGCTGTGTGGGGCACATTATATTATATGGAGGGCTATGTGGGGCACATTATATTATATGGAGGGCTATGTGGGGCACATTATATTATATGGAGGGCTATGTGGGGCACATTATATTATATGGAGGGCTATGTGGGGCACATTATATTATATGGAGGGCTATGTGGGGCACATTATATTATATGAAAGGCTATGTGGGGCACATTATATTATATGGAGGGCTATGTGGGGCACATTATATTATATGGAGGGCTATGTGGGGCACATTATATCATATGGAGGGCTATGTGGGGCACATTATATTATATGGAAGGCTATGTGGAGCACATTATATTATATGGAAGGCTATGTGGGGCACATTATATTATATGGAAGGCTATGTGGAGCACATTATATTAGATGGAAGGCTTTGTGGGGCACATTATATTATATGGAAGGCTATGTGGAGCACATTATATTATATGGAAGGCTATGTGGAGCACATTATATTATATGGAAGGCTATGTGGAGCACATTATATTATATGGAAGGCTATGTGGGGCACATTATATTATATGGATGGCTATGTGGGACACATTATATTAGATGGAAGGCTATGTGGGGCACATTATATTATATGGAAGGCTATGTGGGGCGCATTATATTAGATGGAAGGCTATGTGGGGCACATTATATTAGATGGAAGGCTATGTGAGGCACATTATATTATATGGAAGGCTATGTGAGGCGCATTATATTATATGGAAGGCTATGTGAGGCACATTATATTATATGGAAGGCTATGTGGGGCACATTATATTATATGGAAGGCTATGTGGGGCACATTATATTATATGGAAGGCTATGTGGGGCACATTATATTAGATGGAAGGCTATGTGGGGCACATTATATTAGATGGAAGGCTATGTGGGGCACATTATATTAGATGGAAGGCTATGTGGGGCACATTATATTAGATGGAAGGCTATGTGGGGCGCATTATATTAGATGGAAGGCTATGTGGGGCACATTATATTATATGGAAGGCTATGTGGGGCACATTATATTAGATAGAAGGCTATGTGGGGCACATTATATTAGATGGAAGGCTATGTGGGGCACATTATATTAGATGGAAGGCTATGTGGGGCACATTATATTATATGGAAGGCTATGTGGGGCACATTATATTAGATGGAAGGCTATGTGGGGCACATTATATTATATGTAAGGCTATGTGGCGCACATTATATTATATGGAAGGCTATGTGGGGCACATTATATTAGATGGAAGGCTATGTGAGGCACATTATATTATATGGAAGGCTATGTGGGGCACATTATATTAGATGGAAGGCTATGTGGGGCACATTATATTAGATGGAAGGCTATGTGGGGCACATTATATTAGATGGAAGGCTATGTGAGGCACATCATATATGGAAGGCTATGTGGGGCACATTATATTATATAGAAGGCTATGTGGGAGCATTATGTAGCGTCGGTGCCTCTGCCTCCTGCCCGACAGGGACGCCTATCTACTCACCGCCGCCGCTCCTGTCCGGCGTCCTCTGCTCCTCCCCCTGTCCTCTTCACGGCGTCTGACCGGGGTGCGTGCACCATGTGTGGATCCCCGGCCTCTGTTCTTAGGGCACGTGCGCACTCCCTTCCTCTTAAAGGGGACGCGCGCGCCGTCCTAAAAGTCCCCAGCCAATAGCAGGAGGGCTGCCCCTACTTTAGGCAACGCCTCCATAATGGAGGTGCCTGTGCAAAATTGTTGTTTGTTAACACTCTGTCCAACCTGTCTATCAGCCGTGCCCGTCAGCCTGTCTATCAGCCGTGTCCACCTGCCGGTCCCTCTGCCGTGCCTGCCTGCTTGTCTACCCGCATCACCTGCCAGCCATGCTCATCAGCTGTGCCTGTCTGCTTCGGCCATCAGTCCCGTGGGAGTCGCCTGCTCTCACACGAAGTCGGTCCCAGAGTGGCACCTGGTTCACCTTCCTGGTTCCCTCTTTGGTTCACGGAGTCGACTAATCCGCCGTGTGGCCAGCGTCGGTCCGGGTAGGCACTTAGTTACGCCCCTCTGGTCCCTCCTTGTATCACAGCACAGAGTTTCCACCACCCGGATCCGTAACAGTTTGCACAGGCCATGGAATCCCGTGGCTCCCAGGCTCCTTCGCTCTCAGACCTGTACCAAGAGGTCTCTCGGCAGAGGTCCCAACAGGATACTATCCTGTCCTGACTGCGGACAGTCAACTCCCGCCTGGACGCGCTGTCCACCTCAACTGTGTCCGCCTCTAACCAAGCGGCATCCGCTCCGGCGGCACCTCCACCCAGTGGTGCTGTAGCACCCGGCTACCTGCTCCTCCACGTTTGGTGGTGATCCTGCCCTATGACGGGGCTTTATTAATCAGTGCACGCTGCACTTTGAGCTCCTGACGCACCAGTTCGCCTCCGACCGGACAATGTTGGCATTCGTCATGTCTGATCTCACCAGAGAGGCATTGGCGTGGCTTAACTCTCTGTGGGAGAGAGGGGATCCTCTGGTGTCCGACCTCCAGGCTTTCCTCGCGGCTTTCCGGAAGGTGTTCTATGAGCCCAGACGAAAATCTTCGACTGCCTCCTCTCTTCCCTGACTCCGCCAAGGGAGTCTCTCCGTGGGTCAGTATGCCGCGCGTTTCCGCACCCTCGCATCTGAACTTGCCTGGAACAATGAGGCTCTGGTGTCCACCTTTTGGGAGGGCCTTTCCAGAAAGATCAAGGATGAGCTAGCCGGTCGTGACATACCTCCCTCTCTGGACGACCTGGTGTCATTAGCTACACAGATCGACATCCGTTTTCAGGAGCGTTCTAAGGAGGCAACCCGTGAGAGAAGATCTCTGCACCTCGCACCAACCTTCCAAAGGCCGGTCTCACAACCAGCATCCCCCCCCGGTTTCTTCTCCAGAGGCTATGCAAATATATCAAGTTAAGATGGTCAAGTCTTGCCAGGAGGCCCGCCGCGACGAGGTAAGTTGCTTCTACTGTGGCAGTATAGAGCATCTGATCCGCTCCAGTGAGACAGGGAAACTCCCGTGTCTAGGACCGCTTGGAGAGGTCATTCTAGGCAAAAGTTCTTCCTCTCCGCCTTTGACTCTGTCCATGTCGGTTACCAGTGATAAGACCCGCTTCTTCTAAACTGCCTATCTGGATTCCGGAGCCGATGGGAACCTCATTCAACAGGCTGTTGTGGAGCGATATCAGATTCCTACCATATGTCTGGCTGATCCTTTAGCGGTTTCCTCCGTGGATGAAAAGTTCATCTCTGAGACCGGACTGCGGATGGATCCCAAGAAGGTGTCTGCCGTCTTAAAGTGGCCCCAACCTGAGGGGTTGAAGGCTATTCAGCAGTTTCTTGGATTCGGTAACTATTACCGCCTCTTCATTCCTCATTTCTCCTCCAGGACTGCTCCCATCTCTGCCCTCACCCCTAAAGGGGCAAATCCCAGGGAATGGACTTCTGAGGCGGAAAGTGCCTTTGTCTCTCTTAAGCAAGCCTTCTCCTCCGCACAAGTTCTACATCGTCCAGATTGCAATAAACAGTTCTTTTTGGAGGTTGATGCCTCTTCCTCTGGGGCCGGACATTGCTCACCCAGAAATCCTCGTCCGGTCGAATGGTGTCCTGCGGCTTCTTCTCCAAGCTCTTTTCTTCGTCCGAGCGCAATTACTCCATAGGGGATCGAGAACTGCTGGCCATCAAATTAGCGCTGGAGGAGTGACGCTACCTGCTTGAAGGGTCCCTGCATTCGGTGGTCATCTACACTGACCATAAAAACCTCGATTACTTGCAGACCGCCCAAAGACTAAATCCACGTCAGGCCAGATGGTCTCTCTTCTTTGCTCGTTTCAGCTTTACTCTCCATTACAGCCCGGCAGACAAGAATATTAAAGCTGACGCTCTATCCCGCTCTTTCCTGTCTACCGACCAAGAGGAGGAGCCTCTACACATCTTTGATCCCTCCAGAATAATGTCTGTTGCTCCGTTTGACCTGTCTCATCTTCCTCCTGGTAAAAACTTTGTGGCGGCTCAGGATCAGAAGAGGGTCTTACTCTGGGGTCATTCGTCCAAACTGGCTGGTCATGCCGGCCAAAGGAAGACGCTTCTACTTATTGCCCAACATTATTGGTGGCCCACCCTGCACAAGGATGTTGCGGAGTTTGTAGCAGCTTGTTCCTCCTGTGCCCGTAACAAGATACCTAGGCACCTTCCAGCTGGTCGTCTTCTTCCTCTTCCTGTGCCTTCGGCTCCTTGGCAACACACTGCTATGGACTTCATCACTGATCTTCCGGTATCAACCGGTTCTACTGTCATATGGGTGGTCGCTGACCGCTTCTCCAGAATGGCTCACTTCATTCCTTTGCCTGGTCTTCGGTCCGCACCTGTGCTGGCTAAGGACTTCATTCGTCACATCTTTCGTCTCCAAGGCTTACCCCTCCATATTGTCTCAAATAGAGGAGTTCAGTTCACTTCTCGCTTCTGGAGAGCCATGTGCAAGTTGCTGGATGTCACTTTGGACTTTTCTTCGACCTATCATCCTCAGTCCAATGGTCAGGTGGAACGTATTAATCAGATCCTCACCAGTTTTCTTCAGCACTTTGTTAACGCTCACCATAGCGATTGGGTAGAATTTTGCCTTGGGCCGAGTTTTCTTATAACAACCATGTGAGTGAGTCCTCTGCTAAGTCTCCGTTTTTTGTGGTTTATGGTCAACACCCCCGAATTCCGTTTCCCGTTTCCTCTTCAGTGGACAATTCTGCCGCAGAGTCTCTCGTCAGTGACTTTTCGGTGATTTGGGAAGACACTAGATCTGCGCTTCTACAGTCCTCTGAGCAGATGAAGAGACACGCTGATAAGAGACGTCTGGATCCGCCTCATCTCCGTCCGGGAGACAAGGTCAGGCTTTCCTCTAAGTATGATGCCTTCTTACAAGTTGGGTCCTCGATTCATTGGTCCGTTCGAGATTCTGAGCCAAATTAATCCGATGGCGTACAAGTTGAAACTTCCTGCCTCTTTACGGATCCCCAACTCCTTCCATGTGTCTCTCCTCAAACCTGTTGTCCTCAATCTTTTCTCTGATGATCCGGGTTCCGCTCCAGTTCCAGTCAGCGCTGAGGACGTTTTTGAGGTAGAGAACATTCTGGCTACCAAGAGGGTAAGAGGAAAAACCTTTTTTCTTGTGGATTGGAAGGGATTTGGTCCTGAGGATAGGTCATGGGAGCCCAGGGAGAACATTCATGCTCCTCTTCTTCTTGAAAAGTTTCTTGCGGGCTTGAAGAGGAGGGGATGTAAAGGAGGGGGGTACTGTAGTGTAGGCGTCTCTGCATCCTGCCCGACAGGGACGCCAATCTACTCACCGCAGCGGCTCCGGTCCTGCGTCCTCTGCTCCTCCCCCTGTCCTCTTTGCGGAGTCTGACCGGGGAGAGCACACCAAGCGTGGATCCCTGGCCTCTTTTCTTAGGGCACATGCACTCCCTTCCTCTTAAAGGGGACGCGTGCGCCGCCCTAAAAGTCCCAAGCCAATGGCTGGAGGGCTGCCCCTACTTTAGGCACCTCCTCCATAATGGAGATGCCTGTGCAAAGTTGTTGTTTGTGTTAACACTCTCTCCAGCTCTCAGGTTCCAGTGCCTGCCAGCCTGTCTATCAGCCGTGCCCATTACATTATATGGAAGGCTATGTGGGGCACATTATATTATATGGAAGGCTATGTGGGGCACATTATATTATATGGAGGGCTATGTGGGGCACATTATATTATATGGAGGGCTATGTGGGGCACATTATATTATATGGAGGGCTATGTGGGGCACATTATATTATATGGAGGGCAATGTGGGGCACATTATATTATATGGAGGGCAATGTGGGGCACATTATATTATATGGAAGGCTATGTGGGGCACATTATATTATATGGAAGGCTATGTGGGGCACATTATATTATATGGAGGGCTATGTGGGGCACATTATATTATATGGAGGGCTATGTGAGGCCATTATATTATATGGAGGGCTATGTGAGGCCATTATATTATATGGAAGGCTATGTGAGGCACATTATATTAGATGGAAGGCTATGTGGGGCACATTATATTATATGGAGGGCTATGTGGGGCACATTATATTATATGGAGGGCTATGTGGGGCACATTATATTATATGGAGGGCTATGTGGGGCACATTATATTATATGGAGGGCTATGTGGGGCACATTATATTATATGGAGGGCTATGTGGGGCACATTATATTATATGGAGGGCAATGTGGGGCACATTATATTATATGGAAGGCTATGTGGAGCACATTATATTATATGGAAGGCTATGTGGGGCACATTATATTATATGGAGGGCTATGTGGGGCACATTATATTATATGGAGGGCTATGTGAGGCCATTATATTATATGGGGGGCTATGTGAGGCCATTATATTATATGGAAGGCTATGTGAGGCACATTATATTAGATGGAAGGCTATGTGGGGCACATTATATTATATGGAGGGCTATGTGGGGCACATTATATTATATGGAGGGCTATGTGGGGCACATTATATTAGATGGAAGGCTATGTGGGGCACATTATATTATATGGAGGGCTATGTGGGGCACATTATATTATATGGAGGGCTATGTGGGGCACATTATATTAGATGGAAGGCTATGTGAGGCACATTATATTATATGGAGGGCTATGTGGGGCACATTATATTAGATGGAAGGCTGTGTGAGGCACATTATATTATATAGAGGGCTATGTGAGGCACATTATATTATATGGAGGGCTATGTGGGGCACATTATATTATATGGAGGGCTATGTGGGGCACATTATATTATATGGAGGGCTATGTGAGGCACATTATATTATATGGAGGGCTATGTGAGGCACATTATATTATATGGAGGGCTATGTGAGGCACATTTTATTATATGGAGGGCTATGTGGGGCACATTATATTATATGGAAGGCTATTTGGGACACATTATATTATATGGAAGGCTATGTGGGCACATTATATTATATGGAAGGCTATGTGGGCACATTATATTATATGGAAGGCTATGTGGGGCACATTATATTATATGGAGGGCTATGTGAGGCACATTTTATTATATAGAGGGCTATGTGGGGCACATTATATTATATGGAAGGTTATGTGGGGCACATTATATTATATGGAAGGCTATGTGGGACACATTATATTATATGGAAGGCTATGTGGGCACATTATATTATATGGAAGGCTATATGGGGGCCATTATACAATGTGGAGGTCTGTGTGGGGGCCATTATACTTTATGGAGGGCTATGTGGGCCCTCATATTGTGTGAAGGGCTGTGTTGGGGCATCATATTGTGTTGGGGTCACCATACTTTGCTGGTTAGGTACGGTCAGGGTCGGGACGCTACATTGCTTAATGTCTGTGGCCATCCTTCCTCCGGCCACAGGCACACAGGGGAGCAGTGTCAGTCACTGACATCGCTCTCCCCTCTCTCTGCCTGCGTTCCGGCTGTCGCTCCCTCCCTGTATTCAATGGTATTAGCATCTATCTGTAAGATGCGAATACAATTGATGTCGGTGCCGCCTGGAACAGGAGCAGAAGAGCTGTAATCAGCTCCCTGCTCTGCTGGGAACTGCAGCACCTGCAGAGGACGTCAGACATAGCAACGTAGGGACGTCATCGTGACGTCAAGCGCCCACTGCTGCACCAGATGAAGAGGAGACGGCGCTGTGCTGGACAGGGAGCCAGGATAGGTGAGTAGAAGCTTTTTTTAATCCATTATTTTCCTAATTAATGGAGGCTATTATACCTAGGGCCTGTAAGGATATTCCAAGAGGGGCTGGCTATAGGGACATAAGGAGCTGAATATGAGGACATTACAAAAGGTGCTGACTATGGGAATATAAGGGGCTGCTATTGGGACATTACAAGAGGAGCTGGCTATGGTGACATAAGGGGCAGGCTGTGGGGACATAAAAGGGACTGTGGGGACATCACAAGATAGGGCTGGCTATGTGGACATAAGGAGCTGACTATGGGGACATTACAAAAGGTGCTGACTATGGGAATATAAGGGGCTGCCTATGGGGACATTACAAGAGGGGCTGGCTATGGTGACATAAGGGGTTGGCTGTGGGGACATTACAAGAGGGCACGCAGGGGACATAATACGAGGGTGACCAAACTGTATTAGGTGCTATTGGGGACCTTATATTGGAGGTGGTGGTGACCATACTGTATAGATGGCTGTGTGGGACATGTATATTGGGGGGCTGTGGTGGATATCCTACTGTGTAAGACATTATACTGTATATAAGGGGCTGTGGGGCCATTATACTGTATCGGTGACTAGGGAGACATAATACTGTATGGGGTGCTGTGGGAACCATCATACTATATAACTAGGGAGACATAATACTGTATGGGGTGCTGTGGGGACCATCATACAATATAATGGGGGTGCTGTAGTGGACATCATAGTGTATATTGGGGCTGTTGTAGATACACTGTATGGGGAGCAGTGGTGACCATCATACTATATAACTAGGGAGACATAATACTGTATGGGGTGCTGTGGGGACCATCATACTATATAACTAGGGAGACATAATACTGTATGGGGTGCTGTGGGGACCATCATACAATATAATGGGGGTGCTGTAGTGGACATCATAGTGTATATTGGGGCTGTTGTAGATACACTGTATGGGGAGCAGTGGTGACCATCATACTATATAACTAGGGAGACATAATACTGTATGGGGTGCTGTGGGGACCATCATACTATATAACTAGGGAGACATAATACTGTATGGGGTGCTGTGGTGACCATCATACTATATAACTAGGGAGACATAATGCTGTATGGGGTGCTGTGGGGACCATCATACTATATAACTAGGGAGACATAATACTGTATGGGGTGCTGTGGGGACCATCATACTGAAACTGCCCTCACTAAAGTCTCTAATGATCTACTAACAGCTAAATCCAATGGTCACTACTCCCTGCTGATTCTCCTGGATCTCTCTGCAGCATTTGACACTGTGGATCACCAGCTCCTCCTCACTATGCTCCGCACTATTGGCCTCAAGGACACGGTTCTCTCCTGGTTCTCCTCCTACCTCTCTGACCGCTCCTTCTCTGTGTCTTTTGCCGGCTCCTCCTCCTCCCTACTTCCTCTTACTGTCGGGGTTCCTCAAGGATCAGTCCTAGGCCCCCTTCTTTTCTCCTTATACACCGCTCCTATTGGACAAACAATCAGTAGATTCGGTTTTCAGTACCATCTCTATGCTGATGACACCCAATTATACACCTCTGCTCCGGACATCACCCCTGCATTACTACAAAAGACCAGTGATTGTCTTTCTGCTGTGTCTAACATTATGTCCTCCCTCTACCTAAAACTGAATCTGTCAAAAACTGAACTACTCGTCTTTCCTCCCTCCATTAATCTACCTGTGCCCGATATTGCCATCTCCGTTTGTGGCTCAACCATTACTCCCCAGCTACAAGCCCGCTGTCTTGGGGTCATTTTTGATTCAGATCTTTCTTTCACTCCTCACATCAAATCACTCGCTCGTGTCATCTACACCTCAAAAACATCTCAAGAATCAGGACTTTTCTCACCTTTGACTCGGCAAAAACTCTTACTGTCGCTCTTATTCATTCTCGTCTTGACTATTGCAACGCTCTACTGATCGGTCTCCCTCTTACTAAACTCTCCCCTCTCCAATCCGTCCTGAACGCAGCAGCCAGGATCATATTCCTCGCCAACCGCTACTCAGATGCCTCTTCCCTGTGCCAGTCATTGCATTGGTTGCCCATCCAATATAGAGTTCGTTTTAAACTTATCACGCTTACCCACAAAGCGCTCCATGCTTCAGTACCCCCCTACATCTCCTCCCTTGTCTCAGTCTACCACCCTACACGTGCCCTCCGTTCTGCAAATGATTTGAAACTAAAATCCTCCATAATCCGAACTTCCCACTCCCGTCTCCAAGATTTCTCGCGTGCTGCGCCAATTCTCTGGAATGCACTACCCAGGACAGTTCGATTAATTCCCAATACCCACAGTTTCAAGCGAACCCTAAAAACACATTTCTTTAGACTGGCGTATCACCTAAACACACTCTGTCCATCCCAGCTTTCCCCCATATTAAAATCTTCTTCAACTTCGGGTTCAAACCAACCATGCACATAAAAGCCTCTGTCAGGACTGCACACATACTGGCTGGCGACCAGGCCATGTATTATTATTTATCCTATTCAGTATATCAAGGCTGCATTATACAATATATGTACTTTTTACCTTTTGTGTCTCCCCCACTTCCTCATAGACTGTAAGCTCGCGAGCAGGGCCCTCACTCCGTTCGATATGAGATATGCTTATTCTGTATTGTCTGTATAAGTCCCCCCTAAAATTTGTAAAGTGCTGCGGAATATGTTGGCGCTATAAAAATAAACTATTATTATTATTATTATATTATTACTATATAATGGGGGTGCTGTGGTGGACATCATAGTGTATATTGGGGCTGTTGTAGATACACTGTATGGGGAGCTGTGGTGACCAGCATACTGTGTGGGAGGACAGTGTGAGGAGGGGGTACAGTTTGGATAGGACAACTTGGTGGGCAGGATGATGACATAGTTTTAATAACCCTCTTATTTTTAAGACCGGAGAAAAGGGAAGTGTCCAGAGAAGAGCTGTGGAAGGGAAAAGTCACCATGGCATCTGGACAAGATGGAGACAGAAAGAAAGAAAAGACTCAGAGAAGATATCACCTATAAGGTACCTGGATGTAAATGTTTACTTGTCTCATCAGTACTGTGCTTGCTGTAAGGTCAAAAGTCTGATAATGACTGATAACAACAACTCCCAGCATCCTCTTACTCAGGGCCGGCACCAGGTTTTTCTGGGCCCCGGGCGAAAGAGTCTCAGTGGGCCCTTTAACACATACACGATTCATGATGCACAGATTCCGCAGAGAAATATATATATATATAGTACAATGCAAAGATTTCACTTCTTACATTACATGACAGAAATCTATTGTAAATTCCACAATAGCTCAGAAACCAGCGAATCCTCACAGTGCACAGTGCAGACCGGACAGTATAGTCTCCATACAGCATTATGGCCCCCATATAATCCTCCATATAGAATAATGGACCCCATAAAATGCTCCATGCAGAATACTGGCCCCCATAAAATGCTCTATACAGGATACTGGACCCCTTATAACGCTCCATACAGGCTGTGTCCCCCACATAATGCCCCATGCAGTCTGCCCCCCCCCACACACAATGCCCCATGCAGGCCGCCCCCCCCCCTCCCACGTAATGCCCCATGCAGACTGTCCCCCCCCCATGTAATGCCCCATGCAGGCTGTCCCCCTCCCCCCACATAATGCCCCATGCAGGATGTCACCTCTCCCCCACATAATGCCCCATGCAGGCTCTCCCCCCCCCACATGTAATGCCCTATATAGAATGTTCGCCCCCCACATAATGCCCCATGCAGGATGTCATCCCCCCTTCATATAATGCCCATTCAGGATGTCACACCCCCTTCATATAATGCCCCATACAGGTAGTCCTCCCCCCACATATTGCCCCATGCAGTCTGTCCCCCCCACATAAAGCCCCATGCAGGCTGTCCTCCCTACATAATGCCCCATGCAGTCTGCCCCCCCTCACACAATGCCCCATGCAGGCCGTCCCCCCCCCTCCCACGTAATGCCCCATGCAGGCCGCCCCCCCCCCATGTAATGCCCCATGCAGGCTGTCCCCCCCACATAATGCCCCATGCAGGCTGTCTCCCCCCCGCATAATGCCCCATGCAGGCTGTCCCTCCCCACATAATGCCCCATGCAGGCTCTCCCCCCCACCCACATGTAATGCCCCATGTAGAATGTTCGCCCCCCACATAATGCCCCATGCAGGATGTCATCCCCCCCCTTCATATAATGCCCCATGCAGGATGTCACCCCCCCTTCATATAATGCCCCATACAGGTAGTCCCCCCCACATAATGCCCTATTCAGGCTGTCCCCCTCCCCCCGCATAATGGCCCATGCAGGCTGTCCCCCCACATAATGCCCCATGCAGGATGTCTCCCCCTTTTCATATAATGTCCCATGCTGGCTGTCCCCCCACATAATGCCCCATGCAGGATGTCACCCCCCTTCATATAATGTCCCATGCAGGCTGTTCCCCCTCCACATAATGCCCCATGCGTCCATACATAAAATAAGAAATCAAATACCTCACTTCTCACCTGCTGCCGCTGCTCCGGACTCCTCAGCGTCGCCAGCGTCTTCCCGCTCTGCGCTGTGACGGCTCAGGAGAGAGCGCGGTGTAAAGACGTCATCGCGCCCTCTGACCTGAGATGTCACAGTGCAGCAGCCACGGAGGATACAGGACCTGCTGCGGAGACACAGGGAGAGGTAAGTATTGTGCCGGCTACAGGGGCACTGAGCAAGCGCGGGGGGGGGGGCGCTGGCACCGCTCTCCTCCGCTCACGGGTCCCATACCGCGCCGGGGTGCACGACTGTGAGTGGACCCCCCCGCCTGCTCAGGGCCCTGGCACTTGCCCGAGTGCTGATGCCGGGCCTGCTCTTACTATTGTTAAGGACATACTGGGAGTTGTAGGTTCATGATATACAAATATATATGGGCCTGACTTGACATTACAATTGTTTGCTGTATCAAAATTATAGAAAGTAGAAAAGGCACCTCCAGGTAATAGTTATTAGGAGTTTATTTCATATAAAAAAAAACAGCGGGGAGCGGGCTCGGTCCCAGAAGTGTACTGTGCTTCCAGGACCTGCGGTCACGTAAGCAATCAGCTGATCGCTCACGTGACCTGACCGTGGGAGCATTCTGAAGAACGTTCCCAGTGTGATGGTGGTGAGAGCTCACCGGGGCTGATCAGCTGATGAACCCCAGTGACCTCCTGCAGCAGCATGTATACTGATAGGGGGTGATTTTACACCCCTGTCAGTATACAGTGCTGTCTTCAACAGCAGAGACATAAGTGATTCCTGATGTCAATGCTGTAGAAGTGACCCAGATCGCCGTAAGACACTCTTTGGCGATACGTTGCCTACATCGTTGACGGCGGACAGGTGACTGTTATTTTACGTTTTTTGTTTTTTTCAGAAGATCTGTGGCTTCGCGGACCCGAACAGTAAATTTTTTTTTTTTAAAAAGTGTGTTTTTTTATTTCATTAAAATACTTTATTCTGGCCATGTATTTATTGAAAAAGCGGCGACCATTTTACTACGCAGTTAGTAATGGGGGCGTCTTATAGACACCATCCATTACTAACCTGGGCTTCACATCAGCTGCCAATACAAGGCTGACGTGAACCCCAACCCCATTACCCCACTCACCCCCACTACAGGGCAGTGGGGAAAGCGGAGGCTAAGCGCCAGATTTATCGCATCTTATGGCTGCGCCATTTCTGGGACTGCTGAGGGGTGATATTAATAGCCGCCGAGAGGGCTAGTATTCATGGCCCCTACCCTGGCTATTAATATCAGCCCGCAGCTGTCTATTTAGCCTTTGCTGGTTTGATTTTACACTGTGTGCAGAATTATTAGGCAAATGCGTATTTTGATCACATGATACTTTTTATACATGTCGTCCTACTCCAAGCTGCATAGACTTGAGAGCCAACTACCAATGAAGTAAATCTGGTGATGTGCATCTCTGTAATGAGGAGGGGTGTTGACTAATGACATCAACACCCTATATAAGGTGGGCTTAATTATTAGGCAACTTCCTTTCCTTTGGCAAAATGGGTCAGAAGAGAGATTTGAGGGGCTCTGAAAAGTCCAAAATTGTGAGAGGTCTTGCAGAGGGATGCAGCAGTCTTGAAATTTCCAAACTTTTGAAGCGTGATCACCGAACAATCAAGCGTTTCATGGCAAATAGCCAACAGGGTCGCAAGAAGCGTGTTGGCCAAAAAAGGCGCAAAATAACTGCCCATGAATTGAGGAAAATCAAGCGTGATGCCGCCAAGATGCCATTCACCACCAGTTTTACCATATTTCACAGCTGCAATGTTACTGGAGTATCAAAAAGCACAAGGTGTGCGATACTCAGGGACATGGCCAAGGTAAGGAAGGCTGAAAAACCACCACCTATGAACAAGAAACATAAGATAAAACGTCAAGAATGGGCCAAGAAATATCTTAAGACTGATTTCTCAAAGGTTTTATGGACTGATGAAATGAGAGTGACTCTTGATGGGCCAGATGGATGGGCCAGAGGCTGGATCAATAAAGGGCAGAGAGCTCCACTCCGACTCAGACGCCAGCAAGGTGGAGGTGGGGTACTGGTATGGGCTGGTATCATCAAAGATGAACTTGTGGGACCTTTTCGGGTTGAGGATGGAGTGAAGCTCAACTCCCAGACCTACTGCCAGATTCTAGAAGACAACTTCTTCAAGCAGTGGTACAGGAAAAAGTCGGTATCGTTCAAGAAAAACATGATTTTCATGCAGGACAATGCGCCATCACATGCATCCAACTACTCCACAGCGTGGCTGGCCAGTAAAGGTCTAAAAGAAGAAAAAATAATGACATGGCCCCCTTGTTCACCTGATCTGAACCCCATAGAGAACCTGTGGTCCATCATAAAATGTGAGATCTACAGGGAGGGAAAACAGTACACCTCTGGGAACAGTGTCTGGGAGGCTGTGGTGAGATCTACAGGGAGGGAAAACAGTACACCTCTGGGAGCAGTGTCTGGGAGGCTGTGGTGGCTGCTGCACGCAATGTTGATTGAAAACAGATCAAGCAACTGACAGAATCTATGGATGGAAGGCCGTTGAGTGTCATCATAAAGAAAGGTGGCTATATTGATCAGTAATTTTTTTTGGTTTTGGTTTTTGCATGTCAGAAATTTTTATTTCTAAATTTTGTGCACTGATATTGGTTAACCTGGTGAAAATAAACAAGTGAGATGGGATTATATTTGCTTTTTATTAAGTTGCCTAATAATTTGGCGCAGTAATAGTTACCTGCACAAACAGATATCCTCCTAAGATAGCCAAATCTAAAAAAAAAAACACTCCAACTTCCAAAAATATTAAGCTTGGAGATTTATGAGTCTTTTGGGTTGATTGAGAAAATATTTGTTGTTGAACAATAATAAAAATAATCCTCTAAAATACAACTTGCCTAATAATTCTGCACACAGTGTATAGGGGGCCCCACGGCAATTTTTTTCTGGAGTCCCCCTGTAATCTAGCCAGTAAAGGCTAAACAAACAGCTGTGGGCTGATATTAATAATCAGGTATTGTTGGCTAATGGACCCTTCCAAGGCTACTCATATCAGCCCCCAGTGGTCGGCTTTCCCTCTTTTTTTTTTTTTTTTTAAATTTAGGCTCTGTGCCCACGATCCGGACGTAGCAGTGCTTTGGACGTATAATTTTTGCTGCGTCCAAAATGTTGCATTCTATTGAACACAGGTAAATCCACATGTGTTCACTGAACCATGCGAATTACTGCATTCTATACATTCTGTCACGGATCTGGGTGGTGGAACCTCTGTGCTGCGGTGCAAGGAGGGACCAGAAAGGCGTAACTAGATATCAACTCGGACTGACCAAGGTCGCACGGCGGCTCAATCGACTCCGTGAACCAGGGAAGGACCGAGCAGAGGGACCAGGTGCTACTCTGGGCCAGTCCTTGTATGAGAGCAGGTGACTCCCACGGGTCAGAATGCAGGGACTGACTGGTACAGCAGATGAGCACGGCAGGCAGGCTGACGGGTGATCCGGGTAGACGGACTGGCAGACACCACGGGTAACTGGCAGGAGCCTCCAGGTAGGCTGGCTGGTAGGCACAGCAGGTAACTGGTACGTTCTCCAGGTAGGCAGGCAAGCCTGGCCCATAGACAGACTGGCGGGTTTGGACCGTAGGCAGACCGTCGGGCTGGAGAGTGTACTTGGCTGGCGGAGACAAGTAGTCAGGCTGGCGGACTGGACTGGTAGTCAGGCTGACAGACTGGACTGGTAGTCAGGCTGGCGGACTGGACTGGTAGGCTGGCGGAATGGACTGGTAGTCAGGCTGGCGGACTGGACTGGTAGTTAGACTAGCGGCGGGACCTGAGGGCTGAAGCAGAGTTTAGAACACAAAGCTACAACCTTGAACGGGCACCTCCATTTTGGAGGTGCCTTTAATATGAGAAGCCCTCCGGCCATTGGCCGGGGACTCCTTAGGACGGCGCGCGTGGCCCCTTTAAGAGGGAGGGAGCGCGCGCGCGCCCTAAGCACAGTGCCCGGGAAGCTGCCGGCAGCAGCAGCAGGAGAGCCGAAAGACGCCGGGCCGGGAGCGCGGTGGTAAGGGGGACGGCGTCTCTGCCTGTCAGGGGGCAGAGACGCCGATGCTACACATTCTAGTGGTCAAATATCTGTTGTGGAGACTAGTGACTCCGCAAGAGAATTTGCCATGAAAGATGAGCCACATGTCAGTGTCCACGGGTGATTCGCAGCCTCTGATGCACACATAGCGGACATGGGATTTCTAGAGATCCCATCCACTATACTGTAACATCTGGAAGCTGCGGGTTTGACGGTGTATAAACACGTAGCGTCAAATCTGCATCTGCTGCTGCCCGTGGCCACGTACACAAACTCACCCGGAGCATGTCAAGTTCTGTAGCGGACACGCCACTTTCCGCTGCAGATTTTGACCGATTGAAGTGTCATTATATGCGGTGGATTCACATGTACCGACAACAAAAATGCGGCATTAGAACACCGCGTTTTGGACGCAACAAAAATACACTGGGTCCAAAGCGCTGCTGAGTGCTGATCGTGGGGACATAGCGGCTAACAAGCCAGCTGTGAGCTGTTATTAATGGCCAGGGACCATGTTTGCAAATGGCACCTTCCCAGGCTAAAAGTAGCATCTTACAGCTGCTGCATAAATTACATGAATAGAAATACTAATGACATTGGATGAATGGGATTAGCTGACACCTAGCTCTTTCGTTTGGTGATGACAATGTGTCAATCAGACCTTTTCATGACCAAACCTAATTAAAGTAAAGAGTTAAATAAACACACAAAGAGTGAACATTTTATTTGAAATACAACAGACACATTCTTTAAATTAACCAATATACTCACCCCAGTTCTGACGGTAATCCAAGGGTTTAAGCAGTGTCCCACCAAATGACTTTATTTAGCTCCAAAAAGCATTCACTGATGTGCAAAAACGGTTAAAAAAAAACGTGTCAAAAACGTGCTGAATTTCAGCAGCGTTTTTCCTGCCAAGGAGATGCAGAAACGCTCAGGAAATTTGTGCTTCAAATCCTGATTGTGCGCACATAGCCTTAGTCATACTGGTCACAAAGTGGAAATGAGGCTTTTAAAAGGAAAAATCACATGCGTGCAACAACTTTTCAATTATACAAAACGCCTAAAACAGGAAAGCTATACAAATATATACTAGGAGCATATGCAATAAATTTAATTAAAGAAGAAGAAATAATGCATAACATGATTATATCCATATAAAACGTATTTCTATAGATGAACATAGTATCTGTTTTGTATCTAATACAACAATCCAAAAAGCTTCCCTCATGAATAATTTACGTTGCCAACTTCCACCCTGCTTTGGAGTTTTAACCCTTTCTACACCAAAGTAAACAAAACTATCCAAACTACCTTCATGTCATTCCAAAATATGCCTAACAGCTCCTGAATAAGTAATGTTTTTTGCCCAACGCTGTCTGCCGCGGCTTCCCGGATGTGGCCATGATGCCCGATGTCGTCATAACAACATCCGGGTCACCAGACAGCAGGAAGATACTTTGGTCATGCGCAGTGCATAACCAAAATATCTTCTGCATCTGCAGCGCTGACAGCCTGCATAGCATAGGGATGGTGCTCCATCCCTATGCTATACAGGCAATCAGAGTAAAAAAAAATGAAAGTCCCATAGTGGGAAAAAGAATAAAAGTAAAAAAAAGTGTTTAAAAATTAAAATAAATAAATAAATTTGTAAAAATATAACAAAAAATAAAATAAAATAATCCACCAAAAATAAAAATATAATGTACCCATCAATAAATATTATTATGAAAAAAAAAAACAAACAAAAAAACAATAAAAGTACACATATTTGGTATCGCCGCGTTAGGAACGACCTGACCTATAAAACTGTCCCTCTAGTTAACCCCTTCAGTGAACACGGTAAAAAATAAAAATAAAAAACGAAGCAAAAAACAATGCTTTATCATCATACCGCCAAACAAAAAATGGAATAACATGCGATCAAAAAGACGAATATAAATAAAAATGGTACCGCTGAAAACGTCATCTCGTCCCGCAAAAAAAACAAGCCGCAATACAGCTCCATCATCCGAAAAATAAAAAAGTTATAGTTCTCAGAATAAAGCGATGCAAAAAATATTTTTTTTCTATAGAATAGCTTTTATTGCGTAAAAGTGCCAAAACATAAAAACGATATAAATGTGGTACCGCTGTAAACGTACTGACCCGAAGAATAAAGCTGCCTTATCAATTTTAACACTCGCGGAACAGCATAAAATTAAAAAAAAAAAAAAAAAAACAATTCCTGAATTGTTGGTTTTTGTTTATTCTGCCTCCCAAAAGCTGTAATAGAAAGCGATCAAAAAATGTCACGAGCCAGAAAATGGCACCAATAAAAACGTCAACTCATCCCGTAAATAACAAGCCATCACATGACTCTGTCGGCCAAAATATGGAAAAATTATAGCTCTCAAAATATGGCGATGCAAAAACTAGATTTTACAAAAAAATGCGTCTTTTAGTGTGTGACAGCTGTCAATCATAAAAACCCCATATGATTCTGGTATCTCTGTAATCGCACCGACCCGAAGAATAAAGTCGTCTAATCACTTATAAAACACAAGGAACGGCGTAAAAAATAAACTCTAGTGTTAGGGATAGGGTTGTGCTAGGGTTAGGGATGGGGTTAGGGTTGGGGTTAGGGTTGGGCTAGGGTTAGGGTTGGGGTTAGGGTTGGGCTAGGGTTAGGGTTGGGGTTAGGGTTGGGCTAGGGTTAGGGTTAGGGTTGGGATTTTTTTCAAAAGTAAAAAAAAAAAAAGATGACGATATGGCGACTAACGTTGAGCGCAAGTGCTCGCTACTTGAATTTGCATTGGGTGCTCGGGTATTCACTGAGTATCGCGGGTTCTCAAGTAAAATGCTCGAGTGTCCGCCCCATATGCTTCGCGGCCAAAAAAACCTTGCGGAGATTGCCTGCCATGCACCAGCGATCCCCGCATGTTTTTTTTTTGGGTGTCTAATAACCGTGAAACATGTTGGCGGGGACTCGAGCATGTAACTCCAGCACCCGCGATACATGGTGTATACATGAGTACCCGAAGCAAACTGAAGTAGCGAGCACTTGCGCTCAAGACTAATGACAACTTATTCAATATGATGACCTAATGTTATCAAATTCTGTGTCGTACCTCTGGGTTCAAAATGTTCACTATACCCCTTGATAAAATTCTTGAGGGGTCTAGTTTCCAAAATGGAGTCACATGTGGGGAATTTCCACTGTTTAGGCACATCACGGGCTCTCCAAACCCGACATGGCGTCCGCTCTCGATTCCAGCCAATTTTGCTTTCAAAAAGTCCCACAGTGCTCCTTCCCTTCTGAACTCTGTCGTGCGCCCAAACACTGTATTTTCCCCACATATGGGGTATTGGCATACTCGGGAGAAATTGCACAAAAGTTTTTGGGGTCCAAAAAACATCATTTTTGTGGAAAAAGTTTGATTTTTTTATTTTCATGGCTCCATGTTATAAACTTCTGTAAAGCACTTGGGGGTTCAGGGTGCTCACCACACATCTAGATAAGTTCCCTGAGGGGTCTAGTTTCCAAAATGGTGTCACTAGTGGGGGGGTTTCCATTGTTTAAGCACGTCAGGGGCACATCCGCTAATTATTCAAGCAAAATTTTACATTCAAAAAGTCAAATGGTGCTCCTTCCCTTCAGAATCCTGCCGTATGCCCAAACAGTGATTTTCCCCCACATATGGGGTATCTGCTTACTCAGTAAAAATTGCACAACAAACTGCATGGAGCAATTTCTCCTGTTACCCTTATGAAAATGCAAAATTGGGGGCTGAAAAACATTTTTGTAGGAAAAATGTGAAAATGTTATTTTTACGGCTCAATGTTATAAACTTCTGTGAAGCAACTGGGGGTTCAAGGTGCTCACCACACATCTAGATAAGTTCCCTGAGGGGTCTAGTTTCCAAGATGGTGTCACTTGTGGGGGGTTTCCACTGTTTAGGCACATCAGGGGCTCCCCAAACGCAACATGGTGTCCGCTAATTATTCAAACAAATTTTACAAAAAGTCAAATGGCGCTCCTTCCCTTCCGAGCTCTGGCGTGCGCCCAATCAGTGGTTTTCCTCCACATATAGGGTATCTGCGTGTTCAGGGGAAATCGCACAACAAATTTTGGGGTCCATTTTTTCCTGTTACCCCTGCGAAAATAAAAAAAAAAAATGGGTCTAAAGTAACATTTTTGTGAAAAAAGTTAAATGTTAATTTTTTTTTGTTCCACATTCCAAAAATTCATGTGAAGCACCTGAAGTGTTAATAAAGCTCTTGAATGTGGTTTTGAGCACCTTGAGGGGTGCAGTTTTTAGAATGGTGTCACTTTTGGGTATTTTCTGTCATAAAGACCCCTCAAAGTGACTTCAAATGTGATGTGGTCCCTAAAAAAATGGTTTTGTAAATTTTGTTGGAAAAATGAGAAATCGCTGGTCAACTTTTAACCCTTACAGCTCCGTAATAAAAAAAAAAAATTGGTTCCAAAGTTGTGCTGATATAAAGTAGACATGTGGGAAATGTTATTTATTAACTATTTTGTGTGACATACAGTACAGACCAAAAGTTTGGACACACCTTCTCATTTAAAGATTTTTCTGTATTTTCTTCACTATGAAAATTGTACATTCACACTGAAGGCATCAAAACTATGAATTACCACATGTGGAATTATATACTTAACAAAAAAGTGTGAAACAACTGAAAATATGCCTTATATTCTAGGTTATTCACAGTAGCCACCTTTTGCTTTGATGACTGCTTTGCACACTCTTGGCATTCTCTTGATGAGCTTCAAGAGGTAGTCACCGGAAATGGTCTTCCAACAATCTTGAAGGAGTTCCCAGAGATGCTTAGCACTTGTTGGCCCTTTTGCCTTCACTCTGCGGTCCAGCTCACCCCAACCCATCTCGATTGGGTTCAGGTCTGGTGACTGTGGAGGCCAGGTCATCTGGCGTAGCACCCCATCACTCTCCTACTTGGTCAAATAACCCTTACACAGCCTGGAGGTGTGTTTGGGGTCATTGTCCTGTTGAAAAAGAAATGATGGTCCAACTAAACGCAAACCGGATGGAATAGCATGCCGCTGCAAGATGCTGTGGTAGCCATGCTGGTTCAGTATGCCTTCAATTTTGAATAAATCCCCAACAGTGTCACCAGAAAAGCCCCCCCATACCATCACACCTCCTCCTCCATGCTTCACGGTGGGAACCAGGCATGTAGAGTCCATCCGTTCACCTTTTCTGCGTCGCACAAAGACACGGTGGTTGGAACCAAAGATCTCAAATTTGGGCTCATCAGACCAAAGCACAGATTTCCACTGGTCTAATGTCCATTCCTTGTGTTCTTTAGCCCAAACAAGTCTCTTCTGCTTGTTGCCTGTCCTTAGCAGTGGTTTCCTAGCAGCTATTTTACCATGAAGGCCTGCTGCACAAAGTCTCCTCTTAACAGTTGTTGTAGAGATGTGTCTGCTGCTAGAACTCTGTGTGGCATTGACCTGGTCTCTAATCTGAGCTGCTGTTAACCTGCGATTTCTGAGGCTGGTGACTCGGAGAAACTTATCCTCAGAAGCAGAGGTGACTCTTGGTCTTCCTTTCCTGGGGCGGTCCTCATGTGAGCCAGTTTCTTTGTAGCGCTTGATGGTTTTTGCAACTGCATTTGGGGACACATTCAAAGTTTGCCCAATTTTTCGGACTGACTGACCTTCATTTCTTAAAGTAATGATGGCCACTCGTTTTTCTTTACTTAGCTGCTTTTTTCTTGCCATAATACAAATTCTAACAGTCTATTCAGTAGGACTATCAGCTGTGTATCCACCAGACTTCTGCACAACACAACTGATGGTCCCAACCCCATTTATAAGGCAAGAAATCCCACTTATTAAACCTGACAGGGCACACCTGTGAAGTGAAGACCATTTCCGGTGACTACCTCTTGAAGCTCATCAAGAGAATGCCAAGAGTGTGCAAAGCAGTCATCAAAGCAAAAGGGGGCTACTTTGAAGAACCTAGAATATAAGACATATTTTCAGTTGTTTCACACTTTTCACACCCTGAAAGAGTAGAAGCCTCCGGTTTCTAGTTGAACGTTGTAATTCTCACTAGTTAGGGGCCGGTCCCCTTCTGCGGCTCAATCCCTCCACCGCCTGGTAGATTCGGGCGTATGGGTGGCCTCCAGCACTGCCCGTACCCCTGGGATCCCTTCTTCACTCCTGGAGCCTTCCCTCTGCTCCCGTTACTTCCTCCTCTCCTTTTCCTGGGCCTCTCTCATTCAGGCCCGCGCTTCCCTGAGTAGAGCTCCTGCAGAGCTCCTGCTCCCAACTCTTCCTCTGACTCAATCTCCTCAGACTCCACAGACTCTAGAATGTTCCACCCTCTCTTTTATATCGCTCCTTACTGAGCTCCCCTGAACTACTTCCTCCACCCACACCCACTACATGGTTCCCCCCCCCCACTCCAGCCAGGGACAGGGCTCAGCAGAGGAGCAGCGCATCTTGCCCCTCCTCTGGTCTGGAGTAGTGTAATGTTGGATGCAGGTGTTAGGGTCCTGGGCAGCACTCTATCCTTACCTGAGAGTGAGATACCACACATGTGGGTGAGATGCAGTACCTCTGTGGCGACTGAACCCTCAGGGACGCCACAGATGTGATCCACACAAAGCAGATATACCCATTCCCTTAGACATAAAATCCAATTCATGAATCCACAAACAGTCTTAAAAGTATAAAATATACTAGTTCATAACACTTATGTTATGTTAAATACTTTGTTAAAAGATATGTAAATGAATATTGTCCAAACCTATTAAATGAATGTCCGAAAAAGGAAAAGAAAAAAAAAAAAAAACACACAATAAATACCTTACTTTTAAAACACTAGAAAACTAAACTTATGAAACCCTATTAAAACAATTTTTTTTATATGAATATAAATATAAGACTTTTTTATTTCAGAATAACCTTTGCATGTTTTCTTATACACCTTCTATAATGTCATTCAGTCCGTCAGGGTACGGCATCCCTAGTCTAAATATCCAGAAGGATTCTTTTCGGTTCAGTCTTTCCACACGATTTGAGCAATCAGCTGGTATTTGTTCGACTGGTGTCACAGTTATATGAAATTTTTTCTATGATCCATTTTTTGATGTTCCCCCTGACCAATTTGTTTTAGGTTTCCTGGGGGCAATGATACCTTTTATAGTTTGTCCCCTTCGGAAAGTTATATTTGACTTTTGCTGTAATATTTTTTTTCAAATATACGTCCCTTTTCATTAGGTACCAATATTTGTTTTCGAATCTCTTTATTATTGCGATTATACGCTGTTACAAAATTATACCGCCATTTGTTATTTATCAATACACTTTAATTTTCGCCTGTTTTATTTTCTTTATTTTTGTTTTTAATCAGGCACTCATCCTGTGTTTTTTTTTTTTCAAGTTTTCTGAATAAGCACTCATAACCCGTCTCTTTGGGTACTTTCTGTCCTTAAATCTATCAATAAGTATCTTCTATTGCTCTATATAGTCCTCTTTGGATGTGTTATTCTTTCTTATCCTGTGGAATTGGCTGAAAGGGATATTACATTTCCATTTCTTGTAATGCGCGCTCCGATAGTCTAAAAACCCATTTGTATCAGTTTTTTTTTAAAATGGGTTTTGCTAATAATTCTTTTATTGGCATGTGATAGCTCAAGAGCCCGGAAATCAATTTTTTCCTTATTAACTTTTGCAGTCAAAGTTATACCCCACTTATTAGCATTCATTTTATCTATAAATTCTGCTGCTTTTTTTCTCACTACCTCTCCATATAATTACCAGATCGTCTATATAGCGATGATATAGCACTACATGTGCACTGTATGGTCTTTGACAGATAGGCGATGAGGACTCGAATAGCCCTATAAATAGATTAGCGAACTTGGGGCTACCTGAGTCCCCATCGCGGTCCCGAGCTGCTGCAGATACAACTGACCCTGAAAGGTGAACAAGTTGTGTTCCAATATACACTGTGTTCCAAATTATTATGCAAATAATATTTTCTCAGATTTTCCCAAATTACCTATATGAATTGCAGTCATTGTGATTTTCCAGTCAAATAACTATTAGAGTACTGTTACAACTCTCCTGTTAGTTTTTTTTTAGTTTGCTGGTCACATGACCATTTTGCCTATTTAATCCGGCTCCGCCCTCCTGGCTTTGCTGGACTTCATTTGTATTTACTACTGTTGAGCTAGCTTGTTGCTCTATTGCCGTTCTCTGTTAGTTTTGCTAGGTCTTCGGACCTCTATGCTTTTTGTTGTGTGTTTGTGTTTGACTGCTACTATTTCTGCTAGGAGGTGTCCAACTTGTCCCAGTCACTAGATCTTGTAGGGATCCCTCCCCCACATCTATAGGTCTGCGTTCAGACTAGCCGAGGACTTTAGCGGGTCTGATCGCAGGATCAGGTTCCCCGTTACATCGTAGGGATCTAGTTTAGTTCTATTGTAGGGACAGATCTCCTCTCTTTCCTTAGTCTCTGTAGCAGATCATAACAGTAAGTCCAGCCATAAAAAAAAATAAATAAATAAAAAGGAAAGGATTTTCTCTGGGGAAAGACCTCCAGTTTTCCATCATGATCTCGGTGCAAGATTTGGCTCAACGCTTGCAGGGACTCTCTCTGGAGGTGACCAAGCTCCAACAACACGTGAGTAGCTGTTCTGGAGCGCATTTTGTGGAACCAAAGGTACGTCTGCCTGATCTATTTTTTGGCGAACAACAAGATTTTTTTTCTTTTAAAAATGCTTGTCTATTATATTTTCGTTTGAGACCCGGATCCTCTGGTGATGAATCACAGCGCATAGGGATCATAATGTCACTTTTGCGCAAAGATCCTCAGGGATGGGCCTTCTCTCTCCAACCTAGTGATCCGTGCTTTAGATCAGTGGATAGTTTTTTTTCTGCTTTGGGTTTGTTGTACGATGATCCTGATCGTGTCTCATCTGCTGAGTCTGAATTAAGACGTTTGAGGCAGGGATCAGGTAATGTGGAAAAATATTGTTCTCACTTCCGTTGGTGGTCTGCCCAGGTAGGGTGGAACGATTCAGCTTTGAAAAGCTTGTTTCTGGCAGGGCTAGGTGAAAGGGTTAAGGATTTACTGATTGCTTATCCCACACCTGGAAACTTGCAGGAGGCAATGCAATTAGCTATACGGGTGGACAGGAGACTGCGTGCAAGGGTTAATGAGAGCAAATCCTCTGCTATGTCAGCTTCGAGTCCTGAGAGGTTCTGTGCTGACAATGGAGAGCCGATGGAAATTGGGGCGATGGCACCCCGCTCTCAGGAAAAAGACCGCCGACTTTCTGAAGGCTTGTGTTTCTATTGCGGAAGCTCTGGTCATTTTATTAAGAGCTGTGTGCTTCGTAAGAAGAAAGAAAAAAAAATGGTCAGTCATGCTCGTATTGCCTGTTTAAATTCTAAGGGGGTATTCCTATCTGCCACTACTGCTGCTCAGGATGAATTAATTGAATTTCGGGTATTTGTGGATTGTGGATCTACTCTGAATGTGATTGATGGGGGATTCTTGGAAAAACTTAGATTAGAACCTAAAACTTTGTCATCCCCTATTGCTGTGGTTTCTGTCGATGGCTCTCCCTTGAAGAGTGTTACTCACAAGGTCTGTGAATTTCCCCTCACTATTAATGGTATTCACCAAGAAAAGTTGGATTTGGTGGTATTGGATAATTTGCCTTCTCCAGTAATATTGGGGTTACCCTGGTTAAAATTGCACAATCCTGTACTGGATTGGTCTACCAATGAAATTAAGTCCTGGAGCCCTAAGTGTTATGACAAGTGTTGTAACGGACACATTGCTGCTGTGGATAGAGGGGAATTGCCTGTACCTATTCAGGATTTTTGGAGAGTTTTTTCTGAGGAGGAGTCGCAGGTTTTGCCTCCCCATAGAGACTATGATTGTACCATTGAATTTGTCCCTGGAGCGACTCTTCCTAAGAGTCGTTTATTTAATCTTACTATTCCTGAGAGAAAGGCTTTGGAGGAATACATACAGACAAGCTTGGCCGCCAGTCACATTAGGCCTTCCAAGTCTCCTGTGGCTGTTGATTTTTTTTTTGTGAAAAAAAAAAAGATGGCGGTTTACGTCCTTGTCTGGACTTTCGTGAGATTAATAAAATTACTGTACGCAATCCTTACCCACTGCCATTGATTCCCGATTTATTTAACCAGTTAGTGGGGGCCAAGTGGTTCTCTAAAATTGACCTTCGGGGGGCATACAATGTTGCGCATGAAGGAGGGTGATGAATGGAAGACTGCTTTTAACACTCCTGTGGGTCATTTTGAGAATCTGGTAATGCCTTTTGCTGGTCACATGACCATTTTGCCTATTTAATCCGGCTCCGCCCTCCTGGCTTTGCTGGACTTCATTTGTATTTACTACTGTTGAGCTAGCTTGTTGCTCTATTGCCGTTCTCTGTTAGTTTTGCTAGGTCTTCGGACCTCTATGCTTTTTGTTGTGTGTTTGTCTTTGACTGCTACTATTTCTGCTAGGAGGTGTCCAACTTGTCCCAGTCCCTAGATCTTGTAGGGATCCCTCCCCCACATCTATAGGTCTGCGTTCAGACTAGCCGAGGACTTTAGCGGGTCTGATCGCAGGATCAGGTTCCCCGTTACATCGTAGGGATCTAGTTTAGTTCTATTGTAGGGACAGATCTCCTTCCTCTCCTTAGTCTCTGTAGCAGATCATAACAAGTACAATTGAAAGGTTTTTGTACAAACTGCCTATGATAACAGGAAATTTTTAAAAAAATAAAAAACTCAAACTGCACTCAAAATGCATGTTCCAAATTATTATGCACAGCAGAGTTTTCAACCTTTCCATTTTAATAAAGAACAAAAAAATGGTCATTTGTGAAATTATAAGCATTAGCAGGTTATTACACACTGAAATCAAACAGTTTTCAACTCAAAACTTTATTCTAGGTGATGTTACATTTGCACATAGGACCCCTTGTTGGAAAGGAGCTTCTGAACTCTCTCGTCCATTGAATTTGTCAGGTTTTGGATGGTTTCTGCTTCAATTGTTTTGCATGAGGACAGAATACCCTCCCAGAGCTGTTGCTTAGATGTGAACTGCCTCCTGTCATCATAGACACTCCTTTTGATGATGCTCCAGAGGTTCTCAATGGGGTTGAGGTCAGGGGAGCATGGGGGTCACACCATAAGTTTGTCCTCTTTTATGCCCATAGCAGCCAGAGATGCAGATGTGTTATGTGCAGCATGAGACGGGGCTAGTAAAGCTCCACAAGCTCCGCTCTGTTGGTTGCTGTCATCTGCTTGCAGCGCCATTCACAGATCCTGATCTCGCGGTGGTGGGTCACGTGATCAGGTTAGTTGCGCATACCGCCGAGATGGACGCCCAGCTTCACCAACACTCCCGGCAGCGTTCCGGAGGGGTTAGGGCAGCGCAGCTTGGAAACCAGGGTAGTAACTCTTAGTTAACTTCATCCCAATAATGGGGATATTATTTCTATATATATTTGTTTTTTTTTGTTGATTTTTTTACCCATTTTACCACCCATTTGTTCCTTATTATTATTATTTTGTATAGTCATCGGATGACAGCCAATATTTCGGAATTCCTTTACAACGAGGGAATAAAAAGCATCTAAATTACTACCTGGATGTTGAACCGGATTAAACTTGGATTGTAAAAAAAAAGGAGAGAACAGGGCGCAATGGGTGACTCAGTAATGCAATTTGTAGAGGGGTGTGGGAATGGCTACTAACCTTATGGAGTTGTGCACCTCTGCACAACCCCAGTGTAAAGCTCCACAAGCTCCGCTCTGTTGGTTGCTGTCATCTGCTTGCAGCGCCGTTCACAGATCCTGATCTCGCGGTGGTGGGTCACGTGATCAGGTTAGTTGCGCATACCGCCGAGATGGACGCCCAGCTTCACCAACACTCCCGGCAGCGTTCCGGAGGGGTTAGGGCGGCGCAGCTTGGAAACCAGGGTAGTAACTCTTAGTTAACTTCATCCCACAGGTGGTTGAATGTTAGAACTCTCCTGTTAGTTTTTTTCTATCTTGCTGGTCACATGACCTTTTTTGCCTATTTAATCCTGCTCCGCCCTCCTGGCCTTGCTGGACTTCATTGTAATTTCTACTCTTAAGCTAGCCAGGTGCTTTGTTACCTTTCTCAGTCAGTTTAGCTAGGTCTTTTGACCTCTATGTTCTATGTTGTTTGTTTGTCTTTTTACTGCTATAATTTCTGCTAGGAGGTGTCCAACTTTATCCCAGTCCCTAGTTCTTGTAGGGACCCCTCCCTCACATCTATAGGTCTTCGTTCAGACTAGCCGAGGACTTTAGCGGGTCTGATCGCAGGATCAGGTTCCCCGTTACATCGTAGGGATCTAGCTTAGTTCTATTGTAGGGACAGATCTCCTGTTTTTCCTTAGTGCTTGTAGCCTATCATAACATTGAACAAGTAAATAAAGGCAGCTCTACCGCACCCCAACTAGGGGGAAAAGACAATCAGTGAGTGTGAACAACGGTATCAGAGCGCCAATAACAGGGCAAAAATTAATTAAAATGACTGATTTATTAATACACACAACGCGTTTCGGTGGACAAAGCCACCTTCATCAGGTGTGACAAGCAGCAAACAAACGATCCTTATATACATTTAACCAGGTATACAATTACTTCAGAGGGGCGCCGTTAAATACAGAGTGATACCTCTATATTAACCCCTTGAGTTCATTTATGCCCAATAGAGTAAACAGGATTTTTATAAATTATTACCTAATGAAACATATAGGGTTCTCCTAAATAGGATTCGCAGTATAAGAACTTGCGAATCCTATAATCATAATACTTAATAGGATATATTGTCATCTACCACCCTATATTTTATATTATAAAAAAATTACATACAACATAGAACAATATGTGAATATAAAAATTACAATCACCAGATATAGGTAGGGGAAAAGGGGTAGGAGAGGAACCAAAAGCTCCCTTACTGATTCTATCTTTACAATTAGGAAAATATAATAACGGAAAAAAAAATTGTTATTTTTATTTTTTGTAAAAATTATATAATGAAATTGCTAAAATATAAAAACAATTTGTTTAAAAAGTTGTCTTCTCTATATTAAGGTTCAAACCTTCAGGAGACAAGGTTCCCATTTTGAAAATCCAATAATTTTCGCGTGTAATAAAGCGATTTAATCTATCACGATACGTATCAACTATATGATCAATCATAGTTAGCTTTAGATTATTAGGATTTTTCTGATGTTCTTTTAAGAAATGATTAGAAACGCTATGTAAAGGAAAGCCGTGTCTAATATTTTGGTGCTGTTTCTTTAGTCTGGAGGGCATCTCCTGGATAGTGCGGCCAATGTATTGCCGGCCGCGGGTGCATCGGAGCAGATATATCACATATGAGGACTGACATGTAAGTCTAAAGCAGATGGGATATATCTCTCCAGTGACCGCACAGACAAATGTTTTAGCTCCGTTATCAATGGAATGACAGCATAAGCATTTAGGAACATTACATTTATAACATCCATTGCTACTACTAGGAGCTACATTTAAATGGTTAAGTCTTCTACCAATAGTTGTGTTGCTGGGGGCTATATAGTTTCCTAGATTTTTACTCTTCCGATATATGACATGGGGAAATTCCGGTAAATGACCAGTCAATACCAGATCATTCCTTAAAATGAACCAGTATTTTTTTAATAAACTGGATAACACTTGCGTAGGTTTACCATAGGTAGTAATCAGATTTAAACTGAAATCATCACTTGGTTCTTGACTGGTATTCTTAGATTTATTGATACACAAGTTCTGTGATAAGGATCTAGTTTTGGAGAAAGCATCCTTTAATAATTTCTGCGGGTATCCCTTAGCTCTAAAGCGTTTTTTTGTAAAACCTTAGATTCCAGAAAAAAATCCGAATCATGTGTACAATTTTTACAGGTCTCATGGCAATCCTGCCCCCAACGGAGCAACTCACCGGATTGCCAGTTCAGAACGGGTCCATGTCTCTGTAGCCAGGGTAGACCTAGCAAAAGGGGGTGAGAGAGTCTGGATAGCCCATGGAAGGAGATCCTCTCTGAGTGCAGCATTCCCACCTGCAGAGTTACGGCCTCTGTGACGAGCAAGATGGTCACCGGAAGGAGTCTTCCATCCACGGAAGCGACTGCCAATGGTTCAGCCAGAGGTTTCGTAGGAATCTGATACTTCTCTACAAGTGACTGGGATATGAGATTCCCAGCGGCTCCGGAATCCAGATGGGCGGTTTCGAAGAAGCGGTTCTCTCCAGAGGAAATAGAAACGGATAAAGTCAGGGATGGAGAGGATTTACTTTTGCCTAGGACGATCTCTCCGAGCAGTCCTAGACACTGGAGTTTCCCGGCTTCACCGGGCAGGAACGGATCAGGTGCTCCTTACTACCACAGTAGAAACAGCTCCCCTCGGCTCGGCGTGTCTCTTGGCGAGATTTGACCATCTTGGTCTGGTCGATCTGCATAGGTTCGGGCGAGCGTGCCCAGGGAGCTGCTGATTGGGAAGCCAGTTTCTGGAAAGCAGGAGCAAGACGAGGAAATCTTCTCTCCCGGGTAGTCTCCTTAGCACGTTCTAGGAAATGGAGGTCCATTCGGGTTGTAGCCACACCAGGTCATCCAGGGTGGTAGGAACGTCCCGGCCAGCTAACTTGTCCTTAATCCGACCGGAAAGGCCCTCCCAAGAAGGTGGACACCAGGGCCTCGTTGTCCCAGGCAAGCTCAGAAGCGAGGGTACGGAACCGTATGGCATACTGGGCTATGGTGCGACTCCCTTGGCGGAGACGGAGCAATGAGGAGGCAGTAGAGATCCTTCCTCCTGGTTCATCGAAGACCTCCCGAAAGCAGTGAGGAAGGCCGGAAGATCGGACACCAGGGAATCCCCTCTCTCCCATAGAGGGTTTAGCCATGCCAATGCTTCCCCGGTGAGGTGAGACATAATGAACGCCACCTTGGCCCGGTCGGAGGGAAACTGATGTGGCAGAAGTTCAAAGTGCAGCGTGCACTGGTTCAGAAAGCCCCGACATAGGACGGAGTCACCTCCAAAACGAGGAGGCGCAGAAAGCCGGGGTCCTAAGCTGGATGCCGTGGTATTGGTAGGTAGCGGTGCTGCCGGGCGGGTGTCGCTCGACTTGAGGCGGACACAGGTGGGACAGGCAGCGTGTCCAGGCGAGTGTTGACAGACCGCAGGTAGGTCAGGATGGTTTCCTGTTGGGATCTCTGACGTGAAACCTCCTGGTACAGGTCAGCAAGCGAAGGAGCCTGGGGGCCACCGGGTTCCATGGCCCGTGCAAACTGTTACGGATCCGGGTGGTGGAACCTCTGTGCTGCGGTGCAAGGAGGGACCAGAGGGGCGTAACTAGGTATCAACTCGGACCGACTAAGGCCGTACGGCGGCTCAATCGACTCCGTGACCAGGGAAGGACCGAGTAGAGGGACCAGGTGCTACTCTGGGGACCGACCTTGTATGAGAGCAGGTGACTCCCACGGGTCAGAGGGCAGGGACTGACCGGTACAGCAGATGAGCACGGCAGGCAGGCTGACGGGTGATCCGGGCAGACGGACTGGCAGGCACGGCAGGTAACAAGCAGGAGCCTCCAGGTAGGCAGGCTGGTAGGCACGGCTGGTAACAGGCAGGTGCTTCAAGGTAAGCGGGCTGGCAGACATGGCAGGTAACAGGCAGGAGCCTCCAGGTAGGCTGGCTGGTAGGCACGGCAGGTAACAGGCAGGTGCTTCTAGGTAAGCGAGCTGGCAGGCACGGCAGGTAACAGGCAGGAGCCTCCAGGTAGGCTGGCAGGTAGGCACGGCAGGTAACGGGCAAGTGCTTCCAGGTAAGCAGGCGGACAGAGCCCATAGACAGACTGGCGGACTGGACTGTAGACAGACTGTCGGGCTGGCGAGTAGACAAGCAGACGGACTGGACTTGTAGTTAGGCAGGACTTGTAGTCTGGCTGGCGGGCTGGACTTGTAGTCAGGCTGGCGGACTGGACTAGTAGTCTGGCTGGCGGGCTGGACTTGTAGTCTGGCTAGCAGCGGGACCTGAGGGCTGAAGCAGAGTATCACACACAAAGCTACAACCTTGCACGGGCACCTCCATATTGGAGGAGGTGCCTTTTATAGGGGAAGTCCTCCGGGCATTGGCCGGGGACTTTTTAGGACGGCGCGCGCGGCCCCTTTAAGAGGGAGGGAGCGCGTGCGCACCCTAAGCGCAGAGACGGGGAGGCTGCATGCACCAGCAGCAGCTGCAGGGAGGCCAGAAGACGCTGGAGCAGGACCGCAGCAGTAAGTGGGACGGTGTCTCTGCCGGGCAGGAGGCAGAGACGCCAATGCAACAGCAGGCAATCCCCGCGAGGATTTTTTGGCCGCGAAGCATATGGGGCGGAGACTCGAGCATCCGCGATACTCAGTACCTACCCAAGTACCCAATGCAAACTCAAGTAGCAAGCACTTGCGCTCAACACTAGTCGCCATATCGTCATCTTTTTTTTTTTTTACTTCTGAAAAAAATCCCAACCCTAACCCAAGAGTTTATTTTTTACACTGTTCCTAGTGCGGTATAAGTGATTAGACGTCTTTATTCTTCGGGTCGGTGCGATTACAGCGATACCAGAATCATATTGGGCTTTTATGACTGACAGCTGTCAGATACTAAAAGACGCATTTTTTGTAAAATCTAGTTTTTGCATCGCCATATTTTGAGAGCTATAATTTTTCCATATTTTGGCCAACAGAGTCATGTGATGGCTTGTTTTTTTGCGGGATGAGTTGACGTTTTTATTGGTGCCATTTTCAGGCACGTAACATTTTTTGATCGCTTTCTATTCCGATTTTTGGGAGGCAGAATAAACAAAAACCAACAATTCAGGAATTGTTTTTTTTTTCTTTTATTCTGCTCCGCGTGTGGTAAAATTGATAAGGTAGCTTTATTCTTTGGGTCAGTACGTTTACAGCGGTACCACATTTATATAATTTTTCTGTGTTTTGGCGCTTTTACACAATAAAAGCTATTTTATAGAAAAAAATATTTTTTTGCATCGCTTTATTCTGAGAGCTATAACTTTTTTATTTATCGGCTGATGGAGCTGTATGGCGGCTTGTTTTTCTGCGGGACAAGATGACGTTTTCAGCGGTACCATTTTTATTTATATTCATCTTTTTGATTGCATGTTATTCCATTTTTTGTTTGGCGGTATGGTGATAAAGCATTGTTTTTTGCTTCGTAATTCTTTTTTTTTTTTACC
Source organism: Phyllobates terribilis (assembly GCF_046119375.1). Lineage (NCBI taxonomy): Eukaryota > Metazoa > Chordata > Amphibia > Anura > Dendrobatidae > Phyllobates > Phyllobates terribilis. The sequence continues at coordinate 90,006,516 of NW_027362772.1, forward strand.
GTGTTCACTGAAGGGGTTAACTAGTGGGACAGTTTTATAGGTCAGGTCATTCCGGACGCGGTGATACCAAATATGTGTACTTTTATTGTTTTTTTTTTTTCATAATAATATTTATTGATGGGTACATTATATTTTTATTTTTGATGGATTATTATTATTATTATTTTTTTTTTTTATATTTTTACAATTTTTTTTTTTTTTTTTTTCACTTTCTGATACTTTTTTTTACTTTTATACTTTGTCGCACTATGGGACTTTCACTTTTTTTTATTCTGACAGCCTGTATAGCACAGGAATGCAGCACCATCCCTGTGCTATACAGGCTGTCAGCGCTGCACACGCACGGAGAAGATCGTTTGGTCATGCACTGCGCATGACCAAACTATCTTACTGCTGTCTGGTGACCCAGATGTTGTTATAACGACATCGGGTCATCATGGCAACATCCGGGAAGCCGCGGCAGACAGTGCTGGAGGCCGGAAGAGGAGGTGAGTATACGATCACCTCCCCTTGGCACCGCAATGCTGCGATCGACTTCAATCGCAGCATTGTGGGGGTTAATGTGCCAGGAGCAGTGCGGGCGCGATCCCCATGACATACTATTCCTTACCTGGCTCTTAAAGCCCAGGGCGCAGGTACAGAATAGTACGTCATGGGCTTTAAAGGGGTTAATAACACCACGAGAAAAAAGAAGGAGCATAATTCTGTAAGATTCATTTCCACATACAATTCTAAGTGGAATACCATTCGCCAAATACTTGGGAGACACTGGGATGTATTGAAGACGGACTCCACGTTAGCCGTGACCTTATCAGACAGACCTAAATTAACAGCTAGGAGGAATAAGAACATCAGGGACAGACTAGTCAGAAGTCACTATTGGCCGACACTGTTCTCTTGTTCGTATCCAGTGGCCCCAGATGGGGTTTCTTCCCATGCGGCGATTGCTTACCATGTAAGAATATGGTGAGGGCACGTGAATTCCATTCATGTGATGGGAAGAAACAGTTTCAGATTACTCATCATATTTCCTGTAGTTCTACACACGTAATTTACTAGGCTACGTGTGCATGCAATCTAATTTACGTGGGACTCACTTCTCGTGAGTTACGGGTCCGAACAAGGGAACATGCGCGAGATATTCTGGCCGCGAGAGAAGCCTTAGACCCCACTGGATTGAAACCATTACCGAGACATTTTAGATCTTTTCACAAATGTGACCCTACCTCATTTAGAGTACGAGGCATAGATCAGCTTCGCTGCGGCATTAGGGGTGGTGATCTAAAACGTCTTTTGGCCCAAATGGATTGTCGCTGGATTGTGACATTAGATTCCATGACACCGAACGGATTGAACGAGAAATTAAGCTTCTCCCCCTTTATTTAGGGTCTTTCCCCTGTTTCTGTTTGGTACCTTTTTATTTTGATTTTAATTTGTCCTTTTTCCTTTGTTCATATTTTAGTCATCCATGCTCCTTAGGTGAATACGTTGCCTCCTGTTGGGATAAACATCTTTTTGGAACCTGTTCGATCCCCTTGTGAACGTCTTCAAGTCTCAAAGTACTATAACAACGGATGCAACCCAACATGAAGATGAATGTGCTATCAACAGCACATTATGATATGAAGTGTATATATGTGGGAGTTTTTGGTACCGGACTTTATATTGTAACCACATATTGTTTTTGTGCATATAAATTGGGCAGCGTCGTATACGAGGGGGGATTTATTGTAGGATATCTGAGGTTGATAAGTGAAGATACATATATATTTTTTGGATATTTGTACATTGTCATCCTATAAATAATTTTTCATTCTGTATCCTCTACGTAGTAAGGGAAATAGGTGCAATTGATTGAGGTTGGTGGTGATACAGATGAGACATGAATTTCTTTAAAACAGACAAATAAGATATATGTTTTACGTTGATTATTACAGTGAAGATGGAATGGATCTCAGCTGGTATTATTATTATTATTTGCCTCACTAACCTGTATCAAAATAACTCTCCCCTCCTTCTTTTCCCTTCCTTCCCCTTAGTCCATTCACTTTTAAGGTCGGCATATTGGGAGTAGACGGGCATGGGGGGTGTGGGTCACGCTGTTGCAGGACCCCAACATGAAGGCGCTGGATGTGCGCATGTGCCCCAGTATTCTGTCACTGTTGCGCGATCTCCGAGGTTCGCGCGATGCGCGCGCACAACGGGTCATGTGATGTGCACTCCCTGACCTGTGTGTGGCGCCGCGGTGACCCAGAATGCCGTGCTTTACACAGTGGGAGCTGGGACGCATGCGCCGAGACATTGAGCGTGGCAATCACAGGTGGCAGCTGTGGAGTTCATTTATAAGGAGCAACACTATCATGTACACATTAGGCTACTTTACTTCCCTTGAAAAAGGTGTCTGTTGGCACCGAAACGTGCGTTGGGACGGGACAAGATCTTTGGCGTGGAAGCTAGCTATATACTATACTATATATTTATAATTGATTGATCATTCTATATCCACAGTCTGATGTTATTTTATTGTGTTGGGGGAGAGGACATTTATGTGTAACATGGTCTCTGGATGAATCTATTAACGTGGCCTTATAATTATAACTATGTGAATCTTGGTGCTGGCCAATTTGTCCTGCATAACGCAAACATGTTTTCACATGGATATGCATTGTGACAGTGAGACCATGGCCTCTGAGGTTATTATGGGCATAAAATGTCATCCTTTTTCCTCTTTAACCATTATGTAATAGCAATGTATTACCTATGAGTCTTCCAACAAGCCTACTTTAGTTGTGAGCATTACTGATACCTCTGTATTATTTTGTCGGAATTTTCCCTTTATTTGGGCTTATGCTATTGAGCATGGCTCACTAATATGTCTTTTAAAAATGGTTGTCTAATAATTAATAAAATCATGTTTTGTTTAATATACGCATCCTTGACCTCCTATGACTCTTAGTGGTTCTCTGTAGGACTTCTGGACATAGTCACTTCTGAGCATGCCAATATCTGTTTTTAATTTGGCATACTCCTGTGCATCCTGTAGAGCCAGGTCATAGTAGGCCTTTTGGGGTTCATCTGTCAAATAGGGGTCCAGCACCTCCGCCCACTGCTCTGGCGGCAGTCTTTCCCGGTCTGCCACACTTTTGAATAGTCAGAAACGCCTCAACATCATCCCCTGGGGTCTTTTGCATCGCATGCCAACACCACCTAGACTTGGGGCAGGGGCGGTTTCCCGGCTGCAGATCTCCCCTGCTAGGAGATCTATCTTCTGTTGCTGCTGTTGGATCTGCTGCATAAGGAGTTTATTGGTCACTTGTTGGCTCTGCTGCTGCTGCTCTCGTTGCTGTTGTAGAAGCTCCCTGTGCTGCATGTTCTGTAGGCTCTGCTGCTGCTGCTCTCGTTGCTGTTGTAGAAGCTCCCTTTGCTGCATGTTCTGTTGGCTCTGCTGCTGCTGCTCTCGTTGCTGTTGTAGAAGCTCCCTGTGCTGCATGTTCTGTTGGCTCTGCTGCTGCTGCTCTCGTTGCTGTTGTAGAAGCTCCCTGTGCTACATGTTCTGTTGGCTCTGCTGCTGCTGCTCTCGTTGCTGTTGTAGAAGCTCCCTGTGCTGCATGTTCTGTTGGCTCTGCTGCTGCTGCTCTCGTTGCTGTTGTAGAAGCTCCCTGTGCTGCATGTTCTGTTGGCTCTGCTGCTGCTGCTCTCGTTGCTGTTGTAGAAGCTCCCTGTGCTACATGTTCTGTTGGCTCTGCTGCTGCTGCTCTCGTTGCTGTTGTAGAAGCTCCCTGTGCTGCATGTTCTGTTGGCTCAGCTGCTGCTGCTCTCGTTGCTGTTGTAGAAGCTCCCTGTGCTGCATGTTCTGTTGGCTCGGCTGCTGCTGCTTTCTTTGCTGTTGTAGAAGCTCCCTGTACTGCATGTTCTGTTGGCTCTGCTGCTGCTCTCGTTGCTGTTGTAGAAGCTCCCTGTGCTGCATGTTCTGTTGGCTCTGCTGCTGCTCTCGTTGCTGTTGTAGAAGCTCCCTGTGCTGCATGTTCTGTTGGCTCGGCTGCTGCTGCTCTCGTTGCTGTTGTAGAAGCTCCCTGTGCTGCATGTTCTGTTGACTCGGCTGCTGCTGCTTTCTTTGCTGTTGTAGAAGCTCCCTGTGCTGCATGTTCTGTTGGCTCAGCTGCTGCTGCTCTCGTTGCTGTTGTAGAAGCTCCCTGTGCTGCATGTTCTGTTGGCTCGGCTGCTGCTGCTTTCTTTGCTGTTGTAGAAGCTCCCTGTACTGCATGTTCTGTTGGCTCTGCTGCTGCTCTCGTTGCTGTTGTAGAAGCTCCCTGTGCTGCATGTTCTGTTGGCTCTGCTGCTGCTGCTCTCGTTGCTGTTGTAGAAGCTCCCTGTGCTGCATGTTCTGTTGTCTCAGCTGCTGCTGCTCTCGTTGCTGTTGTAGAAGCTCCCTGTGCTGCATGTTCTGTTGGCTCGGCTGCTGCTGCTGCTTTCTTTGCTGTTGTAGAAGCTCCCTGTACTGCATGTTCTGTTGGCTCTGCTGCTGCTCTCGTTGCTGTTGTAGAAGCTCCCTGTGCTGCATGTTCTGTTGGCTCTGCTGCTGCTGCTCTCGTTGCTGTTGTAGAAGCTCCCTGTGCTGCATGTTCTGTTGGCTCGGCTGCTGCTGCTCTCGTTGCTGTTGTAGAAGCTCCCTGTGCTGCATGTTCTGTTGGCTCTGCTGCTGCTGATCTCTTTGCTGTTGTAGAAGCTCCCTGTGCTACATGTTCTGTTGGCTCTGCTGCTGCTGCTCTCGTTGCTGTTGTAGAAGCTCCCTGTGCTACATGTTCTGTTGGCTCTGCTGCTGTTGCTCTCGTTGCTGTTGTAGAAGCTCCCTGTGCTGCATGTTCTGTTGGCTCGGCTGCTGCTGCTCTCGTTGCTGTTGTAGAAGTTCCCTGTGCTACATGTTCTGTTGGCTCGGCTGCTGCTGCTCTCTTTGCTGTTGCAGAAGCTCCCTGTGCTACATGTTTTGTTGGCTCTGCTGCTGTTGCTCTCGTTGCTGTTGTAGAAGCTCCCTGTGCTGAATGTTCTGTTGGCTCTGCAAGTGCTGCTGATGTTGCTGTTGTTGGCTCTGGAGCAAGTGCTTGAGGAGCTCCTCCATGCTTCTGGACATCTATGGCTGGCTGGCGGCCTTTACCCCGGACATCCACCGATCTCTGTGGCAGGTACACGGTTCCTGGAATTTTGCCCGCATTCTCTACCAACTGTGGCAAGAAAACTCATTCGGCTGCAGTCGTAAGTAGACACAGAAACGGTTTCGTCTGCAGGTATATTTTTTTAGCATAAAGCACTGCAAACTTCAGCAAAACAAACTCAGCGTTGCCGGCATAAAAGGTTTAACAAAAGACAAATGGTAACACAGTCCATATGTGTGCAGGTTTGCCTGCACACAATTTGCAGCACCTTCAACTCCTCTCTAAGCTGAAGTTCCACAGCCTGCAGACTTGTCTCTCCAAACTCAAAACAACAGAAAAAAACAGGGACTGAGCATTTAACCTTGCTTAGCCACACCCTGAGGGGGAGGTATGGTGAATGACTCCCTCCCATCTTTATATCATTCACACAAAACCACTCTTCACAATGGTGATTTAACCCCCCCCAACATATAACATGCTGGAGAAAAGTTTTAGGTGCAGTTCACTAAGGCTAGTAGCCGTAGTGAAGCATACCTCCCCTCACATATAACACCAGTGACTCCGTCACAATATATATATGTATGTATGTATATATATATATATATATATATATGTATGTATGTATGTATGTATATATATATATATATATATATATATATATATATATATATATACACACTGCTCAAAAAAATAAAGGGAACACTCAAATAACCCATCCTACATCTGAATGAATGAAATATTCTCATTGAATATTTTGTTCTGTACAAAGTTGAATGTGCTGACAACAAAATCACACAAAAATCATCAATGGAAATCAAATTTATTAACCAATGGAGGCCTGGATTTGGAGTCACCCCCAAAATTAAAGTTGAAAACACACTACAGGCTGATCCAACTTTGATGTAATGTCTTTAAAACAAGTCAAAATGAATCTCAGTATTGTGTGTGGCCTCCACGTGCCTGTATGACCTCCCTACAACGCCTGGGCATGCTCCTGATGAGGTTGCGGATGGTCTCCTGTGGGATCTCCTCCCAGACCTGGACTAAAGCATCCGCCAACTCCTGGACAGTCTGTGGTGCAAAGTGACGTTGGTGGATGGAGCAAGACATGATGTCCCAGATGTGCTCAATCGGATTCAGGTCTGGGGAACGGACGGGCCAGTCCATAGCTTCAATGCCTTCATCATGCAGGAGCTGCTGACACACTCCAGCCACATGAGGTCTGGCATTGTCCTGCATTAGGAGGAACCAAGGGCCAACCGCACCAGCATATGGTCTCACAAGGGGTCTGAGGATCTCATCTCGGTACCTAATGGCAGTCAGGCTACCTCTGGCGAGCACATGGAGGGCTGTGCGGCCTCCAAAGAAATGCCACCCCACACCATTACTGACCCACTGCCAAACCGGTCATGCTGAAGGATGTTGCAGGCAGCAGATCGCTCTCCACGGCGTCTCCAGACTCTGTCACGTCTGTCACATGTGCTCAGTGTGAATCTGCTTTCATCTGTGAAGAGCACAGGGCGCCAGTGGCGACTTTGCCAATCCTGGTGTTCTGTGGCAAATGCCAAGCATCCTGCACGGTGTTGGGCTGTGAGCACAACCCCCATCTGTGGTCGTCAGGTCCACACACCACCCTGATGGAGTCGGTTTCTAACCATTTGTGCAGACACATGCACATTTGTGGCCTGCTGGAGGTCATTTTGCAGGGCTCTGGCAGTGCTCCTCCTTGCACAAAGGCGGAGGTAGCGGTCCTGCTGCTGGGTTGTTGCCCTCCTACGGCCCCCTCCACGTCTCCTGGTGTACTGGCCTGTCTCCTGGTAGCGCCTCCAGCCTCTGGACACTACGCTGACAGACACCGCAAACCTCCTTGCCACAGCTCGCATTGATGTGCCATCCTGGATGAGCTGCACTACCTGAGCAACTTCTGTGGGTTGTAGAGTCCGTCTCATGCTACCACGAGTGTGAAAGCACAACCAACATTCAAAAGTGACCAAAACATCAGTCAGAAAGCATTGGTACTGAGATGTGGTCTGTGGTCCCCACCTGCAGAACCACTCCTTTATTGAGAGTGTCTTGATAATTGCCAATAATTTCCATCTATTGTCTATTCCATTTGCACAACAGCATGTGAAATTGATTGTCAATCAGTGTTGCTTCCTAAGTGGACAGTTTGATTTACTTGGAGTAATATTCTGTTGTGTTCCCTTTATTTCTTTGAGCAGTGTGTATATATATATATATATATATACACATACACACTAGCTTTAGAAATGTAATGATTTCATGGCTTTTTAAAGCTTTTTTTGCGTCAATGGAGTAGACATCAAAAGTTGCACATGATTTTTTTTTTTACACTAACATTTTTATGTATTTTTATGCCAACAAATTTGGCAAAATTATTTTTTTTGTGATTAATAATACTTTCATTTTTATTATTTCAGAGGCACTTAGTCAGGACAGGAGGCAGGTAACCCACACTTTAAACGCTTACTCTCTTTCAACTACAGTCATGGCCAAAAGTTTTGAGAATGACACCAAAATGATATTTTCAGATGATCTGCTGGCCTCTGGTTTTTATTAGTGTTTGTCTGATGTTTATATCACATACAGAAATATAATTGCAATCATATTATGAGTACCAATAGGTTATATTGACAGTTAGAATGAGTTAATGCAGCAAGTCAATATTTGCAGTGTTGCCCCTTCTTCTTCAAGACCTCTGTAATTCTCCCTGGCATGCTCTCAATCAACTTTTGTACCAAATCCTGACTGATAGCAGTCCATTCTTGCATAATCAATGCTTGCATTTTGCCAGAATTTGTTGGTTTTTGTTTGTCCACCCGTCTCTTGATGATTGACCACAAGTTCTCAATGGGATTAAGATCTGGGGAGTTTCCAGGCCATGGACCCAAAATCTCTGTTTTGTTCCATGAGCCATTTAGTTATCACCTTTGCTTTATGGTAAGGTGCTCCATCATGCTGGAAAAGGCATTTTTGGGCGCCAAACTGCTCTTAGACGGTTGGGAGAAGTTGCTCTTGGAGGACATTCTGGTACCATTCTTTATTCATGGCTGTGTTTTTAGGCAAGACTGTGAGTGAGCCGATTCCCTTGGCTGAGAAGCAACCCCACACATGAATGGTTTCAGGATGCTTTACAGTTGGCATGAGACAAGACTGGTGGTAGCGCTCACCTCTTCTTCTCCGAATAAGCTGTTTTCCAGATGTCCCAAACAATCGAAAAGGGGATTCATCAGAGAAAATGACTTTGCCTCAGTCCTCAGCAGTCCACTCCCTGTACCTTTTGCAGAATATCAGTCGGTCCCTGATGTTTTTTCTGGAGAGAAGTGGCTTCTTTGCTGCCCTCCTTGAAACCAGCCCTTGCTCAAAGAGTCTCCGCCTCACAGTGCGTGCAGAAGCACTCACACCAGCCTGCTGCCATTCCTGAGCAAGCTCGGCACTGCTGGTAGTCCGATCCCGCAGCTGAAACAGTTTTAAGATACGGTCCTGGCGCTTGCTGGTCTTTCTTGGGCGCCCTGGAGCCTTTTTGACAACAATGGAAGCTCTCTCCTTGAAGTTCTTGATGATGCGATAGATTGTTGACTGAGGTGCAATCTTTGTAGCTGCGATACTCTTCCCTGTTAGGCCATTTTTGTGCAGTGCAATGATGGCTGCACGTGTTTCTTTAGAGATAACCATGGTTAACTGAAGAGAAACAATGATACCAAGAACCAGCCTCCTTTTAAAGTGTCCAGTGATGTCATTCTTACTTAATCATGACTGATTGATCGCCAGCCCTGTCCTCATCAACACCCACACCTGTGTTAATGGATCAATCACTAAAACGATGTTAGCTGCTCCTTTTAAGGCAGGACTGCAATGATGTTGAAATGTGTTTTGGGGGTTAAAGTTCATTTTCTGGGCAAATATTGACTTTGCAAGTACAGTAATTGCTGTTAAGCTGATCACTCTTTGACATTCAGGAGTATATGCAAATTGCCATTACAAAAAATGAAGCAGTAAACTTTGGAAAAATTACTATTTGTCTCATTCTCAATACTTTTGGCCATGACTGTATGTTTTTGTTAGCTTTCACCTTTTCCCCTATAGTCCTCCACTTTCTACTAACCCCTCTCACCCCAACACATGAAGGAACTCTTCATCTCTCCCTCCATCCTCCCCATTCACCTCACCTCCTTCTCAGAACTATTCATCAACATTCAATCCTGTATCTCCAAACACAGAGAGCCACCCCATGCCCTCTCCTACTCCCACCTGCTAACACTTTCTCTGCTCCTCCTCACTGCCGGCGACATCTCTCCAAATCCTGGCCCTCCTCACCACATCCCCACAGTCACTTCTACCTCCTATCCACGACCTACCTAAAACTCTCGCAGCCTTTCTAACCTCATACCCATCCACCTAATCCCCACTTCCCCACTTGCACTAACAGGAGCTCTAGGGAAAGCTAGCTCCGTCTGCAACAAACTTTCCTACATTCATGACCTTTTCATTACTACCAAACTTTCATTCTTCGCCATCACCGAAACCTGGCTCACCCCCTCTGACACAGCCTCCCCAGCCGCACTTTCGTATGGCAGATTCCATCTTTCCCACATCCCCCGCCCCCCGCCCCAATGGCAAACATGGTGGAAGCAAAGGTTTTCTCCTGTCAGATAACTGCGCCTTCACCGAAATCCCACTGCCGCCCTCTGTTTCACTCCCATCTTTTGAGGTGCACTGTGTGCGCATCTACTCCCCCTAAAATCTCCAACGGGCCGTCATTTACCGACCCCCAGGGCAAGCCACCACCTTCTTAGACCACTTCACCACCTGGCTGCTTCACTTCCTTCCCACTGACATCCCCACTATCATAATGGGTTACTGCAACATCCCCATCGACACTTCCCACTCATCTGTCTCTAAGCTCCTATCCCTCACTTCCTCCTTCGGCCTCTCTCAATGGTCTTACGCAGCCACTCAAAGATGGCCACACACTGGACCTAATCTTTACCCGCCTCTGTTCCCTATCTAACTTCCCTCTCCCTCTCTCAGACCACATCCTACTTACATTCTCTGCCATCTCCTCTCCAGGTCCACAATCCCCACTTTGCAAACTTGCACAACCTCGCAGAAACCTCAACCTACACTCACTCTCTGAATCCCTCCTCCCTCTTACAGACATAAATTCCTTACACGATGCAGTTGTTGCTGCTACTTTATATAACACCACAACAGCCGCAGCTCTCGATTCAGTCGCCCCTCTCACACATACCAAAGCTCGCACAATCAATAGGCAACCCTGGCACACCAACCTTACTAAAGAACTGCGACGGGCCTCCAGGGTTGCTGAGTGGAGATGGAAAAGGTCCCACTCCATCGCATTCAAACAATCCCTCACTATTTTCACGTCCACACTCACTGCAGCAAAACAAACCTACTTCTCATCTCTCATATGCTCCCTGTCTCACAACCCTAAACAGCTATTCAACCCAATTCAATTCAATTTCAACACTCTCCTCCATCCCCCAGCGTCTCCTCCCTCTCCTCTCATCTCAGCTGAAGACTTAGTGTCAATCTTCTGCTTGAAGAATGAGGCAATCAAAGCTTTTCCCTAAAGTCCCCACAGCCCCTCCTCATATCTACACAATCTTCCTCCCCCAAACCCCACTTCTCCACCACTACAGAAGACCAAGTCTCTTCCCTAACCTTACCACAGTCTTCAACCCAACCCTAACCCACTTCTTCAACCTGTCACTAATAACTGGTGTCTTCCTCTCATGTTTCAAACACGCCTCAATCACACCCATCCTCAAAAAGCCCTCCTTTGACCCATCCTCTCAGACCAGCTACAACCTCATATCCCTTCTCACCTATGCCTCAAAACTACTGGAACAACATGTCCACTCTGAACTGTCCTCCCACCTCTCCTCATGTTCCCTCTTCGACCGCTTACAATCTGGCTTCCGACCACATCACTCAAACTGCCCTGACCAAAGTCACCAATGACCTACTAACCGCCAAAACCAAGAGACTCTACTCTGTCCTCCAGGACCTGTCATCTGCCTTTGACACAGTCAACCATTCCCTCTTACTATAGACCCTCTCATCTCTTGGTATCATGGACTTGGCCCTATCTTGGATCTCCTCATACCTAACAGACAGGACTTTCAGCGTCTCCCACTCGCATACCACCTCCTCATCCCTCTGTCGGTGTCCCCAAGGTTAAGTTCTAGGACCTCTGCTCTTCTCCATCTACACCTTTGGCCTGGGGCAGCTCATAGAGTCTCACGGCTTTCAGTATCACCTCTATGCTGACGACACACAGATCTACCTCTCTGGACCCGATATCTCCTCCCTACTAACCAGAATCCCACAATGTCTGTCTGCTATCTCATCCTTCTCTGCCAGATTTCTAAAACTTAACATGGATAAAACAGAATTCATCATCTTTCCACCTTCTCATTCACCCCCCCCCCCCCCCCATCTGACCTATCCATCAACGTCAATGGCTGCCCACTCTCCCCAGTCCCGCAAGCTCACTGCCTCGGGGTAACCCTGGACTCGGACCTCTCCTTCAAACCACATATACAAGCGCTTTCCACTTCCTGCCGACTCCAACTCAAGAACATCTCCCGCATCCGCGCATTCCTCAGTATAGACTCTGCAAATACACTAGAGCATGCCCTCATCATCTCCCGCCTCGACTACTGCAACCTCCTGCTCTGTGGCCTCCCTTCCAACACTCTCGCCCCCCTCCAATCTAGAGAAAATAGCAAAAGGCAAAGGTACTCACCAGCCAAGGTTTCAAGAACAAATGCACACCAGGACACGGCCGGCCCCCTTTTGTTAGAAGGAGGTAACACAGGTGCAGAATGCTGATGAACAATCGCCCTCACCCACTCTCACTAGAGGGGTGACTGCCCAGCACTAAAACTGCACACGGATGAAACTTGCAGTAGGGTGCAATTCACACACTCGCGGCACCGTGCCTAGCCAGCATCCTATTACACGCCCCTACTATTCGACTAGGCGGGATGCCTGGCACCCTATCCGTGCATCGCAGAGTTGTGAAGCCCCAACTCACAAGGTCACCATTACTGGGCCTGGCCGTGCCCTGGCAGATAAAAAAAGTGCAAAAAATATCATATGAGGTATTAGTTGATATTTTGGCCAAAATACGTAAGCTCGCAACCCATCGTCAAGGGTCCTTACGGTTTTACGAGTCCTACTCTAACATTAAAAACAGACAGCATAGCCAGAACAATAGACAGAATTTTTAGAAAATAGCAAAAGGCAATGGTACACACCAGCCAAGGTTTCAAGAACAATCTATCCTAAACTTTGCTGCCCGACTAATCCACCTGTACCCCCGCTATTCCCCGGCCTCTCCCCTCCATCAATCCCTTCGCTGGCTCCCCATTGCCCAGAGAATCCAGTTCAAAACCCTAACCATGACATACAAAGCCATCCACAACCTGTATCCTCCATATATCTCTGACCTAGTCTCCCGCTACATACCTGCACGCAGCCTCCGATCCTCACAAGATCTCCTTCTCTACTCCCCTCTTCCCACAATCGCATACAAGATTTCTCCTGTGTATCCCCCCTACTCTGGAACTCTCTACCCCAACATATCAGACTCTAGACTACCACGGAAACCATCAAAAGAAACTTGAAGACCCACATCTTCGACAAGCCTACAACCTGCAGTAACCATCGCTCCACAAATAATGCTGCACGACCAGCTCTACCCTCACCTACTGTATCCTCACCCATTCCTCGGAGATTGTGAGCCATCGCGGGCAGCAGGGTCCTCGCTCCACCATACCGCTGCACGACCAGCTCTACCCTCACCTACTGTATCCTCACCCATTCCTCGGAGATTGTGAGCCCTCGCGGGCAGGGTCTTCTCGACTCTTGTACCAGCCACTGACTCGTTTTGTTAAGATTATTGTGTTTTTGCTAAGTATATCCCCTTTTTCACATCTAAAGCGCTATGGAATAAATGGCACTATAGTAATAAATAATAATATTGCTCTTTGAGTTTCTGCACAAAGCGCTTTTCAAGTTTGAGTTGCTGCACGTAGCTTCATGATTTCTGTGCAGCCAGTACTATTAGGGCTCATTCAGACGCCCATGTACATAGGTCCAATCTCAGTCCACAATTCATGGACTGGCTATGGGTCTCCGGACCATGATGGCTTCATAGATTTCTATGAGGCTGTCCTGCTCTGGTTGGGAGACCCATGGCCAGTCCATGCATTGTATTCTGAGATCGGACCGCTGTGCATGGACTCTGAATGAGCCTTATACAGATTACACGAAGGCTCCCACACACATAAAGCTAAAGTTGGCAGGATCAGCTAACAATCTGTATTCTGGCTTCCCTCCTCTCTCTTGATAATTGATGTCAGGGGAGAGAAGGATCCGGTGTATTGGAATTCCAGTAGTTGATCCTCTTCTCTCTGAAGATAAGCCGCCACCAGAGAAGTCTGACATCTGCTCTCTAATAGACAGCACAAGAACGTTTGGATAAGCACTCATGTATGTGAAAGTCAGGAGAGAGCCGTCAACCAAACAATTTTAGGATTGGGGGGATTTATGGGTCTTAAAGGATTTGTTAGTGAAAACAAGTGATCATTGATCCATGAGATCTGCAAGTGTCCGACCCCCATTGATCGGCAAAATGGGGGATTTTTATCCCTGTTACAGAATGGAGCATCAGGTTGGATGTCTGACCATTGCTCCATCATCCATGCAATCTATGTTGCTGCCGGAAAAAAACAGAGAGCAACGCTTGAGAGCCCTATAGGGCAACAATAGAGGTCAGACTGAGCATGTGCACTGCTGTTCAAAGAATGAAGGTCAGACTGAGCATGTGCACTGTTGCTCAAAGAATGGAGGTCAGACTGAGCATGTGCACTGCTGCTCAAAGAATAGAGGTCAGACTGAGCATGTGCACTAACCCTAACCCTCAATCCTTCAAAAGATTAACAGTGTAACAGTGCCACATTCTGCCAGATAGTGTAGGCGTTAAAGGGGTTGTCCAACAAAAACAAGTTCTCTCTACTCATACTTGATAGCCCAGGAGACGACAGGTAACAAAAGAACCAGCAGCAGTGAAAACACCGGCTGGAGCCCAGGAGAAAAGAAGCAGCAAGGGAGTAGGCAGCAGTGCAAACACCGGCTGGAGCCCAGGAGAAGAGAGGCCGCATGGGAGCCAGCAGCAGTACAAACACCGGCTGGAGCCCAGGGGTAGAGAGGCAGCAAGGGGGTCGGCAGCAGTGCAAACACCGGCTGGAGCCCAGGAGAAAAGAGGCAGCAAGGGAGTCCGCAGCAGTTCAAACACCGACTGGAGCCCAGGGGTAGAGAGGCAGCAAGGGGGTCGGCAGCAGTGCAAACACCGGCTGGAGCCCAGGAGAAGAGAGGCAGCAAGGGGTCCGGCAGCAGAGCAAACACCGGCTGGAGCCCAGGGGTAGAGAGGCAGCAAGGGGGTCGGCAGCAGTGCAAACACCGGCTGGAGCCCTGGAGAAGAGAGGCAGCAAGGGGGCCAGCAGCAGTGCAAACACCGGCTGGAGCCCAGGGGTAGAGAGGCAGAAAGGGAGTCCGCAGCAGTTCAAACACCGACTGGAGCCCAGGGGTAGAGAGGCAGTAAGGGGGTCGGCAGCAGTGCAAACACCGGCTGGAGCCCAGGGGTAGAGAGGCAGCAAGGGGGTCGGCAGCAGTGCAAACACCGGCTGGAGCCCAGGGGTAGAGAGGCAGCAAGGGGGTCAGCAGCAGTGCAAACACCGGCTGGAGCCCAGGGGTAGAGAGGCAGCAAGAGGGCCGGCAGCAGTGCAAACACCGGCTGGAGCCCAGGGGTAGAGAGGCAGCAAGGGGATTTTTGGAGGAATTATACTCACCAGACGCAGGCAGCGTCGCCCTTCAGAGATCTCACACGGATTGTGCGGGCACCAGTTACTTATTCCAATCTGTGAAGTGTCTATTTGCCCGGTGCGATGCCCATAACCCGTTTGGGCCAAGCTGGAGTGACTTTCGTTAGATGTGGGCCCCTGATCTGTGCGTCTTCAGTGGCCCAGAGTCATTGAACCCTTTTAATAGCCCCCTTCAGTGCCCACTTTGATGCCCATTTTTGTGCCAGTTTTCTGACTCTTTTAGCCGCTTTTAAGTGTATTCACGTCAGTGCACCTCCTCGCATTGTATTTTATTATTGTAGTTTTTTTATTTTTTGTAATTAAACCTGTAAAAAAACAGAAAAAAATAAAGAAAACGCCGAATAAGAAAGCAACTTCAGCATTGGTTCCAGCAGAGAGGCCATACACGATGCCTGACCCCTGGGCCCAGCAGGCTGAAACCGAGCAGCACAGGGTCCGGGGAGATGAAACGGCCCATTGTGTGGGGGCAACAGGATGGCGCCTCCTGCTGGCCGGGCGGAAAACTGCAGTCCTGTGCTATCACTGAGAAAAAGAGTTATGTGCAAAACAGGCCTCAGTCCTCACTGTGCGGCCACTACAGGGGGTCAGATCCCCCCTCACAGCAGACCTACCCGGTAACACTACCCTGAGCACCCCCCCGGAACACCCCAACATGCAGGGGCATCACTTGTCTGCTTCTCCGGCCTCCGTGTCATCTCTGCGCAGCTGCAGGACGTGGCCTCCCGGTATCCGGTCTGCACCGGAAGAGGAGGCCCCGCCCCATCCGGTGACAACATCTCACAGGAGCCACTCCATTCTAGACGCTGCACCAGCGGGAGTCGGGACACGTCGGAGAGAACCGAGTAAATCCGAAGATCCCCCAGCACCCTGCCCGCCAATGCTGGGCTCCACGGCCCACCTGCCCTCACCTCCGTCTGCATGAGCCGGAACACCGAGCCAGCATGGTCCGGGAAACCAGGCACCTGTGGGTGGGGAACTTACCCGAGAACGTGCGGGATGACAAGATTATCGAGCATTTCAAACGGTGAGTGGCCGCGACGTGGCGGAAGATCCTCCGAGAGCACAACCGGGGCTGGAGACGGACTCTGCCGGCTGTAACCGACTACCGACATCTCCTGACAGGATTTATCCGGCTGCAGCACGAGTACACCGGGCGTACCAGACAGGATTTACCGCAGATATTTGTCCTGCACCCCAATATCAGCGTGTACCCCGAATATACCGAGCGTATCTGACAGGATTTACCTCAGATACCGGCAGTACCTTCAATATACCGGCAATTCCTGACAGCATTTACCGCAGATATTTTTCCTGCACCCCAATATCAGCGTGTACCCCGAATATACTGAGCGTATCTGACAGGATTTACCCCAGATATTTGTCTTGCACCCCAATATCATCGTGTACCCCGAATATTCCTGACAGGATTTACCTCAGATACCGGCTGCGCCCCAATATCAGCGTGTACCCCGAATATTCCTGACAGGATTTACCTCAGATACCGGCTGTGCCCCAATATCAGCGTGTACCCCGAATATACTGAGTGTATCTGACAGGATTTACCTCAGATACCGGCTGTGCCCCAATACCAGCGTGTACCCCGAATATTCCTGACAGGATTTACCGCAGATATTTGTCCTGCACCCCAATATCAGTGTGTACCCCGAATATACCGAGCGTATCTGAGAGGATTTACCTCAGATACCGGCAGTACCTTCAATATACCGGCAATTCCTGACAGCATTTACTGCAAATATGTCTTGCACCCCAATATCATCGTGTACCCCGAATATTCCTGACAGGATTTACCTCAGATACCGGCCGTTCCCTCACTGTACCAGCGTGTACCCCGAATATACCTGACAGGATTTACCTCAGATACCAGCTGTGCCCCAATATCAGCGTGTACCCCGAATATTCCTGACAGGATTTACCTCAGATACCGGCTGCACCCCAATATCAGCGTGTGCCCTGAATATTCCTGACAGGATTTACCTCAGATACCAGCTGTGCCCCAATATCAGCGTGTACCCCGAATATTCCTGACAGGATTTACCTCAGATACCGGCCGGGCCCTCACTATACCAGCGTGTACCCCGAATATACCTGACAGGATTTACCTCAGATACCAGCTGTGCCCCAATATCAGCGTGTACCCCGAATATTCCTGACAGGATTTACCTCAGATACCGGCTGCACCCCAATATCAGCGTGTGCCCTGAATATTCCTGACAGGATTTACCTCAGATACCAGCTGTGCCCCAATATCAGCGTGTACCCCGAATATACCTGACAGGATTTACCTCAGATACCGGCCGGGCCCCAATATCAGCGTGTACCCCGAATATACCTGACAGGATTTACCTCAGATACAGGCTGTGCCCCAATATCAGCATGTACCCCGAATATTCCTGACAGGATTTACCTCAGATACCGGCCGGGCCCCAATATCATCGTGTACCCTGAATATACCTGACAGGATTTACCTCAGATACAGGCTGTGCCCCAATATCAGCGTGTACCCTGAATATTCCTGACAGGATTTACCTCAGATACCGGCTGCGCCCCAATATCAGCGTGTGCCCTGAATATTCCTGACAGGATTTACCTCAGATACCGGCTGTGCCCCAATATCATCGTGTACCCCGAATATACCTGACAGGATTTACCTCAGATACTGGCCAGTCCCCAATATCATAGTGTACCCCGAATATACACTACCGTTCAAAAGTTTGGGGTCATTTAAAAATGTATCTATTTTCTAACCCCTTTCTGACGTATGACGTAATAGTACGTCTTGGTGACCTGGGCCGATTGGACCAATGACGTACTATTAGGTCATATGGCGATCACGCCCGCACACGTGCGGGGCGATCGTCGCCGGGTGTCAGCTTCCACATTCCAAAAATTACTGTGAAGCACCTGAAGGGTTAATAAACTTCTTTGATGTAGTTTTGAGCACCTTGAGGGGTGCAGTTTTTAGAATGGTGTCACTTTTGGGTATTTTCTGTCATCTAGACCCCTCAAAGTGACTTCAAATGTGATGTGGTCCCTAAAAAATGGTTTTGTAAATTTTGTTGGAAAAATGAGAAATCGCTGGTCAACTTTGAACCCTTATAGCTCCATAACAAAAAAAAAAATTCCAAAATTGTGCTGATGTAAAGTAGACATGTGGGAAATGTTATTTATTAACTGTTTTGTGTGACATATCTCTCTGATTTAAGGGCATAAAAATTCAAATTTTGAAAATTGCAAAATTTTCAAAATTTTCTTTTTTTTTTCACAAACGCAAGTGATATCGAAGAAATTTCACCACTATCATGAAGTACAATATGTCACGAAAAAACAGTCTCAGAATCGGGGATCCGTTGAAGCGTTCCAGAGTAATTACTTCCTAAAGTGACAGTGGTCAGAATTGTAAAAATTGGCCTGGTCATTAACGTGCAAACCACCCTCGGGGGTAAAGGGGTTAAAGAAAAGCACTTTTTTTTTTTTTCAATGAAGCTGACATTAAATGAATCAGAAATCCACTCTATACATTGTTAATGTGGTAAATGACTATTCTAGCTGCAAACGTCTTGTTTTTATTACAATATCTACATAGGTGTATAGAGGCCCATTTCCAACAACCACCACTCCCGTGTTTTAATGGTACATTGTGTTTGCTAACTGTGTAAGAAGCTAATGGATGTTTAGAAAACCCTTCCACAAGTATGTTAGCCCAGCTGAAAAAGGTTTTGCTGATTTGAGAAGCTATAACATTGACCTTGCTTTGAGCTAGTTGAGAATCTGGAGCATTACATTTGTTTGTTCTATGAAACTCAAAATGGCCAGAAAAAGAGAACTTTCATGTGAAACTCGACAGTCTATTCTTGTTCTTAGAAATGAAGGCTATTCCATGCGAGAAGTTGCCAAGAAACTGAAGATTTCCTACAAAGGTGTGTACTACTCCCTTCAGAGGAGAGAACAAACAGGCTCTAACCAGAGTAGAAAGAGAAGTGGGAGTCGGTCTGCACAACTGAGCAACAAGACAAGGACATTAGAGTCTCTAGTGTGAGAAATCAATGCCTCACAGCTCCTCATTAAATAGTACACGAAAAACGCCAGTGTCAACGTCTACAGCGAAGAGCCGACTCCGGGATGCTGGCCTTCAGGGCAAAGTGGCAAAGAGAGAGCCATATCTGAGACTGGCTAATAAAAGGAAAAGATTAATATGGGCAAAAGAACACAGACATTGGACAGAGGAAGATTGGAAAAAAGTTTTATGGACAGAAAAATCAAAGTTTGAGGTGTTTGGATCACACACAAGAACATTTGTGAGACGCAGAACAACTGAAAAGATGCTGGAAGAGTGCCTGACACCATCTGTCAAGCATGGTGGAGGTAATGTGATGGTCTGGTGTTGCTTTGGTTCTGGTAAACTGGGAGATTTGTAGAAGGTTAATGGGATTTTGAATAAGGAAGGCTATCACTCCATTTTGCAACGCCATGCCATACCCTGTGGACAGCGCTTGATTGGAGCCAATTTCATCCTACAACAGGACAATGACCCAAAGCACACCTCCAAATTCTGCATGAACTATTTAGGGAAGAAGCAGGCGGCTGGTATTCTATCTGTAATGGAGTGGCCAGAGCAGTCACCAGATCTCAACCCCATTGAGATGTTGTGGGAGCAGCTTGACTGTATGGTGCAACGCAAAAAGTGCCCATCAAGCCAATCCAACTTGTAGAGGGGCTTCAGGAAGCATGGGGGGAAATGTCTCAAGATGACCTCAGCTAATTAACAGCTAGAAGCCAAAGGTCTGCAATGCTGGAATTGCTGCAAAGGAGCAAAGTGTGAAGGAGAAAATTATTCTTTCAAATAAAAATCATTATTTCTAACCTTCTCAATGTCTGGACGATATTTTCTAATCATTTCGCAACTCATTTGATAAATAAAATGAGGTCTTGGGAGGACCGGAGATTGTGAGGGAATATATTGGGAGAATAGTTCAGAGATGTACGGAGGAGAGAGGTTATGGACGGCTTTGTAGGCCCTTATAACTGGATACGCCGCGGAATTGGAAGCCAGTGAAGAGCATTGCGGAGGGGAGTAGCGAGGAGAGAGATGAAGTAGTCACGCAGCAGAATTAAGAATGGACTGGAGGGGTACGAGTGTGTTAGCAGGTAGGCCACAGAGGAAGATGATGAGGGCATGCACAAGCATTTTAGTAGCTTGAGGGTCGAGGAAAGGACTGATTCTGGAAATATTTTTGAGCAGGAGGTGGCGAGAGCTTGGATGTGGGGTTTGAAGGACAGAGCCGAGTCGAGGGTTACTTTGAGGCAGCGGACTTCCGGTACAGTGGAAAGCGTGATGTCGTTTATTGTGGCTTCATCCTTGTATGGATAATTCCCAGCCGTGACCTCCCCGCTCCCACCCATATCATCCAGATCCACAGAGCGGAGGATCTCCGTAAAATGGCGGCCTGGTTTACTGAAAGTAGCAAAGCCCCCAGCGTCTGCAATCTGGGCACAAGTTGTGTACACAGAGCCTTCCCTCCACTCCGCCATATTCCTCCCTTCAGTTACCATGGAGATGTTGCTAAGAGGTGCAGCAAGGGAGGGATTTAGGCCACGGCCCCACTATCAGTATTTTTTTCTCAGCAGTGGGTGATAGATGCAGAATTGGTGACTTGTTTCTATTAGACCTTTTCTCTGATTGTTCCTCACCTGGTTTTGTCTCCCACTCCTGAGAAAAAGTACTGACCGAATACTAATAGTGGGGTTGTGGCATGTTCCCAATTAGGGTACGCTCACATCTGCGTATATAAGTTGCTGTGATTCTCGGCCAGAAAAGTTGGAGCTCGTGAGGCGAGTGTCATGTTTTTTTTTTTCGTCACGTAGCATCCGTATGCAATGCGTTTTTTAACGTCAGCTTTTGCATGAAGTAATCCTGTCATTTGAAGCTATCTATAGTCTTGGTCCAGTGTTTTCTCAATTTTTTTTTTTTTATTTTTAGATACGGACACGTCGAAAATGTCAGAATTTTACCTAAACGTGGATCCGATGGTGGAGTGGCAGCGTTTGTGGATTTTGCGACTATTGAAAGCGCACAGAAGGCGCACAATGCCGTCAACAAAATGGGAGACCGAGAACTACGGACGGATTATAACAAGCCGGGAGTTGCCCGTGTTTTGGATGAGACCGTTTCCATAACATCTCCTAGTAGAGAGGTTTCTGGTTTCAGAGCAGGTGGTGGAAGGACCACTTATGGACCCCCACAATCACTTCATGCATGGGAAGGACGTTATGAACGGACTCTTGATGGGTAAGTTGTAAGGTTTTCGCTAGGCAGGTATTTTGTATTTATTATTTGTTTATTCCCATGGATTACCCTCCTTGCGGGAACATGCTGCTGTCCAGGTGGATGTATCGTTGGGGCCTGGTCGTTCAGCTGGTGGTGGAGTTGCCCTTGGGTCATGGATTGGTGGTATTCGCTGGCACGTATCTTCTGACCGCTCTGGATTGTACTCATTTCAATGGGAATAGTCTAAGAGGAGTGAAGACTATACACATGGGATTTACACAGACAAAGCCGGGAATTCTTCGATTACGTGGCGATATAAATCTATATTACGTGGAATATGAAATTCTTCCTGAACGTTGGACATTAAAGGCCTGGTGGAAGTGTGGATGGTGTCACTATAATGTACGAAAAGAAGAAAAATCAAGAAACAAAATAAATTTGTCGCCTGAGGATGTACCAAGTATGGATGTCTATACCGTACCCCCGTGACTTACAGGATACTCGGACCCTAACGGATATGGTTTCCCTGAATACGGCAGCTGCCATGGGACATCCTGATATTTCCAAAAAATTATATATAGCTTTTTTTTTTTTTTTTTTGCGAAGCTCACAGCGGATAACTTTGATCCAAGTCAGGCGATTGGTTTGTGTTTTTTTTTTTTTTCTTGGTTCATCCATTTGCAACCCTTGCCCTTTTGCCTCATTAAGAAGGTGGATTTACCCTAAAAAGGGAGCAAATTGGGGAAGTTATGTGCTGAAATCACCCCCTAGATTTAATTGGGATTGTAGGTCGTGTTTCCTCACTCAGAAAAGGTTGGTATGTTCTGCCCTGTATATATTCCGCCCCTTTCCTAACCCAAAGTCCTCATAAGTCCCATAAGTTGGTAATTGGTCCTATTCACATGTGAACTAGTGTGTATTAGTTTATTAGTAGTAGATGGCATTTTATATTTGAATGCATGAAATGATTCATTGTATTCCCACATTCTTTCTTTGTAATGGGAGACTGATCTTTCCTCCCTTTTTATTTCATTTTTTTTTTTTTTTCTTTTAATCACAGGGCTTCTGATACACGGGAGCGTTCTTATGAACATAGTGCCTATGGACACCATGAACGTGGGACTGCTGGAGGGTTTGAACGGACACGACACTATGACCAGGATTACTATCGAGACGCACGTGACCGGACCTTACAACATGGAATATATAATAATTCTCAGCGAAGTCCAAGCCCTTTTGATGCCAGTCATCCACATATTGAAGCTAGGATCCAAAAGCCGTTAACATTGCCCAGTGTAGCACACAGGGATATTTACCGGACTGACACTTCACGGGAGGTACGAGGCAGGCGGCGAGAGCGAAAGTACCAGCACAGCCGGAGCCGCTCGCCTCATTCATCCCAGTCAAGTAACCAGTCCCCCCAGCGGCTGGCCAGCCAAGCTTCTAGGCCCGCAAGATCCCGCAGCGGCTCGCGGAGTAGATCCTCTAGTAGTGCTTCTCTCAGCAGCAGTACTGTCAGGTAGGTTTCGTCACAGTTGTGCTTGGATAGGTTTATATCATGGGCTTTCATCTTGTCACTTTGTCATTTACATTGGTAAAGCTTTGAAGATGACTTTGACGTTTCACGGGAGGTACGAGGCAGGCAGCCTGAACGGATCTACCAGCACAGCCGGAGCCGCTCGCCTCATTCATCCCAGTCAAGGACCCAGTCCCCCCAGCGGCTGGCCAGCCAAGCTTCTAGGCCCTCAAGATCCCCCAGCGGCAGCGGCTCGTGGAGTAGATCCTCTAGTAGTGCTTCTCTCAGCAGCAGTACTGTCAGGTAGGTCTCGCCTCAGTTCTGCTTGGATAGGTTATATCACGGGCTTTCATCTGGTCACTGTCATTTGCATTGGTGAAATCACCGTATTTGCTCTACTTCTAGGCAATCTATGTAAATAAAAATGTAAACGTTCGTTTGTTCAAAATCTTAAATCTCCGAAAGTTCTTTACCGATTGCTTTGAAATTTTGACACAACGTTGCATTCGAATACACGCATGTTTTTATAGACCTATGTTTTTATGTACCAGCT
Organism: Phyllobates terribilis; assembly: GCF_046119375.1. NCBI lineage: Eukaryota > Metazoa > Chordata > Amphibia > Anura > Dendrobatidae > Phyllobates > Phyllobates terribilis. Next base: position 90,029,956 of record NW_027362772.1, read on the forward strand.
GTTGGACGTAAAAGCAACAGCAGGAGGGGGGTGTTACGAGCTCAGTGCCAGGCCGACTCTCCCCGGCTGCCCGGCATTCTTTCCCCCCAACCACCTTAGTGACATCTCAATCTTAAACCCTTCTCCCTATCCTTCATTCCCCCCAGCCGCTGCCTGTGCTCTGCTAATTTCGTGTCCCCCGTGGGGGTTGGGAGGAAGGGGAATGATGAGACAGTCTGTTAGAGGCCGAAAGACGCTGCTGCTCATCACCACCACCGCCTGGTAGACGGCTGCCTCTGCTCTCCGGCACCGCTGCGGCTTCTTCAACTCCCGGCACATGAGTCTTATTTCCGACTGCGCAACAACAAGTGGGGGAAGGAGAGGTGCAGGCCGCAGCCTCCGCTCTGGGCGCTGAGCTGGGCCCGAGCCTCGCAGCAGTGGGTGGGTAGCGAGCGAGTGCAAATCCCACTGCGCCACCGGCGGAAACAGCGCTGTGATCTGGCCCAAGCTGATCACCCCCTCCTCTGCCACCACCTGCCTTCATCTCTGCACCCCCTCCTGTCACATTCCCTCTGTACTAGGGAATTGCATAACTAGCCATCCCTAACCTGACCGGCTCCATTGTGACCCCTGACAGCAAGTACCGACCTCTTGCAGAGTACAGGCCTGCAGGGGTCACAGGGTACAGGCTGCCACCATGCCTGCCTGTTGGGCCCAACTATCAACAGCGCCAGCATTGCCCCATCTGATATCCTTACATTTCTATTTATATAGATAGATAGTGCGGTTCTAATACTGGTACCCGCATTTGGTTCCCTCTCCTGATGAGACCTGGCAGGTTCAGAAGGGACAGCCGTTGACGAATGGAGGCGCCACTTGCGCAGGATTAGTGTGCCAACCTCCACAGACGGACAGGAGTGAGAGGTAGATTTTTAATAGGTACATTACTGAGGTTCGATAATTGTTCTTTATCACTGGGGTGTTTTGTCTTTTGTATGTATTTTAAATTATTAAAAGTTGTATTTTATTATTGGCTAGAAATATAGCAAATGCGGTGATTTGTCAAACAGTGTGTACTACAATAATATCACTTTACTGTAATTTTTTTTTTTTTTTTGCATTGGTGAAGCTTTGAAGACGACTTTGATGACGCTTCACAGGAGGTACGAGGCAGGCGGCCTGAACGGACCTACCAGCACAGCCGGAGCCGCTCGCCTCATTCCTCCCAGTCAAGGAATCAGTCCCCCCAGCGGCTGGCCAGCCAAGCTTCTAGGCCCGCAAGATCCCCCAGCGGCAGCGGCTCGCGGAGTAGATCCTCTAGTAGTGATTCTCGCAGCAGTAGTACCAGTAGTGACAGGTAGGTGTCGCCACAGCTGTGCTTGGATATATCCAGGGCTTTCATCTTGTCACTTTATTTGCATGGGTGAAGCTTTGAAGACGACTTCCATGCAAAGTTAGTAAATGTCCTTTTAATTATTTTTCTTTCTCTGCTGATCGTCCGCTGTATCTGTAAGAGTTTTGGTTTTCAGCATGTGCTGCTTACAGGGAATGTGCCGCTGAGGGTGATATTCTCGGCCATTTCACAGTCGTTCTGTGGAAGTGTAGTTCATCTGCCTTAGCTGGCTATTCATGACTGCTGATCAACTTCTATGTTGGCATTTCTGTCCGCACAGAATGACTGTTCAAACCAAGCACAGGCGCTTGGGGCATTATGGCTGCCAGACATTTACATGCACCTTCCTACCTTCTTGTTTTCCATCTACCTCCTTTTTTCTTTGCCCTATAAAGCCAGAGCTGTCAATCAAAGAAGAGGAGGGGAGGGGCTTGACCGGAAGTCCACATAAGAGGACGTGGGTGAGGAGAGCTCTCTACCCCAGGACTTAAAATCACACCTTTACCATTAGCATTTCACCCATCATGGGGAAAAAACGACAGCCCAAGACCCCCCCCCAAAGGCCCAGAGGCACCGGGACCGTTGACCTTGGACAGCTTCTTTAAACAAGGGGCCCGGGACACCTCTCCGTCGCCCCCACTTCACGGCAGCGCTGGCATGCCGCCGGACCACTCGGTTCCTGAGTATAACCTACCTGTTACCAGGAGATCGGTGAGCCTCATTGCAGCCAGCGGAGCGCCCCGCGGATCAGCCCGGAGGAAACCCGTCATCCGGAGTCTGAGAGACAACAGGGTAAATCCCCGTCGCGCTCGTCCACCAAGATGGCGCGAGACGCCATAGCTCTGCCCTCCTTCTTCCTTGGATTTCCCGCCTGTGGCACTGAGCTGGTGGGGGAGGAGCAGAGAGACAGGCGAACACGGAGCCCGCCGCAGCGCTCCGGAGGACTTGATCCGGCTACTGCTTCCTTACATACCGACTGGATGGAGACGTCGGAGGTGACAGAGGACCCCCCCCACCCCCTTCTCCCCCTCGCTACCTAATTGATCTCCACCCAGAAACAGAATCTAATGGGGAAGCTGACAAGGGCTCTGAGGGAGACTCCTGCTGGGTCTATAGATCAGACACTTCAAATAGTAGCCCCAGGATAGAAGTGCCCTTTCCCCCTGGCCATGTTACGGCTGTGATCCGTCCCTCACCATCTGAGCTCAGACCGCCATTGCTCTCCTCTCCTGTTTCCAGTCTGTCGGGGGAAGCCCATCCTTTGCATCAGCGGGAGAAGGCTTTCCTAGATTCCCCCAGGCCACAGAGAGGACCTAAAGCCCCTAAACTGACTCCTCAACGCTGGCATGCTTCCGGGGACGGAGAGATTGGCACAGAGGCTATTACTCCGCAACATGAGTCTCTCTTAGACACTATCCATATCTGTGATTTTACACCCCCTCTTCAAGCCACTAATTCCTCCACCCCAATGGGACCTCCTCGGGACTGGTGGGCATTCGTTCAACATCTCCCCACAAAACAGGACTTTCAAAATCTTGTTCAAGAAGTAAGTCGCCTGTCGCACTGAAGTCGCAGCAGTACGCAAAGAGGTAGCTGAACTGTTGCACCTATTTCATAAATTAGAAGAAGATCATACCGCTGCAAGACAGGTCATTGGCCAATTGCAATCTATACTGACTTCACAGGCAAAAGTCATTGGGGACTTACAGCGACATGTCGAAGACCTCGATAATAGAGGCCGGAGACATAACATCAGGCTTAGAGGGATTCCTGAAGTCCGTGTAAAAGAGGATGTAGTGGGTACCCTCCAAACAATCTTCAACTCCATTCTCTGCCGCCCTCCGGATCAGCCTATACCTATGGACAGAGCCCATAGAGCACTGAAAACGAAAAATCTCAGAGGACCCCCGAGAGACGTTATTTGTCATATTACTGATTTTCGCCTGAAAGAGGAAATAATGGCCAAAGCATATGCCTCCAAACAGCCTACCTTCAAGGAGACCAGGGTTGATCTCTTTCAGGATTTGTCTTGGATCACGCTTCAACGTCCCCGTGCATTGAAACCCCTCCTTAATCTATTACAGGACAAAGACATACCTTATAAATGGGGCTTCCCATTTAGCTTATGGGCACGACAAGGCACCACGGGTGCGATATTAAGACATCCGGAAGATCTGCCTGCTTTCTGTAAAACCTTCAATCTTGACCCACCGGATCTACCGGATTGGTTCACACCAGCGATCTTCGCACCCCTCCAACCGACCTGGCAGTCAGTCTCCTCGAGGAAAAGACGAGCGGGAAACATGAACAGAAACGCCTGAAGACTGGAACTTTAGTAATGGTCTTACTCATCTAATTCCTTGTCTTTCAGGGTGTCACCTCTGCTGCATAGATTTCCCCTATATAACCCCTCCCTCTTTTATTTCCTTTCTCCCTTTCTCTCCCCCCCCCCCCCCCTTCCTTTTCCCCTCCCTTCCCCTTCCTCACCTTATTCCCCCCCACCGTCCCTCCCCTCCTTTTTGGAAGGGTCTCCATTACTGAGCTACACCTTACCTCCCCATACTGATGGACACACATTTGTTAACATTCCTGGGGTGGTAGAATTTATTAGAACATACTCCCCGCCCCCCACCTTGTCACTCCCTGTGGCGACTTGTCAACCCTCCGACAAGAGTACGGACCCTAATTATTCACACCCCCTTAAAGGGGATGGCAGACTATTTGTTATCTGTCTGTTAAGATTCTCCTATTCAACAGTCCTGCTCTCGTACTCGGTCCAAAGTTGTTTGGACCTGGTTAATAATTATATTTGCAATGTTTCTACATTTGGTTATCTTTATGCATGTTATTTTATCTTTAGGTCTTAACTGCGTCTACTATATTTTTGTATTAAGAGTTCCTCTAAATACATTAGTAAAAATTCAAGAAACTCCCCAATTGAAATGTAAGCCTCTATCGCAGGTCAGTATCTTGCAAACCCCGACCCCATTGCTTAATGTGCAACACTCCTACATGTCCAGATGGGAAAGCTGGCTAGGCCATACGCTAACTACCCAACAATGGCAGATGATTTGGTCTCGGGCCTACAAATCCTCTAACACCCTTTATAAAGAAAACCAGATAAAGATCCTGATGTTGGTACCATACCCCAGAACTACTTCATAAAATGAATCATACCATCCCAGATAATTGCTGGAGATGTGGTGCCAATGGGGCATCCCTTTTCCACATATTGTGGTCATGTCCCGAGATATTGGGCTATTGGGAAGAAGTGGAGCAGTTGCTAAGTGACGTACTTGGGGTTTTTGTTCCCCTAGACCCACATATATACATGCTGAACCTCTCCCCTAGAGGACTAGGAAAAAAAAAAAAAAAGTAATCTACTTTTACATTTGCTGACAGCTGCTAAGTGTTTGATCCCGTTATTCTGGCAGAAACCCACTACCCCCACGATATCTGATCTTTACACTAGAATAAGCGACATCCACATTATGGAAAAAATTACTGCAAACCTACACAACACTAGAGACTGTTTCGAAAAAATTTGGGACTATGGGACCTGTTTAGAGAGCGCTTCCGTTTATAACCTTCTCAAGCTTAGAAGTTCATTGCTATGACTCTCACTAACTTGTAACAATGATAGATATTGTATACTTGTGAGGAATGCTCACCATGTCATATGAAACTTTATTTATATCTTACATTTCACTCCAGAACCAAAGAGAGAACTCTAGAGTTATATATTTACTTCCTTTACTAATGTTTATTTTCCATGTCATTGTCTCTCCACCTTGACTCTGTACTTCATCTGTATGCAAACTGAACGACAATGTCATTCTTGTTATGAAAATTGTTCAAAAAACATAAAGTTGAAACGAAGAGGAGGGGAGAGATGGATGGAAAACAAGCAGGTGGGGGGTGCTGTGTTTAGCCATGAGGCGCCCGGGCTTGATTTCGGCAGTCATTCTGTGACGTCCTTGGTTGGATGTCGTTGGTCACTTTGTACCATTCATAGATTTTGCTGTGAGTTCATCTTGTAGACCCATTGATTGTGAGAAGCCAAGTTTTATATTTTTAACATCTTGTGATACATTTGGTTTTCTTTGCAACCTAGAAGAATGTTTTATGACAAGAATTCTGTGGATATTCTGTTTTTTTCTTGCCGTCTGTTTTCATTTGGTGAATTATTGCTATTGTATGTGATTTAGCGGTTTGCGATCCACCTCTCCATTGATGGGAATAAGACCCCTCCCATAGGGATCTTTCTATGGCAGGATTTGGCATGTTAGTCCACAGTGTTTGAGCCTTCTCCTCCCCCATCTGTCATCAGGAAACCTGATGGACTTTGGTTCAGCTCTATGTCCTCAACTTGTACAAGGGGGTTTGGAGCTTTGCTGTATCACATCTACAAGACATTTTTATTTCAGCCCACCTTTTAGTTTGCAAATTAAGGCCTAATGCAGATGTCTGTATACCGTGGTCCTAGTACGGACTGTGACTTCAGCAGGGCTGTGGAGTCGGGGGTCATGGAGTCTGAGTCCGTTCAGGTGGAGTCGGTACAGGATGGACAGACTCCGGCTCCTAAAATATATAATAAATTGCTACAGTAGTTCAGTGCTGTAAATTTTTTCATAAGAGTTTGAGAAAGTTATGAAATGTCCTATAAATGTCTGTTCTTTTCCTGATCTAAGAGTTGAGATGCATCTGTGCTGCACTTTATGTACACGCTCAGTAGTGACCGGGGCTGTGGAGTCGGAAGTGAGGGAAATTGAGGAGTCGGAGGTTTCGCTTCCAGACTCCACAGCCCTGGACTATAGGACTGAGCGTGAGTCTGCTGACCCGAGCTCTACAGCCTAATGTATGAGCAGCCTCACGGCCCGTCCTCAGACTGCGATCTACCGATGCTCGGCCTCCTCCTGATCACGCTGCCAGTACTAGGCTGCAGAGTAGATGTGACCCGTCCTCAGACTGCTATCTACCGATGCTCGGCCTCCTCCTGATCACGCTGCCAGTACTAGGCTGCAGACTAGATGTGATGTCTGTCTATGGCTGATGAGACCCAGCCTTATAAAATGTAGAAATGTGTGCCGAGTGTGATCCAACTAGATGCAGTGTGACGCTGAGAACCAGCCACCAGATGTATCCCAGGCTGAACCTGCTCCCATGTGTTTTCTGAGGTTGTGGAGGACACAATGGTGTTATCTTCAGGAATAGATCAGCCGAGGTGAATGCAGAAGCTGACATTTCTGAGGCGCAGCTGCTGGTTATGGGCTTATTTCCCAACCTCATAGGCAAATATGTGAGTTATTCCCGATCAGTAATTGTCTATAACTCATTATATGGCCGTGTCTGAGCCCTCATATACTCTGCATTCGAGGCTTGTCTGTGTATGTAGATATATGGTAATGACACCGACCTCTGTTAGACGGCTCCTGTACAGGCTTTACAGCTGCATGTGTAGACTCCTACTGTAAACTTCCACCACATTGTATACTTTTTTGTTGGGGCTTTTGCTGCACCTCCTTATATTAATAAAAAAATAAAACTGTATATCCTCTTCAGAGAGTAAAGGGACACTCGTATCTCCATCTGGTTAATGGTGGACAGTGTGTGTGTGTGTGTGTGTGTGTTAATGGACGGATTTATAATTCTAGAGCTTTATCATCAAAGGTCATGGGTTATAGTTCTGTCCATAATTGTCATCCTCGTTTAGTCTTTTGTTTTTTCGTATATGAGAGTGAATGTGGGTGATGTCTGTGACTGCCTGAACTTTTGTCCTCTGTAGATTTTACCTGAGGAGCATTTAGCACTTGCTAATAGAGCAATTCCTCCGTAAGATTTCATGGTTTGTGTGCTGTCTGGAAGTGAACAAAGTCCTATTCTAGCAAGATTTCTACATGGTATTTAATCCATTGCTGCTGTTTTTTTTTTTGTTTGTTTGTTTTTTTCTTTGGTTCTGTTTTAAAGTGTTCAAAGCTATCTATTTCACTGTTTTATGGCCTTCTGTTATATATTGGTTTGTTTATCCTGCATAGCATTGCCTGCTCTGGCCTTGTGCTAATTGGCTAATTACTCAGTTTGGCCAACTGGTGCTGCATGTTAGCAGACATTTCAATTCATATATGTTCAGCTCTGGCTAAGGATAGCACGCGTGCTGGGTCACTTGTGCAATAGCTTTAAAGTGCTTTTAATAAGCAGTTATACAATGATAGTTGGACAGGGCAGGAGACAGGTAAGGTGCATAAGATATTCATACAAACATGCTGCTTCTTGGTCAGTTGTATTGCATTATGCATAGCATTCTGCTTCTTACTTGTTTTAACTTCTGCTTTCTCACATCTCGCCCGCCCTTTAACACATTCTGTGCACTCTCTCCATATCCACCCCTCCTCTCTCCCCTCTCCCATGTATAACTCTGAGGCTCTACTGACATTTCTCACCCACTTCAAACCATCCACTACCTCCATACAGCACTCAAAACATTCATACAAATCATTGCACCACCTGCTCGTTCTTTTTTTCTCCTTCTCCTAGTCACTGGTGACATTTCCCCCAACCCTGGGCTTCCCTCCACTAGCATACACTACTGTCCTCCAGCTGCATATAGAAACCCTGCTAATCTTATTAACATTCAGTGCATGCCCTCTCCTATTGCTTTCCACTGTGTTCTCTGGAACGCACGGTCTGTGTAACAAACTAACTTACATTCACAATTTTTTTCCTCTCTAATTCCCTTAACCTTATGGCTATTACAGAAACCTGGATCCAGCATTCAGACGCCACCGCAGCTGCTGCTTTCTCATTTGGTGGGCTGAAATTTTCACATACCGCCAGACCTGAAAACAGAGGGGGTGGAGGTGTTGGTTTGCTCCTTTCACCACAATGTGCTTTCGAGGTCACACCCCCCCCCCCAGTTCCCTCACTTATGTTTCCTTCCTTGAAGTCCACACTGTCAGACTCTTCAAACCCTTTTCCCTGCTAGTGGCGGTTGTGTATCGCCCTCCAGGCTCCTCTCACCAGTTCCTGGATCACTTTGCCCCCTGGCTTCCTCACTTTCTATCCTGTGACATCCCCACCCTCATCATGGGAGACTTTAACATCCCCATCGATGATCCCCTCTCCCAATCTGCCTCTCATCTACTTTCTCTAACCTCCTCATTCAGTCTCTCACAGTTTACTAATTCTACGCATGAAGACGGGAATACTCTGGACCTGGTTTTCTCCCATGTCTGCTCGCTGCATGATTTTACCAACTCCCCTCTCCTGCTCTCGGACCACAACTTTCTTTCCTTCTCTGTCAAAAACTGTCTCCTCGCCCGGGACACCCCCACTTACCACACTTATAGGAATACACATACCATTAATACCCAGCAGCTTATGGACAATCTCCACACATCTTTAGCTCCCATCTCCTCCTTCTCCTGTCCAGACTTAGCATTGTCACACTATAATAATACACTGCAGAGTGCCCTAGATGAAGCGGCTCCTTCTACACGCAGAAAGACACGACAGACAATGGCAGCCCTGGCACACGATGCAAACACGCTATCTTCAGCGCTGCTCAAGGTGTGCTGAGCGTCAGTGGAGAAAATCTCTTTTAGCAGAAGACTTCATCCACTATAAATTCATGCTCAAAACCTATAACTCTGCCCTTCATCTGGCCAAACAATCCTACTTCACCAACCTCATCACTTCAATGTCCAACAATCCAAAACGACTTTTTGAACCCTTAAACTCCCTCCTGAAACCTAAAGCACAGACCACCACCACCACCAACCTCAGCGGGGAGGATCTGGCCACTTATTTCCTAAAAAAAAAAATTAACCATGTCCATCAGGACATCAAAGCCCAATCTCCTCAGTGCCTGGATCCCTGTCTCTGCCTCACTTCAAGCTCACTTGCCATCTTTGAGCCGGTTACAGAAGAAATTACCCAGCTCCTCGCTTCTTCTCGACCTACAACCTGCAACAGTGACCCCATTCCCTCACATCTCCTGCAGTCTCTCTCACCGGTGGTCACCACTCACCTGACTAAAATATTTAACCTCTCTCTTTCTTCAGGTATCTTTCCCTCCTCATTTAAACATGCCATTATAAACCCTTTACTGAAAAAGCCATCCATGGACCAGAACTGCACTGCTAACTACAGACCGGTCTCTAATCTTCCCTTCATCTCTAAACTCCTGGAACGCCTGGTCCACTCCCGTCTAATCCGCTATCTCTCAGATAACTCTCTCCTCCACCCTCTACAATCTGGTTTCTGCTCCTTGCACTCCACTGAAACTGCCCTTAGGCTATGTGCCCACGATGCAGAAATGCTCCGGATTTTTCTTGAGCGTTTCTGCATCTCCCTGGCAGAAAAAATGTATGCGGATTGTACATGCGTTTTCCTGCCAGGGACAAGCGGAAGGGAAGCGTTCTTCACATGCATTTCTGCATGAGGGTTGACAAGCGATTTTAGCATCCCTTGGAAAGTGCTTGACAACTTGGTCACACTATATAAATCCATGCAAACTGCATGGATTTATATAGTGTGACCAAAAGAATGGTAAAAAATAAAAAAAATAAATATATATTTACTTTCTGATGGACCCTGGAGTCCTTACCTCTGCTTGCCGGCAGCTCGCGGTAGATTTAAGGACCTGCCAACATCAGCGGTCACGTGACCCGTCACTAAATGACGTCAGCGCAGGTCCTTTAATCTGCTGGCAAGCAGGGGCAAGGACTCCGGGGGCCATCAGAAGGTAAGTATATATTTTATTTTTATTCTTTTTTTTTTTTTTTTTTTTTACAGGTACTATGGTACCTGGGTCTGGAGGAGAGTTTCCTCTTCGCCAAACCCGGGTACCATCCTCACATTAAAACGCATGGAATTCACATGTACAGATCCAGTGATGCGGATTACATGCGTTCCACTGCAAGTCAATGGTAGCGAAAACGCCGCGCTTCCGCAAAATAATTGGTAGTGCTGCGTATTTTTCTGCAATGATAATCCGCAGCGGAAATTTCCGCAGCATGCACACAGCACATGTGTATTATCATTGGGGAACATGGCAGACCTTCTACCAAGCGTTTTTTAAGCGTTTCTGCAGCTGAATTGCCGCTGCGGAAACGCTTAAACGCATTGTGGGCACACAGCCTTACTAAAGTCTACTAACAGCTAAATCTAATGGTCGCTGCTCCCTGCTGATCTCCTGGATCTCTCTGCTGATCTCCTGGATCTCTCTGCAGCATTCGACACTGTGGATCACCAGCTCCTCCTCACTATGCTCCGCACTATCGGCCTCAAGGACACTGTTCTTTCCTGGTTCTCCTCCTACCTCTCTGACCGCTCCTTCACTGTATCTTTTGCCGGCTCCTCTTCCTCTCCTCATCCCCTTACTATCGGGGTCCCGCAGGGCTCAGTCCTAGGCCCCCTCCTCTTCTCTCTATGTTTGTCCAATAGGGGCAGTGTAATCAGCAGATTTGGGTTCCAGTATCATCTCTATGCTGACGACACCCAATTATACACCTCTTCCCCTGACATCACCCCTGCATTACTACAAAATACCAAGGATTGTCTGTCCGTTGTCTCTAGCACCATGTCCTCCCTCTCTTAAACTGAACCTCTCTAAAACTGAACTTCTTGTGTTTTCCCCCTCTACTAATCCAACTCTACCTAACATCGAAATTACCTTGGAGGGTTCAACCATAACTCCCAGCAGCACGCCCGCTGCCTTGGGGTCATATTCGATACTAAACTTTCCTTTACTCCCTACATCCGATCACTCACCCGCTCTTGTCACCTGCATCTTAACCCATTACTTGCCAAATTAGCAATTTTCATTTTTTGGACCTAATTAGAAAAGCTTAGTTGCTAGAAGCAAAAAAATTAGGCGTCCCAAAAAAAGGACATTCGTAGATAATGGGTTAAAAACATCTCCAGAATCCGATGTTTTCTCACCTTTGAAACTGCTAAAACTCTTACTGTTGCTCTTATTCACTCTCGTCTAGACTACTGCAACGCTCTTCTGATTGGTCTCCCTCTTACCAAAATTTCTCCTCTCCAATCCGTCCTGAATGCGGCAGCCAGGGTCATATTTCTGTCCAGCCGCTTCACCGATGCCTCCAACTTGTGCCAGTCATTACACTGGTTACCCATTCGCTACAGGGTCCAATATAAACTCATCGCTCTCACCCACAAAGCTCTCCACAGTTCTGTACCGCCTTAGATCTCCTCTCTCATCTGTCTATCGCCCTACACGTGCCCTCCGTTCTACAAATGACCTAAGACTAACATCCTCCATAATCCGAACTTCGCACCTCCGTCTCCAAGACTTCTCTCGTGCTGCAACCAGTTGATGAGTATATTGGTTAATTTAAATGATTAAAGAATGTCTGTTGTAAAGTGTTTACTGTGTATGTGTTTAACTCTTTACTAAACCAAAGTAAAGTAATGAAAGAGTCTGACACCTTGTCGTCACTAATTAAAGGGCTAGGTGTCAGCTAATCCAATAAACCTCAAGGATCGGCCCTAGGCCCCCTCCTCTTCTCCTTATACCCCATCCCTACTGGACAATTAGCAGATTCGGTTTTCAGTACCATCTCTATGCTGATGACACCCAATTATATACATAATTCAGGGGTGACGTTAGACGATTACAAAACACCAGTGATTATCTTTCCGCCGTCTCTAACATCATGTCCTCCCTCTATCTGAAACTGAACCCGTCAAAAACTGAACTTCTTGTATTTCCTCCCTCCACTAATCAACCTATGCCCAATACTGCCATCTCCGTTTGTGGCTCCACCATTACTCCCCAGCAACAAGCCCGCTGCCTTGGGGTCATACTTGATTCAGATCTTTCCTTCTCTCCCCAGATCCAGCCACTCGCCCAGTCATGTCATCTACACCTCAAAAAGATTTCTAGAATTAGACCTTTTCTTGCCTTTTGACTCTACAAAAACTGTTAGGCTATGTGCCCACAATGCAGAAATGCTCAGGATTTTTATACTGTGACCTTTAAAGAATGGTAAAAAATAAAAAAAAAAATCTATACTTGCCTTCTGATGGCCCCCGGAGTCTTGCTTCGCTCCGTCCTGGCTGCCGGCAGCTCGCGGTGCACTGAAGGACCTGACGTCAGCGCAGGTCCTTCAGTCCACCGCGAGTTGCCGGCAAGTGAAGACAAGGAGACTGGGGGCCGTCAGAAGGTAAATATAACATTTATTTTATTCTTTTTTTCACAGGTTCTAAGGTACCCGGGTCCGGAGGAGAGTCTCCTGTCCTCCACACCGTGGTACCATCCGCACATTGGAACGCATGGATTCTGCATGTACAGATCCAGTGATGCGGATTCCATGCGGTCCAATGAAAGTCAATGGCGGCAAAAACGCAGCGCTTCTGCAAAATAATTGGTAGTGCTGCGTTTTTTCCACAATGATAACCCGCAGCGGAAATTTCCGCAGCATGTGAACAGCACATGCGGATTATCATTTGGTAACATGGCAGGCCTGCTACCATGCGTTTTTTAAGTGTTTCTGCAGCGTTTTTGCCGCTGCAGAAATGCTTAAACGCATCGTGGGCACAGAGCCTTACTGTCGCTCTGATTCATTTTCATCTGGACTATTGCAACTCTCTACTAATCGCCCTCTTACTAAACTTTCCCCTCTCCAATCCATCCTAAATGCAGCAGCCAGGATCATATTCCTTGCCAACCGATACCTCCACCCTGTGCCAGTCGTTGCACTGGTTACCCATCCGCTATAGAGTTCAATATAAACTCATCACCCTCACCCACAAAGCGCTCCATGCTTCAGCACCGCTTTACATTGCCTCTCTCGTCTCAATCTACCACCCTACCCGTACCCTCTGTTCTGCTAATGACCTAAGATTAACATCCTCAATAATCCAGACCTCCCACTCCCGTCTTCAAAACTTCTCACGTGCTGCGCCAATTTTTTGTAATGCACTACCCAGGACTTTTCGATTTAATCTCCAATACCCACAGTTTTAAGCGTGCCCTAAAAACGCATTTCTTTAGACTGGCCTATCACCTCACCTATCTAACTATCCCCCTACCCCCCCATACAAAACTTCATCCAAATCAGGTCCCTTGTATCTTCTGTTCACACCCCATCACTTAGTAGACTACTGTGTCTGTACTGGTTCATTTAACATTAAGTGATTACCCTTTTTATTCCATTGATGGTTGACCGTACAATACAGCAATTGTTACCATCCACCTTTCCTGTGTCTCCCATATTCCCCATATATTGTAAGCTTGCGAGCAGAGTCCTCTCTCCTCCTGGTATCTGTAGATTTATGTGATTATTGCTATTTTGTAATGTCCTTTGTTTGTACAAGTCCCCTCTAAAATGTAAAGTGCTGTGGAATATGTTGGTGCCATAGAAATAAAAATTATTATTATTATTAAACCCAAGCTCATTAGCATTTCCATTCAAGTCATTTCTAGGGCAGCTGAGAGCTGCTATTCTTAGGCTAGTGAGATGCCATTAGGCAAACATATTAATAGCCAGGAAACAACAGCTCACAGCTGTTTTGTTAGCCGCTATGTACCCCCGATCAGCAACCAGAAGCGCTTTGGACTCTGCGTATTTTCGCTGTGTTTTTATGCCACACTTTTTTTGTCAGTACATGCGGAACCACCGCATATAATGACATTTTAGTCGGTTAAAATCTGCAGCGGAGACTAGAGTCTTCGCTATTGACATGCCGCGGGTGAGTTTCGATACGTTCCCACTATCAGGTGCCGCTGCAGGTTTAACCCTTTCGCAACCCTGGGATTTTGCGTTTCTTGCTTTTTCGTTTTTTGCTCCCCTTGTTCCCAGAGCCATAGCGTTTTTATTTTTTGGTCAATATGGCCGTGTGAGGGCTTATTTTCTGCGGGACGAGTTCTACTTTTCAATGCCATTACTAGTTTTACCATATCGTGTACTGGAAAACGGGGAAAAAATTCCAAGTGCAGTGAAATTGCAAAAAAAGTGCAATACCACAGTTGTTTTTTTAGAGAGATTCAGAGATTGACAGCGGCATTTAACATGTTAACAGCCGCGGGTGGATCGCGATTCCACCCGCGGCTGTTGCGGGCACATGTCAGCTGTAATAATCAGCTGACATGTGCTCGGTTCAGTGCGGGCTCACCGCCGGAGCCCTCACTGAACCGGGGAATTACAACCTGTGCGTACTAATAAGTCACAGGTTGTAAAGGGGTTTTAAAGCTACGTGTTTATGCAGGGTCAAGCCCGCAGCTTCCAGATGTTGTACAGCATAGTGGATCGGATTTCTAGAAATCCCATGTCCACTATGCATGCATCTGAGGCTGCTTATCGCCTGTGGACACGGACATGCGGCGCGTCTTTCAGGACATCACCATGTCAAATTCTCTTGCGGAGTCGCTAGTCTCCGCAACAAAAATTTGACCACTAGAATGAATTAAATGAGATGAATCCGCACGGTTCAGTGAACACATGCAGATTTTCCTGTGTTCAATAGAACACAGCGTTTTGGACACAGCAAAAATATGCAGCGTCCAAAGCACTGCTACGTCCAGATCTTGGGCACACAGCCTAAAAGGCAGGAGCATCGGTAGAACAAATCTGCCAGGCAGCAACTTGGTCTAATATGTCTACCTTTAGCAAACACTATAAATTAGATGTTGTATCCAGCCAAAAGCTAGCTTATGGTCGTAAGGTTCTGCAAGCAGTAGGCTCATCCTAATAGCCGTTTAATTTGGTATTTCTCCTGTCGTGCTGTCATGATGGACGAACTGGTAAAATAGGAATTATTCCTACCATTAATTACGTTTCCAGGAGTCAATCATGACAGCACCGTTATATTCCCTCCCCTATTCTTTATGCTAATGTGAATGTAACATTGGTGAATTTAATAAAATAGCGTTGCATCCATCCTGGTGTGGTGATCGGTACAAACACAGAGTGAGGTGGGGGAGAGGGCTCTTAACCTCTCATGTGTTTCCTGTCCCTAGAAGGTCAGAGGAACTACCTCCTGTCGTGCTGTCATGATGGACTCCTGGAAACGTAATTAACAGTCGGAATAATTCCTATTTTTAAGTGGATGGATAAATCAAATGTACTTAGATTGGTGCGTGGAAAGAATGATTCCTACTGGACACTTGATAGAGGTTATCCAATTGTTTTTTTCTGGGACCTATGATAGAGAAAAAGCTTTAAAAGGTCCAGTACTCCATTTACCACCACACACTGATACACTGATACTGCTGTCTTGGTGTCGTACTTAATTCATATCTTTCCTTCACTCACTACATCCGATCGCTCGCTCTTGTCACCTGCATCTCAAAAACATCTCTAGAATTTGATCTTTTCTTACCTTTGACTCAGCAAAAACTTTCTGTAGCTCTTATTCATTCTCGTCTGGACTATTGTAACTCTCTAGTAATGTCTCCCCCTTACCAAACTCTCCTTTCTCCAATCCATCCTGAATGCAGCTGCCGGGATCATGTTCCTTTCCAGCCGTTACACCAATGCCTCCACCTTGTGCCAGTCGTTGCACTGGTTACCCATGTGATACAGAGGTCAATATAAACTCATCGCTCACCCACAAAGCGCTCCATGCTTCAGCACATCCCTACATCTCCTCCCTCGTCTGTCTACCACCCTACCCGTGCCCTCCGTTCTGCTAATGACCTAAGATTAACATCCTCAATAATCCAGACCTCCCATTCCCGTCTCCAAGACTTCTTTTGTGCTGTACCAAGTCTTTGGAATGCACTACCCAGGACAATTCGATGAATTCCCAATACTCCAGTTTTAAGAGTGGTCTAAAAAATGTATTTCTTTGGACTAGCCTATCTACACAATAGGCCAATAGCCTGCTCAAGATTTGGTGAGAAGGGCACCGTGTGGTGTCGAAAATCAGAGTAGCACCAACTCATGTAAATCATTTATAAACTAGAAGAAAATGGAGTTAGGGGAGTATAAAAATACATCTTTTTATTAACTGATGAAAAAAATACAAAATTTACAAAACCAACTATAAAATAGCATGACAATGTAATAGATGGTGTCAAAATTAGCATATTGCAACCCCCAAATTCATCTATATAAAGGAGGGCAAAGTGCCGTGCAAATGGGTAAGGTCCTGCAGATCAAAGGTAATAATAAACCAATGCCTATGATCAGAGTAAAAGTGCACCATATAGGATTGAAGCAGACCAAGACAAAGGAGGCAAGAAAAGTAGGGTTGCTTCCTTACCACAAGGGGGGGCTGGTAGCAGTTGACACTGGTGGTAGTGGCAGTCCTTGACGCGAGGTATGTGACCGTTCTCTCAAGGGGAATACTATGCAGAATGCCAATTTTGACACCGGTCTATTATACTGTCATGCTATTTTATAATTGGTTTTGTAATTTTTTTTTTTTATTTTTTCATCAATTAATAAAGATGCATTTTTATACGTTTTATATGTAGATGTATATATGATGGCCGGCGGTAGGACTGACAGCGGTTGTCTTATCTCAGCAGCGATTCTAGGAGCACCTCCAGTGGCGAGTCTGCAGCCGTCCCGGCGCCTCCTTCCCAGACAATCTCTTCTATGGATAAAGATGAACCTCGCAAAAGTTTTGGGATCAAAGTTGAGAATCTCCCTGTGCGCTCGACAGGTATGTGGAAAGGTCCATTATGTCCAGATAAATCTCAAACAGTTTACCTAAGTTATGAAGCTCCATGAAGATTTATCTTTTGTCTCTAGATTCAAGCCTTAAAGATGGATTTTATCACGAGTTTAAGAAGTATGGGACAGTCACTTCAGTGCAGATACACGGCGTATCCGAGGAACGATACGGTCTGGTCTTTTTCAGGCAGCAGGAAGATCAGGAAAAAGCACTTAACGCATCGAAAGGCAAACTCTTCTTTGGCATGCAGATAGAAGTAACCGCATGGGTAGGACCAGGTACGTTATCATATCCATGAATGCCCCCTCACCAGGTCTATGAATGAACGTGGGTGCAGACCTGTGTGGAATATATGCTGTGTTCAGTGACCGAGAAATCACAAACCTGTCCTGCGTTTTCTCCAGAAACAGAAAGTGAGAATGAGTTCCGGCCTCTGGACGAGCGAATAGATGAGTTTCACCCCAAGGCCACCAGGACTCTCTTCATCACTAACTTGGAGAAAACCACCACCCACCTGGATCTGCGCGACGAGTTCAAAAGATTTGGGGAGATTGTGGTAGGTCGTCATTGGCGGCTTCTGACAGCTCCTTAATTTTCTTACATTTTGTAGCGTCATTGCGCTGTTTTGGTTGTGGATGAAAGGGGTTTGCCTCGTCAATTACTACGTGATTATTTAATTTGTTCCTATTGTATTCCGCACTACATATGATCTAAGGAAGTCCCATGATCGGTTGTAGATGAGGGCTTCTGACGTTCCAGATTAGTATTGGGAGCCTTCTCTTCGTGGGCCCTTGTGTTAGTAATCCGGCTCGTGTGCTACACATCGCAGGTTGTTCTTTCGCGCCACTTCTGCCCTATTGATCTTACTTTTATTCATCTCCTCTGCTGTCTAGCATATCGACGTTAAGATGGTGAACGGTGTCCCTCAGTATGCCTTCCTGGAGTACTGCGATATTACAAATGTCTGTAAAGCCATTAAGAAGATGGACGGAGAATATCTGGGAAACAACCGGTTGAAGGTATACAGTTTAGAGTGAATTGGCGCACCACCCCAGAGTGAAATAAAACCAGCCCCAATAGTTTGGCCGCGCCACAATATGGTCCATGTACGAACCAGTCAGGATGACGCCTCCTGTTCAGTATATGATCGAAGTACCTATAATCGTAGCATAAGAGAATAGAAAAGGCCCATTGTGATG
Source organism: Phyllobates terribilis (assembly GCF_046119375.1). Classification (NCBI taxonomy): domain Eukaryota; kingdom Metazoa; phylum Chordata; class Amphibia; order Anura; family Dendrobatidae; genus Phyllobates; species Phyllobates terribilis. Next base: position 90,048,175 of record NW_027362772.1, read on the forward strand.
ACAGCGCTCCTCCATATAGATATGTAAACGTAAGAGTAGAGGATGTGACGTTAAGCATGAAAATTCCCAGCACTGTGCGTCATTGGTGCAGGAAGTCTATCTACCGTCCAAATGGAACCAACCAGAAGAGGAGGTGTTTGAGGAGGGACTAGTTTGGATGGAGCACCAAGTTAGGTGACCTGGATGACGCAGTTCACCGGTATAAGAAACCAGCGCGCCAAAACGGGGAGGTCTTTGGCTCCAACAGAAGGGGTGGTTTAGACGTATGCTGGAGAAGAGGCTGAGGCCAAGGTGACTGGCCGCAGCAGGAAGCGCGAGTCAGTGGGTTGTGGTGTACTTGGAAGCAGGACCCAAGCGCCACAGGCAAGACTCCGAACCTTGACTATGCCGGTCAAGGTCCGACTTCTAGACTGTTGCTGATCAAGACCTCGAACCCACACTACGCCAGTCAAGAGTCGAGGTCCAGTCCTCATACCTCTGGATCCGAGGGACATCTGTCATCTGTCAAGCACCGAAGACCCGTGAGTGGACGGGGTGACGGAGAATAGAAAGCGCGAGTGAGCCGGGCCGCTGCTTCCAGCACAGACGTACGGCACAGGAATTGCCCTGGGCTAGGACAACAGACAGGGTTGGGGGCGGTTGAAGTGAAGGAGGCCCAACAAGCCTTGTTAGCCTTTGTCAGGAGGACTTGTGGCATAAGCGGGAAGAACCGGAGACCCCTTCTAGGGCCTGTGCTAGAGGAAGAATTAGTACTGTGACTCTCATGATACCTGAAGTACAATCCCTGTTAGACAGTTATTAGAATATTTAACATGAGACTGCTGCAATAGTTGGTGAATCTGAGGATTCATTGTATGTCATCTGTGATTACCCTGCTTTGCATTGTTACAGCTACCGTGATTTCCCGCCACACTAGGGAAACAGTTTCATTGGTTACTTCCGCCTTGATCCTGTCTGTGTGTTGCATCTGGTCACCTGCTTACCTACACGCTTCATTGTAAGTCTTAAATGTTTCCATATCTCTCATTCACAGCTCGGCTTTGGGAAAAGTATACCCACCAAATGCGTATGGATAGCTGCCCTGTCCTCCAGTGTCACAGCGCGGTATTTAACTCGCCATTTTAGCCGCTACGGGCCCGTACTTAAGGTATGTTACCCAACACACATTTGATGATGATGTCTGTGTTAATCCTGCATCTTCTTATATTCTTTCCTGTCCTTTTATCCTTTTTAATTACAATTACACATATTGTCAGACATCACGGCCTTTTAATCGGAGAAAAAAAAAACTAAATTGTGAGTTTCCGTGTGCTGGTCTGACCGTATTTGTAATAGTCATGTAATAGTCCACAACTATTTCTATGGTATAATATCTCTGCTTGCTGTATCTGTCATCTGCTGAACTCTCATCTTGAAACCATTTCTATGGTATAATGTGTCTGCTTGCTGGATCTATGTCATCTGCTGAACTCTCATCTTGAAACCATTTCTATGGTATAATGTGTCTGCTTGCTGGATCTATGTCATCTGCTGAACTCTCATCTTGAAACCATTTCTATGGTATAATGTGTCTGCTTGCTGTATCTGTGCTCTGTTATTTGATGCATTGTATTCAGTATTCACTGTCTGTCCTTCCATCATTGTAGACTTTATCTCATGTTGAAAGGTGTTCTACTGTGTCAGGCATAGTAGTGTTAGGCCTGGGTCTTTGATCATCTCTCCACTCCCCTGGTGAGCTGAGCAACTGGCAATTTAGTCACAAGCAGCTCCCACAATCCCTCTCACCTGATGCTATAGTCCTTCCTATAAATCTAGATGCATCGTAAGGGGTGCACGTAGTGTGGGGTGCATGCACATGTCCTCTTCAGCAAAGTGTCCTATTCGACAAAGTGTCTGACAGTCATTTCAATGGCAGTCATTCAGGGCAGGAGTCAGGTAACCCACACTTTGTACTCTCTGCTAACTATGTACTTTATTCCTGCGTCCATATTCCTGTGTGCTTTTTTCATCCACACTCACCGCCCTATCCCCCCTCCATCACCACTCATCCATATCTGCCCCTCTCTCCTACCCTCTCCCATGTACACCTCTCATGCTCTTTTGAAGTTCCTGAAAAATCTCACTCTGTCTCATCCAAAGATATTGCACAAGAAACCATGTCACAAATCCAAAAACTATCTGCTCTTTCTCTTTTTACTGCTACTACTCATTTCAGGGGATATCTCTCCTAACCCCGGACCACCCTCCACCAACCTCAACCTCTCCCCCACCTCACATCGAAACCCTGCTAACCTTAATAACATCAGCTGTACTCCATCATCTCCCTCCTTCAATTGCGCACTGAGGAATTCATGGGCTATATGCAACAAGCTTCCTTTCCTGCACAATTACTTTCTGACCAACGCTCTCAATCTGCTGGCCCTCACTGAAACCTGGATCCAGGATTCTGACACGGTCTCCCCTGCCGCTATTTCTCATGGCTGCTTGCATTTTTCCCATTCCCCGAGACCTGCAAACAGACTTGGTGGTGGGGTCGGCATACTCCTGTCCCCACATTGCACCTTCCAGGTCATCCCCCCAGTTCCATCACTCTCATTCCCTTCTTTTGAGGTCCACATTATCAGGCTCTTCCATCCCCTCTCCCTCAGAGTAGCGGTCGTATACCGTCCCCCAGGCTCACCCACCCAGTTCCTTGACCATTTTTCTGCCTGGCTGCCGCACTTCATGTCCTCAGATTTACCAACCCTTATCCTGGGAGACTTCAACATCCCCATAAACAGCCCCATCTCCTCATCCGCATCCCCGCTTCTATCTTTAACCACTTCTCTCGGCCTCGCACAGCTTTCAACCTCTGAGACACACAAAGATGGAAACACCCTTGATCTGGTCTTTGTCCGGCTTAGTTCAACTCCCCACCTAAATAACTCCCCTCTTCCCCTCTCTGATCATAACATTCTCTCCTTCACACTCACAAATCCTCGCCCGCCCCAGCACACTCCTACCTATTACACATTCAGAAATCTACAAGCCATTAACCCTCATACACTTATAGACTCCCTTCACTCATCACTGTCCCCAATCTCCTCTTTTTTCTGTCCTGATCTGGCTATAAACCAGTACAATAACACTCTTAGAAGCCCCCCTGGACCAAGTAGCGCCCCTCACCCTCAGAACCTCTAAACACAGAGTAAAACAGCCCTGGCTCACACCGCAAACCCGATTTCTCCAGCGATGCTTTAGGAGTGCCGAACGCCTATGGAGGAAAACTCGCACAGCCCACAGCTGTCTTACCAGTAACAATAACCACGAAGGATGTATATGGAATACATTGCATATCTTAAAGAGCCCCACGGCTCAACCTTTACACCCGGAGACAAAACTTTAGCAAAATTTAGACCTCTTATCATCAAGTCAATAACGGCTTCCATTTTACTGCTTGGGATACGAGATGGCCATTAAATCAGAATCCGCATTTGAAACGAGACAAGATGAACGCTGATCTTTTACCAAGTCCCCAGTGGACGCGGCTCTTACGTTTCCTTGTTTTTGTTTTTTTTCCCTGACAGGTGGTGTATGATCGCTTTAAAGGCATGGCCCTGATTCTCTACAATGAGATTGAATTTGCCCAAGCAGCTGTAAAAGAGACCAAGGGGAGGAAGATTGGTGGGAATGTCGTTAAGGTGTGCAGAGACCACCTTAATAAGCGCATCAAAATTTTAAATCCTGAAATTAGTAGGATTTTCTAGCAAGTTTTTAATATTGTTAAACCCCATGGCAGTGGATTGCTGGAAAGCTGCAGAATAAGCTCCGCTTTCCCAGAGCCTGTAGGCTGACGTGAAGCATTTAGTAGCGGAGCGCCGGCCTTTTGTCTCTGAGCATCTTGTTGGCATTTTTCATGCAGCTGTAGTTTTTCTTTATATTATGAAGATTTGTTGCATCCACTTTAATTGAAGAATACCTAATGAAGTGCCCACAAGTAGTGATAGTACAGAACACAACCTAATAATTGTGCATGACACAGAACTAATCTTACTGCCGCATGAGTTTCCTGCAGCCGGGCAATCTGCAGACCTCCATCTGTGATCATGCGTCTAGCACTCCTGCCATTTTTGTAGGCTATAAAAGAATATAATGGCTACCTGGGCTGTGGAGTCCGTAAGCCAAACCTCCGACTCCTCAATTTCCCTGACACTGACTCCACGACTCCGACTCCCTCATACGTGGCTCATGTTTACTGTAGTAAAATGGTAACATCAGGCTTTTAATCATTATTATGATACAATAATCAAGCTATTTAGATATAACATAAAATATATTTATTGGAATACAACTTTAGAACAAAAAAACTTACTGAATATAAAACATACCGAATGTGAAATGTTCTAGCTGCTGTTCACCTTCATTATTCTCATTCCATCAGTTTAATTTTACTTTTGTTTGACTCATTATCATTTAAAATAGCAAGAACAAGTTCTTTTTTTTTTTTTTTGTTCTTAATCCTGCTTTCCTGTTCACTCCAGCAGTTCTGAGATGAGTGCACCCTGTGTGTTTTTTTTTTTTTCCCCCTGATCTGTAGAGGAGGAGCTTCATTACTTATGTACATAAACTGCAGCACAGATTCATCTCCGCTAAAAGTCCAGACCCTTAGATCAGGAATAGGACAGACATTTATAGGAAATTTCATAACTTTCCCAAATTCTTATGAAAAAATATTCCCCGCAAACTGCGTTGAATTACTGCACCCAATTTACTATATATTTTAGGAGTCGGTCCATTTTATACAGACTCCACCAAAATGGACTCGGACTTCACAGCCCTGGTAGCTACCAACATAATGAGCATGAGTAGTCTAGAAACCGTTCACTTTAGACTCACCCAAATCATAAACACCCCCACAAGAACAACAATGAGTGCCTATTGTCTGAAATGCCTTAATTGAACTAAATCCATGTGCTGATGCATCTAAAATTCAAGAAAATTGGCTACCCAAAGAAATATATAAGAAATTTGGAAATATTCTACTTCCCCACTTACTGGTTACCCTCGAGGAAGCGGTGAGGGGGGGGGGAGGGGGACCCTACCCCATTCAATGTGAGAGGCGGTGATAGTAATCATACCTAAGCCAGGTAAAGATCCTTTAATCCCTGACTATACAGGCCCATATATTTAACTGATGTTAAAATTATTGCGAAGGTTCTGGCGTCTAGATTGAATACAGTAATTTCTACAGTTCTCCATACCGACCAGTCAGGCTTCATGCCGGCTAGATCTACAGCTGTTAATATCCGGAGATTGTTTCTTAATCTTCAATTGCCGGTGGATGGTGATGGGGACAGGGCTGTATGTTCTCTGGACGGTGTTTGATTCTGTTGAGTGGGAATATTTATTGGCGGTGTTAGAAAAGTTTGGTATAGGACCTAGTTTGGGTTAAATTGCTGTATGGTAGGCCGGCGGCTAGAATACGAGTAAATGGACACCTCTCCCCGGCTTTTGGACTGAGTAGAGGTACGAGGCAGCGGAGGTATCAGAGTTGAATTTAGGCATCAATATATCGGCAAAAATAAATGATTGAGAAGCTGAATCTTGACCCAGTGTTAATTAAATTTAGAGCTAAACTAGGCGTCTGGTCTAAGTTACTGTTGTCGGTGGTGGGCCGAGCTAACCTGGTCACCATGATCCGGATGCCACAACTGCTGTATGTCCTACACAACCCCCCAATATCTGAGTTTTTTTCTTTAAAGTCAGTCAGGAGTTTAGAAAATTAATATGGGGCAAAGAGACTCCGAGAATTAAACTAGAAACAAAACAATGGGAGGGCTTGTGGTTCCTAACCCATTGGTATATTATGTGGCATCTCAGCTTCAACATATTCGGGGATGGGACGACCCTGGGGAGGGGGAGCTCGGCGTATGTGGGGATGGGACGACCCTGGGGAGGGGGAGCTCGGCGTATGTGGGGATGGGACGACCCTGGGGAGGGGGAGCTCGGCGTATGTGGGGATGGGACGACCCTGGGGAGGGGGAGCTCAGCGTATGTTACTACAGCATTATTTCCAATCAGATAAACTCTATGAGGTATTGGAGGCGCATAAGTTTGGGACACTTGGAGGCAAAATACGGACTATGCTCTTATGTCACAAACTTTGGGCGACCGTGAAAACAAGGAACAGAAGGTGTTTCACAATTTACTTAATTATGGAACACTCCATGGCTTCCAAATGTATACCAACTGGTGGGATTTGTCTCCTGGGGCGCCAAGGGTTTAAACAGACTTAATCAAGTGCTGATAGGTGATGTGATTAAGGAATTCTCACAGCTGCAAAACGAATATGGGCGACCTCCCTCTGAATTCTACAAATACAATTTAGGCACGCATATCGGGTGGAAGGCATTGTTTTGGAAGGAAGGTACCCCGAAACTCAATAATACAGAGAATAGCTAATCTACACAGTTCTCGTGGACTGATCTCATTACTTTATAACATTCTCTTAGACATTATATTGACCAAACAGCCGATGCGATCAAAAGAGAAATGGGAGAGTGTAATGGGACCATAGAGGAAAATCACTGGTCAGATATACTGGAAAGAGTTCACAGCTGTCTTTAAGTGAATCCCATAGACTGTCCCATATACAGGGTGGTCCAAAAGTAGGTGGACAGAAAGTGTAATAAGGTTATGAAGGGGGAGATTTATCAAACATGGTGTAAAGTGAAACTGGCTCAGTTGCCCTTAGCAACCAATCAGATTCCACTTTTCATTCCTCACAGACTCTTTGGAAAATGAAAGGTGGAATCTGATTTGTTGCTAAGGGCAACTGAGCCAGTTTCACAGATCTACTTTTCACAGATCTCCCCCCAAATCTGTTTTCTTTTCAGATAATTCAGATAACACATAATGGCAAATTGTTAAAATCCATTTTCTTTGATCTGTATTTAAATTGAGTATTGGAAATCTCAAAATGCTGAAACCGTTAGAGCAAGTTGGGTTGAAACATTTGGTACTCAAGCCCCAAAGAGACAAACCATTTACTGCATTCGTGACAGATTGAATGCCACTGGCTCAATCCTTAATGCTCCAAAAACTGCTCGACCCAAAACAGTCCGTACAGAAGATAATAGACAACTTGTGGCTGAAACATTTGTTCAGAGCCCAAAAAAGTCCCCAGAAGAGCCTCTCTGGAATTGGGAATATCACGAGCTTCTGAAATCTATTGGGTGGAAGCTTCTCCTCCACGTCTAATTCATGGTTTATTGGAGGATGATCCAGACAGGCGACGGTTTGACAGCTTTAATACATGTGAGGAATGTTTATGAAGCAGACATTCCTCACATGTATTAAAGTTGCCAAACCGTCGCAAATCATGCACACGGGAGCGATTCAAACATATCACCGAGCAGCTGTAAATACTCGGAGCTCGGTCCGAGCCGAAATGGTTAACAAAACCTACTCGCTCATCACTAATAAAAAATCAATAAAAAAAAAACTGGTTAAGAAAATTAGCTGCAAGGTAAACCTGCATGTCCTAGTAAACTGGTGTAGGGTGTGTGGCCCTCCTGCCCCGACGTAGGTTTCACCCTTGCTTCATCAGAGGCCCCTACACCAGTCCTCTGGGACATGTAAGTTTACTTTGCAGCTAATTTTCTTGAATTTTAGATGCATCAGTATATAAATTAATTTTCGTCTGCAACTTTTAACGAGCAGTACATGGAGTGAACCATTAGGGTTCTGTGCTGCTAGTGCCATCTTTTTGTGAAATTGATGATAGATTTATTTTTTTCCTTTTAGGTGGATTTTGCCAGTGAAGAAATGCAGGTGGCTTTTAATAGGTCCATGGCGTCTTCAGGTCAAGTGATTCGGGACATCTATGAAATACCGCAGAGAAGGTGAGTTTTCTCTGCTTTTGGAAAAGACCTAACTTCCCAATCACTGTCAGATGTAAATGACCCTATCATGCTGTCTCTTCTTTTTTTCCAGGAGTGATGAGACCCGAAGAGGATCATTCCATGAATTTACTACCACGGAGCGCACTTATTTTGATAGTGCCCGGACTCCTGGGACCTACCAGGAAGAAACGAGGAGAGAGTACCCCGCTCGGAGCGGAGAGTCCTACCAGGGCGACTGTGAACAGCGATGCTACAATGAGTCCAGAGAAGATACGGATTTGAGGGATCCTTCCGAACGGGTCAGGAGTCTGCAATCTATTACTCCCCGTGATCAGCCATTTCTGGGGGAGGCAACTGTAGGACAGATTAATACAATCTATTACTCTCTGTTATCAGCCATTTCTGGGAGGAAGTAACTGTATAACAGGTGACTACAGTCTTTTACTCCCTGTTATCAGCCATTACTGGGGGGAGGCGAGTCTAAGAACTCATTTAGCATTTGCAGCGCGTCTGGTTATTTTTGATTTATTAGTATAGCGCCAATTTCCATGGGGCTTCACATGTAAAGAGGGATATACATCATATCCCCATGTTCCCCCTTCTGTACATGTTTTTTTGGCCTTTTTGTTTATTTTAACCTTGGAAAATAAAGAAACTACATTTTATATGCCCTTGGATTGGAAGCTGGATCTTTTTTTTTTTTTTTTTCTCATGCCTCAACCGCATCGAAACTGCCTCCATACTGATGGAACGGACTGAATGGTGAGCTGGTCATTTTCTTTTTGTACAATCTATTACTCCCTGTTATCAGCCATTACTGAAGGATGTAGATGGAGGACAGAGAAGCCCCTGGAGCTTGGGCACATACTTTTCTCCATATTTAATGTATATGGGTGTGTATGCCCCCACATCCACCACCGGGGGCTTCTCTGTCCTCATCCATAGACCTTAATAGGGGGTTGGCCCCTCTGCAGATATAACAGATAAGTTTTGCCCCATCATCGAGAAGAGCATTTGTGGGATCTGACCCTGATGTTGGGGGGAGGCCGGACTCACAATCTCCACGGTGTTGGATGGGGCTGGGGGCTGTGCGGCTGCTAATCCCCCCCCCCCCCATGTCTGTATGGATTCTGTTGCATCGGGCACACTCATGGGGAACAGATGAGGGTCTTCCCTAAACTTTTCCCACAAAGCTGAAGCTACAATTGTCCACAATGTCTTGTGCTGAAGAGGAAGATTTCCCATCACTGTTGCTGAGGGTCCATGACTGCCCCCTCATAACAAGCCCATCGCATTATCCTCCTCCACCATCTGTACAGCGACACAATGCAGTCAGGGGGTAACGTCCTGGAATCCTCAAACCCCGAGTCCTCCATGAGACGTAGATAAGAGAAGTGCTATCTGTCACTGCACAGAACCCCTCTCCTCCAGAGTCCAGTGGTGGCGGCGGCTTTAGACCTCTCCATCTGATGCTCAGCACTGTGCTTGGTGATGTACGGCTGCAGCAGCTGCTCAGCCATGAAGCTCCCGGCGGGGGCGCAGTGTTTGTGCTGATACCAGAGGAGGTCTGGCCTCTGCAATTATTGGGTCAGCAGAGCAGTGGGGACTTTTCTGCTCCTCAGCACTCGACCCACCCCCACTCTGCAACATTAGGGGGTCTCCACTTCATGTCTGAGTTGCTGCGGTACACTGGGGGTGGCGGGGGACTGGAGAAGACACCTGGATTCATCTTTCTCTATATAGTGTGTGCTGAGGCGGAGGGAGGACATGCCCTGTATCAGTTTGGCCCCATCATCATCTGAATCCCTGAACCATAGGACTCGGGTGACAAAACAGGACCATTGGCTTCAATTAGGCAAACTCAGCCCAAAACCTTCGGGGTCCATCTTCTTGCCCGGACACAATAGTCATCTATGTTTTACAGATTTCCACTTTGTTCATCTTACATTGTTGTTTGTCGCACAGGAAATATGCTCCGATTTGCACTTCATGTCGGCAGCCGATAATGGCGAAGAACGGGCAGGATTCCTACAAGATTGAATGTATGGGACATAACTACCACGAGAACTGCTATCGCTGTGCGGTGCGTACGTCCTCGGGGCTGCCGGTGCGCATAGTCTACATCACAGTGACCATCCTGGAGTCTCCTTGTAAATCTCCTGATTCCAGCAGGGTGCAGCGGGCGTACGTTGGGGTACCTGCAGTTCTCCAGGTCGTCTCTCAACACAAAAAAAATCATCAGCAAAGGTAATATGTCTGTTTTATGGAGTTTGTGCTGATTCCAAAAATCTGCTCTATCACATAAAGTTTCTGATATAGAAGCATTTTTGTTATTACGTTATTTCTACATTTTCAGTGTATGTGGTTTTTTCAGGTTATTCCCATTTCTTTGCTTGTCGTACTTAATTGTGAATTTTCTTACAGGGACGACATCGGTAAAGTTTTTAGTGAGTTTTATGGGAAGGAGTATTGACAGTGCAGTCAGCCAATCACTGCTTCTCGGAAAGTCACATGTTATGGGGAGGAGTATTGACAGTGCAGTCAGCCAATCACTGCTTCTCGGAAAGTCACATGTTATGGGGAGGAGTATTGACAGTGCAGTCAGCCAATGACTGCTTCTCGGAAAGTCACATGTTATGGGGAGGAGTATTGACAGTGCAGTCAGCCAATGACTGCTCCTCGGAAAGTCACATGTTATGGGGAGGAGTATTGACAGTGCAGTCAGCCAATGACTGCTTCTTGGAAAGTCACATGTTATGGGGAGGAGTATTGACAGTGCAGTCAGCCAATGACTGCTTCTCGGAAAGTCACATGTTATGGGGAGGAGCTAACTTATCAGGTGGTAAGATTGGGGTCAGTCAGAAAACGATGGTGATGGCAGCCATGACTGGTATGTGAGACTGTGACAGGAGGCCGGCCTCTACAGGCCTCTTACACTGAGCTGTAACTGAGGGAGGGTCTCCACAGAGAGACCCTGAAAGCAGCCAATATCACACTGAGAAACTGCCTGTCTGCGAGTGTTCATCTGTAAGGAATAGGCCGAACCTTGTAAGCCCTCAGAATCCTCCTGGATGGAGAAAGAACGGAGAGTCGTGGTCATGGGGGATTCCCTGCTGAGAGGAACAGAGGCCGCTATCTGCAGACCAGACATAACCTCAAGAGAAATGTGCTGTCTTCCAGGAGCAAAAATTACAGATGTGTCTGACAGGATCTCAAGACCTATAGATCACTACTCATTCCAGCTAATACATGTGGGGACAAATGACACCGCAAGAAAGGACCTGGAAACCATCTGCAGTGACTTTGAAGACTTCGGCAAGAAAGTGAAAGAATTGGGAGCGCAGGTGGTCTTCTCATCCATCCTCCCAGTGGATGGCCATGGAACAATGAGGTGGAATAAGATTCTACAGGTGAACAACTGGCTACGTCGATGGTGCCGTCAACAAGGATTTGGATTTCTGGATCACGGAATGAATTACCTATACGATGGACTACTTGCTAGAGATGGGGTGCACCTTACGAAGACTGGAAAACATGTATTTGGAAGTCACCTTGCTACACTCATCAGGAGAGCTTTAAACTAGAACAATGTGGGAAGGGAAGCAAAAGGCCAGAAAAAGCCATACAGCTGACAAATACTATTGAGATCTCTGCTACTGGAAGTGGAAAGGAAGAACAAAGGCAAAAAATCTAAATAATAAAAACATGGGAGGAAGAGAAACCAATCACAAACTAAAATGTTTTTATACAAATGCACAAAGCATGGGCAACAAACAAGGAGAATTGGAACTACTAACGCAGGAAAAGGAATATGATGTCATTGGAATCACTGAAACTTGGTGGGATGATACACATGATTGGAATACAAGGCTAAAAGGATACATCTTATCTGCAAGAAACAGACTTGATAAACGAGGAGGAGGTGTCGCATTGTATGTTAGAAAAGCGAATATCTGCACAGAGATTGAAGCTTCAGAGACTGGGAGTTCTGTGGGAACCGTCTGGGTAAGAATACAAGGAGAGAACAACGAAAAGGACACCATTGTAGGCATTTACTACAGGCCACCTGGGCAAGCTGAAGATATGGATGAACTCTTTATGTATCAAATGACCAAGTTCTCCAAAAAATATGACGTAGTGTTCATGGGAGATTTCAACTATCCAGACACTTGTTGGGAATCTCTCAAGTAAAACTAACAGGTCAAGTAAATTCTTATCCTCTCTTGCTGACAACTTTATCTTAGGTAGGGGAGAAAACAAGGGGATCTGCTACTTTGGATCTAATCCTTATAAACAGGGATGAAATGGTTGAGGAGGTAAAAGTGGCTGGGACCCTCGGAGGCAGCGATCATGCTATTGTAGAATTTTGGATAACTAGAGGAGGAAGACATGTGAAGACTCAAACTTCAAGGTTAGATTTCAGAAAGGCAGATTTTAAGCGACTCAGAAAGAAAATAGGAGGGATCCAATGGCTGGATGTCCTTAAGGACAAAAATGTCCAGGAAGGATGGGAAATTTTTAAAAATGAGATTCTCCAAGCACAATCGATAACAATCCCGATAAGTAGGAAGAATGGGAAGCATTTAAGGAAACCAGGATGGATGAACACAGAACATTTCTTTCTTACTTTTTAGCATGTGTTTATCAAATGGAAAGAGGGAGGCATATCTAAAGAAGATTCTAATGCAGTCTGCAGAACCTGTAGGGCACGTATCAGGTTAGCTAAAGCTGACAATGAATTAAGGCTTGCAAGAGATGTCAAAAGCAATAAAAAAGGATTTTGGGGGTATGTCAAAAGTAAAAGAAAAGTCAAAGATGCTATAGGATTTTTACAGGATGAAAATGGTGAAATGGTAAGAAAGGATGTTGAGAAGGCCGAACTTTTTAATTCCTATTTTGCATCTGTTTTCTCTCAGAAAGAAAATGTAACATCAACTGATCTTCACTGTCCTATTAAAGAAATAGAAGAATCCAGGTTATCTGTAAACAGACTGAGGGAATATTTAGCTAACATAAATGAGTTCAAATCTCCAGGTCCAGATGAATTACACCCCAGAGTACTGAAGGAGATTAGAAGAAATTTTAGAACCACTCTCCATAATCTTTGAAAATTCTTGGAGAATAGGAGAAGTCCCAGAAGACTGGAGAAGAGCAAATGTTGTTCCTATCTTCAAAAAGGGGAAGAAGGTGGACCCAGGGAACTATAGGCCGGTGAGTCTTACTTCTATACCAGGAAAGATCTTTGAACAAATTATTAAACAACATGTATGTAAGTACATGGATAAGAATGAAGTGATTTAACCAGAGTCGGCATGGGTTTGTAACTAACAAGTCATGTCAGACTAACTTAATTTCCTTCTATGACAGAATCACTGACTGGGTGGATCAGGGAAATGCTGTAGATATAGTATATCTTGACTCCAGCATAGCATTTGACAAAGTATCTCACACCATCCTTATTGAAAAAATTACCAAGTATGGAATGGACAAGACAACTGTTAGGTGGATTCATAACTGGCTTAGTGATCGGACCCAAAGAGTGGTCATAAATGGCTTCACATCCAGTTGGATGAATGTCTCAAGTGGGGTACCACAGGGCTCTGTCCTGGGACCTGTATTGTTCAACATCTTTATCAATGATTTCGATGAAGGAATTGAGGGTAAACTGATTAAATTTGCTGATGACACAAAGCTAGGAGGGATAGCTAATACTAGAGAAGAGAGAGAGAGAGGATTCAAAAAGACCTAAATAAACTGGAGCAGTGGGCAGCAACCAACAGAATGGTTTTTAACAGGGAAAAATGCAAAGTACTACATCTGGGCAAGAAATATGAAAAAAGCATATACAGAATGGGAGGAATAGAGCTAAGCAACAGTACATGTGAAAAAGACTTAGGTATACTAATAGATCACAGACTGCACAGGAGTCAACAGTGTGATGCAGCAGCAAAAAAGGCAAATACAATTCTGGGATGTATTAACAGAAGCATACAGTCTAGATCACGTGAAGTCATTATCGGACTTTACTCCTCTTTGGTCAGACCTCATCTGGAATACTGTGTACAGTTTTGGGCACCACATTTTAAAAAAGACATCGACAAACAGGAGCAAGTTCAGAGAAGAGCGACCAGAATGGTGACTGGTCTGCAAACCATGTCCTATGAGGAACGGTTGCAGGATTTGGGAATGTTTAGCTTGTAAAAAAGAAGACTGAGAGGAGACTTAATAGCCGTCTACAGATATCTGAAGGGCTGTCACACTGTGGAGGGATCAGATTTATTCTCATTTGCACAAGGAAAGACTAGAAGCAATGGGATGAAACTAAATGGGAGGAGATACAGATTAGATATTAGAAAAAACTTTTTGACAGTGAGGAGATCAATGAGTGGAACAGGCGGCCACAAGAGGTGGTGAGTTCCCCTTCAATGGACATCTTCAAACAGAGGCTGGACAGACATCTGTCTGGGATGATTTAGTGAACCCTGCATTGAGCCGGGGGGTTGGACACGAGGACCCAGGAGGTCCCTCCAACTCTACCATTCTATGATTCTATGACCCGTTTACCTCACACCTGTATATAGTTATCTACCAGATTACCTCCAGTAAAATCAGCTCTATATACAAGCCGCCTCTGTCATCTCTGGGGAAATATCTACATACCGGCTCATCACTTTATTTTTTTCACTGTTTGATCTGATTTAACCCCTTTAAAGTCTGGGGCGTATTAGTATACCCCAGGCCATCACCCTCACTTCAGTGAGGGCACCGGCGCTGAGCCCGCACTGAACCGGGTACATGTCAGCTGATTTATACAGCTGACACGTGCCCGCAACAGCCACGCGTGGAATTGTGATCCACCTGCGGCTGTTAACCAGTTAAATGCTGCTGTCAATCTCTGACAGCGGCATTTAATATCGCCGTGCCGGAAGCGCGGCATTAGCCCCGCCCATCGGTGACCCCATCAAATGATCACGGGTCACCGATACGTAGGCATGATAACCCGGGATCTGCAGCAGACCCGTGTGGTTGTCATGTCAAGATTGCTATGATCGCCACCTAGTGGTCGGCGCTCATAGCACATGGGCATTTCTACTGCATGCAGGCGATCTGCTCATCGCTTGTATGCAGTAGAAGCAATCAAGACAACTGCTGCTTCTTGTTTCCTATGGAGACGATAGAAACATGCAAAAAGTGTAAAAAAATGTTTTTAAAAATATTGAAAAAATAACAAAAATAAAGTTTAAATCATCCCCCTTTCACCTCATTTAAAATAAAATAATAAAAAAAACAACCCACATACTTGGTATCGCCTCGTTTAGAATCGCCCAATCAATCAATATAAAAAAATAATCCGATCGGTAAACAGCGTAACGAGAAAAAAATTCTAAACGCCAGAATTACGTTTTATTGGTCGCCGCAACATTTTCTATAAAATGCAATAACGGGCGATCGAAACATCGGATCTACTCCAACATGGTATCAATAAAAACGTCAGCTCAGCGCGCAAAACATAAGCCCTCACCCAGCCCCAGATCCCGAAAAGTAGAGACGCTACGGGTCTTGGAAAATGGCGCCATTTTTTTTTTTTTTTTTTAGCAAACTTTGGATTTTTTTTTTCACCACTTAAATTAAAAAAAATCTGTACATGTTTGGTGTCTACGAACTCGTAATGACCTGGAGAATAAGAATGGCAGCTCAGTTTTAGCATCCAGTGCACGTGGTAAAAAAAAATCTGTGGTATTGCACTTTTTTTGCAATTTCACCGCACTTCGAATTTTTTTCCTGTTTTCCCATACACGATATGGTAAAACTAGTAATGGCGTTGAAAAGTACAACTCGTCCCGCAAAAAATCACACGGCCATATTGACCAAAGAATAAAAACGCTATGGCTCGGGGAGCAAAAAACAAAAATGGAAAATCCCAGGGTCCTTAAGGGGTTATAATGATGTACCAGATGAATTACCCTGAACTTGCATCTGATTAGGCCAGTTCCACATGACGATACCTTGCCAGTTCCTGGACCACCGTTGTCTGGATTGGATGAAATGTAAGTAGAATATGGAGCTGAAGCTACTAGTGAAGGCATGGAGACCTCCAGTCCAGAGGAGTATGTACCTGATGGAGCGGCCGAGCGGCCAGAACGCTTTACTCAACATGGAGTAAATCATCTCATCAGAGAGCTGTCATTGTCAAAAGATGAAGCCGAACTTCTTGCATCCAGGTTGAAACAGAAGAATCTTCTTCATGATGATGTCAAAGTGTGTTATTACCGAAACAGAAATAGCAGTGTAACACAATTGTTCACAGTTGATGGACCAATGGTGTACTGAAACAATGTGAATGGCCTCTTAGAAGAACTGAATGAAGAGGATTTTGTTGCAGATTGACGATTGATTATTGACTCATCCCAGAGAAGCTTGGAAGCTGTGTTGCTTCACAATGGAAAGATGAAGCCATCGCTCCCTATTGCTCACTCATCTAAAGGAAAGTTATGAAAATCTGTCCGTTGTTTTGGATGCTATGAAGTCTGCGTTGCATCTTCATGCCGGTGTTGCTCTGCAACTGATTGGTATATACTTCCCATTCATCTACATTTTTTAAGCCATGATGCTTTAAGGTCATCACACTTACCTGACCACTTTTTATGATCCATGTAGATCTACTAGTCTCTTTTTTTTTTTTTCTGCAATTTTATTGTCTCCTGTTGTCTTAAGTTAGTTTATTGATTGCTAACGAGTTAAATCTGTGTAGATCTAAGCAGATACGTCCCTATATATTGAGACATAGTCAAGCGGCAGCATTTATGCGGGGGCAGTTATGCATATAGCATTTATGCATACTTTATCAAAGTGCCGCGGCAGTTAGATATGGCAGTTGGACAGGGCAGGAGACCGGTAAGACATGCAAGACAATTAAACACACTTGCTTCCAGGTCATCTATTTTGCAAACAATATTCACCATTTGTATTTGTGCCATTTATATTCCGGCTGCTACAATCATCCACATTCACCGTTCTCCCACATACTCAGCTCACTTCATCCATATTAATCCCTCTCTTCTCCTATGTACAGCTGTCATGCTCTCTTCACAATGTTATACCACACAGATCCATTCATTCCCACCATACAACACAGGAAACGCTCTCACAAATCACTCAACCATCTTCTCACTCTCTGTATCTTCCTTCTCTTAGTCGCAGGTGATATTTCTCCTAATCCAGGACCCTCCAGTAATAATAACACTCTTTCCCTGTTACATTCAGAAACCCTGCTAATCTCATTAATGTTCCCTGCATATCTTCTGTCTCATTTAACTGTGCCCTTTGGAATGCGCGCTCAGCTTGTAATAAACTCTTACATCCATGACTTTTTCCTCTCTAATTCCCTCAACCTTCTGGCTCTCACTGAAACCTGGATCCAGCAGTCGGACACCACCGCCGCTGCAGCTCTCTCCTATGGTGGCCTACACTTCTCTCATACTCCCGAGACCTGACAACAGATCAGGTGGAGGTGTTGGTCTGCTTCTTTCAACAAAATGTACTTTTCAGGTTATCCCCCCAGTACCCTCCCTTATCTTCCCTTCTTTTGAGGCCCACACAGTCAGACTCTACCGGCCCTTCTCCGTGCGAGTGGTGGTTGTCTATCGCCCTCCAGGTCCCTCCCGTCAGTTCCTGGATCACTTTGCCACGTGGCTTCCAAACTTTCTATCCTGTGACATCCCCACGATAATCATGGGGGACTTTAACATCCCCAATTGGTGATCCCATCTCCCGCTCATCTTTTATCACTAACCTCCTCCTTCGGCCTTTCACAACTTCCTAATTCTCCTACACATGAAGACGGGAACACATTGGACCTGATCTTTGCCCGACTCTGTTCAATACATGACTTTACTAACTCTCCTCTTCCTCTCTGGCCACAACCTTCTTTCTTTCTGTCAAGAACTGTCTCCCTGCTCAAGACACCCCCACTTTCCACACCTATAGAAATATACGCAACATTAACACCCAGAAATTTATGAAAAAGTTGCAATCATTGGCCCCGATTTCCTCCCTCTCATGTCCTGACTCTGCACTGAATCTTTATAATGAAACATTGCAATGTGCCCTGGATGAAGCCGCACCTCCTACACAAAGAACAACTCTGCAAAGACGGCGACAACCCTGGCACACGCCTCAAACACGTCTTCTCCAGCGGTGCTCTAGGTGCGCTGAAAGGCTGTGGAGAAAATCTAATCTACCCAAAGATTTATGCTTAAAACCTATAACTCTGCGCTTCACCTCTCCAAACAAACCTACTTTAACAACCTCATCATCTCACTTTCCAATAATCCTAAACGACTCTTCGACACGTTTCGTTCTCTCCTTAATCAAACAGCACAGGCCCTGACCACCGACCTCAGCGCTGACGATCTGGCCAATTATTTCAAAGAAAAAATTGACCATATCCGGCATGAAATTTTCTCCCAATCCCCAAATGTTATGCATGCACCTCCCTCCCACAGTGCATCTTGCTCACTTTCTCACTTCGAAACAGTCACGGAAGAAGTGACCAGGCTCCTTGCTTCCTCTCGCCCTACCACCTGCACCAGTGACCCTATTTCCTCACATATCCTTAAGTCCCTTTCTCTAGCTGTCACCACTCGCCTAACTAAAATATTCAACCTCTCATCTGGTATCTTTCCCTCTTCTTTTAAACACGTCAGAATACATCCATTACTTAAAAAACCATCCCTCGACCAGAACTGCACGGCCAACTACAGACCTGTTTCCAATCTTCCCTTTATCTCTAAACTCCTGGAACGCCTGGTCCACTCCCGTCTAATCCGCTATCTCTCAGACAATTCTCTTCTTGATCCTTTACAATCTGGTTTCCGCTCTTTACATTCTACTGAAACTGCCCTCACTAAAGTCTCTAATGATCTACTAACAGCTAAATCCAATGGTCACTGCTCCCTGCTGATCTCCTGGATCTCTCTGCGGCATTCGACACTGTGGATCACCAGCTCCTCCTCACTATGCTCCGTTCTTTCGGCCTCAAGGACACTGTTCTCTCCTGGTTCTCCTCCTATCTCTCTGACCGCTCCTTATCTGTGTCTTTTGCCGGCTCCTCTTCCTCTTTCCTTCCCCTTACTGTCGGGGTCCCTCAAGGATCAGTCCTAGGCCCCCTTCTTTTCTCCTTATACACCGCTCCAATTGGACAAACAATCAGTAGATTCGGTTTTCAGTACCATCTCTATGCTGATGACACCCAATTATACACCTCTGCTCCGGACATCACCCCTGCATTACTACAAAAGACCAGTGATTGTCTTTCTGCTGTGTCTAACATTATGTCCTCCCTCTGTCTAAAACTGAATCTGTCAAAAACTGAACTCCTCGTCTTTCCTCCCTCCACTAACCTACCTGTGCCCGATATTGCCATTTCCGTTTGTGGCTCACCATTACTCCCCAGCAACAAGCCCGCTGTCTTGGGGTCATTTTTGATTCAGATCTTTCCTTCACTCCTCACATCAGATCACTCGCTCGTGTCATCTACACCTCAAAAACATCTCAAGAATCAGGACTTTTCTCACCTTTTACTTGGCAAAAACTCTTACTGTAGCTCTTATTCATTCCCGTCTGGACTACTGCAACTCTCTACTTATCTGTCTCCCTCTTACTAAACTCTCCCCTCTCCAATCCGTCCTTAACGCAGCAGCCAGGATCATATTCCTCGCCAACCGCTACACCGATGCCTCTTCCCTGTGCCAGTCATTGCATTAGTTCCCCATCCAATACAGAGTTCAATATAAACGTATCACTCTTACCCACAAAGCGCTCCATGCTTCAGTACCCCCTACATCTCCTCCCTCGTCTCAGTCTACCAACCTACACGTGCCCTCCGTTCTGCTAATGACTTCAAACTAAAATCCTTAATCCGAACTTCCCACTCCCGTCTCCAAGATTTCTCACGTGCTGCGCCAATTCTTTGGAATGCACTACCCAGGACAGTTCGATTAATTCCCAATACTCACAGCTTTAAGCGTGCCCTAAAAACTCATTTCTTTAGACTGGCGTATCGCCTCCACACACTTGTAAGTGATCGGTCTGCTAATGGGAATGCAAGGAAGTTTCACAAAATATTGTTGCTTCTTGTGTTTATGGGACAGTAGAGCATTATGTTCGACGTGTTCGGGGACAGAGAAACATCTATGCTCCAGGTAGACACAATGTTCAGCAGAATCCTTTAGCTGCTCCAACAAAAATCGTTCTTCTTCCACTACATATAAAGTTGGGATTGATTAAAAACTTTCTGAAAGCCACGGCAAAGACAAATTCACCAGGGTTCCAGTACATTTCACAGGTGTCTCGGATGTCGCATGTCTCTGAAAATGCACTTTTTTGCATTCACATTTTAGATTTCTTCCCTCCAAATCTTGGGGATGTAAGCGATGAACAAGGCGAGCGGTTTCACCGGGACATTAAAGTAACGGAACGCGGCTACCAGGGTTTGTGGAATGACTCAATGATGGCAGATTACTGTTGGATGTTCTATAGGGACAACCCGAAAAATCGTGTCGACGACAGTCATAATGTCAAGCACTCTTTAATTTTTGCTCCTATTTTGGTTTCTATTTTGTATGTGAAATTATTTTAGTTCAATAAAAACTGTTCTGTAAGGTCAAGCATTTTATTCCGATAAGTAGATTAATGTTGCCAGTATATTTCCTATACCTTATAATAATGCTGCTGCTCTGTGGACACTATACCTGCTACAGAAAAACTATATACATTTTTGAAATCAGAACAAAAAAGAGTCAGAAAAGTATAAGGTCAACTGTCATGATTACAAAATATACCTTTTTGTAGACCTGTGTAATCGATAGTTTTCTCCTAGAATTGTGGAGTTCTGCGGTCAATGGAGCCGACGGAAAGCGGAGGTGTCGTAACCCTGGGAGGCCAGCGCCCCACATCCCGATGTCCCCAGCACCCGGACATCATCACTAGGAGTAAAAGCTGACGCCAGGCAAAGTGATGTCCCCAGCACCTGGGAGGAGGGCGCCCGGCCCATTTCCAGACCTCGCCAGAACATTTCCTGGAATTTGGCCGCCATCCACTTGCACCTTAATATAGACTGTGCTGATTGTATCCGTGTATCTCGTGTCCCCACGTCCTGTACTTGTCAGTGATCAATACAATCATGACCTGACATCACGAGACATTGCAGTTATGTAATGGGGGAGGGGCAGCATCTGACAACCCACAGCGCCACATCACTGACACCTCATCATAGACACGGAGACCTGCGAGCACCACGTCACTGACACCTCATCATAGACACGGAGACCTGCGAGCGCCACGTCACTGACACCTCATCATAGACGCGGAGACCTGCGAGCGCCACGTCACTGACACCTCATCATAGACGCGGAGACCTGCGAGCGCCACGTCACTGACACCTCATCATAGACACGGAGACCTGCGAGCACCACGTCACGGAGACCTCATCATAGACACGGAGACCTGCGAGCACCACGTCACTGACACCTCATCATAGACACGGAGACCTGCGAGCGCCACGTCACTGACACCTCATCATAGACACGGAGACCTGCGAGCGCCACGTCACTGACACCTCATCATAGACACGGAGACCTGCGAGCGCCACGTCACTGACACCTCATCATAGACACGGAGACCTGCGAGCACCACGTCACTGACACCTCATCATAGACGCGGAGACCTGCGAGCGCCACGTCACTGACACCTCATCATAGACACGGAGACCTGCGAGCGCCACGTCACTGACACCTCATCATAGACACGGAGACCTGCGAGCGCCACGTCACTGACACCTCATCATAGACACGGAGACCTGCGAGCGCCACGTCACTGACACCTCATCATAGACGCGGAGACCTGCGAGCGCCACGTCACTGACACCTCATCATAGACACGGAGACCTGCGAGCGCCACGTCACTGACACCTCATCATAGACACGGAGACCTGCGAGCGCCACGTCACTGACACCTCATCATAGACACGGAGACCTGCGAGCGCCACGTCACTGACACCTCATCATAGACACGGAGACCTGCGAGCGCCACGTCACTGACACCTCATCATAGACGCGGAGACCTGCGAGCGCCACGTCACTGACACCTCATCATAGACGCGGAGACCTGCGAGCGCCACGTCACTGACACCTCATCATAGACACGGAGACCTGCGAGCACCACGTCACGGAGACCTGCGAGCACCACGTCACAGACACCTCATCATAGACACGGAGACCTGCGAGCACCACGTCACTGACACCTCATCATAGACACGGAGACCTGCGAGCGCCACCTCACTGACACCTCATCATAGACACGGAGACCTGCGAGCGCCACGTCACTGACACCTCATCATAGACACGGAGACCTGCGAGCGCCACGTCACTGACACCTCATCATAGACACGGAGACCTGCGAGCGCCACGTCACTGACACCTCATCATAGACACGGAGACCTGCGAGCGCCACGTCACTGACACCTCATCATAGACACGGAGACCTGCGAGCACCACGTCACTGACACCTCATCATAGACGCGGAGACCTGCGAGCGCCACGTCACTGACACCTCATCATAGACGCGGAGACCTGCGAGCGCCACGTCACTGACACCTCATCATAGACACGGAGACCTGCGAGCACCACGTCACGGAGACCTGCGAGCACCACGTCACAGACACCTCATCATAGACACGGAGACCTGCGAGCACCACGTCACTGACACCTCATCATAGACACGGAGACCTGCGAGCGCCACCTCACTGACACCTCATCATAGACACGGAGACCTGCGAGCGCCACGTCACTGACACCTCATCATAGACACGGAGACCTGCGAGCGCCACGTCACTGACACCTCATCATAGACACGGAGACCTGCGAGCGCCACGTCACTGACACCTCATCATAGACACGGAGACCTGCGAGCGCCACGTCACTGACACCTCATCATAGACACGGAGACCTGCGAGCACCACGTCACTGACACCTCATCATAGACGCGGAGACCTGCGAGCGCCACGTCACTGACACCTCATCATAGACGCGGAGACCTGCGAGCGCCACGTCACTGACACCTCATCATAGACACGGAGACCTGCGAGCACCACGTCACGGAGACCTGCGAGCACCACGTCACAGACACCTCATCATAGACACGGAGACCTGCGAGCACCACGTCACTGACACCTCATCATAGACACGGAGACCTGCGAGCGCCACCTCACTGACACCTCATCATAGACACGGAGACCTGCGAGCGCCACGTCACTGACACCTCATCATAGACACGGAGACCTGCGAGCGCCACGTCACTGACACCTCATCATAGACACGGAGACCTGCGAGCGCCACGTCACTGACACCTCATCATAGACACGGAGACCTGCGAGCGCCACGTCACTGACACCTCATCATAGACACGGAGACCTGCGAGCGCCATGTCACTGACACCTCATCATAGACACGGAGACCTGCGAGCACCACGTCACTGAAACCTCATCATAGACACAGAGACCTGCGAGCGCCACGTCACTGACACCTCATCATAGACGCGGAGACCTGCGAGCGCCACGTCACTGAAACCTCATCATAGACACGGAGACCTGCGAGCGCCACGTCACTGACACCTCCTCATAGACACGGAGACCTGCGAGCACCACGTCACTGACACCTCATCATAGACACGGAGACCTGCGAGCACCACGTCACTGACACCTCATCATAGACACGGAGACCTGCGAGCACCACGTCACTGACACCTCATCATAGACACGGAGACCTGCGAGCACCACGTCACTGACACCTCATCATAGACACGGAGACCTGCGAGCACCACGTCACTGACACCTCATCATAGACACGGAGACCTGCGAGCACCACGTCACTGACACCTCATCATAGACACGGAGACCTGCGAGCGCCACGTCACTGACACCTCATCATAGACACTGAGACCTGCGAGCGCCACGTCACTGACACCTCATCATAGACACGGAGACCTGCGAGCGCCACGTCACTGACACCTCATCATAGACGCGGAGACCTGCGAGCGCCACGTCACTGACACCTCATCATAGACGCGGAGACCTGCGAGCGCCACGTCACTGACACCTCATCATAGACGCGGAGACCTGCGAGCGCCACGTCACTGACACCTCATCATAGACGCGGAGACCTGCGAGCGCCACGTCACTGACACCTCATCATAGACGCGGAGACCTGCGAGCGCCACGTCACTGACACCTCATCATAGACGCGGAGACCTGCGAGCGCCACGTCACTGACACCTCATCATAGACACGGAGACCTGCGAGCACCACGTCACTGACACCTTATCATAGACGCGGAGACCTGCGAGCACCACGTCACTGACACCTATCATGTAATGATAGATTAATAACATGGGGGTCAGCGCTCTGTGTGGACCTAAATCTCCCCTGCTTCCTGGCTCCACCCTGTTGTGTCCCTACAGAACGTCACACAGACACTAAACTATCGGTATGAATCTAATGGATATTGAAACCTCTGTCCTGATGTTACATATGGCCGAGTGATTAACGTGTACGCCCAACTGCAGGATGGCACCCGGGATGATTTCTGGCTCAGTGTTTATTTTACATGCAGCTATAGCCCCAACAGCACAGTGCGGCCATAGTGCTCAATGTCACATCACGGTGCGGCCATAGTGCTCAATGTCACATCACGGTGCGGCCATAGTGCTCAATGTCACATCACGGTGCGGCCATAGTGCTCAATGTCACATCACAGAGCGGCCATAGTGCTCAATGTCACATCACAGTGCGGCCATAGTGCTCAATGTCACATCACAGAGCGGCCATAGTGCTCAATGTCACATCACAGTGCGGCCATAGTGCTCAATGTCACATCACAGAGCAGCCATAGTGCTCAATGTCACATCACAGTGCGGCCATAGTGCTCAATGTCATATCACAGAGCAGCCATAAGGAGCAGGATCAACACAGATCAACAGCAGCGTGCAGGGTGACATCACAGAGAGCGGGTAACGCGCAGGGTGACATCACAGAGAGCGGGTGATGTGCAGGGTGACATCACAGAGAGCGGGTGACGCGCAGGGAGACATCAGAGAGCGGGTGATGTGCAGGGTGACATCACAGAGAGCGGGTAACGCGCAGGGTGACATCACAGAGAGTGGGTGATGTGCAGGGTGACATCACAGAGAGCGGGTAACGCGCAGGGCGACGTCACAGAGAGCGGGTAACGCGCAGGGCGACGTCACAGAGAGCGGGTAACGCGCAGGGAGACGTCACAGAGAGCGGGTAACGCGCAGGGCGACGTCACAGAGAGCGGGTAACGTGCAGGGCGACGTCACAGAGCGGGGGTAACGCGCAGGGCGACGTCAGAGAGCAGGTAACGCGCAGGGCGACGTCACAGAGCGGGTAACGCGCAGGGCGACGTCACAGAGCGGGTAACGCGCAGGGCGACGTCACAGAGAGCGGGTAACGCGCAGGGCGACGTCACAGAGAGCGGGTAACGCGCAGGGCGACGTCACAGAGAGCGGGTAACGCGCAGGGCGACGTCACAGAGAGCGGGTGACGCGAAGGGCGACGTCACAGAGAGCGGGTGACGCGCAGGGAGACGTCACAGAGAGCGGGTAACGCGCAGGGCGACGTCACAGCGCGGGTAACGCGCAGGGCGACGTCACAGAGCGCGGGTAACGCGCAGGGCGACGTCACAGAGCGGGGGTAACGCGCAGGGCGACGTCACAGAGCGGGGGTAACGCGCAGAGCGACGTCACAGAGCGGGGGTAACGCGCAGGGCGACGTCACAGAGAGCGGGTAACGCGCAGGGCGACGTCACAGAGAGCGGGTGACGCGCAGGGAGACGTCACAGAGAGCGGGTGACGCGCAGGGCGACGTCAAAGAGAGCGGGTGACGCGCAGGGCGACGTCAAAGAGAGCGGGTGACGCGCAGGGCGACGTCACAGAGAGCGGGTGACGCGCAGGGCGACGTCACAGAGAGCGGGTGACGCGCAGGGCGACGTCACAGAGAGCGGGTGACGCGCAGGGCGACGTCACAGAGAGCGGGTGACGCGCAGGGCGACGTCACAGAGAGCGGGTGACGCGCAGGGCGACGTCACAGAGAGCGGGTGACGCGCAGGGCGACGTCACAGAGAGCGGGTGACGCGCAGGGCGACGTCACAGAGAGCGGGTGACGCGCAGGGAAACGTCACAGAGAGCGGGTGACGCGCAGGGTGACGTCACAGAGAGCGGGTGACGCGCAGGGAGACGTCACAGAGAGCGGGTGACGCGCAGGGAGACATCACAGAGAGCGGGTGACGCGCAGGGAGACATCACAGAGAGCGGGTGACACGCAGGAGACATCACAGAGAGCGGGTGACGCGCAGGAGACATCACAGAGAGCGGGTGACGCGCAGGGAGACATCACAGAGCGGGTAACGCGCAGGGCGACATCACACGACGTCACAGAGAGCGGGTAACGCGCAGGGCGACATCACAGAGAGCGGGTAACGCGCAGGGCGACGTCACAGAGAGCGGGTGACGTGCAGGGCGACGTCACAGAGCGGGTGACGCGCAGGGCGACGTCACAGAGAGCGGGTGACGCGCAGGGCGACATCACAGAGAGCGGGTGACGCGCAGGGCGACATCACAGAGAGCGGGTGACGCGCAGGGAGACATCACAGAGAGCGGGTGACGCGCAGGGCGACATCACAGAGAGCGGGTGACGCGCAGGGAGACATCACAGAGAGCGGGTGACGAGCAGGGCGACGTCACAGAGAGCGGGTAACGCGCAGGCCGACGTCACAGAGAGCGGGTAACGCGCAGGGCGACGTCA
Organism: Phyllobates terribilis; assembly: GCF_046119375.1. NCBI lineage: Eukaryota > Metazoa > Chordata > Amphibia > Anura > Dendrobatidae > Phyllobates > Phyllobates terribilis. Next base: position 90,074,935 of record NW_027362772.1, read on the forward strand.
CAGAGAGCGGGTGACGCGCAGGGCGACGTCACAGAGAGCGGATGACGCGAAGGGCGACGTCACAGAGCGGGTGACGCGCAGGGCGACGTCACAGAGCGGGTGACGCGCAGGGCGACATCACAGAGAGCGGGTGACGCGCAGGGAGACATCACAGAGAGCGGGTGACGAGCAGGGCGACGTCACAGAGAGCGGGTAACGCGCAGGGCGACGTCACAGAGAGCGGGTGACGCGCAGGGCGACGTCACAGAGAGCGGGTAACGCGCAGGGCGACGTCACAGAGCGGGTAACGCGCAGGGCGACGTCACAGAGCGGGGGTAACGCGCAGGGCGACGTCACAGAGCGGGGGTAACGCGCAGGGCGACGTCACAGAGCGGGGGTAACGCGCAGGGCGACGTCACAGAGAGCGGGTGACGCGCAGGGAGACGTCACAGAGAGCGGGTGACGCGCAGGGAGACGTCACAGAGAGCGGGTGACGCGCAGGGAGACGTCACAGAGCGGGTGACGCGCAGGTCGACGTCACAGAGAGCGGGTGACGCGCAGGTCGACGTCACAGAGAGCGGGTGACGCGCAGGTCGACGTCACAGAGAGCGGGTGACGCGCAGGTCGACGTCACAGAGCGGGTGACGCGCAGGTCGACGTCACAGAGAGCGGGTGACGCGCAGGTCGACGTCACAGAGAGCGGGTGACGCGCAGGGCGACGTCACAGAGAGCGGGTGACGCGCAGGGCGACGTCACAGAGCGGGTGACGCGCAGGGCGACGTCACAGAGCGGGTGACGCGCAGGGCGACGTCACAGAGAGCGGGTGACGCGCAGGGCGACGTCACAGAGCGGGTGACGCGCAGGGCGACGTCACAGAGAGCGGGTGACGCGCAGGGCGACGTCACAGAGAGCGGGTGACGCGCAGGGCGACCTCACAGAGAGCGGGTGACGCGCAGGGAGACCTCACAGAGAGCGGGTGACGCGCAGGGAGACGTCACAGAGAGCGGGTGACGCGCAGGGAGACGTCACAGAGAGCGGGTGACGCGCAGGGAGACCTCACAGAGAGCGGGTGACGCGCAGGGCGACATCACAGAGAGCGGGTGACGCGCAGGGCGACATCACAGAGAGCGGGTGACGCGCAGGGCGACATCACAGAGAGCGGGTGACGCGCAGGGCGACATCACAGAGAGCGGGTGACGCGCAGGGCGACATCACAGAGAGCGGGTGACGCGCAGGGCGACATCACAGAGAGCGGGTGACGCGCAGGGCGACATCACAGAGAGCGGGTGACGCGCAGGGCGACATCACAGAGAGCGGGTGACGCGCAGGGCGACATCACAGAGAGCGGGTGACGCGCAGGGCGACATCACAGAGAGCGGGTGACGCGCAGGGCGACATCACAGAGAGCGGGTGACGCGCAGGGCGACATCACAGAGAGCGGGTGACGCGCAGGGCGACATCACAGAGAGCGGGTGACGCGCAGGGAGACATCACATAGAGCGGGTGACGCGCAGGAGACATCACAGAGAGCGGGTGACGCGCAGGGCGACATCACAGAGAGCGGGTGACGCGCAGGGCGACATCACAGAGAGCGGGTGACGCGCAGGGCGACATCACAGAGAGCGGGTGACGCGCAGGGAGACATCACAGAGAGCGGGTGACGCGCAGGGAGACATCACAGAGAGCGGGTGACGCGCAGGAGACATCACAGAGAGCGGGTGACGCGCAGGGCGACATCACAGAGATCGGGTGACGCGCAGGGCGACATCACAGAGAGCGGGTGACGCGCAGGGCGACATCACAGAGAGCGGGTGACGCGCAGGGAGACATCACAGAGAGCGGGTGACGCGCAGGGAGACATCACAGCGGGTGACACGCATGATATTGCATTCCCTATGTTCCACCTCTCCTCCTCCATTTCCCTCCTTTTATTTATCATCTATTTGTGGTGACCCGGCCCTGGTATTCAGCCTAGAACGCAGATCAATGATGACAATCTTGGCCATAATAAATCTACTTGGGTTTGCTACTGCAACACCATGTACGTCCCTGGTCCCACATCAGCCTCACTCCAAATTGTTGGATACAATTCAGTGAATGTATCAGGATTAGGTATTGTACCTTCACCTGTCTCGCATAATACCCTCCTAGCTACCGAGGGCGAACACTGTATTTAATTTTCCCATCCTGGGAACCATGGTGACTTTCGCATTCCACATAATGGGGGAAGACACTTATGAAATGTGTGTCTCAGCCACAGGAAAGCATGTCATGGGACCACGTTCCCACCTGCATATGTACATTCAGGAACAAACAATGTCTTAAATTAATTATTGCATAATTAATACAAATGGAAACCGTGGGGGACCATTGATTATGATGGGATTCATCTTGGTTTCATTATGTTTCAGTTTTAGGATGGAAAATAAAGCTTCTGTATGATGTTCTTTTACTTCCATTCAAAATACGGAAATATAGCGGAACCCAGTGACACCCCATAATAATCAATGGGGTCCTTCTACTTCCATTGGTATCAGTTTTAGACATTCATTTTGTTCTACTTCTATAATAAGAACTAATGTCAGAATGCGGGTGTGAAGTAAAAGTTGGGCCCTAGGCAAAAATGTAAAGTGGGGCCCTAAATGCTAACATATTGCAACATAGTCCTTCCTATAGTATAATGCACTCCTCATAGTCCTCCATATAGTATAATGCACTCCCCATAGTCCTCCATATAGTATAATGCACTCCCCATAGTCCTCCATATAGTATAATGCACTCCCCATAGTCCTCCATATAGTATAATGCACTCCCCATAGTCCTCCATATAGTATAATGCACTCCCCATAGTCCTCCATATAGTATAATGCACTCCCCATAGTCCTCCATATAGTATAATGCACTCCCCATAGTCCTCCATATAGTATAATGCACTCCCCATAGTCCTCCATATAGTATAATGCACTCCCCATAGTCCTCCATATAGTATAATGCACTCCCCATAGTCCTCCATATAGCATAATGCACTCCTCATAGCCCTCCATATAGTACCATGCACTCCCTATAGCCCTCCATATAGTACAATGCACTCCCCATAGCCCTCCATATAGTATAATGCACTCCCCATAGTCCTCCATATAGTATAATGCACTCCCCATAGTCCTCCATATAGTATAATGCACTCCCCATAGTCCTCCATATAGCATAATGCACTCCTCATAGCCCTCCATATAGTACCATGCACTCCCTATAGCCCTCCATATAGTACAATGCACTCCCCATAGCCCTCCATATAGTATAATGAACTCCCCATAGTCCTCCATACAGTATAATGCACTCCCTATAGTCCTCCATACAGTATAATGCACTTCCCATAGTCCTCCATACAGTATAATGCACTCCCCATAGTCCTCCATACAGTATAATGCACTCCCCATAGTCCTCCATACAGTATAATGCACTCCCCATAGTCCTCCATACAGTATAATGCACTCCCCATAGTCTTCCATATAGTATAATGCACTCCCCATAGTCCTCCATACAGTATACTGCACTCCCCATTGTTATGTTCTGCTACCAGAGCTAAGGAAAGAGAGGAGATCTGTCCCTACGATAGAACTCAGCTTAATCCCTACGATGTAACAGGGGACCTGATCCTGCGATCAGACCTGCTAAAGTCCTAAGCTAGTCTGTACGGAGACCTATAGATGTGGGGAAGGAATCCCTACAAGTACTAAGGACTGGGAGGAAAATGGGACACCTCCTAACAGAAATAGTAGCAGACAGACGAACAAACAAAATATATAGAACATAGAGGTCCGTAGACCAAGCAAACTAACAGAGTTAGATACAGGGCACAGGCTAGCTAGAAAGTAGTTAAACAATGAAGTCCAGCAAAGCCAGAAGGGCGGAGCAGGATTAAATAGGCCAACAAGGTCATGTGACCAGCAAAGGAAAAAAAACTAAGAACAAGGTTCTAACAGTACCCCCCCTTCTAAGAGGATCCTCCGGATCCCCTAGGACCAGGCTTATCAGGAAATCTCCTGTGAAATGCTCTGATAAGTCTGGACGCGGAAACATCATCCGACCTCACCCAAGAGTTATCCTCGGGTCCGAAACCTTTCCAGGCCACAAGATACTGCAAACTACCTCTATACTGTCTAGAGTTAAGGATGCGAGAAATTTCATATTCCCCGTCCTCCACCACCGGAGGAACAGAGGCAGAGGCGTCACAATCCGATACAACAGCTTTTTTCAACAGAGAGACATGAAATACCGGATTAATTCTCCAGGAGGTAGGAACCTCCAACCTAACAGCAGATTGGTTGACAACCTGAAGCACCTTAAAGGGCCCTACAAACTTGGGACCCAATTTCTTAGAAGGAATCCTCAACCGCAGATTCCTAGAGGACAACCAAACCATGTCACCAACAGCGAACAAAACCTCCTGTCGTTTCCTATCAAAGTAGTCTTTAGATTTTCTGTTGGCCTCCTGAAGATTACCACGCACATCCGTCCAAACTCTCTCCAAATCACCGGAAAAATTCTCCTCAGGCACGGCAGATCCCAACTTGGAGAACGACCCAAACGACGGATGTCTCCCAGAACAACAAAAAAAAGGCGAACAACCAGCAGAAGAAGATGTATGATTGTTCAGAGCAAATTCAGCAAGTGGCAGAAACTCAGACCACCCCTCTTGATTGTCTGCCACAAAACAACGCAAGAACTGCTCAACATCCTGGTTTTTCCTTTCTGTCTGGCCATTAGATTCAGGATGATATCCGGACGAGAACGACAAATGAACTCCCAACCTGTCACAAAAGGCACGCCAAAAACGAGCCACGAACTGAGGACCTCTATCAGAAATAATGTCAGTAGGAACGCCATGAAGTGACAATTTCCTTGACAAAGGCCTTAGCAAGAGTTTTAGCGCAGGGCAGTTTGACGAAGGGAACCAAGTGACACATCTTGCTAAAACGGTCCACGACCACCCAGATGACAGTAAAACCCTCAGAGGGGGGAAGGTCAGTTATAAAGTCCATAGCCAAATGTGTCCAAGGAGCACTGGGAACCTCCAAAGGACAAAGCAACCCCGCAGCAGGAGTATGTGAGGACTTAGATCTAGCACAAATAGTACATTGGCGCACCCACTTAATGACTTCCTTCTGCCATCCAGGCCACCAAAAACTGCGACCCACCAGTCTCTTGGTCTCAGAGATTCCGGGATGACCTGCCAACCGAGATTCGTGACACTCAACAAACAAATCTCTCCTAAAGGTCCCAGGCACAAACAACCTCCCATGAGGAGTGTTAGATGGGGCATTCTCCTGTGCTTTAAGAATCTCATCTTCCAAAACGGAGTCCAAAGCAGCTATCACAACACCTTCTTGTAAAATGTTCTCCTCTTTCTCAGCACCGACTATGGGAGAGAAACTGCGAGACAAGGCATCCGCCTTAACATTCTTAGTACCAGGGATGTAAGTAACGGAGAAATTAAACCGCGAGAAAAACAGTGCCCACCTAGCCTGACGGGCATTCAGGAGCTTGGCAGCATCAAGATATATCAGATTTTTATGATCCGTAAGAACCTGAACGGGAAATTCCGCACCTTCCAAGAAGTGGCGCCAGTGTTCAAATGCGAGTTTAATAGACAATAATTCCCGATTACCAATATCGTAATTCAGTTCAGTCTCCGAAAATTTTTTTGAAAAAAAGGCACAGGGATGTAATCCATCCCCGTTATCCTGAGACAATACTGCGCCAACCCCCACCGAAGAAGCATCAACCTCAACCAAAAACGGCTTAGTCACATCAGGCTGCATAAGGATGGGAGCAGAGGTGAACCTCTCCTTGAGATACACAAAAGCTTCAATGGCCTCAGAAGACCACTGAACCGCATCAGCACCTTTCCTGGTGAGATCGGTCAGAGGTTTGACAATACTAGAAATTTTTTTTATGAATTTTCTGTAATAATTGGCGAAACCCAAAAACCTCTGTATCGATTTCAAACCAATAGGCCTAGGCCATTCCTGTACAGCTTGAACTTTAACCGGATCCATCTCAAAACCTTCACTGGAGATAATGTAACCCAAAAAACTAATTCTCTGTACAGCGAACTCACATTTCTCCAGCTTAGCAAAAAGCGAATTGTCCATTAACAACTGTAATACCTCACGCACGCTCCGCCAATGAGACTCCAGATCTGGCGAATAAATCAAAATGTCATCCAAATACACAACCACATTTTTGCCGATCAAAGGTCAAAGGATGTCATTAATAAGATTCTGAAAAAATGCAGGAGCATTAGTAAGACCAAAAGGCATAACCAGATTCTCAAAATGACCCACAGGAGTGTTAAAAGCAGTCTTCCATTCGTCACCCTCCTTCATGCGCAACAGATTGTATGCCCCCTTAAGGTCAATTTTAGAGAACCACTTGGCCCCCATTAACTGGTTAAACAGATCAGGAATCAATGGCAGTGGGTAAGGATTGCGTACAGTAATTTTGTTAATCTCACGAAAATCCAGACAAGGACGTAAACCGCCGTCCTTTTTTTTTACAAAAAAAAATCCAACCGCCACTGGAGACTTAGAAGGCCTAATGTGACCGGCGGCCAAACTTGTCTGTATGTATTCCTCCAAAGCCTTTCTCTCAGGAATAGTAAGGTTAAATAAACGACTTTTAGGAAGAGTCGCTCCAGGGACAAATTCAATAGAACAATCATAGTCTCTATGGGGAGGCAAAACCTGCGATTCCTTCTCAGAAAAAACTCTCCAAAAATCCTGAATAGGTACAGGCAATTCTCCCCTATCCAAAGCTGCAATACGCCCGTTACAACACTTGTCATAACATTTATGGCTCCAGGATTTAATTTCACTGGTAGACCAATCCAGTACAGGATTGTGAAATTTTAACCAGGGCAATCCCAATATTACTGGAGAAGGCAAGTTATTCAACACTACCAAATCCAATTTCTCATGGTGAACACCATTAATAGTGAGAGGAAATTCACAGACCTTGAGAGTAATATTCTTCAAAGGGGAACCATCCACAGAGACCACAGCAATGGGGGATGATAAAGGTTCGGGTTTTAAATTGAGTCTTTCCAAGAATCCCCCATCAATTACATTCAGAGTAGACCCACAATCGACAAACACCCGAAATTCCATTAATTTTTCCTGAGCAATCGTGGAAGCAGCTAAAAATACACCCTTGGAATTTAAACAGGCAATACGGGCATGACTGACCATTTTTTTTTCTTTCTTGATACGAAGCTCACAGCCTTTAATCAAATGACCAGATTTTCCGCAATAGAAACACAAGCCTTCAGAAAATCTGCGATCTTTTTCTTGAGAGCGAGGTGCCACCGATCCAATCTCCATCGGTTCACCACTGTTAGTACACACATTCTCATAACCAGAAACTGACATAGCAGAGGATTTGCTCTCATTAACCCTTGCACGCAGTCTCCTATCCACCCGTATAGCTAATTGCATAGCCTGTTGCAAATCTTCAGGTGTAGGATAAGCAATTAGCAGGTCTTTAACCCTTTCACTGAGCCCAGCAAGAAATAGACTTTTCAGAGCAGAATCGTTCCACCCTGTTTGAGTAGACCATCGACGGAAATGAGTACAATATTTTTCCACATTACCTGATCCCTGTCTCAAACGTCTTAACTCAGTCTCAGCTGATGCGACACGGTCAGGATCATCATATAATAGTCCCAAAGCAGAAAAAAAACTATCTACTGATCTGAAGCATGTATCACTAGGTTGCAAAGAAAAGGCCCACTCCTGAGGCTCTTTGCGCAAAAGTGACATTATAAACCCTATGCGCTGGGAATCATCCCCAGAGGACTTGGGTCTCAAACGAAAATACAATAAGCAAGCATTTTTAAATGAAAAAAATTCTCGGTGTTCACCAAAAAATAAATCCGGCAAACGTACCTTAGGCTCCAAGAAATGTGCTCCAGGACAGTTACTCACATGCTGACGGAGCTCAGTCACCTCCAAAGAGAGTCCCTGCAGGTGTTTAGCCAAATCCAGAACCGACACCATGATGGAACAGAAAAAAAAATCTTTCCTTAGAGCATTTGCTGGCTGGACTTACTGTTATGTTCTGCTACCAGAGCTAAGGAAAGAGAGGAGATCTGTCCCTACGATAGAACTCAGCTTAATCCCTACGATGTAACAGGGGACCTGATCCTGCGATCAGACCTGCTAAAGTCCTAAGCTAGTCTGTACGGAGACCTATAGATGTGGGGAAGGAATCCCTACAAGTACTAAGGACTGGGAGGAAAATGGGACACCTCCTAACAGAAATAGTAGCAGACAGACGAACAAACAAAATATATAGAACATAGAGGTCCGTAGACCAAGCAAACTAACAGAGTTAGATACAGGGCACAGGCTAGCTAGAAAGTAGATATACAATGAAGTCCAGCAAAGCCAGAAGGGCGGAGCAGGATTAAATAGGCCAACAAGGTCATGTGACCAGCAAAGGAAAAAAACTAAGTACAAGGTTCTAACACCCATAGTCCGCCATACAGTATAATGCACTCCCCATAGTCCTCTGTATAGTATAATGCACTCCCCATAGTCCGCCATACAGTATAATGCACTCCCCATAGTCCTCTATATAGTATAATGCACTCCCCATAGTTCTCCATACAGTATAATGCACCTCCCATAGTTCTCCATCCCGTATAATACACTCCCCATTGTCCTCCATACAGTATAATGCCTTCCCCATAGTCCTCCATACAGTATAAGATATATGTAAATGGGAGTGCACCAGTGCCAATGATAGGGCAAAAAATGACCGAGTGCAAAATACCTACATTGACAAGATAATCTGAAGCAAAAAAAGAAGAAAGAGACAATGTAATATGGAAATGCACACCTAGGAGTCAAAAGTGTTAAATCAAAAAATTCCAAAATGTATTAATGTGCACTGACGCAAACATGCTAAAACCAATTAAAAACAGAAACCATACAGAAAGACCATGTCCACAAGTAATCAATAACCTGAAGGTACAGATAATGACATAGATCAGGTGCTAGGTACACTCTCCCATAAGAACATGCTACAAATAACCACCATACATCAAATACTGCAGTTTGGTTGAGCAAAATGGCCGGTATAGAGGATCATATAGGCAGAAACATGTAGGTATATAGTATAATAAAGATATAGAACTCAAAACCAGGCGTCCCTGGAGAAAATATTTAACCTCAGTATAGCACCTATATAATGGCTGATATAACACATATATAACTATACAAATCCAGTGTGCGAGCAAAGAACCTGAAATGCAGACTAGTGTAGCCACTCCACCCTGTCAAAGTCATATAGACCCCCATGTGGTGGGATGAATAGGAATGCATGTGGATGTAGCGGGGAAAATGGGACCATAGGAGTGAGCGAAGCCCACGCGTATCGCCGTCAATACGGCTTCATCAGGGCAGGTCCTGATGCTTGAGGGTCAATGCACATATATATATATATATATATATATATATATATATATACACAATGTGATTACCCTGTGAGGGGCGCACTATCCCCGGAGCAGGGAGAGGAAGTAAGTGAAAGAACAAGTCACATGAGAGGTATCACATGACACCTACCCACAAGGCAAAGCGCTGTCAGCACCTGCATAGACCAATGGAAAAACAAGTGTGGGCAAAAACACCCAACACACAATATGGAGCGTCGGTGAACAAGGCACTGAATGCATATGTCAATGCGAGCATGGATTCTCCTGCAGGATGGTAAAGGTTAAATGCAAACCAACAGATGTGAAAGTATGCATAATGAGTAAAAGAGGAAAAGGAAGGGGAAGAAAGAACGATCAGAGATAACTAATATATAGCCCAATAAGATATGGGATATTTAACCCAAATAATCATCATTAAAGATCCATATATTGAAGGGGGCGGAGGAAAGGGGAATATTGAATATGAAGAGAAAGAGGCACAGCGACGTTATTATCTACATGTGCAGGTTTAAATCCCTGAGGACAAAGACCCACCAATAAAACATAATAGGACAAATATGTCCAGCAATATACACATATACATATATATACACATACAGTACAGACCAAAAGTTTGGACACACCTTCTCATTTAAAGATTTTTCTGTATTTTCATGACTATGAAAATTGTACATTCACACTGAAGGCATCAAAACTATGAATTACCACATGTGGAATTATATACTTAACAAAAAAGTGTGAAACCACTGAAAATATGTCTTATATTCTAGGTTCTTCACAGTAGCCACCTTTTGCTTTGATGACGGCTTTGCACACTCTTGGCATTCTCTTGATGAGCTTCAAGAGGTAGTCACCGGAAATGGTCTTCACTTCACAGGTGTGCCCTGTCAGGTTTAATAAGTGGGATTTCTTGCCTTATAAATGGGGTTGGGACCATCAGTTGTGTTGTGCAGAAGTCAGGTGGATACACAGCTGATAGTCCTACTGAATAGACTGTTAGAATTTGTATTATGGCAAGAAAAAGGCAGCTAAGTAAAGAAAAACGAGTGGCCATCATTACTTTAAGAAATTAAGGTCAGTCAGTCCGAAAAATTGGGAAAACTTTGAATGTGTCCCCAAGTGCAGTTGCAAAAACCATCAAGCGCTACAAAGAAACTGGCTCACATGAGGACCGCCCCAGGAAAGGAAGACCAAGAGTCACCTCTGCTTCTGAGGATAAGTTTATCCGAGTCACCAGCCTCAGAAATCGCAGGTTAACAGCAGCTCAGATTAGAGACCAGGTCAATGCCACACAGAGTTCTAGCAGCAGACACATCTCTACAACAACTGTTAAGAGGAGACTTTGTGCAGCAGGCCTTCATGGTAAAATAGCTGCTAGGAAACCACTGCTAAGGACCGGCAACAAGCAGAAGAGACTTGTTTGGGCTAAAGAACACAAGGAATGGACATTAGACCAGTGGAAATCTGTGCTTTGGTCTGATGAGTCCAAATTTGAGATCTTTGGTTCCATCCACCGTGTCTTTGTGCGACGCAGAAAAGGTGAACGGATGGACTCTACATGCCTGGTTCCCACCGTGAAGCATGGAGGAGGAGGTGTGATGGTGTGGGGGGGCTTTGCTGGTGACACTGTTGGGCATTTATTCAAAATTGAAGGCATACTGAACCAGCATGGCTACCACAGCATCTTGCAGCGGCATGCTATTCCATCCGGTTTGCGTTTAGTTGGACCATCATTTATTTTTCAACAGGACAATGACCCCAAACACACCTCCAGGCTGTGTAAGGGCTATTTGACCAAGGAGGAGAGTGATGGGGGGCTACGTCAGATGACCTGGCCTTCACAGTCACCAGACCTGAACCCAATCGAGATGGTTTGGGGTGAGCTGGACCACAGAGTGAAGGCAAAAGGGCGAACAAGTGCTAAGCATCTCTGGGAACTCCTTCAAGATTGTTGGAAGATCATTTCCGGTGACTACCTCTTGAAGCTCATCAAGAGAATGCCAAGAGTGTGCAAAGCCGTCATCAAAGCAAAAGGTGGCTACTGTGAAGAACCTAGAATATAAGACATATTTTCAGATGTTTTACACTTTTTTGTTAAGTATATAATTCCACATGTGGTAATTCATAGTTTTGATGCCTTCAGTGTGAATGTACAATTTTCATAGTCAAGAAAATACAGAAAAATCTTTAAATGAGAAGGTGTGTCCAAACTTTTGGTCTGTACTGTATATATTTCAAGTCACCCACTTTTCACCCATTACAAATTGAGAAGTAAAAAAAAAACAAAAAAAACTTAATACACATATTTGGCATCGCTACGTCAGTAAAAGTCCGATCTATAAAAATATAAAGTAAATTAATCCGATCCGTAAACAGCGTAACGAGATAAAAAAAATCAAAACTCCAGAATTGCGTTTTCGGTCACCGCAACAGCACAAAAAAATTTAATAAGGTGATCCAAACGCGTATCTGCCCTAATGTCAATGAAAACATCGGCTTGAGGTGCAAAAAAACCTTCCAAAGCTCCATATCCCGAAAATTGTAATCGTTACGTCTCTTGAAAAATAGCATCACAAGCAAAATGTTATTTTATTTTTTGCAAAATCTCAGAAACATTCTTCACTTAAATAAAAGAAAAACTATACATATTTGGTATCTGTGAAATAGTACTGACCAGGGGAATCCTTTTGCAAGGTCAGTTATACTGCAAAATGAACGCTGAAAATAAAAAAAAAAACAAAAAAAACAAATTGATGAACGGTTTTGTTTTTTTTTTTACTTGCCATTTCGCCACACTATTTTTTTCACAATATATATATATTCACATTATACAGACACATTACCTATTCATATTATAGATATATATATTACATATATATATATATATATATATATACATACATACATATACACTAGCTATTGAGCCCGTTCAACGCCCGGGTGGCGAGCAATTTTACTGGTATATGGTCTCCCACCCTGGTATTTGTGCTCCCTAATCCTGTTCCCCCATTCTGTTATGTGCTGCCCTCATCCCTTCTTGGTATGCATGGCACCCCTCACCCCCAATCCTGGTACGCATGGCACCCATCACCCCCAATCCTGGTACGCATGGCACCCATCACCCCCAATCCTGGTACGCATGGCACCCATCACCCCCAATCCTGGTATGCATGGCACCCCTCATCCCTATCCTAGTATGCATGGCACCCCTCACCCCCAATCCTGGTATGCATGGCACCCCTCAACCCTATCCTAGTATGCATGGCACCCCTCATCCCCAATCCTGGCATGCATGGCATCCCTCATCCCCAATCCTGGCATGCATGGCGCCCCTCATCCTGGTATGCATGGCTCCCTCATCCCCAATCCTGGTATGCATGGCTCCCTCATCCCTCATCTTGGTATGCATGGTACCACTCATCCCTATCCTGGTATGCATGGTACCCCTCATCCCCCAATCCTGGTATGTATGGTACCCCTCATCCCCCAATCCTGGTATGTGTGGCCCCCTCACCCCCCAATCCTAGTATGCATGGTACCCCTCACCCCCCAATCCGGGTATGCATGGTACCCCTCATCCCCCAATCCTGATATGCATGGTCCCTTCACCCCCAATCCTGGTATGCATGGTCCCCTCATCCCCAATCCTGGTATGCATGGTACCCCTCATCCCCCAATCCTGCTATGCATGGTCCCCTCATCCCCCAATCCTGCTATGCATGGTCCCCTCATCCCCAATCCTGCTATGCATGGTCCCCTCATCTCCCAATCCTTGTATGCATGGCCCCCCTCATCCCCCAATCCTGGTATGCATGGCCCCCCTCATCCCCCAATCCTGATATGTATGGTACCCCTTATCCCCCAATCCTGGTATGTATGGTACCCCTCATCCCCCAATCCTGGTATACGTGGCCCCCTCATCCCCCTAATCCTGGTATGTATGGTACCCCTCATCCCCCAATCCTGGTATACGTGGCCCCCTCACCCCCAATCCTGGTATGCATGGCACCCCTCATCCCCAATCCTGGCATGCATGGCGCCCCTCATCCTGGTATGCATGGTACCACTCATCTCTATCCTGTTATGTATGGTACCCCTTATCTCCCAATCCTGGTATGTATGGTACCACTCATCCCCCAATTCTGGTATACGTGGCCCCCTCATCCCCCTAATCCTGGTATGTATGGTACCCCTCATCCCCCAATCCTGGTATACGTGGCCCCCTCACCCCCAATCCTGGTATGCATGGCACCCCTCATCCCCTATCCTGGCATGCATGGCGCCCCTTATCCTGGTATGCATGGCTCCCTCATCCCCAATCCTGGTATGCAAGGCTCCCTCATCCCTCATCTTGGTATGCATGGTACCACTCATCCCTATCCTGGTATGCATGGTACCCCTCATCCCCCAATCCTGGTATGTGTGGCCCCCTCAACCCCCAATCCAGGTATGTATGGTACCCCTCACCCCCCAATCCGGGTATGCATGGTACCCCTCATCCCCCAATCCTGGTATGCATGGTCCCTTCACCCCCAATCCTGGTATGCATGGTCCCCTCACCCCCAATCCTGGTATGCATGGTACCCCTCATCCCCCAATCCTGCTATGCATGGTCCCCTCATCCCCCAATCCTGCTATGCATGGTCCCCTCATCCCCAATCCTGCTATGCATGGTCCCCTCATCTCCCAATCCTGGTATGCATGGCCCCCCTCATCCCCCAATCCTGGTATGCATGGCCCCCCTCATCCCCCAATCCTGATATGTATGGTACCCCTTATCCCCCAATCCTGGTATGTATGGTACCCCTCATCCCCCAATCCTGGTATACGTGGCCCCCTCATCCCCCTAATCCTGGTATGTATGGTACCCCTCATCCCCCAATCCTGGTATACTTGGCCCCCTCACCCCAAATCCTGGTATGCATGGCACCCCTCATCCCCAATCCTGGCATGCATGGCGCCCCTCATCCTGGTATGCATGGCTCCCTCATCCCTCATCTTGGTATGCATGGTACCACTCATCTCTATCCTGGTATGTATGGTACCCCTCATCCCCCAATCCTGGTATGTATGGTACCCCTCATCCACCAATCCTGGTATGCATGGTCCCCTCATCCCCCAATTCTGGTATGCATGGCCCCCCTCTTCCCCCAATCCTGGCATGCATGGCCCCCCTCTTCCCCCAATCCTGGTATGCATGGCCCCCCTCATCCCCCAATCCTGGTATGTATGGTACCCCTTAACCCCCAATCCTGGTATGCATGGCACCCCTCATCCCCAATCCTGGTATGCATGGCTCCCTCATCCCTCATCTTGGTATGCATGGTACCACTCATCTCTATCCTGGTATGTATGGTACCCCTTATCTCCCAATCCTGGTATGTATGGTACCACTCATCCCCCAATTCTGGTATACGTGGCCCCCTCATCCCCCTAATCCTGGTATGTATGGTACCCCTCATCCCCCAATCCTGGTATACGTGGCCCCCTCACCCCCAATCCTGGTATGCATGGCACCCCTCATCCCCTATCCTGGCATGCATGGCGCCCCTTATCCTGGTATGCATGGCTCCCTCATCCCCAATCCTGGTATGCATGGCTCCCTCATCCCTCATCTTGGTATGCATGGTACCACTCATCCCTATCCTGGTATGCATGGTACCCCTCATCCTCCAATCCTGGTATGTGTGGCCCCCTCAACCCCCAATCCAGGTATGTATGGTACCCCTCACCCCCCAATCCGGGTATGCATGGTACCCCTCATCCCCCAATCCTGGTATGCATGGTCCCTTCACCCCCAATCCTGGTATGCATGGTCCCCTCACCCCCAATCCTGGTATGCATGGTACCCCTCATCCCCCAATCCTGCTATGCATGGTCCCCTCATCCCCCAATCCTGCTATGCATGGTCCCCTCATCCCCAATCCTGCTATGCATGGTCCCCTCATCTCCCAATCCTGGTATGCATGGCCCCCCTCATCCCCCAATCCTGGTATGCATGGCCCCCCTCATCCCCCAATCCTGATATGTATGGTACCCCTTATCCCCCAATCCTGGTATGTATGGTACCCCTCATCCCCCAATCCTGGTATACGTGGCCCCCTCATCCCCCTAATCCTGGTATGTATGGTACCCCTCATCCCCCAATCCTGGCATGCATGGCGCCCCTCATCCTGGTATGCATGGCTCCCTCATCCCTCATCTTGGTATGCATGGTACCACTCATCTCTATCCTGGTATGTATGGTACCCCTCATCCCCCAATCCTGGTATGTATGGTACCCCTCATCCACCAATCCTGGTATGCATGGTCCCCTCATCCCCCAATTCTGGTATGCATGGCCCCCCTCTTCCCCCAATCCTGGTATGCATGGCCCCCCTCATCCCCCAATCCTGGTATGTATGGTACCCCTTAACCCCCAATCCTGGTATACGTGGCCCCCTCATCCCCCTAATCCTGGTATGCATGGTATCCTCTGCACACATACAAAAAAATTAAACACTTATACTCACCTTTCTTCCCTGTGCTCCAGCGCTGCTGTGTCCTCTTCTGCCGGAGGCCGGGGGAGGAGTGCGGCGCCAGAGCACCGCGCTGTCCGGCGCCATTTTGCTGAAGACAACCTGTAAATATGTCTTCAGTAAAATGGCGCTGGATAGTGCTATGCGCATGCGCCGATTACAACGCCCTCACTCCGCCCCCCGGTCTCCGGCCAGAAGAGAGGCGCCGCGGCAACGCTCCTCCCGGTCAGGTAAGTGTCTACGCATACCGCGATGTCTGGCGCCATACACTCCTCTTACCTGTAACGGCTCCAAGCGTTCTTCTGTCTGGAGCCAGACTGCGCGTCGCGCATGCGCAGTCTATAGAGGCTTCAGACAGAGGGACACGGCCGATTATAGATTTACACACATACAGTGTAATAGATTCATAAGATTCAGTTATATATATTTTTGCCGAGAGGCATTAGATCAAATGTATGATTTTTGGAGATGCGGTCCATGCTCCTTTTTTTTGCAGTGCATATTCTTTTCCCTTCCTTGGACCAGTACTCCTCCCATTTGGCACAGGCGATTTTAATTAGCAGGAGACTGCAAAGAGGGTCTAGCCTATTTTTGCTCTCACTTGAGAGCTTGAGGAAGGGGAGCTACAGTGCTCCTTTCATGTGGGTTGGTGCAGTGTGTCGGCCATTGTTGCTGTGGTTTTGTGCTTCTGGGGCGGCGTGGCCTGTAGTCATGGGGACTCGGTCTTGCAGCATGGGTGCTGTGAGGCACCAGCCCGCCCGCCCTGCTGGTGACGTGGCAGTGGGCTTCATACAGTCTGACCAGAATTTTAAACTAAGAACCTCATGTTCAGTTATATATATTTTTGCCGAGAGGCATTAGATCAAATGTATGATTTTTGGAGGTGCGGTCCATGCTCCTTTTTTTTGCAATACATTATACATATACAGATACACACATTATACAGACCCATGACCTGTACATATACAGATATAAAAATTCTACATATACAGATACATACACATTATATATACTGGTCCATGACCTGTACACAGGAGACCTCCTGTCAGCCCTGCACACATCCAAGCCCCCCATCCATCATATACTTCCCCTCGGTGATGCTGTGCAGCTGCTCTGCACATAGATGGCCTCTGCTCTGCTATGACTAACCCAAAGAGAAGGACCAGGGAGTGGGGAGGAGAATCAGCAGAGGTAATGACAGCCGCACCGTGCAGGGGAGCGTCAGGCAATCCGTGCGTGGCTGCGTGCACTCAATGCATTGATGATAACGTTTACTTATTTGAACAAAAAAAAAAAAGCTACCTAGAGATTCAGGGCAGTGCATTTATGTGCCTAGCGATGCCCCTGATCTGAAATTGTAACCCGAAGAAGTGGTGGATGATGGAAATCACTGGATGGAGACGTCACTGATTTGCTAATGATGCAATATGGAAATATTTTCACAACCAGTGGATTTTTTTCAGTCTGCAGTCTGAACCACTTGCAGAAATCGCGGCACTTCCAGCCTGTACCTGCTCCCGTGGCTGCAGTGTCTCCAGACTTGCCTCCATTGAGCACATTGGGGATGTAATTGGTCGGTGATTACACAGGAGCTGCCGGAATCGTCTCTGAACTTGTCATGGTTCTGTACATGTGAGGAGGTGACATACAAAATATGAATATAGATTACAATGGTACACGGGTACAGAGGGAGGCCCTGCCCTTGTGGGATTACAGTCTACAGGATAATGGGGAAGGAGTAAGGTATAAAATAGCACGTGTAAATCCAGAGAATTTTGGGACATTGTGCCATTAGGTCTCGTTTTTCTTCCAGTAGGGTAACCCTCGGCTCCTCTCTCCTGGTTGATCTTTTTAGCTGAGGCGATATGAAGAACTGGTGATAAATAAATATTAAGATTTGAGAGTCCTCAGTGGTTGATACCTTTTAATGGCTAACTGAAAAGATGGTAACAAATTGCATGCTTTCGAGACTACTCAGGCCTCTTCATCAGGCATGGAATAACACAAAATCTGTTCTCTACTGGCTAACATGGTACAAAGCTATATTTTTGGGTGATAAATAGTAACACAACCATGGCGTACTACAGACTTGTGGCCACCAGGGGGCGATGAGAGCACAGGGTATGAGCACAGGATGTACAGTATGGCATCACCAGGACAGGACCACGGCTGATAAAAGACCATTCCGAGGCCCAAGATGGAAGGATAAAATACATCAGGCAAACTAATATACCCGCTGCAAATGACTGAGTACGGATTGTAGGTTTCCATCATTGTGACATCCCACATAACACTGCAGCGCTGTGCCGGATGCCGGATTATTGGAATGTTACACAAAAAGTAAATAGAAGCCTTGTTCCAGGATAGGACGGAGATTGTCAGCACGGTCCTGTGTACCTGGCAGCAGATCTGTGCGTTGCTCGGTGATGCCTCCATCCATAGCTTGAGATCTGGGATCATGACCTCGAATCTTCGACCATTCCTGACCGAGCATTATCTACTGCCAGAAGTGCTGCCATTAGGGAATCCACTGCCAGGACGAAGGTGCTGTACAATGACGGGAGGCGTCAACTGCCTGCAGAGCATCGCCCCGTAACCCTGCAGAACATCATGCCCATTATAGGCACTTTCAGGGATGCATGTGGGTCAGCACAGGTAGTCTGCAGGTTGCCTGCACCTCCCATACACATCAACAGGCTTTGGGCACCCATCACTTTTACCATTTATCCTCCCCTGGATATTTTTGCTTTCTACTAACCACTGTATACCAGGAGCACCCTTCAGACTCGTCCTGTACCACGAGCGCCCTCCAGACTCTTCGTGTACCACGAGCGCCCTCCAGACTCTTTGTGTACCACGAGCGCCCTCCAGACTCTTCGTGTACCACGAGCGCCCTCCAGACTCTTCGTGTACCACGAGCACCCTCCAGACTCGGCCTATACCAGGAGCGCCCTCCAGACTCTTCGTGTACCACAAGCACCCTCCAGACTCGGCCTATACCAGGAGCGCCCTCCAGACTCTTCGTGTACCACAAGCACCCTCCAGACTCATCCTATACCAGGAGCACCCTCCAGACTCGGCCTATACCAGGAGCTCCCTCCAGACTCGGCCTATACCACGAGCACCCTCCAGACTCGGCCTATACCACGAGCACCCTCCAGACTCTTCGTGTACCACAAGCACCCTCCAGACTCAGCCTGTACCAGGAGCACCCTCCAGACTCAGCCTATACCAGGAGCACCCTCCAGACTCAGCCTATACCAGGAGCTCCCTCCAGACTCAGCCTATACCAGGAGCACCCTCCAGACTCAGCCTATACCAGGAGCACCCTCCAGACTCAGCCTATACCAGGAGCACCCTCCAGACTCAGCCTATACCAGGAGCACCCTCCAGACCCGTCCTATACCAGGAGCTCCCTCCAGACTCAGCCTATACCACTTGGGCAGAGGAAATAAAATGTATAATTATATGCTTAATTGTAAAACACTGGGCAAACCTGTAACTGAAAAAGACCTGGGTGTATTGGTGGACGACAAGCTCACGTTTAGTGGCCAGTGTCAGGCTGCTGCTGCAAAGGCAAATAAAATAATGGGATTCATTAAAAGAGGCATAGATGCTCATGAGGAGAACATAATTTTACCTCTATACAAGTCACTAGTGCGACCACACTTAGAATACTGTGTACAGTTCTGGTCTCCGGTGTATAAGAAAGACATAGCTGAACTATAGCGGGTGCAGAGAAGAGCGACCAAGGTTATTGGAGGACTGGGGGGTCTGCAATACCAAGACAGGTTATTAGAGGACTGGGGGGTCTGCAACACCAAGACAGGTTATTAGAGGACTGGGGGGTCTGCAATACCAAGACAGGTTATTAGAGGACTGGGGGGTCTGCAATACCAAGACAGGTTATTAGAGGACTGGGGGGTCTGCAATACCAAGACAGGTTATTAGAGGACTGGGGGGTCTGCAATACCAAGACAGGTTATTAGAGGACTGGGGGGTCTGCAATACCAAGACAGTTAGAGGACTGGGGGGTCTGCAATACCAAGACAGGTTATTAGAGGACTGGGGGGTCTGCAATACCAAGACAGGTTATTAGAGGACTGGGGGGTCTGCAGTACCAAGACAGGTTATTAGAGGACTGGGGGGTCTGCAATACCAAGACAGGTTATTAGAGGACTGGGGGGTCTGCAACACCAAGACAGGTTATTAGAGGACTGGGGGGTCTGCAATACCAAGACAGGTTATTAGAGGACTGGGGGGTCTGCAATACCAAGACAGGTTATTAGAGGACTGGGGGGTCTGCAATACCAAGACAGGTTATTAGAGGACTGGGGGTCTGCAATACCAAGACAGGTTATTAGAGGACTGGGGGGTCTGCAATACCAAGACAGGTTATTAGAGGACTGGGGGGTCTGCAATACCAAGACAGGTTATTAGAGGACTGGGGGGTCTGCAATACCAAGACAGGTTATTAGAGGACTGGGGGGTCTGCAATACCAAGACAGGTTATTAGAGGACTGGGGGGTCTGCAATACCAAGACAGGTTATTAGAGGACTGGGGGGTCTGCAATACCAAGACAGGTTATTACACTTGGGGTTATTTACTGTGGAAAAAAGAAGGCTTAGGGGGGATCTTATTACTATGTACAAGTATATGAGGGGACAGTACAAAGACCTTTCTATTGATCTTTTTACTCTGAGGCCTGAGACGGGGACAAGGGGGCATCTTCTACGTCTGGAGGAAAGAAGGTTTAATCATAATCACAGACGGGGATTCTTTACTGTAAGAGCAGTGAGACTATGGAGCTCTCTGCCGCATGATGTTGTAATGAGGGATTCACTATTAAAATTTAAGAAGGGCCTGGATGCCTTTCCTGAAAAGTATAATATTACAGGTTATAAATACTAGATTCCTTGATAGGGCGTTGATCCAGGGAACTAGTCTGATTGTCGTATGGAGTCGGGAAGGAATTTTTTTCCCCAATGTGGAGCTTAGTGTTTGCCACATGGGTTTTTTTTGCTTCCTCTGGATCAACAAGTTAGGCTATGGGTTGAACTAGATGGACTTAGTCTTCCTTCAACCTTAAAAACTATGTTACTATGTTACCAGGAGCACCCTCCAGACTCGGCCTATACCAGGAGCTCCCGCCAGACTCATCCTATACCAGGAGCGCCCTCAAGACTCGGACTATACCAGGAGCACCCTTCAGACTCAGCCTATACTAGGAACACACCACGAGAGCTGCCGTATACCAGAAGCACCCCAGGAGACTCATCCTATATAAGGAGCACCCTACAGACTCATCCTATACCAGGAGCACCCTCCAGACTCATCATATATAAGGAGCACCCTCCAGACTCATCCTATATAAGGAGCACCCTACAGACTCATCCTATACCAGGAGCACCCTACAGACTCATCATATATAAGGAGCACCCTACAGACTCATCCTATACCAGGAGCGCCCTACAGACTCAGCCTATACCAGGAGCGCCCTCCAGACCTGTCCTATACCAGGAGCACCCTCCAGACTCAGCCTATACCAGGAGCACCCTTCAGACTCAGCCTATACTAGGAACACACCACGAGAGCTGCCGTATACCAGAAGCACCCCAGGAGACTCATCCTATATAAGGAGCACCCTACAGACTCATCCTATACCAGGAGCACCCTACAGACTCAGCCTATACCAGGAGCACCCTCCAGACCTGTCCTATACCAGGAGCACCCTCCAGACTCAGCCTATACCAGGAGCACCCTTCAGACTCAGCCTATACTAGGAACACACCACGAGAGCTGCCGTATACCAGAAGCACCCCAGGAGACTCATCCTATATAAGGAGCACCCTACAGACTCATCCTATACCAGGAGCACCCTCCAGACTCATCATATATAAGGAGCACCCTCCAGACTCATCCTATATAAGGAGCACCCTACAGACTCATCCTATACCAGGAGCACCCTCCAGACTCATCATATATAAGGAGCACCCTCCAGACTCATCGTATACTAGGAACACACCACGAGAGCTGCCGTATACCAGAAGCACCCCAGGAGACTCATTGGATACCGGGAACACCGCATCAGACTCATTGTATTGGATGGTAGGTCCGCTGTCTCTAATATCATGTCCTCCCTCTATCTGACACTGAATCTCTCCAACACTGAACTCTTTGTGTTTCCTCCATCTACTAACCTACTTATACCTGATATTGCAAATTTACCTTGGGTGGTTCAACCATAAATCCCCACATTCGCTGTCTTGGGCTCATATGTGACACAGAACTTTACTTTATTCCCTATATCCGATCACTCGCTCATGTTACCGGCATGTAAAAAACATCTCCAGAATCCGATCTTTTCTCACCTTTGAAACTGGAAAATCTCTTACTATAGCTCTTATTCATTCTTGTCAGGAATATGGCACCTCTACTGATCGGTCTCCCTCTAACCAAACTCTCCCCTCTCCAATCCATCCTGAACGCAGCAGCCCGGGTTGTATTTCTGTCCAGCCGTTTCACTGATGCATCCACCCTGTGCAAGTCATTACACTGGTTACCCATCCACTACAGTAGACCTGGGCCACATCCGGCACTTTCCATCCAGCCAGTTGACTGAGACTGCTGAAGGGCTGAAAGTAGACCACGGGCTTCACCATGCCCTCCTCCCGCCAATCTGCCACCTGCTGTCACAGCTATCTGCATCCTCGGGATGCAGACAGTGGTGAGTACAATGGTGGAGGAGGGGCTGCCGACTCTTCTTCCACCAATCAGCTTGTGTTAAGTGCTTTGCAGAGGGAGTCCAGGGCCGGCGTCAGCACCCGGGCAAGTGCCGGGGCCCTGAGCAGGTGGGGGGCCCACTCGCAGTCGGGCAACACGCCAGGCTATGGGCGGAGGAGAGCGGTGCCAGCGCCCGCCCTTCTCCCCTGCTTGCTTAGGGCCCTGGCAGCCGGATACTTACCTCTCCCCGTGCCTCCGCAGATCCGCTGTCTTCATGCTGTGCGCTCCCTGTGACGTCTCAGGTCAGAGGGTGCGGTGACGTCTTTCCACCATGCTCTCCCCTGAGCCGTCACAGGCAGTGCATAGCGGGAAGACGCCGGCGACGCTGGAGTCCGGACCTGAGCAGCGGCAGCAGGTGAGGAGGGGTGAGGTATTTGAATTTTTTTTTTTAATGTATGGAGGCATGGGGCATTATATGGGGGGGTGACATCCTGCATGGGGCATTATATGAGGGGGTGACATCCTGCATAGGGCATTATATGGGGGGTGACATCCTGCATGGGGCATTATAAAGAGGGGGGGGTGACATCCTGCATGGGGCATTATATGGTGGGGGAAAGGGACATCCTGCATGGGGCATTATATGGGGGGGTGGACATCTTGCATGGGGAATTATATGGGGGGGGGTGGGACATCCTGCATAGGGCATTATATGGGGGGAGAAGTGATATCCTGCATGGTGCATTATATGGGGGGGGAGTGACATCCTGCATGAGGCATTATAAGGGGGGAACAGCCTGATGGGGCATTATAAGGGAGGAACAGCCTGCATGGAGCATTATATGGGGACCAGTATCCTGTATGGAGCATTATAAGGGGACCAGTATCTAGCAGACTGACTGGCGTGAGCGTGGTTATTGGTCCCACTGGGCCACGAACCGAGGTGTGCCTGGTGGGGCGTGACTAGGGGCCTCGCCAGATCCGACCACGAACACAAGGCGGATTAGTCGACTCCGTGGTCCGAGAAGGGACGTGGGAGGTGGCCCAGGTGCTACTCCAGGTCAGACCCCGATCACAGCTGTTGACCCACACTGGGGAATGCAGGAACGGGCAGGTTTGGCTGGTATGCAGACTGGCGGGTACTGACAGGCATGGCTGGTATACAGACGGGCGAGTACTGGCAGGCACGGCTGGTATACAGACAGGCGGGTACTGGCAGGTAGGTAAACAGGCTGGTTAGGGACCAGTACAGACTGGGATACAGGAACAGAGCCGCAGGTGCCGAAGGGCAAGCGGAGCAGAGCAGAGCCGCAGGTGCGGAGGACAAGCGGAGCAGAGCAGACCTGCAGGTGCGGAGGACAATCGGAACAGAGCAGAGCCGCAGGTGCGGAGGACAAGCAGAGCAGAGCCGCAGGTGCGGAGGACAAGCAGAGCAGAGCCGCAGGTGCGGAGGACAATCGGAACAGAGCAGAGCCGCAGGTGCGGAGGACAAGCAGAGCAGAGCCGCAGGTGCGGAGGACAATCGGAACAGAGCAGAGCCGCAGGTGCGGAGGACAAGCAGAGCAGAGCTGCAGGTGCGGAGGACAATCGGAACAGAGCAGAGCCGCAGGTGTGGAGGACAAGCAGAGCAGAGCCGTAGGTGCGGAGGACAAGCGGAGCAGAGCAGACCTGCAGGTGCGGAGGACAATCGGAACAGAGCAGAGCCGCAGGTGCGGAGGACAAGCAGAGCAGAGCCGCAGGTGCGGAGGACAATCGGAACAGAGCAGCGCCGCAGGTGCGGAGGACAAGCAGAGCAGAGCCGCAGGTGCGGAGGACAAACGGAACAGAGCACAGCAGAGCCGCAGGTGCGGAGGACAAGCAGAGCAGAGCCCCAGGTGCGGAGGACAATCGGAACAGAGCACAGCAGAGCCGCAGGTGCAGAGGACAATCGGAACATAGCCGCAGGTGCAGAGGACAATCGGAACAGAGCACAGCAGAGCCGCAGGTGCGGAGGACAATCGGAACAGAGCAGAGCCGCAGGTGCGGAGGACAAGCGGAGCAGAGCAGAGCCGCAGGTGCGGAGGACAAGCAGAGCAGAGCCGCAGGTGCGGAGGACAAGCGGATCGGAGCAGAGCCACAGGTGCGTAGGACAAGCGGAGCAGAGCAGAGCCACAGATGCGTAGGACAAGCGGAGCAGAGCAGAGCCGCAGGTGCGGAGGACAAGCGGTGCAGAGTAGAGCCGCAGGTGCGGAGGACAAGCAGAGCAGAGCCACAGATGCGGAGGACAAGCGAAGCAGAGCCGCAGGTGCGGCGGACAAGCGGAGCAGAGCAGAGCCGCAGGTGTGGAGGACAAGCGGAGCAGAGCAGAGCCGCAGGTGCGGAGGATAAGCGGAGCAGAGCAAAGCCGCAGGTGCGGAGGGCAAGTGGAGCAGAGCGGAGCAGAGCCGCAGGTGCGGGCAGACAGGACAGGGCTCTGTTCACATGGAACAGACTGGGAAACACATGAAGATAGCTAGAACACAGGAGATAGATACAGAGGCAGGGAAACGGGACAAGCAGAACCAGATACACACAATGCAATGAAGTAGCGAGTGGACACAAAACTCACAAACAAAAGTACAGAGACAACAAGTAGGAGTTAGGTACTGGTTCAGACACTGCAGGAAAAGGGAAGGATCGGACATAGAGACAAACAGGTAACGGGCTAGGACACAGTTCAGACAGGAACTGACACTGGAACGAGATACAGGAACGAGCCTGGGCATACAGCCCCCAGGGTGGTGGAAAAGACTTGAAGTCACAGATACAGGTAAAAGGCCTGGGTACTCAACCCCCAGGGTGGCGGAAACAGACAAGATACAGGACAGAACCTGGCAACTCAGTTGCACAGAACACACTGAAAGAAAGTGTTGCTCAGGCACCTCCCACTGGGTGGAGGAGGCTTAAGTATCCAG
This sequence comes from Phyllobates terribilis, assembly GCF_046119375.1. NCBI lineage: Eukaryota > Metazoa > Chordata > Amphibia > Anura > Dendrobatidae > Phyllobates > Phyllobates terribilis. Next base: position 90,100,588 of record NW_027362772.1, read on the forward strand.
TGACTCACAGCAATAGGCTGGGGACGCATTAGGACTGCGCACACTGTAACTTTAAGAATCAGGAAGTGCCAGCGCCGCCGCCCCTAAGCCAGCAGACAAGATACATGCACACAGCAAGTAAAGGAATATACACTGTGTGCAGAATTATTAGGCAAGTTGTATTTTAGAGGATTATTTTTATTATTGATCAACAACTATGTTCTCAATCAACCCAAAAGACTCATAAATATCCAAGCTTAATATTTTTGGAAGTTGGAGTGGGCTTTTTTTTCGATTTGGCTATCTTAGGAGGATATCTGTTTGTGCAGATAACTATTACTGTGCAGAATTATTAGGCAACTTAATAAAAACCAAATATAATCCCATCTCACTTGTTTATTTTCACCAGGTAAACCAATATCAGTGCACAAAATTTAGAAATAAACATTTCTGACATGCAAAAACAAAAACAAAAAAAATTAGTGATGAATATAGCCCCCTTTCTTTATGGTGACACTCAGCAGCTTCCATCCATAGATTCTGTCAGTTGCTTGATGTTTTCAATCAACATTGCGTGCAGCAGCCACCACAGCCTCCCAGACACTGTTCCCAGAGGTGTACTGTTTTCCCTCCCTGTAGATCTCACATTTTATGATGGACCACAGGTTCTCTATGGGGTTCAGATCAGGTGAACAAGGGGGCCATGTCATTATTTTTTCTTCTTTTAGACCTTTACTGGCCAGCCACGCTGTGGAGTAGTTGGATGCATGTGATGGCGCATTGTCCTGCATGAAAATCATGTTTTTCTTGAACGATACCGACTTCTTCCTGTACCACTGCTTGAAGAAGTTGTCTTCCAGAAGCTGGCAGTAGGTCTGGGAGTTGAGCTTCACTCCATCCTCATCCCGAAAAGGTCCCACAAGTTCATCTTTGATGATACCAGCCCATACCAGTACCCCACCTCCACCTTGCTGGCGTCTGAGTCAGAATGGAGCTCTCTGCCCTTTATTGATCCAGCCTCTGGCCCATCAAGAGTCACTCTCATTTCATCAGTCCAGAAAACCTTTGAAAAATCAGTCTTAACATATTTCTTGGCCCATTCTTGACGTTTTATCTTATGTTTCTTGTTCATAGGTGGTGGTTTTTCAGCCTTCCTTACCTTGGCCATGTCCCTGAGTATCGCACACCTTGTGCTTTTTGATACTCCAGTAACGTTGCAGCTATGAAATATGGAAAAACTGGTGGCGAATGGCATCTTGGCAGCTTCACGCTTGATTTTCCTCAATTCATGGGCAGTTATTTTGCGCCTTTTTTGGCCAACACGCTTCTTGCGGCCCTGTTGTCTATTTGCCATGAAACGCTTGATTGTTCGGTGATCACGCTTCAAAAGTTTGGAAATTTCAAGACTGCTGCATCCCTCTGCAAGACATCTCACAATTTTGGACTTTTCAGAGCCTGTCATATCTCTCTTCTGACCCATTTTGCCAAAGGAAAGGAAGTTGCCTAATAATTAAGCCCACCTTATATAGGGTGTTGATGTCATGAGTCAACACCCTTCCTCATTACAGAGATGCACATCACCAGATTTACTTAATTGGTAGTTGGCTCTCAAGCCTATGCAGCTTGGAGTAGGACAACATGTATAAAAAAATATCATGTGATCAAAATACTCATTTGCCTAATAATTCTGCACACGGTGTAGTGCACAGCCTGGACTGATAGGTAAGTTGGCGGTCTTGCATGGTGGGAGATGGTAAGCCATGCCAGCACGCCGCCAGGTATGTTACACTCCATTCCCAGGTGAGAGTACAGAATCATGATTCCTATCAGTACCCCCCTCCCTAGGAGAGACCTCCGGGCTCTCACCACCCACCTTGTCCGGAAACCTCTTATGGAATTCAGCGATAAGACAATTGGCATGTATATTACCTCTTTATACCCAGGACCTGTCCTCAGGACTGTACCCCTTCCAGTGAATTAAATACTAAATGGAGTTCTGAACTCTACGAGAGTCCACAATACTTTCCATCTCAAATTCCTCAGTATTATCTACCAGAATAGGAGGAGGAGGATCCTGGGTCACAAGTGGGGTAACCACCTTCTTTAATAATGTCTTGTGAAAAACATTGGGAACACTGTGCATGGGTGTCTAGCTCCCTCAAGGAGATACCTCCACTCCTCCAGAGCTAACTTTATGGCAAGAAGTTCATGATTGCCGATGTCATAATTGAGCTCTGGAAGAGAGAATTTATGAGAAAAAAACGCACAAGGCCTCAAATGCGTTAGTGTGGTGCAACCCTGGGAGAGCACCGCTCTCACTCCTACCCAATTTATTATATATTTTAGGAGTTGGAGTCGGTCCATTTTATACCGACTCCACGACTCCGACTCCACAGCCCTGCATGGCAGGCTATATGGGGATCACACTGTATATTGCAGGCTATATGGGGATCACACTGTATATTGCAGGCTATGTGGGGATCATACTGTATTTGGGAGGCTGTGTGTGGGCTCATATGGTATATAGGGGGATGTCAGCATACTCAATTCTGCTCAATGTTAAAGGGGTTTTCCCACGAACAAAAGTTCATTTTAATCAATGGCTGTGTCTGACCGTGCAGGAACATGGTCTGATCATACCACAGCTCCTGGGCAGGGGAGGAAGCAAAAGAGTATACAGACATTTCAGCTGGGGATCACAGCCTATTCTTTCTTTGAAGTAAAACATGGTTTAAAAACATGAAGTGAAATGTTTTACCTCACAAAAAGAATCAGCTGTGATCCCATACTGTGCTATCTGTATACTCTTTTGCTTCCTCCCCTGCCCAGGAACTGTGGTATGATCAGACCATGTTCCTGCACGGTCAGACACGGCCATTACACAGGGGAACATTTATAAGATTATCTCAGCACAGGGACATTTTATTTAAACACATCCAATTGTGGAACTGATTATTATTCTAAGTTTTATTGATTAAAATCAACTTTCGTTCTTGGGAAAACCCCTTTAAGTGATATTAATTACAATTATTATTAATATAAAATAATATGTTAATATTGAGCAGAATTAATTTCAGACTTTTGGTTCGGCCCTCCACAACAGTCACGGTCTCTCATGTGGCCCCTTGGGAAACTTAATTGCCCACCCCTGCGCTACAGAATACAATACAAACTTCTCTCCCCAACAAAGCTCTCCACAGTGCTGCACCACCCTACATCTCCCTCATCTCGGTCTACCACCCTACCCATCCTCTCCACAGTGCTGCACCACCCTACATCTCCCTCATCTCGGTCTACCACCCTACCCATCCTCTCCACAGTGCTGCACCACCCTACATCTCCCTCATCTCGGTCTACCACCCTACCCATCCTCTCCACAGTACTGCACCGTCCTACATCTCCTCCTCATCTCGGTCTACCACCCTACCCATCCTCTCCACAGTACTGCACCGTCCTACATCTCCTCCTCATCTCGGTCTACCACCCTACCCATCCTCTCCACAGTGCTGCACCACCCTACATCTCCCTCATCTCGGTCTACCACCCTACCCATCCTCTCCACAGTACTGCACCGTCCTACATCTCCTCCTCATCTCGGTCTACCACCCTACCCATCCTCTCCACAGTGCTGCACCATCGTACATCTCCTCCCTCATCTCAGTCTACCACCCTACCCATCCTCTCCACAGTGCTGCACCACCGTACATCTCCTCCCTCATCTCGGTCTACCACCCTACCCATCCTCTCCACAGTGTTGCACCACCGTACATCTCCTCCCTCATCTCAGTCTACCACCCTACCTGTCCTCTGCACAGTGCTGCATCACCGTACATCTCCTCCCTCATCTCGGACTACCACCCTACCCATCCTCTCTACAGTGCTGCACCACCCTACATCTTCTTCTCATCTGTCTACTACCCGACCCATCCTCTCCACAGTGCTACACCGCCGTACATCTTCTTATCAGTGTACTACCCTACCCATCCTCTCCACAGTGCGGCACCGCCATACATCTACTCCCTCATCTCGGTCTACCACCCTACCTGTCCTCTGCACAGTGCTGCACCACCGTACATCTCCTCCCTCATCTCGGTCTACGACCTACCTGTCCTCTCCACAGTGCTGCACCGCCGTACATCTCCTCATCTGTTTACTACCCTACCCATCCTCTGCACAGTGCTGCACCACCGTACATCTCCTCCCTCATCTTGGTCTACCACCTACCTGTCCTCTCCACAGTGCTGCACCGCCGTACATCTCCTCATCTGTCTACCACCCTACTCATCCTCTCCACAGTGCTGCGCCGCCGTACATCTCATCTGTCTACTACCCTACCCATCCTCTCCACAGTACTGCACCGCCGTACATCTACTCCCTCATCTCGGTCTACCACCCTACCCGTCCTCCCTACAGTGCTGCACCACCCTACATCTTCTCATCTGTCTACCACCCTACCCATCCTCTCCACAGTGCTGCGCCGCCGTACATCTCATCTGTCTACTACCCTACCCGTCCTCTCCACAGTGCTGCACCATCCTACACCTTCTTCTCATCTGTCTACCACCCTACCCGTCCTTTCCACACTGCTGCACCACCATACATCTTATCAGTCTACTACCCTACCCATCCTCTCCACAGTGCGGCACCGCCATACATCTACTCCCTCATCTCGGTCTACCACCCTACCCGTCCTTTCTGCAGTGCTGCACTGTCCTACACCTTCTTCTCATCTGTCTACCACCCTACCCATCCTTTCCACACTGCTGCACCACCCTACATCTTCTTATCTGTCTACTACCCTACCCATCCTCTCCACAGTGCTGCACCACCGTACATCTCCTCCCTCATCTCGGTCTAACACCCTACCCATCCTCTCTACAGTGCTGCACCACCGTACATCTCCTCATCTGTCTACCACCCCACCCATCCTCTCTATAGTGCTGCACCACCATACATCTCCTCATCTGTCTACCACCTAAACATCCTCTCCACAGTGCTGCACCACCCTACATCTTCTTCTCATCTGTCTACCACCCTACCCGTCCTTTCCACAGTGCTGCACCACCCTACATCTTCTTATCAGTCTACTACCCTACCCATCCTCTCCACAGTGCTGCACCACCCTACATCATCTTCTCATCTGTCTACCACCCTACCCGTCCTTTCCACACTGCTGCACCACCCTACATCTTCTTATCAGTCTACTACCCTACCCATCCTCTCCACAGTGCGGCACTGCCATACATCTACTCCCTCATCTCGGTCTACCACCCTACCCGTCCTCCCTACAGTGCTGCACCACCCTACATCTTCTTCTCATCTGTCTACCATCCTACCCGTCCTTTCCACACTGCTGCACCGCCGTACATCTCCTCATCTGTCTACTACTCTACCCATCCTCTCCACAGTACTGCACCGCCGTACATCTCCTCCTCATCTCTATCACCCCATCCGTCCTCTCCACAGTGCTTCTTGGCCCTACATCTCCTCATATGTCTACCACTTACCCTTCCGCTCCACAATGATGCACAGCACTACATCTCCTCCTCTAGTGTCTATCACATAACCGTGCTCTCCGTTCTACAACTGATCTAAGACTAACATCCTTCATAATACGAACCTCCCATTCCCATCTCAAAGACTTGTCTCATGCTGCACCAGTTTTCTGGAATGCACTACCCCGGACAATCCAACTAATACTTAGCCCCTACATTTTTAGGCGTGCTTTAAAAACACATCTATTTAGACAGGCCTATCTCCTCACTTCAGTAATCTAACTTTCCTGTTCCCCCTTCTATTTTTTCCTCAGAATCTGGTCCCTTTTAATTCATCTGCCTCCATGCACCCTATAGCACTTGGTGACTGTAAATACTGGTGGATCATGCAATGTTACGTGAAATGCCCTATTTATAATAATGATGGCCTGACCATACATGACAGCATGTTTTAACTATTGCGCTTCACCCCCCTTATAGAATATAACTTGTGAGCAGCAGGACCCTCACTCCTCCTGTAACTGATGAATTATATATTACCTTGTATTTGCTTTATTATCTGTACATGTCACTGCTTACTATATAGCGCTGCGGAATATGTTGCCGCTATATCAATAAATTATTGTATACCGGGAGAGTCACTGTATACCAGGAGCACTCCATAAGGTTTGGCATATATCAGGAGCGAACCACAAGACCCTCTGTATATGGAGAACACCCCTTCAGACTCACTGTATACCAGGAGCACCGCGGGAGACACAGGTATATATCGTCACCCCGAGGGCCTGTCATCCATTGTACCTGGCCCATCTAGTAATCTGTCACTTCTCAATTTTCCCTGATGTCGGATCACAGGATATGATTTGTGGTAGGGCGGATTACGTGGTTCTGTCCTTTACGTGGCAGCACTGCTGGTATTTTTAGCACTTGGGTAATTAGTTGCAGATCAGCATTTCTTTCTGTCATCTGTAAATCTACTAGGATTTGCTGAAAACCAGGCAGGAAAAGAGCAGTCGACCTCGTAACGAGGAGCTCTCCATGTGTGCGGAGCAGGGCACCATGGGAAACGCATTTTCCCAGCATAATGAGTGCAGAGAATTTCACACATGGACCCCCTGAGGGTGACAGCGAGCTGTGCCCATATCATCTGATCAGCAGCACTAATCTTCTGCGTATAATTAGTGCATGCCATGTGCCGGATCAGCCGGCGCTCTGCTCAGACCTGCAGCACCACCAAGCTACAGAAACAAAAGGGGGCAGCAGAGGCCTGGAGAAGCCAACATGGCGGCACGTGAGATAAGACGACGTCTAGATAACAGCAGGTGAAATAAGAAATGGTGCACATGGCGTCACGTGAGATAACAGCAGGTGAATTGAGAAATGGTGCACATGGCGGCACGTGAGATAAGACGACATCTAGATGATGGTGCATGAAATAAGAAATGGTGCACATGGCGGCACGTGAGATAACAGCAGGTGAAATAAGAAATGGTGCACATGGCGGCACGTGAGATAACAGCAGGTGAAATAAGAAATGGTGCACATGGCGGCACGTGAGATAAGACGTCTAGATAACAGCAGGTGAAATAAGAAATGGTGCACATGGTGGCAAGTGAGATAAGACGACGTCTAGATGATGGTGCATGAAATAAGAAATGGTGCACATGGCGACACGTGAGATAAGACGACGTCTAAATTATGGTGCATGAAATAAGAAATGGGGCACATGGCGTCACGTGATATAAGACGTCTAGATGATGGTGCATGAAATAAGAAATGGTGCACATGGCGGCACGTGAGATAAGACGACGTCTAGATTATGGTGCATGAAATAAGAAATGGTGCACATTGCGGCACGTGAGATAAGACGACGTCTAGATTATGGTGCATGAAATAAGAAATGGTGCACATGGCGGCACGTGAGATAAGACTGACTACGTCTAGATGATGGTGCATGAAATAAGAAATGGTGCACATGGTGGCACGTGAGATAAGACGACGTCTAGATGATGGTGCATGAAATAAGAAATGGGGCACATGGCAGCATGTGAGATAAGACTGACTACGTCTAGATGATGGTGCATGAAATAAGAAATGGTGCACATGGCGGCACGTGAGATAAGACAACTAGATTATGGTGCATGAAATAAGAAATGGGGCACATGGCGTCATGTGATATAAGACGTCTAGATGATGGTGCATGAAATAAGAAATGGTGCACATTGCGGCACGTGAGATAAGACGACGTCTAGATTATGGTGCATGAAATAAGAAATGGTGCACATTGCGGCACGTGAGATAAGACGACGTCTAGATTATGGTGCATGAAATAAGAAATGGTGCACATGGCGGCACGTGAGATAAGACGACGTCTAGATGATGGTGCATGAAATAAGAAATGGTGCACATTGCGGCACGTGAGATAAGACGACGTCTAGATTATGGTGCATGAAATAAGAAATGGTGCACATGGCGGCACGTGAGATAAGACTGACTACGTCTAGATGATGGTGCATGAAATAAGAAATGGTGCACATGGCGGCACGTGAGATAAGACAACTAGATGATGGTGCATGAAATAAGAAATGGTGCACATGGCGGCACGTGAGATAAGACGACGTCTAGATGATGGTGCATGAAATAAGAAATGGTGCACATGGCGGCACGTGAGATAAGACTACGTCTAGATGATGGAGCATGAAATGGTGCACATGGCGGCACGTGAGATAAGACGTCTAGATAATGGTGCATGAAATAAGAAATGGTGCACATGGCGGCACGTGAGATAAGAAGTCTAGATGATGGTGCATGAAATAAGAAATGGTGCACATGGCAGCACGTGATATAAAAGGATGTCTAGATAACAGCAGGTGAGGAAAAAAATTGTGCACATTGCGGCACGTGTGATAAAACGTCTGTATGACAAGTGAATTACCATGACATATACATGTATATATAGATGTCAGTGAAGGTAAAGCTGCCAATAAATGTAACATGATGACCTGACATGTTGGATTTCATCCATACTTGTTCCGCAGGGAGATAAGCGGCTACCAGAGGGATTGGGCAGCTACCTCTCCGATAGCCCACCACGATTCAAGGGAGAATTCACACGCGGCAGGTATGAGTTGCAGAAACTTCAAACCTTCCGCATATACCTGAATGGGGACATTTTCCTGGTGCCTGGATTGTAGCAGTGTTTGAAATGCTTCTGAAGTGGGCGACATCGGTACCACTGAAGACTGTTCACACTGATACCAGCTGTGCGAGGAGGAACAGGTCAGAGATCTCAGTCCATAATCATAAGAATCCTCAGTATTCTGCCATTTTATCACAGCTCTGAAGGTTGTTATCCAGCTTTCCAAGACTCCTGAACAGCACAAGAGTATATAGTGGACAGTCATGGCCGAAAGTGTTGGCACCCTTGAAACTGGAACAACACAAAAAAAAGAGAAAAAAGGCAAATTGGACAGAATTTCACCCAAAATCTCCAAAATGGGCAGGAAAAAAATTGTTGGCACCTTTCCAACATTGTGGGTAAACAACTTTGTTTCAAGCATGTGATGCTTGTTCAAACTCACCTGTGGCAATTAACAGGTGTGAGCAATATAAAAAGCACAGAGAAAAAAATTGATGAAAGGATGCAACACAGGATAGTCCGAATGGTGGATAAGCAGCCCCAATCAAGTTCCAAGGGAATCCAAGCCATCCTGCAGGCTCAGGTGCATCAGTATCAGCGTGAACTATCTATCCACATGTGAATGAAATTAGGAGCTATGGCAGGAGACCCAGGAGGACCCCACTGCTGACACAGAGACATAAAAAAGCTAGACTGCAGTTTGCCAAAATGTATGTAAGCCAAAATCCCTCTGGGAAAGCGTCTTGTGGACAGAGGAGATCAAGATAGAACTTTTTGGTAAAGCACATCATTCTACTGTTAACCAAAAACGGAGTAAGGCTTGCAAGGAAAAGAACACAGTACCTACAGTCAGATATGGTGGAGGTTCAGAGATGGTTTGGGGTTATTCTGCTGCCTCTGGCACTGGGTGCATTGACTATGTGCAAGGCATCATGAAATCTGAAGATTACCAAAGGACTTTGGGTGGCAATGTACTGCCCAGTATAAGAAAGCTAGGTTTGTGTCCTACGTCATGGGTCTTCCAGCAGGACAATGACCCCAACATACTTCAAGAAGCCCCCAGAAATTGATGGAAACCAAAGCGCTGGAGAGTTCTGAAGTGGCAGGAATGAGTCCCATTGATCACCTTGGAGAGACCTTAAGATTGCTGTTGGGAGGAGACGCCTTCACATAGGAGAGACCTGGAGCAGTTTGCAAAAGAAGAGCGCTCCAAGATTCCAGCTGAGAGGTATAAGAAGCTTGTTGGTGGTTACAGGAAGCGATTGCAGTTATTTATTCCAAAGGGTGTGCAACCAAATATTAAGTAGAAGATGCCAACAATTTTGTATGGCCCATTTTAGGAGTTTTGTGTGAAATTATGTCCAATTTGCCTTTTTTTCACTGTTTTTTTTTTTTGGAGTTGTTACAATACATACAAAGGAAATAAACCTGTGTATAACAAAACATGTGTAATTGTGACAATTGTCTGGGAGAACTGCATCAGTTTCTGGAACAATTTCAAGGGTGCTAACACTTTTGGCCATAACTGTTGTAGGGGTTTGGTACTCACTCAGCCGCTTTTGAGGCAGGCACAAAAGTCAGTTTCTTTAAAATGTCCAAGGCAGGTTTATTCGGACTTCATAAACTCACTTTCAAAGTAAAGGAAACATAGCCTTGTCCGGCACAAAGTAACAAAACACAGCCTTGTCTGGCACAAAGTAACAAAACAGGAAAATAAACAGTCGATACAGTGTTGCGGGTTCGCCCGCTCACAGTCAGTGTCCTGTAGCACAGACACGCTGGAGGTCTCCACACCTCCGGCCACAGACACTGAATGAGACACTCGGTCTTCATTTTATATACACGCCCTGGGGTGGGGATATGTGAGCAGTCAATCCCGCCTGTCTCTTATGAATGCTTGTAAAAACCGTCCCTGATAGGCCCAATTAACCCTCTCAGCACTACTTGTGCAGGAGCATGCTTTCCTGGTATTCCATCACTGAAGCTACCAACCTCAGCGATACATATCTCCCTTCAAGGACATGTCCGGTGGACATCTTATACTGTATACAGCGACGCTTCCTCGGTTCCTGTGAGGCTTATCTTCAGTTCAATATCCTGAGAAAACACAAGAGTTCTCCGCCAAACAAACGCCATAACTGTATGCCAGCTATTACCACCTATCTACAGGATGGATGGTAGATACTGGACTGGTTATGGCCCAACCATGCGATGAGCCAATCCAGAGACACAATCAGGCAGATCTGTTCAACTTTTAATCAAATTGAATTTTGTGTTTAATTGCTACAAATCGAGTGGTGATGATGTCTCTCTAATGAATGTACGACCGTCACCTCTCCGGCCACAAAGCCTTAACTCTTCAGTCATCTTCTTGCTTTGCGCTGTCTCAGAACATCATGATATTGGGTAAACTATGATAGAACTGTATAAGCAAACATAATAAATAATAATAACTATGATAAAACACCTAAAGACTATAGTGGAGCACGGCCCAAAGCAGTCAGGAGCTGCTCTGCCGGACAGGCAAGAGCTTGAGGTGGGAATTTTATTTCATTTTTTTTAATCCTTTTCCAAATCTTTGAATTCAGCAATTATCTAGCGCCTGGATAGTGGCCACCATTTTCCTAGATTCAGCCAAAGCAAATTGCCCTAAAATTCGTATTTGCCTGAATCCAACAATCTAATTTGATTACTTTAGAAACAATTTGCTTGTCTGAGTCGTCCATGATCTCCAGGACGGGGAATCTGTATCTGTCCCATCAGAGCATACGATACAGTCATGGCCAAAAGTGTTGGTATCTTTAAAATTGTTCCAGAAAATTAAGTTTTTCTTCCAGAAAATTATTACAATCGCACGTTTTGTTATACACATGTTTATACAATCTGCTCCAGGTCTCATATCTGAAGACGTCTTCTCCCAACAGCAATTTTAAGATCTCCCCACAGGAGACCAATGGGATTTCGATCCGGACTCATTCTATTTTAACGAGCATCACATGCTTGAAACAAAAGTTGTTTACCCACAATTTTGGCAAAATGCCAACAATTTTGTACGTCCCATTTTTTCTGGGAAAAATACTTAAATTTCTGAAACAATTTCAAGGGTTCCAACAATTTCGGCCACGACTGTAAGTGCGCTGGGAATAATGGAGATAGCGTGGTACAGCGCTGATCCAGCAGTTATCGCCCGTTCTGTGGACAGGAGACGACCTATCACTGGCACACAGATGATTTGGGACAAGTACCGCCACGATTTGCTCATTTTCACGTCATCACTGCAATAATTGCCGACCATTAATGTAGAAAAGTCCTTGTTATCTGTTGATCGCGACATTGACAGAAGACGACGCTGAGCACACAGACGCTGTAAGGGGAGGAAGTGTCCATCAGACTCTCAGGAAAGGCAGTCCCACGTAAAACCTTCTTTGTTTCTACATCATGTTTTATGCTGTACTCACATCTAGAGCTATCACAGATCTGACAGATGTAAGGGTTTATTCACGCGCTGCAGAAACCTCAACCACAACTGAAGGAGAAATGCAAAACTAACCCGAAATGTCCTCCCTCGGAGCGTGAGAATACGTCACCTGTCCTGATACATGCGATTCATGCAACCACTGATCACCGCTCCTCAGCGGGAAAACATCTGTGGGAGCAATGCAGAGAGGAGCCAACCGGACCGATGTACTTAAAAAAAAGCGGTAAATTCTGCCACCAAACTTGCAAGAAATGTATACACAGCGCTGCGGCCGCGATCAACCGCGGAAATCATTAATAAAACTGACAAAACACTGGACCCCAATTCCCAGTACAATGATTCATCAGGGCCGCCACGTTCCCGGTATTGGGGACAGATCCGACCCCTGGAATTTTAGGATTTAATTTTATGTTAATATTTAAATTTTCAGGTCTGAAAAATCCTAAAACTATTTTCTGAACTTTGTAAAAATAAAAAACATTTCAGTGTTGCCATTTTCTGAGACGTGGCACTTTGTTTTCCCACCCACAGCGCTGTGCGAGGGATTGTTTATTTGTGCGGCGAGCTGACGTTTTCATTGGTACCAATATGGGTCACGTCGGTTAGGTCACTTTTTACTAGATTTTTGGGGGTGAGGGGAGAGCACCGAAAAACTGCAGTTACCATTTTTCTCTACTGCAGTGACCTTAAGGGTTAAAAAAGTTCACATTTTATACAGATTGAGCTTCTACAGATGCGGCAATATCACAAGTATTTTTTTTTATGTTTGGACAGGGGAGAGGCGGTGCGATGAAATGGAAACAGGGATACCCCACAGAATCTTGCTGTTGCCACCACTTGTGATGGATCAACACCCTACCTGCCTCCTGACATCGCAATTACGTCAGACGGGGAACGTGGTACGGGCCTGCCCTCAGCACCTACGTGACGTTCCGCACCCCCTCGAGGACGCGTAAGGTCAGGTTGGTACAGTTCTGCACAGACACCCTCTGTCCACACGGGTACAGGAAGGCACCAGGGAGTGAGAAGAGGTGGCCCACTCAGTCACTGAGGTGGCACCACACTCACTCACACCCCCTGACAGGCTCCTTCACTAGCTCCAGTGAAGCAGAGCCTGGTCGGCCTGGGAGAGCTGCCACCAGTTTCTATTAGACATAATGGAATTTATATCGGGCTAGAAACCAGCCCGGTAGCGTGTTCGTTGGACCGAACAACGGACGAGGGTTTTTGGATCGAGATAAAAGAAAAGCCCAAGGTTAAATTCTATATTTAATCGCCTTAGGGGCACACTAAACAATACGCTATATACATAAGGGTTATACATACACAGTGGTCAGAGTTACAAATACAATAGCCGGGGTGCAAAAGGTATAAAGCAGTTATTAAGAGTCAGTTACCGGTTGTATGGCAGATCTGGCTGTCGGGGGAAGGGCTGACACATGGGAGGTGTGCGGGCCTTCCTTTGTCGTTACAGGACTTTTCCCACAAGACTTGATGTCACGACCTCCTATGGAAAAGATAATGGACCTGGGGTGGCAGAATCTTTGAACCTCTCTTGGTCACTCCCCTTAAGGCCCCCAGTCTGAACCTAGATCTCCACCCCTGGCCAATCTTAGCTAACAACCAAAACTAAAATGGGCCATACGTCCTTACTGGACAGTCCTAGGGAGCCGGTTCTGGTGTCATGGGATCCAGCCAGCCCCTGCTACACATGAATTCCAAACACCAGGGCCATAGGGGCCCTCGCAAGGCTGTGCCGGGTATCTCCCTTTCCTTACGCGCTGGACTATGTTTAAAGCTATGGTTACATTCCCCATCCCCTCAGGTTCCCGAAAATCTGGTTGGTTTATCACTTAGATGAATCGTATCCCCATAACGCGGTGTTGAATTATCATATTTTACACAAAGAGCACATGGCTTGGGGGAAGGGCCTGCCTGCAGCAGCTTCACAGCTGCTGCTGGTGGGGGCTTTTGTCACTCACTGTGTCTCTCAGACCCCTCCCCTCTCCTTGAGCTGCAGTGGTGTAGGATTTGCAGATGTAGAGCTCTGTAAAACCCGCCTGGCAGTGCACAGTGATTGACAGGGGATTACCTTGAATATCTTCACAGGCGGCAACTCAAACTTTTATATTTGTATAATTTAAAACAATTAAAAAAAATACTTTTTCTTTGCTTTTACTATTTTTCACTGCACATCACATCTTGGAGCTGAAGTTGCGATCATTTAATCCTGGTAATGCAGAGAATAGAAGAAATTACCAGTGTCTATAGAGACAGTCTGTGGTTGGGCGTCATTGGAGCACAAAAATGGTGGAAATCACTGGGGCCCCGGGTGCTGTGGTACCTGCAGTGAGCAGAAATCGTCACACGATGCGGTGCCTCAGCTGCAGTCAGATCTAATGGAGGAGATCCCCGGCCTCTCCTCTCTGTCAATCCCTTCATTGGGTCCCCATTGCCCAGAGACTGCAGTTCAAAACCCTAACCTTGGCATATAAAGCCATCCACAACCTGTCTCCTACATACATCTGTGACCTAGTCTCCCGGTACATACCTGCATGCAGCCTCCGATCCTCAGAAGATCTCCTGCTCTACTCCCCTCTTATCTCCTCTTCCCACAATCGCATACAAGATTTCTCCTGTGCCTCTCCCCTACTCTGGAACTCTCTACCCCAACATATCAGGCTCTCGCCTGCCGTGGAAACCTTCAAAAGGAACCTGAAGACCCACCTCTTCCGACAAGCCTACAAACTGCAGTAACCCTCGCTCCACCATACCGCTGCACGACCAGCTCTACCCTCAACTACTGTATCCTCACCCATCCCTTGTAGACTGTGAGCCCTCGCGGGCAGGGTCCTCGCTCCACCATACCGCTGCACGACCAGCTCTACCCTCACCTACTGTATCCTCACCCATCCCTTGTAGACTGTGAGCCCTCGCGGGCAGGGTCCTCGCTCCACCATACCGCTGCACGACCAGCCCTACCCCCACTTACTGTATCCTCACCCATCCCTTGTAGACTGTGAGCCCTCGCGGGCAGGGTCCTCGCTCCACCATACCTCTACACGATCAGCTCTACCCCCACTTACTGTATCCTCACCCATCCCTTGTAGACTGTGAGCCCTCGCGGGCAGGGTCCTCGCTCCACCATACCGCTGCATGACCAGCTCTGCCCTCACCTACTGTATCCTCACCCATCCCCTGTAGACTGTGAGCCCTCGCGGGCAGAGTCCTCGCTCCACCATACCGCAGCACGACCAGCTCTACCCTCACCTACTGTATCCTCACCCATCCCCTGTAGACTGTGAGCCCTCGCGGGCAGGGTCCTCGCTCCACCATACCTCTACACGACCAGCTCTACCCCCACTTACTGTATCCTCACTCATCCCTTGTAGACTGTGAGCCCTCGCGGGCAGGGTCCTCGCTCCACCATACTGCTGCATGACCAGCTCTGCCCTCACCTACTGTATCCTCACCCATCCCTTGTAGACTGTGAGCCCTCGCGGGCAGAGTCCTCGCTCCACCATACCGCTGCACGACCAGCTCTACTCTCACCTACTGTATCCTCACCCATCCCTTGTAGACTGTGAGCCCTCGCGGGCAGGGTCCTCACTCCACCATACCGCTGCACGACCAGCCCTACCCCCACTTACTGTATCCTCACCCATCCCTTGTAGACTGTGAGCCCTCACGGGCAGGGTCCTCGCTCCACCATACAGCTGCATGACCAGCTCTGCCCTCACCTACACTAAGTATGACTAATCTAACCCAAGTTGAGGTACAGAAACGCCTCAGTAACATTAAAATAAACAAATCACCAGGATCTGATGGCATACACCCACGGGTACTAAGTAATGTGATAGACAGACCGTTATATCTTATATTTAAGGACTCTGTTGAGACTGGGTCTGTACCACTTGATTGGCGACAGGCGAATGTAGTGCCAATATTCAAAAAGGGAGCGAAAAGTGATGCCGGAAACTATCGGCCGATGAGTCTGACGTCCGTTGTGGGCAAAATTTTTGAAAGCTTCATTAAAGAGGCAATTACGGAGCATCTTGATGCTAATAATCTTTTAATCCCGAACCAACATGGATTCATGAGGAATCGCTCCTGCCAAACAAACCTGATTGACTTCTACGAGGAGGTTAGCTCTCGAGTAGATCAGGGGGAACCAGTGGATGTCGTGTATCTCGACTTCTCAAAAGCGTTCGATAGCGTGCCACATAATAGGTTGGTATACAAAATGAGAATGATGGGGCTGGGGGAAAATGTCTGCAAGTGGGTAGCAAACTGGCTAAAGGATAGAAGGCAGAGGGTGGTTATAAATGGAATATACTCAGAATGGGTAAGCGTCACTAGTGGGGTACCACAGGGGTCTGTACTAGGCCCAATGTTATTTAATATCTTTATTAACGACATAGTCAACGGGATAAATAGTAAAATATCAATATTTGCAGATGACACAAAGTTATGTAAAACAATTAATACAAAAGAGGACAGTGCAGACCTACAGAGGGATTTGGATAAGCTGGGTAGGTGGAGCATTAAATGGCAAATGAGGTTTAACGAGGAGAAATGTAAGGTCATACATATGGGAAGGAAAAATGGAAGTCACCAGTACTCACTGAATGGGAAATCATTGGGGAATTCAGAGATGGAGAAGGACTTGGGCATCTTGATTGATAGCAAACTAAATTGGAGTGCCCAAAGTCAGGCCGCTGCTGTAAGGGCAAACAGGGTAATGGGATGTATCAGAAGAGGTATAGCTGCAAAGGATGAGAACATTGTTCTTCCACTGTACAAAGCACTGGTCAGACCACACTTGGAATACTGTGCTCAGTTATGGGCCACAATATATAGAAAGGATATAAATGAGCTTGAAAAGGTACAAAGGAGGGCAACAAAATTAATAAAGGGAATGGAGGGACTGCAATACCCAGAGAGGTTGGCAAAACTAGGACTATTCAGCCTGGAAAAGAGAAGGTTGAGGGGGGACATAATAAATGTGTACAAATATGTTAGGGGACAGTATAGAGATCTTGCCCGGGATTTGTTCAAAAGGAGGGATATTACGGTAACAAGAGGGCATTCACTAAGAATGGAAGAGAAAAGGTTCCAGCACCAGCATAGGAAGGGGTTCTTTACGGTAAGAGCAGTGAGAATATGGAATTCACTGAGTGAGGAGACGGTAATGTCAGATTCACTAAACCAGTTCAAGCGGGGACTGGATGCATTTCTAGATACCAGGCAGATTTCAGCGTATACTTAAAAATAAAATAAAATAGTAGGTTGATACAAGGATTTATTCTGACTGCTGGTTTCAGAGTCTGGAGGGAATTTTTCCTCAGGTGAAGATTGGCTAAATCATTTGGGGTTTTTGCCCTCCTCTGGATCAACTTTAGCAATTACAGAACTAACAGGTCGAACTTGATGGACGCAAGTCTTTATTCGGCTTTACAAACTATGATACTATGTTACTGTATCCTCACCCATCCCCTGTAGACTGTGAGCCCTCGCGGGCAGAGTCCTCGCTCCACCATACCACTGCACGACCAGCTCTACCCTCACCTACTGTATCCTCACCCATCCCTTGTAGACTGTGAGTCCTCGCGGGCAGGGTCCTCGCTCCACCATACCGCTGCACGACCAGCCCTACCCCCACTTACTGTATCCTCACCCATCCCTTGTAGACTGTGAGCCCTCGCGGGCAGGGTCCTTGCTCCACCATACCGCTGCACGACCAGCTCTGCCCTCACCTACTGTATCCTCACCCATCCCTTGTAGACTGTGAGCCCTCGCGGGCAGGGTCCTCGCTCCACCATACCGCTGCATGACCAGCTCTACCCTCACCTACTGTATCCTAACCCATCCCCTGTAGACTGTGAGCCCTCACGGGCAGGGTCCTCGCTCCACCATACCGCTGCACGACCAGCTCTACCCTCACCTACTGTATCCTCACCCATCCCTTGTAGACTGCGAGCCCTCGCAGGCAGGGTCATCGCTCCTCCTGTACCAGTCAGCGACTTCTATTGTCTAAGATTATTGTACTTGTTTTTGCTATTTATACCCCCTTTTTCACATGTAAAGTGCTATGGAATAAATGGCGCTAAAATAATAAATAATAATGATGATGATAATGATGAAAAACGATAAATCCCCTCCAGCGTCTACAGGAGAGAAAACATAACTGACACAGCAAACCGCTGCCATCGCTCCACCTGAGGCCTCCAATCATTTGTGGGGGGAAATTAAGAACATTTTCCTTTTTTGTCTTGTTGTATTGTTTCCATTTTTGGAGGGTCTACCGACGGCCCCCGTAGCGGCCATCTTGGATGTCCTGTGATGCCCTGCGCTGCCGGAGGCTGTGATCTTCACTCTATTCTGCGGTGTGGCTGTATACAGCACAGACGAGAGGCGCAGGTTCAGGATCAATAAGGGGATAATAAAGGGATTATATATAGAAATAGAAGTGTAAGTCATTCTCTCTTGTAAAGTAAACACATTTGGTCTTGTCACATCAGTAAGACCCCGATATATGACCATTCACACCATATGTTACAATCTTAGGCAGCGTGCCCACGATGCGTTTTTTTTTTAACGTTTCCGCAGCGGCAATTTTGCCGCGGAAATGCTTAAAAAATGCTTGGTAGAAGGTCTGCAATGTTCCCCAATGAGAATCCGCATGTGCTGTGCACATGCTGCGGAAAAATCCGCAGCACTACTATTCATTTTGCGTAATCGCGGCGTTTTCGCCGCCATTAACTTGCATTGAATCGCTTAATATCCGCATGACTACATGTGCCCATGCGGATATTCTGCGATTCAATGTGCGGATGGTACCCGGGTCTGGAGAAGAGGAGACTCTCCTGCAGACCCGGGTACCTGTAAAAAAAAAAGAATTTAAAATAAAAAATATACATTATACTCACCTTCTGATGGCCCGCGGTCTTCTCTCCGGTGCGTCCTGGCTCCCGATGGTGTAAAAGGACCTTCCATGACGTCATTTAGTCATGTGACAGGTCACGCGACCGATGACGGTCGCGTGACCTGTCACATGACTAATGACGTCATGGAAGGTCCTTTCAAACCCCTGCGAGCAGTAGAAGAGACCGGACGCACCGGAGAAGGAGACCAGGGGTCATCGGAAGGTGAGTATAATGAAAAATCCGGAGCATTTCTGCATTGTGGGCACATAGCCTAAAAATGACGCACTTCTGCAAAACAATAAAGACGAATCTCCCCCAGAATGGCGACAATGACGACGTCGCTCAGGAGACGAGAACAAAGACGACGTCACAGCACGGGAAAGACAATTAATAATGGATGGAGAAGAGGAAGGAAGAGTGATGGCGGACGGAGAAGAGGAAGGAAGAGTCATGGCGGACGGAGAAGAGGAAGGAAGAGTCATGGCGGATGGAGAAGAGGAAGGAAGAGTCATGGCGGATGGAGAAGAGGAAGGAAGAGTCATGGCGGATGGAGAAGAGGAAGGAAGAGTCATGGCGGATGGAGAAGAGGAAGGGTCATGGCGGATGGAGTAGAGGAAGGGTCATGGCGGATGGAGAAGAGGAAGGAAGAGTCATGGCGGATGGAGAAGAGGAAGGAAGAGTCATGGCGGATGGAGAAGAGGAAGGAAGAGTCATGGCGGATGGAGAAGAGGAAGGAGGAGTCATGGCGGATGGAGAAGAGGAAGGAAGAGTCATGGAGGATGGAGAAGAGGAAGGAAGAGTCATGGCGGATGGAGAAGAGGAAGGAAGAGTCATGGCGGATGGAGAAGAGGAAGGGTCATGGCGGATGGAGAAGAGGAAGGAAGAGTCATGGAGGATGGAGAAGAGGAAGGAGGAGTCATCGCGGATGGAGAAGAGGAAGGAAGAGTCATTGCGGATGGAGAAGAGGAAGGAAGAGTCATGGCGGATGGAGAAGAGGAAGGAAGAGTCATGGCGGATGGAGAAGAGGAAGGAAGAGTCATGGCGGATGGAGAAGAGGAAGGAAGAGTCATGGCGGACGGAGAAGAGGAAGGAAGAGTCATGGCGGATGGAGAAGAGGAAGGAAGAGTCATGGCGGATGGAGAAGAGGAAGGAAGAGTCATGGAGGATGGAGAAGAGGAGGAAGAGTCATGGAGGATGGAGAAGAGGATGACAGAGTGTGGAAGCCAAGAAATAAACCACCTGGCCCTGCTGCAGTGGTCAGGGCATGCTGGTAGTTATCTACAGTATGGGGCACGCTGGGAGTTGCGATACTACAGTAGGGACATGCTGGGAGTTGTAGTTATACAGTATGGGGCACACTGGGAGTTGTGGTGCTACAGTAGGGACATGCTGGGAGTTGTGGTGCTACAGTAGGGACATGCTGGGAGTTGTGGTGCTACAGTAGGGACCTGCTGGGAGTTGTGGTTCTACAGTAGGGACATGCTGGGAGTTGTGGTGCTACAGTAGGGACCTGCTGGGAGTTGTGGTGCTACAGTAGGGACATGCTGGGAGATGTGGTTCTATAGTAGGGACATGCTGGGAGTTGTGGTTCTACAGTAGGGACATGCTGGGAGTTGAGGTTCTACAGTAGGGACATGCTGGGAGTTGTGGTGCTACAGTAGGGACATGCTGGGAGTTGTGGTCCTACAGTAGGGACATGCTGGGAGTTGTGGTTCTACAGTAGGGACATGCTGGGAGTTGTGGTGCTACAGTAGGGACATGCTGGGAGTTGAGGTTCTATAGTAGGGACATGCTGGGAGTTGAGGTTCTACAGTAGGGACATGCTGGGAGTTGAGGTTCTATAGTAGGGACATGCTGGGAGTTGAGGTTCTACAGTAGGGACATGCTGGGAGTTGTGGTTCTACAGTAGGGACATGCTGGGAGTTGAGGTTCTACAGTAGGGACATGCTGGGAGTTGAGGTTCTATAGTAGGGACATGCTGGGAGTTGAGGTTCTACAGTAGGGACATGCTGGGAGTTGAGGTTCTATAGTAGGGACATGCTGGGAGTTGAGGTTCTACAGTAGGGACATGCTGGGAGTTGAGGTTCTATAGTAGGGACATGCTGGGAGTTGAGGTTCTACAGTAGGGACATGCTGGGAGTTGTGGTGCTACAGTAGGGACATGCTGGGAGTTGTGGTTCTACAGTAGGGACATGCTGGGAGTTGAGGTTCTACAGTAGGAACATGCTGGGACTTAAGGTGCTACAGTAGGGACATGCTGGGAGTTGTAGTTATACAGTAGGGACATGCTGGGAGTTGTAGTTCTAGGGTTAGGTGGCTCACGGTTGTTCCATTGAAGCTTCTGTGTAGTTTTATGTAACCAGCAGTGATGTTATCACCAGGTCATACACATATTTATACACACACAATGGCCACCAGCTTGTTACAGGGAATCACCTCACAGTCAGTCGCCATGACACCTGGTGACAGGAATGACAAGGTCCTCAAGCGTCTCATCAGAGAGAAAAGGCGGGAAAGCGGCCAAACGCTGATATTATGTGCGCATGCGCCGCCCACACGCCACTCAAAATGGCGGCAACTCTCGGATCATAAAATGGCGGCGACAAGTATCTAGTCACAACCCGAGCGGCAGCACCGAGCACATCCCGTACACCGAGGATCCGCTATCCGTCCACAGCAGCGCTGATATCCCGGACTCCGCCGGCCGTGACTGCTCCGTACATCCGGGGGTCCTCACTATAACACACCGACACTTTATTAGTCATCAGCAGGAGACGTCCCGGTCACCGCTGAACCCTGCGCTCCCGCGACCTCCGCTGTTCTAGAAGCTTCCACTGACCCATCCCTCCTCCCAGATTGTCTCAGTACAGCGCGCATGCGTGGAGCGAATCCGCAGCGAGTTATGCCGCAGAGAGGCGCTTGCTCAGTGGTGGTTCTGCGCAACCGTACTAAGTTAACCGGGCTAAGTGAAGGGGGAGTTGGGTGCGTGAATAGAGCTGGGCATGCGCAGTACGGCTCCACTGCCTGTGATTGGTTGCTAGGCACAACCAGAACTGCAAAGAAAAGTATAATGTCAAGAAATTTATAAAATACGGTGGGTGTGTGGTGAGATAACGCCACGCACCATAGGCATGCGTGCCACGACATGGGTGTCAGCCATGGCGAAATGTGCGGGACGTGTCCAGATCACGTTAATGTCTCCAGTCAGCGTGCGGGACTTGTCCAGATCACGTTAATGTCTCCCCTCAGCGTGCGGGACGTGTCCAGATCACGTTAATGTCTCCCGTCCGCGTGCGGGACGTGTCCAGATCACGTTAATGTCTCCAGTCAGCGTGCGGGACGTGTCCAGATCACGTTAATGTCTCCCCTCAGCGTGCGGGACGTGTCCAGATCACGTTAATGTCTACCCTCAGCGTGCGGGACGTGTCCAGATCACGTTAATGTCTCCCCTCAGCGTGCGGGACGTGTCCAGATCACGTTAATGTCTCCCCTCAGCGTGCGGGACGTGTCCAGATCACGTTAATGTCTCCCCTCAGCGTGCGGGACGTGTCCAGATCACGTTAATGTCTCCCCTCAGCGTGCGGGACGTGTCCAGATCACGTTAATGTCTCCCCTCAGCGTGCGGGACGTGTCCAGATCACGTTAATGTCTCCCCTCAGCGTGCGGGACGTGTCCAGATCACGTTAATGTCTCCCCTCAGCGTGCGGGACGTGTCCAGATCACGTTAATGTCTCCCGTCCGCGTGCGGGACGTGTCCAGATCACGTTAATGTCTCCCCTCAGCGTGCGGGACGTGTCCAGATCCCGTTAATGTCTCCCCTCAGCGTGCGGGACGTGTCCAGATCCCGTTAATGTCTCCCCTCAGCGTGCGGGACGTGTCCAGATCCCGTTAATGTCTCCCCTCAGCGTGCGGGACGTGTCCAGATCACGTTAATGTCTCCCCTCAGCGTGCGGGACGTGTCCAGATCACGTTAATGTCTCCCCTCAGCGTGCGGGACGTGTCCAGATCCCGTTAATGTCTCCCCTCAGCGTGCGGGACGTGTCCAGATCACGTTAATGTCTCCCCTCAGCGTGCGGGACGTGTCCAGATCACGTTAATATCTCCCCTCAGCTAGTGGGACGTGTCCAGATCTCGTTAATGTCTCCCCTCAGCGTGCGGGACGTGTCCAGATCACGTTAATGTCTCCCCTCAGCGTGCGGGACGTGTCCAGATCACGTTAATGTCTCCCCTCAGCGTGCGGGACGTGTCCAGATCCCGTTAATGTCTCCCCTCAGCGTGCGGGACGTGTCCAGATCACGTTAATGTCTCCCCTCAGCGTGCGGGACGAGTCCAGATCACGTTAATATCTCCCCTCAGCTAGTGGGACGTGTCCAGATCTCGTTAATGTCTCCCCTCAGCGTGCGGGACGTGTCCAGATCACGTTAATGTCTACCCTCAGCGTGCGGGACGTGTCCAGATCACGTTAATGTCTCCCCTCAGCGTGCGGGACGTGTCCAGATCACGTTAATGTCTCCCCTCAGCGTGCGGGACGTGTCCAGATCACGTTAATGTCTCCCCTCAGCGTGCGGGACGTGTCCAGATCACGTTAATGTCTCCCCTCAGCGTGCGGGACGTGTCCAGATCACGTTAATGTCTCCCCTCAGCGTGCGGGACGTGTCCAGATCACGTTAATGTCTCCCCTCAGCGTGCGGGACGTGTCCAGATCACGTTAATGTCTCCCCTCAGCGTGCGGGACGAGTCCAGATCACGTTAATGTCTCCCCTCAGCTAGTGGGACGTGTCCAGATCACGTTAATGTCTCCAGTCATCGTGCGGGACGTGTCCAGATCACGTTAATGTCTCCCCTCAGCGTGCGGGACGAGTCCAGATCACGTTAATGTCTCCCCTCAGCGTGCGGGACGTGTCCAGATCATGTTAATGTCTCCCCTCAGCGTGCGGGACGTGTCCAGATCACGTTAATGTCTCCCCTCAGCGTGCGGGACGTGTCCAGATCACGTTAATGTCTCCCCTCAGCGTGCGGGACGTGTCCAGATCACGTTAATGTCTCCCCTCAGCGTGCGGGACGTGTCCAGATCACGTTAATGTCTCCCCTCAGCGTGCGGGACGTGTCCAGATCACGTTAATGTCTCCCCTCAGCGTGCGGGACGTGTCCAGATCACGTTAATGTCTCCCCTCAGCGTGCGGGACGTGTCCAGATCACGTTAATGTCTCCCCTCAGCGTGCGGGACGTGTCCAGATCACGTTAATATCTCCCCTCAGCGTGCGGGACGAGTCCAGATCACGTTAATATCTCCCCTCAGCTAGTGGGACGTGTCCAGATCTCGTTAATGTCTCCCCTCAGCGTGCGGGACGTGTCCAGATCACGTTAATGTCTCCCCTCAGCTAGTGGGACGTGTCCAGATCTCGTTAATGTCTCTTCTCGGGGTGACACATAAAACCCAAGCCCTCAACCCAGAGACCAGACCTCCCAAGAAACAGAGCCTCTAGTCGTAATCACAGCTCATCACTGCAGGCGATCATACCGCGGAGTCTCCATCTACGTCATTCTGCTCATATGGACGCATCAGTCTCAATATTCAGCTACATTTAGGAATTGCACTACAAGCAATTGTCTGATTACCTGCACCTATGAGTACATAACGCCCAGCGATCGATAGGATCACTAGGACGAGGAAGCTTATTCCTCCGCTGGCCAGCCCCTGTCCTGTCATGGCTGCCACAGTGGTCACAATATGTGAGCTCACAACCTGCACAGTGACACGGCTGCTTGTTGCTTAGCACTGTTACCTGGGACACAGGACCATCATGCGATCTGAGCTATGATTGCGGAGGGGGCTGCAATCGTGGGCGACCAAAGGGGTTTTAAGTAACCATGGAGACAAAGGAGTCAAGAACGTGGAACAAATAACCGATAATGGAGCCAGCACCTGACCTTTACATAGACAGCAAAGCGCAGTGCCAAGACATGTACATGTGAGAGCAGAAAAAGTGGTACTGTGCAGTGTATATATATTAAGGACAGGAGGAGTGGTACTGTGCAGTGTATATATACAGGAGGAGTGGTACTGTGCAGTGTATATATACAGGGGGAGTGGTACTGTGCAGTGTATATATACAGGACAGGAGGAGTGGTACTGTGCAGTGTATATATACAGAACAGGAGGAGTGGTACTGTGCAGTGTATATATACAGGACAGGAGGAGGGGTACTGTGCAGTGTGTATATATACAGGACAGGAGGAGTGGTACTGTGCAGTGTACATATACAGGAGGAGTGGTACTGTGCAGTGTATATATACAGGACAGGAGGAGTGGTACCGTGCAGTGTATATATACAGGACAGGAGAAGTGGTACTGTGCAGTGTATATATACAGGAGGAGTGGTACTGTGCAGTGTATATATACAGGACAGGAGGAGTGGTACTGTGCAGTGTATATATACAGGACAGGAGAAGTGGTACTGTGCAGTGTATATATACAGGAGGAGTGGTACTGTGCAGTGTATATATACAGGACAGGAGGAGTGGTGCTGAGAGTAGCACCTGCCTCCTGAGCTCAAGCACTTCCAGGAGGAGGGTCGTCGTCTGCCTCTCTTCTCCCCAGGGAGAGGCAGGCCTACTGGGAGGCCGGCATGGCTTCCCAGCCTCCTATCCCCCGGTCTATGCCGGCGGGGGAGAAGGAGCCTCAACAACCGGCCCAGGAGGGAGTGAGGAGATCGGGAAGGGTGAGGAAGAGCACATCCACCTGCTCCAACCCCGAGACTGTTCACCGCCCGCCCAGAGAGGGAGACCGGGGCACCCCAGGCCCCAGGAACAAGAGCCCAGCAAGATCCTGGGGGGAGATGAGCTCCAGCGAGTCCACAAGTTCCTTCTCCTCCCAAGTGGTCGCCACGTTGCGAGAGTACGAGGACGCCGGCAAAGCACTAACCCATCTGAAAGAGGAGCTGAGGGAGGCCCGGGTCCTGAACACCCGGGCGTCCAACAAGGAAAGACCCGCGACCTCCCAGAGGTTTAAAGCCCTCAGAGAAAAGGTGGTCAGGTTAGTGCTCCTCCGGGAGGGGATTGAGAAAAGCGCAGGTCCCTTTCTGGAGAGGTTTAAGAACCAGCGGCGGTTCTCAGAAATGAAGGGGTTAAACACCTCAGGAGAACCGCCAGCCGGCGTCCTTAGTGAAGAGGAGGAGGAGGAGGATGAAGAGGTGACTGGAGTCTCAGTTGCTGGAGCCAGTGAGGGGCAGAGCCGGAGCTCAAGTGGTCTCCCTGAAAGGCAGAGGACTCCGACAGCAGAGGCTGGAGTGTCGGGGGAGGAGGAGGAAGGGGGACTGCTGAGGGAGATCCGACTGCTGGAGTCTCCAGTGGACTTGACGCGGTTTTCCTTCGGTGAGGACAAACCAGTGGAGGAGACCAAGAGGAGGAAGAGGAAGACCGGAGGAGCTGCACAGGAGGTGGTGAGTTACAAGTATGTACCAATGTCTGATGTTGCGCCTGCCACCTTCTGTTTAAATCCCACCAAACCTAAAGGCACGGGCTCTGCAGTGGGCTCGAGGCAGAGGCAAGGTGGGGAGAGGAGGAGGACGTCCGGCGATGCTGCCATCTGTGCGGGGAACAGTGCAGGGGGCGAGGCTGTGGAGGTACTCACAGCGCCGGACATAGGAAGTTCTGTGGAGTTTCCCACCCTGCCCTCTGCGGCTAAGCCGGTTATCACCGGGGCTGGGGGGGGGGCAGGGAAGGATGTGAAAAACACATCTGCAAAGAACACTGGGCACACTGCTGTGACAGGGGGGCAGTGTGCCCCAGCGCCCAAAAAGGACACTAAGACCCCAAAGTCTGTGGGTGCAGGGCGGGCAGAGGTGCCGAGAAAACAGTCTGCCCAGCACAAGGACCAAAATGCTGCAGTAGGGGGGCGGGGTGCTCCAGGAGACGACCTGCAGAAAGCCAGCAGCAACCAAAGGGAAACGGGTGTGGTGCTGCAGGGAAAGGAGTCTCTGGGAGTGCTCCCCTCCCCCGGCCCAGCAGGTGTGAGTGCAGAGACACCAGACACAAGGGAGGAAGGAATGGAGGTGACTGTGGAAGGTGCAGAGAACAGCAGAGGTAATGGGGTTACAAGTAAAGGGAATGGAAGTAGTGGTGCAATGAATGATGGGAGTAATGGTGGAGCAGATGATGGGAGTAATGGAGCAGATGGTGAGAGTAGTAGGAATGGTGGAAGTAGTGGTACAGTGAATGATGATGCAGCAAATGGTGGGGGTAGTGGTGCAGTAAATGATGATGCAGCAAATGGTGGGGGTAGTGGTGGAATGAATGCTGGGAGTTGTGGGAATGGTGGGAGTTGTGGTGTAGCAAATGTTGGGGGTAGTGGTGTAATGAATGGTGGGAGTAATGGTCCTGCGAATGGTGTGAATAGTACTGGAGTGAATGGTGGGAGCAGCACTGGTGTTGGTGGGGGGGAAGTAGGCGCTGGTCCCGCTGCCCCCCCAGCATTGGCGGGGGCTTCAGCCCAAAGCTATTCAGGAGCTGTCAGTGCTGGGGGTAGTAGTGCGCCCTCGTCTGGTGGCCCTGGGGATGGTGACTTGCAACAGCAGCTACTGGACGCCCTGAGGAGAGGGGAGAGCTCCATCACTGTAGAGGGGAGGGAGGTTGATCTGTCTTTCTGGATAGAGAGACATGGTCTTTCAGCCTTCCGAGATAGAGGGGCAGAGACTGTCTGGTCTCTGCCGACAACGGGGCAGAGGAGTAACCGTAGGAACGTGGTCCGTCTCCAGTGGGTAAGCAAGGATGCCTGTCCTGATAGGTCGAAGGTGGTTGAGCTCCTGCTGGGGATGGGCTTTGCGGCATATGACATCTTTGCCTTGATCCATCCCTACGGGACCTCCTACTTCGATGTCAGCTTCGTGAGACCGGAGGGCCTTGAGCTTTTCTGGTCTCGCCATGAGCTGGCTCGGAGTCGCCCCGAATGGCATGGTCTCTTTCCCCTGGCAATAACCCGCCAAGATTCAGTCAGGAAAGTGACCGTTTTGACTAGTAACGAGTCGCTTTCCTGTATGGACATTACCACCTGGGTGAGTCGATACGGAGAGGTCACCAATATTCCCGAAAAGAATCTGGATGACCATGGTATCTGGTCAGGGGCCTGGACCTTCATGGTGAGATTGAAGGTTTCGGGAAACACTGTTACCCATATCCCCTCCTCAACCTTTTTGGGGAGGGATAGGATCTTGATTTTCTACCGGGGGCAGCCTAAGGTCTGTCACAGGTGCGGTAGTCCCACACACTTCAGTGCGCAGTGTACCACCCAGAAATGCGCACTGTGTGGGGACCTCGGTCATCTTGCTGCTGCCTGTCGCAGGATTAGGTGTAACTTGTGTGGTGACCTCGGTCACCCGTTCAGTCGCTGTCCGCGTTCCTTCGCCAATGCGGTCCTGAAAGCGGCGAGTGCGGGACAGGCGAAAGCTGGAACTAATCTTGCCGGTGAAGGGACCAGTAGGGGCGGGGGAGGCAGGGAACCGGTGAGGAGCAAGCTGCCGCCATCCACCATCAGGCGGCAGGAGAAGCGCCGTGGGGACAGGGGGCAGGGAGTAATGTCCCTAAACTCTGACCCAGGTACTTCACTTGCAGCTGAGGATCCTAAAGACAGTGAATTGAGTGAGGAAGTCAAGAGACTTGAAAGGGAAGAGCGAGAGGACGCCACGTCTTCCCAGGAACCCTCTTCTGGTGACAGTCTAGATGAGGGAGAGGGGGAGTGGTCACAGAAAAAGAAAAAGGGTAACAGAAAAACGGCCAGAGGTAGGAGGGGGACCAGGTCTCGAGCTGCCTCTTTGGAGAGCGACCCCTCTGACTCTCTGGCCGTGATCCAAGCGCCATTGGAGGGTTCAGCCGCCCCCCCTCTGGTGGATCTCTCCAACCGGTTCGGGGCTCTCCAGGACCTCCCTCTGGAGGGGGGAAGTGGGGACCCGGGGCCGGAGGTTGCGGACAAGGTGGTTGGGGCTCGGGAGATGGCTGGGTCTTCCTCTCGGGGGGCAAATACAAAGCCCTCTGGGGGGACGACTAACCCAGGACCACCAGACGAGGGCAAGAATGTATGTAAGGAGAGAATGGACGAGTCTGTTTGTCTTAAGCGCACTAAAAACCCGTCATTATCGGAGGAAGAGGTTGGGACTGTCAGTGGTGGGAAGAAAAAGGCTATCTAATTCAATCAATCATGATGGCGGCACCCACCCCGTTGACGCTGGCAACTATTAATGTTTGCAGCATAAAGTCAGATGCGGCAAGGTACACGGCCTTTCATTTTCTCGGCCAACTTGACGCCGACATTTTGTTTTTGCAGGAGACCAGGTTGACCGATATATCAACCTTGCATAAAGCAAGGCGGGAGTGGAGGCATGGGCCCTCCTACTGGTCTCTTGCGGCCGAGCCGTATAGCGGGGTGGCGGTCCTTTTTAAGACTGCAGCGGTTGAATGCAGACGAGTGATCGAATTAGAAATGGGGAGATGCTTGATCCTAGATGTCTCCATGGGGGGACAAGAGCTTCGGCTCATTAACATCTATGGTTCCCAGTCCAAGTGGGACCGCAAATGTCTCTTCCTGAAGATCAAACCTTTTTTATTTTCGAGTCGGCAGGTGGTCTTCGGAGAGGATTTCAACAATGTCACGAGATCCTGTGATAGAGGAGGTTCCGGAGACCGGCTGGCTTATGACTGCGTCACGTTAAACAGGATAGTGAGTGAGGCTCGCCTGGTGGATGTCCACATCCGGCACAACCTGGGCGACACGGGATTCACCTTTTTTAGAGGTAGTCAGTGCAGGTCTAGGCTAGACAGGTTATATTTGAAGGAGTAGGCCGTCTCTTCACCGTTGTCGGTTGTGGAGGTGGAGTTCTCCGATCACTGTTTGATTATGTTTTCTCTGAACGTTACAGAGACTCCTCGGATGGGAAGAGGCTATTGGAAGCTGAATTCGTCACTCCTTGAGGAAGAAGCTGTGAGACGGTCTTTTGAGGAATTCTTTCAGAGCCAGGTACCATTGCTGGGCCTAAGTAACACTAAGTCAGAGTGGTGGGAGATGTTCAAACATCGGGTGGCGAGATTCTTCCAGCAGCTCTCGAACCTCAGAAGCCTGAACAGGGATCGCCTGTATCAGAGCCTGAGGAGGAAACTCGAGCATCTTGTCTCGACTGGAGGTAGCCGCGAGGAGATCTCCAGAGTGAAGTCCTTGCTGAAGAGGTGTCAGTACGATAGGCACGCATCTTTGCTTTTCGAGAGGGACTACGGGAAGTACTGCTCGCCCGACCCTTACAGAAACTGTAAGATGTCAGTGAATAGTAAGATAGTGACGGGGCTGGTGGACAGTACGGGGTCCCTGAGAAGGTCCAGATCAGGGATCTTGGAGGTCGTCAGTTCCTACTACTCGCACCTCTTGGGAAGGGGGGAGCTTGATCGTGACGGGATGTCGGCTTTCCTGGCTGAATCCGTTCCTGAGCCAGGGGCTGACCTCTCGCTGGGCGATTTGGCAGAAGCGATCAAAGAAGAGGAAGTGAGACTGGCGATCAATGGGCTTAGGCCCAAAAAGTCGCCAGGTCCGGATGGCTTAACATCCGAGTTCTTTAGGACCTTTAGGGACTCTTTGGTCCCCCTCTTGACTCAGGTGTTTAACGAGTGTCTCTCCTCGGGCACTCTGCCGAGATCATTAAGGAGGTCAGCTTTGATCATTTTGTCAAAGGGTAAGGATCCGTCACGCATTGAGAACTGGCGTCCCATAGCACTTCTCAATGTGGACAGGAAGATTTTGGCTAAGATACTTTTCAACAGGCTGGTGAAGTTTGCACCCCGGCTCCTTTCGGAGGTTCAGCACTGTTGCGTTCCTGGCCGTAGCACTTTTAGTGCTGTTCTAGGTGTCCGAGAGGCCGTGGAGCAAGGCAGGGCTTGCCTCTGGAAGGGGTTCTTGCTGACCCTGGATCAGGCAAAAGCCTTTGATCGGGTTAACCACGAGTACCTCTGGTCCACTCTTTTGAGGTATGGTCTGCCTGGAGGGTTTGTGGACTGGCTTAAGACCTTGTATGCAGGGGCTGAGACTTTCCCTCTGGTGAATGGGTGGATTGGACGACCTTTCGGGGTAGGATCCGGTGTCCGTCAGGGCTGTCCTCTTAGCCCTTTGCTTTACGCGTTTGCGATCGATCCCTTCCTCAGAAGGATCGATTGTGGACCGTTGGCGGGGGTGCGGATGGGCGGGGCGGCGCCGGAGGCTATCCTGAGGGTGGTGGCCTACGCGGACGATGTCACCGTCTTTGTTTCTTCGCAAGAGGAGGCAGTGGTGGTGATGTCAGAAGTGGAACGCTACTCGGAGGCATCAGAGTCCTAGGTCAACCAGGATAAGTGTGAGAGTTTCTGGCTGGGAGGCGGAGATCCCGGGTTTGATCTTCCGGACACCCTCCCCGAACCCCAAGAACATGCCAAAGTCCTGGGCATCGAATTCGGCCAGGGTGATTACCCCACGAAAAACTGGGAAGGCAGAATCAAAGGTGTCACCCAAAGAGTGGACCAATGGAGGGGTTGGTCTTTGACCCTGAGGGAAAGGGTTGGCCTGTGCAAAGCTTTCCTGCTCCCCTTGCTAATCTACCTGGGCAGCGTCTGTGTCTTGCCAGAGCCTCTCTGGACACGGGTCTACAGTCTGTTCTTCCAGATGTTATGGGGGAACAGACTGAACCTAGTCAAGCGGGAGGTCATTTACCGCACGAGGAGACTAGGGGGTTTGAATATGGTGAACCCCGTGGTGTTCCTAGTGAACACCTTCTTGAAAGTGAACGTGGCAAACCTCTGGAAAGAGAGGGCTCCTCCGTGGGTATTCTCCTGCAAGGGATGGTTTCAGCCTTTCTTCCAGGAATGGGAGACAGGGGGAAGATTGAAAGATTTTCGCATACCACACGGGCATCTCCCGGCTTATGTTACCCCGGTTCTGAAAATGATCCGCCGGTGGGGTCTGGGAATGTGGGAGGTGAGGTCCCTCCCGAGGAAACTCCTCGATATGAGGGTCTTGCTTTCTCATTTTCAGAGTCCATTGGCCCTCAAAGACTGCCCAAGTCGGGATCTGGAGGTTGGGTTGAGTTTGTTAAATTCTAGCAGGATCCCCGAGAAGTACTGGGACTTGACTTGGCGCTGCTTCCATGGTAAGCTGTATGTGAGGGACAATTTGAAGTTCAGGTGCTCCGAGGACAGGAATTGCCCCCGTGAGGCTTGTGCTAACGTGCTGGAAAGCATGGAGCACTTCCTGCTTCATTGTCCCTTTAATACAGAGGTGTACAACAGGGTGGGGGCTTCCATTGGTTGGCCGCGGCTGGCTACTCTGTCCTACGCCGGGTGGGCCTATGGAGCGTTTGGAGACCTTGGGAGAAGGGACCGAGACACTTTATTCATAGTCAGCGCAGTGGTGAGGTATTTCACGTGGAACGCACGGGTTTTAGTCTCGACGCAGAGTAAAATCCTCCATGTAGATGAAGTCTGTAGGAACATCCTAGGTGACCTGGTGAAGGTCTCTGGAGGGGCTTTTCCTTCAGGGTGCCTTAGTCCGGTAGTACTCCTATATCCTGGTGGTGGGCTGATGTCTTTCCACCCTAGATTTTTGTTTTGTATTTCTGTCTCCTGGATAGAAGGTTTGCCGACATCGAACTTGATCCTTGGATGGTGAGTGTGTAGGTTGTGTTCTGTTTATATTGTATATAATGTATAATAGGGGTTTTTAGTTAGGTTGGGTGGGGGATTTGGGGGGGGGGGGTTCTTCATCAGCGGTGATAAGAGGACTGATCTGGCCTGGTCCAGGCCCCGCCTGGGGAAAAACTTTGGGGCCTAATCCTAGCTCGGAGTAATCCTGAACTTTGTGGCCAGAGCTGGATCAGGGGTGGCGGGATAGTTAGTGTAGGTCTGTGTTTTATATATATATTAAAAAATTACAAAATAATAAAAAAAAAAAAATACAAAAAAATATACAAAAAAAAAAAAAAAGGTTTAAAATTGTCCATGTCACTATTGTATATATTGTTATTTTTGGTTTTCTGTGGTGTGAATGAGGTGCGGTAAGGGGGTGACTAAGGTCAGGCAGTGGGACCAGTAGGTTAGTGTTAGTTCCCGGTTGTATATACGTTATATTAGGTTTAGTGTTTTATTGTATATAATCTTGTATATAGGACGGTGTTTTATGTGTATATAGGACGGTGTGAGTGTTGTGTGGGATTGTATATAGTAGTATGAATGAAGCTGGGCCGGGGGTTTTATAGGTTTTATAATAGTTATTTCTTGTATATATATATATTCCTGGGGGGATTTATTTTGTTTCTATTTTCTGTGATTTGTCGTCTTGTTTTGTTCTTATGTTCGGTGTCCTGTAATGTATTATTGTTCTGTCATGTACTGTATATATACAGGAGGAGTGGTACTGTGCAGTGTATATACACAGGAGGAGTGGTACTGTGCAGTGTATATATACAGGACAGGAGGAGTGGTACTGTGCAGTGTATATATACAGGACAGGAGGAGTGGTACTGTGCAATGTATATATACAGGAGGAGTGGTACTGTGCAGTGTATATATACAGGACAGGAGCAGTGGTACTGTGCAGTGTATATATACAGGAGGAGTGGTACTGTGCAGTGTATATATACAGGACAGGAGGAGTGGTACTGTGCAGTGTATATATACAGGAGGAGTGGTACTGTGCAGTGTATATATACAGGACAGGAGGAGCTGTACTGTGCAGTGTATATATACAGGACAGGAGGAGTGGTACTGTGCAGTGTATATATACAGGACAGGAGGAGTGGTACCGTGCAGTGTATATATACAGAACAGGAGAAGTGGTACTGTGCAGTGTATATATACAGGACAGGAGAAGTGGTACTGTGCAGTGTATATATACAGGAGGAGTGGTACTGTGCAGTGTATATATACAGGACAGGAGGAGTGGTACTGTGCAGTGTATATATACAGGACAGGAGGCGTGGTACTGTGCAATGTATATATACAGGAGGAGTGGTACTGTGCAGTGTATATATACAGGACAGGAGAAGTGGTACTGTGCAGTGTATATATACAGGAGGAGGGGTACTGTGCAGTGTATATATACAGGACAGGAGGAGTGGTACTGTGCAGTGTATATATACAGGACAGGAGGAGTGGTACTGTGCAGTGTATATATACAGGACAGGAGGAGTGGTACTGTGCAGTGTATATATACAGGACAGGAGGAGTGGTACTGTGCAGTGTCTATATACAGGAGGAGTGGTGCTGTGCAGTGTATATATACAGGACAGGAGGAGTGGTACTGTGCAGTGTATATATACAGGACAGGAGGAGTGGTACTGTGCAGTGTGTATATACAGGACAGGAGGAGTGGTACTGTGCAGTGTATATATACAGGACAGGAGGAGTGGTACTGTGCAGTGTATATATACAGGAGGAGTGGTACTGTGCAGTGTATATATACAGGACAGGAGGAGTGGTACTGTGCAGTGTATATATACAGGACAGGAGGAGTGGTACTGTGCAGTGTATATATATATATATACAGGACAGGAGGAGTGGTACTGTACAGTGTATATATACAGGACAGGAGGAGTGGTACTGTGCAGTGTATATATACAGGAGGAGTGGTATTGTGCAGTGTATATACACAGGACAGGAGGAATGGTGCTGTACAGTGTATATATATACAGGAGAGGAGGAGTGGTACTGTGCAGTGTATAGATACAGGAGGAGTGGTACTGTGCAGTGTATATATACAGGACAGGAGGAGTGGTACTGTGCAGTGTATATATACAGGACAGGAGGAGTGGTACTGTGCAGTGTATATATACAGAACAGGAGGAGTGGTACTGTGCAGTGTATATATGCAGGACAGGAGGAGTGGTACTGTGCAGTGTATATATACAGGAGGAGTGGTACTGTACAGTGTATATATACAAGAGGAGTGGTAGTGTGCAGTGTATATATACAGGACAGGAGGAGTGGTACTGTGCAGTGTATATATACAGGAGGTGTGGTACTGTGCAGTGTATATATACAGGACAGGAGGAGTGGTACTGTGCAGTCTATATATACAGGACAGGAGAAGTGGTACTGTGCAGTGTATATATACAGGACAGGAGGAGTGGTACTGTGCAGTGTATATATACAGGACAGGAGAAGTGGTACTGTGCAGTGTATATATACAGGAGGAGGGGTACTGTGCAGTGTATATATACAGGACAGGAGGAGTGGTACTGTGCAGTGTATATATACAGGACAGGAGGAGTGGTACTGTGCAGTGTATATATACAGGACAGGAGGAGTGGTACTGTGCAGTGTATATATACAGGACAGGAGGAGTGGTACTGTGCAGTGTCTATATACAGGAGGAGTGGTGCTGTGCAGTGTATATATACAGGACAGGAGGAGTGGTACTGTGCAGTGTATATATACAGGACAGGAGGAGTGGTACTGTGCAGTGTGTATATACAGGACAGGAGGAGTGGTACTGTGCAGTGTATATATACAGGACAGGAGGAGTGGTACTGTGCAGTGTATATATACAGGAGGAGTGGTACTGTGCAGTGTATATATACAGGACAGGAGGAGTGGTACTGTGCAGTGTATATATACAGGACAGGAGGAGTGGTACTGTGCAGTGTATATATATATATATACAGGACAGGAGGAGTGGTACTGTACAGTGTATATATACAGGACAGGAGGAGTGGTACTGTGCAGTGTATATATACAGGAGGAGTGGTATTGTGCAGTGTATATACACAGGACAGGAGGAATGGTGCTGTACAGTGTATATATATACAGGAGAGGAGGAGTGGTACTGTGCAGTGTATAGATACAGGAGGAGTGGTACTGTGCAGTGTATATATACAGGACAGGAGGAGTGGTACTGTGCAGTGTATATATACAGGACAGGAGGAGTGGTACTGTGCAGTGTATATATACAGGACAGGAGGAGTGGTACTGTGCAGTGTATATATGCAGGACAGGAGGAGTGGTACTGTGCAGTGTATATATACAGGAGGAGTGGTACTGTACAGTGTATATATACAAGAGGAGTGGTAGTGTGCAGTGTATATATACAGGACAGGAGGAGTGGTACTGTGCAGTGTATATATACTGGAGGTGTGGTACTGTGCAGTGTATATATACAGGACAGGAGGAGTGGTACTGTGCAGTCTATATATGCAGGACAGGAGAAGTGGTACTGTGCAGTGTATATATACAGGACAGGAGGAGTGGTACTGTGCAGTGTATATATACAGGACAGGAGGAGAGGTACTGTGCAGTGTATATATACAGGACAGGAGGAGTGGTACTGTGCAGTGTATATATACAGGACAGGAGGAGTGGTACTGTGCAGTGTATATATACAGGACAGGAGGAGTGGTACTGTGCAGTGTATATATACAGGACAGGAGGAGTGGTACCGTGCAGTGTATATATACAGGACAGGAGGAGAGGTACTGTGCAGTGTATATATACAGGACAGGAGGAGTGGTACTGTGCAGTGTATACAGTGGGTACGGAAAGTATTCAGACCCCTTTAAATTTTCACTCTTTGTTTCATTGCAGCCATTTGGTAAATTCTAAAATTTGTAGGCCGGTCTGAGAGATAATGTAGCCCAGAAACGGAAGCGAGGTCTGCTCAAAGAGGCACTTCTCATATTTAGCGTAGAGATGGTTCTGCCTGAGCCTGAGCAGGACCTGACGAACATCCCTCCGGTGAGTCTGGAGATCCGGAGAGAAGACCAAGATGTCGTCCAGGTACACCACTACGCAGGAGTAGAGAAGGTCCCGGAAGATGTCATTGACCAACTCTTGAAAGACGGCAGGAGCGTTACAGAGGCCAAAGGGCATTACCAGATATTCATAGTGGCCGTCCCGGGTGTTGAATGCCGTCTTCCATTCATCCCCCTGACGGATACGAACCAGGTTGTAAGCCCCACGGAGGTCCAGTTTGGTGAAGATTCTAGCCCCTCTCAGACGATCAAATAACTCCGGAATGAGCGGAAGGGGGTACTTATTTTTCACCGTGATCTGGTTAAGGCCTCTATAGTCTATACAGGGACGGAGAGAGCCGTCCTTCTTTTTTACGAAGAAGAAGCCTGCTCCCGCCGGGGAGGTAGACTTCCGGATGAATCCCCTGGCCAGATTCTCCTCAATATATTCGGACATCGA
This sequence comes from Phyllobates terribilis, assembly GCF_046119375.1. Taxonomy (NCBI): domain Eukaryota; kingdom Metazoa; phylum Chordata; class Amphibia; order Anura; family Dendrobatidae; genus Phyllobates; species Phyllobates terribilis. The sequence continues at coordinate 90,137,791 of NW_027362772.1, forward strand.
CCGGGTCTCAGCAGCGGATAATGGATAAATACGCCCACGGGGAGGAGTAGTACCGGGTAACAAGTCGATAGGGCAGTCGTATGGTCTATGAGGGGGTAGTGTCTCTGCTTCCTTTTTATTAAAGACATCAGCATAAGACCAATAAGGAATCGAAAGTCCAGGTAGATTAGCTGGGGTAGGAGAAGGACGGACGGGATGGACGGGAACCAGACAGGTCTTATGGCAGTCCTGTCCCCAGCGAAGGACTTCTCCGGTCTGCCAGTCAAGCACGGGTGCATGTCTCTGGAGCCAAGGTAGACCTAGCAGGAGGGCGTGAGAGAGTCCAGGCAGAACATGAAAGGAGATACTCTCAGAATGCAGCATTCCCACTTGCAGAGTAATGGATTCGGTGATGAGTTGGATGGGGCGTGGTAAGAGACCCCCATCCACGGCAGCAACAGACAAGGGTACAGCCAGAGGTTTGGTGGGGATGCGGTACTTCTCTACCAGGGACTGTGAAATAAGATTCCCGGCTGCTCCAGAGTCCAGTTGGGCTAGTTCGAAATAACGGTTCTCCCCGCAGACGATTGAAACTGACAGCAGCAGAGATGGAGAGGATTTATTCTTGTCTAGGTCGACCTCTCTGAGCGAACCTAGACACAGGCGTTTCCCGACCTCTCTGGGCAGGCACGGATCCGGTGCTCCTTACTGCCACAGTAGAAGCAGCTCCCCTCGGCACGGCGTAAGTCCTGACGGGTTTTGACCATCTTGGTCTGGTCGACCTGCATAGGCTCAGGAGAGTGTACCTGGGGAGAGACGGAGGGAGTGACGGGTTTCTGAAAAGTAGGAGCTAGACGTGGAAACCTCCTCTCACGGGTGACCTCTTTGGCACGCTCCTGGAACCGTAGGTCAATCCGGGTGGCAAGAGTTATTAGGTCATCGAGAGTGGTAGGAACGTCCCGACCGGCAAGTTCATCTTTAATACGGCCGGACAGACCCTCCCAGAAGACGGATACCAGAGCGTCGTTATCCCAGGCCAGCTCCGAGGCAAGGGTACGGAACCGTATGGCATATTGGCCCACGGTGAGACTTCCCTGACGGAGGCGTAGCAGAGACGATGCGGATGAGGTCTTCCGTCCGGGTTCATCGAAGACTTTCCGGAAAGCCGTGAGGAAGGCAGGCAGGTCGGACACCAGGGGGTCTCCTCTCTCCCATAGAGGATTTAGCCAGGCCAGGGCCTCCCCGGTGAGATGGGACATGATGAAGGCAATTTTGGCCCGGTCGGAGTTAAACTGGTGGGACAATAGTTCAAAGTGCAGGGTGCGGGGTCGCCTCCGAAGCGAGGAGGTGCAGAAAGCCGGGGTCCGGGGTAGGATACCATGGTATTGGTGGGCAGCGGAGCTGCCGGGTTGCGAGTCATGGCACTGGCGGTGGTTGCTGGTGGAGCAGAGTGTCCAGGCGAGAATTGACATTCCGCAGGTGACCCAGGATGGACTCCTGTTGGGACCTCTGACGGGACAGTTCATGACAGAGGTCCGAGAGCGAGGGAGCTTGGGTGCCACCGGGTTCCATGGCCCGAGCAAACTGTAACGGGTCTGGGAGGCGGAACCTCTGAGCTACTATACAAGGGGGCAGTCCTTGTAAGGGAGCGGGTGGCGACCAGGCAGGCAGTCACAGCAGGTGACCGGGACAGTCTCTGGAAGAACGGGCAGGAGATCACGACAAGTGACTGGGGCAGTCTCTGGGTGAACGGGCAGATGGTCACGGCAAGTGACCGGGACAGTCTCTGGGTAAAGGGTTGGTACGACCTGTGGCGGCTGATGGTAGACTTGAGCTCCCAGGTGAGCAGGCGAGAGTCTCTGGATAAACGGGTGGTCACAGCATGTGACGGCGGAGCCTCCAGGAAGACCAACAGACAGGCGGCAGATGAGCGCTCCCAGGAGAGCGGGCAGAAGTCTCTGGACAGGCGGGTGGTCACAGCACGTGACGGCAGAGCCTCCAGGTAGGCTAGCAGACAGGCAGCAGATGAGCGCTCCCAGGTGAGCGAGCAGGAGTCACTGGACAGGCAGGTGGTCACAGCATGTGACGGCGGAGCCTCCAGGTAGACTAGCAGGCAGGTAGCAGGTGAGCGCTCCCAGGTGAGCGGGCAAGCTGGTCCATAGACAGACTGACGGGAGTAGGAAGGCAGACCGTCGGACCTCAGGCAAGCAGGCAGGTGGCTGGTGTGCGCTCCCAGGTGAGCGGGCAGGCTGGTCCTTAGACAGACTGACAGGAGTAGCAAGGCAGACCGTCGGACCTCAGACTAGCAGGCAGGTAGCAGATAATCAGGCAGGAATCTGGCAGGTAACTGGCAGGTAGCTGGCAGGTAACTGGCAACGGGACCTGAGGGCTGAAGCAGAGTAGTGAACAGTGCAACAACATTGCTCGGGCACCTCCATTTTGGAGGAGGTGCCTTATATATGGTAAAGTCCTCCGGCCATTGGCCGGGGACTCCTTAGGACGGCGCGCGCGGCCCCTTTAAGAGGGAGGGAGGGCGCGCGCGCGCGCCCTAAGCACAGTGGCCGGGAAGGAGCGCGCGCTGCCAGCAGAGCGGGAGAGGGACGCCGGGCACGGAGCAGAGCGGTGAGGGGAACAGCGTCCCTGCCTAGCAGAGGGCAGGGACGCCGGCACTACAACTATCACTGCAGCCCTCCACTAGTTGGACCTTTATGACAGAGTGGCCAGACGGAAGTCCTTGCTTCAGTGCAAAATATATGAAAGTCCGCATAGAGTTTGCTGAAAAACACATGAAGGAATCCCAGACTATGAGAAATAAGATTCTCTGGTCTGAAGAGACGAAGATCGAACTTTTTGGTGATAATTCTAAGCGGTATGTGTGGAGAAAACCAGACACTGCTCATCACCTGCCCAATACAATCCCAAAAGTGAAACATGGTGGTAGCAGCATCATGCTATGGGAGTGTTTTTCAGCTGCAGGGACAGGACGACTGGTTGCAATTGAAGGAAACATGAATGCGGCCAAGTACAGAGATATCCTGGATGAAAACTTCTTCCAGAGTGCTCTGGATGTCAGACTTGGCCGAAGGTTCACCTTCCAACAAGACAATGACCCTAAGCACACAGTTAAAATAACAAAGGAGTGGCTTCAGAACAACTCTGTGACCATTCTGGACTGGCCCAGCCAGAGCCCTGACCTAAACCCAATTGAGCATCTCTGGAGACACCTGAAAATGGCTGTGCACCAATGTTCACCATCCAACCTGACGGAACTGGAGAGGATCTGCAAGGAAGAATGGCAGATGATCCCAAAATCCAGGTGTGAAAAACTTGTTGCATCATTCCCAAGAAAACTCATGGCTGTACCAGCTCAAAAGGGGGGCTTCTACGCAGTACTAAGCAAAGGGTCTGAATACTTATGACCATGTGATATTTCAGTTTTTCTTTTTTAATAAATTTCCAAAAATGTCTACATTTCTGTTTTTTTTCAGTCAAGATGGGGCGCAGAGTGTACTTTAATGAGAAAAAAATGAACTTTATAGAATTTACCAAATGGCTGCAATGAAACAAAAAGTGAAAAATTTAAAGGGGTCTGAATACTTTCCGTACCCACTGTATATACAGGACAGGAGGAGTGGTACTGTGCAGTGTATATATACAGGACAGGAGGAGCGGTACTGTGCAGTGTATATATACAGGACAGGAGGAGCGGTACTGTGCAGTGTATATATACAGGACAGGAGGAGCGGTACTGTGCAGTGTATATATACAGGACAGGAGGAGTGGTACTGTGCAGTGTATATATACAGGACAGGAGGAGTGGTACTGTGCAGTGTATATATACAGGACAGGAGGAGTGGTACTGTGCAGTGTATATATACAGGACAGGAGGAGTGGTACTGTGCAGTGTATATATACAGGACAGGAGGAGTGGTACTGTGCAGTGTATATATACAGGACAGGAGGAGCGGTACTGTGTAGTGTATATATATACAGGAGGAGTGGTACTGTGCAGTGTATATATACAGGACAGGAGGAGCGGTACTGTGCTGTGTATATATACAGGACAGGAGGAGTGGTGCTGTGCAGTGTATATATACAGGACAGGAGGAGTGGTGCTGTGCAGTGTATATATACAGGACAGGAGGAGTGGTACTGTGCAGTGTATATACACAGGACAGGAGTAGTGGTACTGTGCAGTGTATATATACAGGACAGGAGGAGTGGTACTGTGCAGTGTATATATACAGGACAGGAGGAGCGGTACTGTACAGTGTATATATACAGGACAGGAGGAGCGGTACTGTACAGTGTATATATACAGGACAGGAGGAGTGGTACTGTGCAGTGTATATATACAGGAGGAGTGGTACTGTGCAGTGTATATATACAGGACAGGAGAAGTGGTACTGTGCAGTGTATATATACAGGACAGGAGGAGTGGTACTGTGCAGCGTATATATACAGGAGGAGTGGTACTGTGCAGTGTATATATACAGGACAGGAGGAGTGGTACTGTGCAGTGTATATATACAGGACAGGAGGAGTGGTACTGTGCAGTGTATATATGCAGGAGGAGTGGTACTGTGCAGTGTATATATACAGGACAGGAGAAGTGGTACTGTGCAGTGTATATACAGGACAGGAGAAGTGGTACTGTGCAGTGTATATATACAGGACAGGAGGAGTGGTACTGTGCAGTGTATATATACAGGACAGGAGGAGTGGTACTGTGCAGTGTATATATACAGGACAGGAGGAGTGGTACTGTGCAGTGTATATATACAGGAGGAGTGGTACTGTGCAGTGTATATATACAGGACAGGAGGAGTGGTATTGTGCAGTGTATATATACAGGAGGAGCGGTACTGTGCAGTGTATATATACAGGACAGGAGGAGCGGTACTGTGCAGTGTATATATACAGGACAGGAGGAGTGGTACTGTGCAGTGTGTATGTATATATATATATATATATATATATATATATATATATATATATAATTTATATATCCAGTGGGGAAAATAAGTATTTGATCCCTTGCTGTTTTTGTAAGTTTGTAAGTTTTTGTAAGTTGGAATGCGCTACAAAACCATAAGTAAGACGCTGGCCGAGAAGGAGACAACTTTCGGTACAATAGTAAGAAAATGGATGAAATACAAAATGACTGTCAATCGACATCGATCTGGGGCACCATGCAAAATCTCACCTCGTGGGGTGTCCTTGATCATGAGGAAGGTGAGCGATCAGCCTAAAACTACACGGGGAACTTGGTAATGATCTCCAGGCAGCTGGGACCACAGTCACCAAGAAAACCATTGGTAATACATTACGCCTTAAAAGTTTAAAATCCTGTAGTGCCCACAAGGTCCCCCTACTGAAGAATGTAAATAATGGTAAAGCGGTCTCAGGGAGCGCCAAAGGAATACTGGACAAATAAATGGATAATAACAGACCTTTATTCTTCCTCCAATACCACTGCCACAACGCTTTTCGACGGTCTAAGAACACAACCATTATAGGTGAGTGCACTGGCACTTTTAATTTATACAAACAGCCCTGTGTGTCTACACATGCGCCATTTCCCTTTTTCTTTTTACCCCTGCTCTAGAAGGCACATGTGCAGGCCCGTCTGAAGTTTGCCAATGAACACCTGGATGATTCTGTGAGTTATTGGGAGAAGGTGCTGTGGTCAGATGAGACAAAAATTGAGCTCTTTGGCATTAGCTCAACTTGCCGTGTTTGGAGGTAGAAGAAGGAGGAGTACAACCCTAAGAACATAGAACATCGTCCCAACCGTGAAGCATGGTGGGGGAAACATTATACTTTGGGGGTGCTTTTCTACAAAGGGGAAATGATGACTGCACCGTACTGAAGGGAAGACGGATGGGGTCATGTATCGTGACATTTTGGCCAACAACCTCCTTCCATCAGTAAGAGAATTGAAGATGGGTCGTGACTGTGTCTTCCAGCAAGACAATGACCCAAAACATACAGCCAAGGCAACAAAGGAGCGGCTCAAAAAGAAGCACAGTAAGGTCATGGAGTGGCCTAGCCAGTCTCCAGACCTTAATCCCATAGAAAACTTATGGAGGGAGTTGAAGCTCCGAGTTGCGAAGAAACAGCCTCAAAATCTTAATGATTTAGAGATGATCTGCAAAGAGGAGTGGACCAAAACTCCTCCTGACATGTGCGCAAACCTCATCATCAACTACAAAAAACGTCTGACTGCTGTGCTTGCCAACAAGGGTTTTGCCACCAAGTATTAACTGTTGTTTGCCAGAGGGATCAAATACTTATTTCTCACTGCAAAATGCAAATACATTTATCAAATTTATATGACGCGCCCCCTGGGCCGTGTGTGTGTGGGGATACCCGGAACCGGACCTTTTGTGGATGCTGGGGGTTGTAGTCCTTGCGTGGCGGGGACCCGGTCCCGTGGCTCAGGGTGGTCAACCCCAAATGGCAGGCTATTTATAGGGTTTTGTGATTAAATGTCCGACTACGCCACCCGTGGATTGCGGTCAGAGTGAACCGCCGCTGCAGGGCAGACCGCTGAGGCTGGTGTTGTGGGTGCAGCTGAGGGTAGTATAACTCCCCACGGGAGGAGTATAGCCTCAGGGCAGTAAATAGGGATGTTGGTGGTGATGGTGCGCGGGAGCAGCAGTAACCACACGGAGTCTGTCTTGCAATTCAGGGTCTTTACTGTTGGTGGTATTAAGGGACCCGTCCAGAATACAGGTTAACAATGGAGGCCTGGTCAGTCTGAGAGCAACTGGGAAATCCCGCTGGTCAGGGGGAGTTTGTAGGCCTACCGTGCTGACTTCACTCTTTCTTGGCTATCCCGCTGTAGTGTGGTGGTAGCCCACGTCTCTGAGTGTACCGTGTTGTTCTCACCCGTATGACTGGCGACTCGGGCCTTCCGTACTCCTCACCCCTCCGGGGCAGTAGTGGTCCCTCTCGTGTGGCTGAGCCTCCGGGCTTCCTTGGGCCAGAGGACTTGAAGTCCCCTGCGTGATGGTTTTATGCTGCTGGGCTTATAACCCTCACAGCCTCGGACTCCAGTGTCCGGCTTTGCAAGTCTCTAGCCAGGATGAGCTCTGCTAGCTCCCCTCCTGGCCTTGTGTTCCTCCTCTGCCTACAGGGACTCCTCAGCCTGCTGCTGACCTGTCCTTATCTGCAACTTCACTGGAACCTTGTCTGGAACTTGTCTCTAACTTGTCTGGAACTTGTCTCCCTAACCCCGCCCCAGATCCAGTTTATAAAGGGCAGGTTCCTCCCCTCCCTGGACTGAGGCAGGAGGTTCTGCATGCTAATTGTCCCCAACCAGGGAACCTCCCACCTGCTCTCAGACATGACATTGCTGCCACTGTGGCGACCAGACCTGGGGTGCCACATATACAATGTGATTTTCTTGATTTTTTTGGGGGGATATTCTATCTCTCAATGTTAAAATTAACTTACCCTTAAAATTATAGACTGTTCATGTCTTTGTCAGTGGGCGAACTTACAAAAACTGCAAGGGATCAAATACTTCTTTCCCCCAATGTATATATACAGTATAATATATATATATACAGTATAGGAGAAGTGGTACTGTGCAGGGTGTATATATACAGGGCAGGAGGGGTGGTACTGTTCAGTGTATGTATGTATGTATATATATATATATATATATATATATATATATATATATATATATATATATATATACAGTACAGACCAAAAGTTTGGACACACCTTCTCATTTAAAGATTTTTCTATATTTTCCTGACTATGAAAATTGTACATTCAGACTGAAGGCATCAAAACTATGAATTACCACATGTGGAATTATATACTTAACAAAAAAGTGTGAAACAACTGAAAATATGTCTTATATTCTGGGTTCTTCACAGTAGCCACCTTTTGCTTTGATGACTGCTTTGCACACTCTTGGCATTCTCTTGATGACCTTCAAGAGGTAGTCACCGGAAATGGTTTTCCCTTCACAGGTGTGCCCTGTCAGGTTTAATAAGTGGGATTTCTTGCCTTATAAATGGGGTTGGGACCATCAGTTGTGTTGTGCAGAAGTCAGGTGGATACACAGCTGATAGTCCTACTGAATAGACTGTTAGAATTTGTATTATGGTAAGAAAAAAGCAGCTAAGTAAAGAAAAACGAGTGGCCATCATTACTTTAAGAAATGAAGGTCATTCAGTCCGAAAAATTGGGAAAACTTTGAAAGTGTCCCCAAGTGCAGCTGCAAAAACCATCAAGCGCTACAAATAAACTGGCTCGCATGAGGACCGCCACAGGAAAGGAAGACCAAGAGTCACCTCTGCTTCTGAGGATAAGTTTATCCGAGTCACCAGCCTCAGAAATTGCAGGTTAACAGCAGCTCAGATTAGAGACCAGGTCAATGCCACACAGAGTTCTAGCAGCAGACACCTCTTCAACAACTGTTAAGAGGAGACTTTGTGCAGCAGGCTTTCATGGTAAAATAGCTGCTAGGAAACCACTGCTAAGGACAGGCAACAAGCAGAAGAGACTTGTTTGGGCTAAAGAACACAAGGAATGGACATTAGACCAGTGGAAATCTGTGCTTTGGTCTGATGAGTAAAAATTTGAGATCTTTGGTTCCAACCACCATGTCTTTGTGTGATGCAGAAAAGGTGAACGGATGGACTCTACATGCCTGGTTCCCACAGTGAAGCATGGAGGAGGAGGTGTGATGGTGTGGAGGTGCTTTGCTGGTGACACTGTTGGGGATTTATTCAAAATTGAAGGCATACTGAACCAGCATGGCTACCACAGCATCTTGCAGTGGCATGCTATTCCATCCGATTTGCGTTTATTTGGACCATCATTTATTTTTCAACCGGACAATGACCCCAAACACCTCCAGGCTGTGTAAGGGCTATTTGACCAAGAAGGAGAGTGATGGGGTGCTACGCCAGATGACCTGGCCTCCACAGTCACCAGACCTGAACCCAATCGAGATGGTTTGGGGTGAGCTGGACCGCAGAGTGAAGGCAAAAGGGCCAACAAGTGCTAAGCATCTCTGGGAACTACTTCTTAATTGTTGGAAGACCATTTCCGGTGACTACCTCTTGAAGCTCATCAAGAGAATGCCAAGAGTGTGCAAAGCAGTCATCAAAGCAGAAGGTGGCTACTTTGAAGAACCTAGAATATAAGACATATTTTCAGTTGTTTCACACTTTTTTGTTAAGTATATAATTCCACATGTGGTAATTCATAGTTTTGCTGCCTTCAGTGTGAATGTACAATTTTCATAGTCTTGAAAATACAGAAAAATCTTTAAATGAGAAGGTGTTTCCAAACTTTTGGTCTGTACTGTATATATATATATATATATATATATATATATATATATATATATATATATATATATATATATACATACATACATACATACATACAGGACTGGAGGAGTGGTACTGTGCAGTGTGTACATATACAGGACAGGAGGAGTAGTACTGTGCAGTGTATTTTGTGACAAAGTCATTGGCAAAGTACTGGAGGGGAGATATGTTTCACTGTGGCTATTAGCTTCATTGAATTGAAACCTAGAAGTTTGCTCCAGCACACTGTGTTTAAGGGTTAATCGGCCATTTTTAATGGGCTAGGATTTTATGTGAACAACTGTAGAGCGGGTGGGAGGCTGTTCACCATATCTCCACCCCAGGGTGTGGCCTGGGCTAAAAATAGCCAGCCTTTTGAATCATCCAGTGTTCGGTAGAGCTGGAGAGAGGAACTCCAGTGCTTTGTGTCCTGACAAGGAAAAGCTGAATCGTTTGTTTGCTAAACTCTGAGCGGGCGGATCCCTGCTACCACAAGGACTGTGCTTTGTGCTACCATTTTGCTTTGTTTGCCTGTTTTTGCCCAAACGGCCGTGTTTATTTTTACTTCACCACAGTTTATGCTGTCTGTATAATAAATCTGGGAAGAATTTAAAGAGACAGTGTTCCCGTGTCTACCTCTGTGTGCTGTCAAATGAGCCAGTCTACCACAGGTTGTGCTAGAAGTGTGGGCAATTTCCCCAGGGCGCATTTGTGACGGCAGCAGATAACCTACATGTCTTGGGTGAAGTCAGCAGTGAGCCAGGAAGCAAAGTCAGACAGCATGGAGGACCTGATTAAGCACCTGGTGAAAGCTCAACAGCTGGCACATCAGGAGACAAGTAAGCTGCTGATGCAACAGATCCAACAACAGCAGCACCTGCAGCAACAAGACCAGGACTGACAACTGCAGCAGCAGCAACAAGACCAGTACTAACAACAGCAGCAGATTGAGATGCTCACAGAGGCGGTTCGTGGGAGGCCGGGGGCCCCTACCCCAAGTCAAGGTGATGACTCGTATGTCTGGAAAGCGGTAAGACAAGCCATGCAAAAGATGACTCCAGGGGATGATGTGGAGGCATTTTTTAATGTTTTTGAATGGGTAGCAGAACAAAAGAAGCTGCCGCCAGAGCAGTGGACGGAGGTGATGGCCACCTATCTAACTGGCGAGCCCCAAAACGCTTATTATGACCTGGCATTACAGGACGCCCTGGAGTATGCCAAATTAAGAACTGAAATTTTGGCACGCGCTGGAGTGACTGTCGGTCAGAGTCCAAAGAGTTCACCACTGGGAGTATTGTGGTGACAAACTCCCTCATTCCCAGATGTTCAACTTACTGCATCTGGTACAAATGTGGTTGCAGCCAGAGTCCTCCACTCCAGCCCAGATGGTCGAGTGAGTTGTTATAGACAGATTTATCCATTCCCTTAAACGGACGGTGCAGACCTGGTTTGCTCAGAGGGACCCCCAAAATGCAGACGACATAGTTGGCCCAGTAGAAAGGTAAGAGGTGGTCGAGAGGTCCCTAAGGAAGCCAGGCGTTGTTGCATCCCCTTACTGGGGTACTCAGAAGGAGCCCGAATCTCAAAAAAGGGGTAGTAGAGCCACCACTGGGGGGAGTTTGAGTTCCCAAGGGGTCGCGGAGGGGTTGCCAAAGGCCGCTGGTAAGGACTTGACCTGTTGGAGATGTCTCGATCCTGGACACATAGCCGCCCGTTGTCCTATGTCCTCCGAACAGATGGACTGCAGCATGGGGGAGACGCTGTTCATATTATGCCTATCCAGCCTGCAGTGTGGACTGTCAACCCGGTGAGGGGCTGCAGGCATGTCCTTTAACAATAAATGGGATACTGGTGACGGGACTCTTGGACTCGGGGAGTTTGGTGACTCTGATAAGGGCCACACTCCCCCACCAGTTGATCCTCTGGAAAAACGTGGGCGTCTCTGTATTCACGGGGATGCCAAAGAGTACCCTGTTGCCAGAGTGACTATAAAAATGAACTGCAGCGCTGAGTCTCATGAGAGTGGAGTAGTTAAGGACTTGCTACACCCAGTAATAATGGGGCGGAACTTTAGCCGGTTCTGGGACTTATGGTGGAAAGCAGGCGTAACACGTGACTCAATAAAGAGCGGGTTCCACCATGTTGAATCTCCAACACAGTCAGACGGATGAATTCCCCCTGTGTGTCCTTGCCTGTGACGAGGACGAGTCGCTGACCCAAGAGGCCGAGATTCCTGAGTTGGAGGTTTCTAGGGGGAATTTTGGTACTGCTCAAATGCAGGATCTCACATTGAAAAATGCATTTGATAATGTGTCTGTAATAAATAGGGTTGCTCAAGAGCTGGGGGCTAACACCAGGTTCCCATATTTAACACTAAAGGAAGAACTGCTTTATCAGGTCACTAAACCAAGAGGGGAAGTGGTAGACCAGTTGGTGGTGCCGGGTCCCTAAAGGCGTAGGGTGTTGGTGTTAGAACCCTCCTGTTAGTTTTTTCCATCTTGTGTTTTGCGGTCACATGACCATCTGCCTTTATATTCCAGCTCTGCCCTTTTGGCTGTGCTGGACTTCAGTGTTTGACTGTTTCTCTAGCCAAGTGCTTCTGTGCCTTTCTCTGTAAGTTTGTTTGGTCCTTCTGGGACCTCTAATACCTTTATGTCTGTTTGTCTTTTTGTGTTTTGCAACAACTTCTCTGTTTTTTGTTCCAGTCCTTAGTTCTTTTAGGGACCCCTCCCCTAATGCTATAGGTCTTCGTTCAGACTAGCCGAGGACTAAGGCGGGTCTGTTCGCTAGGAACAGGCAGCCCGCTACATCGTAGGGATTCAGCTTAGTTTTACTGTAGGGACAGTTTTCCCTTATCTTTCCTTAGGTTCATGTTGCAGATCATAACAGTTGGACCCGGCCCATTCTCATATCTTGGGTGGGCATCTGGGAGTAGAGAAATCCCAAGAGCGGGTCCTGCAGAGGTTCTACTGGCCTGGATGTTACAGAGAGATTGTTAATTACTGCCGGTCCTGCCCCACCTATCAGCTAACTGCTCCCGTGTCCCAGTTATGAAGTCTCTTCGTGCCGTTGCCCACTATAGAGGTCCCTTTTGACCGGATTGCCATGGACCTTGTCGGAACCCTAGTTATGTCCGTCAGGAGGCATCAGTACATTCGAGTGGTGATGGACTACGCAACACGGTACCCCTGAGAAACTTGTCACGCATGGTGTGTGAAAGACTAAGTGCAACACACAGGGAAGGGGGAAAGGGAGCCCAGACTCTAGGGAAAGGGGGGAGTGGAGACCTCCTAGGCTGATCTGATATCACTGTGTCTCCACTAACGTCCCTATCCCTCGCAGAAACCTCAAACATCTTGACCTACACTCACTATCTGAATCCCTCTCCCTCTTACAGACATAAATTCCTTACATGACGCAGATGTTGCTGCTGCTTTATATAACACCACAACAGCTACAGCTCTCGATTTGGTCGCCCCTCTCACACATATCAAAGCTTTCACATTCAATAGGCAACCCTGGCACACCAACCTGACTAAAGAACTGCGACCGGCCTCCAGGCTTGCTGAGCGGAGATGGAAAAGGTCCCACTCCAACGAGCACTTCATCGCATTCAAATAGTCCCTCATTATTTTCAAGTCCACACTCACAGCAGCAATACAAACATACTTCTCATCTCTCATATCCTCCCTGTCTCACAACCCTAAATAGCTATTCAACACTTTCAATTCTCTCCTCCGTCCCCCAGCGCCTCCTTCCTCTCCTCTCATCTCAGCTGAAGAGTTTGATTCATTCTTCAAGCAGAAGATCGACAACATCAGACAAAGCTTTTGCCTAAAGTCCCCACAGCCCCTCCTCATATCTACTCAACCTTCCTCCTCCAAACCCAACTTCTCCACCATTACAGAAGATCAAGTCTCCTCTTTACTCTCCAAATCACACCTCACCACCTGCGAACTTGACCCAATCCAGTCCCACCTCATCCCTAACCTTACCACAATCTTCATCCCAACCCTAACCCAGCTCTTCAACCTGTCACTAACAACCGGTGTCTTCCCCTCATGTTTCAAACATGCCTCAATCACACCAATCCTCAAAAAGACCTCCCTTGACCCATCCTCTCTGACTAGCTGTCGCCCCATATCACTTCTCCCCTATGTCTCAAAACTACCGGAACAACATGTCCACCTTGAACTGTCCTCGCACCTCTCCTCATGTTCCCTCTTCGACCGCTTACAATCTGGCTTCCAACCGCAACACTCCACTGAAATAGCCCTGACTAAAGTCACCAAGCGTTACTACTCCATCCTCCTCCTCCTGGACCTGTCATCTGCCTTCGACACAGTGGACCATTCCCTCTTACTACAGACTCTCTCATCTCATGGCATCACGGACTTTGCCCTATCTTGGATCTCTTCATACTTAACAGACCGGACCTTCAGCATCTCCCACTCACACACCACCTCCGTATCTCACCCCCTATCTATCGGTGTCCCCCAAGGCTCAGTCCTAGGACCCCTGCTCTTCTCCATCTACACCTTTGGCCAGGGACAGCTCATAGTCTCACGCCTTTCAGTACCACCGCTATGCTGATGACACACAGATCTACCCCTCTGGACCCAATAGCAACTCCTTACTAACCAGAATCCCACAATGACTGTCCGCTATTTCATCCTTCTTCTCCGCTAGATTTCTAAAACTTAACATGGATAAAACTGAATTCATAATCTTTCCCCTACCTCACTCAACCCCCCCATCTGACCTATCCATCAAAGTTAATGGCTGCCCACTCTCACCAGTCCCACAAACTCGCTGCCTCGGGTAATCCTGGACTCTGATCTCTCCTTCAAACCACATATCCAAACCCTTTCCACTTCCTGCCGACTCCAACTCAAAAATATCTCCTGCATCCGCACATTCCTCAATAAAGACTCTGTCAAAACACTAGTGCATGCCCTCATCATCTCCCGCCTCGACTACTGCAACCTCCTGCTCTGTGGCCTCCCTTCTAACACTCTTGCGCCCCTCCAATCTATCCTAAACTCTGCTGCCCGACTAATCCACCTGTCCCCCCGCTATTCCCCGGCCTCTCCTCTCTGTCAATCCCTTCACTGGCTCCCCATTGCCCAGAGACTCAAGTTCAAGACCCTAATCCTGGCGTACAAAGCCATCCACAACCTCTTTCCCCCATACATCTGTGACCTAGTCTCCCGGTACTTACCTACATGCAACCTCCGATCTTCACAAGATCTCCTTCTCTACTCCCCTCTTATCTCCTCTTCCCACAATCGCATACAAGATTTTTCCGTACATCCCCCCTACTCTGGAACTCTCTACCCCAACATATCAGACTCTCGCCTACCATGGAAACCTTCAAAAGGAACCTGAAGACCTACCTCTTCCGACAAGCCTACAACCTGCAGTAAGCACCGCTTCACCATACCGCTGCAAGACCAGCTCTACCCTCACCTACTGTATCCTCACCCATCCCTTGTAGATTGTGAGCCCTCGTGGGCAGGGTTCTCTCTCCTCGTGTACCAGTCGTTGACTCGTTTTCTTAAGATTATTGTAAGTATTTTTGCTATGTATACCCCCTTTTTCACGTGTAAAGCACCATGGAATAAATGACGCTATATTAATAATAATATTGGTTCCTCACCAATCGCCGCACTCGGACCGAAACCCTGTATTTCCCTAGCGCTTGGCCCTGGACAGGGAAGGGGGGGAATGAGCACTAGTCGATCCCCACTAACGACTAAAGACAACAAGGGAGACAAACACAGGGGAAAGTAGCTTAGCTTTAGCCAACTTCAGAGAGATAACTCCAAGCGTCCTCCTAGCATCACAGAGGAAGATAGCAGTCTGAGCTCCAAGAAATAACAAGGAAACATGTGAGTATCACCGGCACATTCCTGCTGCAAAGTGAAACTATTTAAACACCCAGGCCAGGGTGTCAATTAGCAGGAAGGAGGTAGCCTCTGGGTTCTAGAGTGAAACAGCTAAGAAGGTGTCTGTAATGCCAAATGAAGATATCTTCTGCAACCAACTGCAGGGCGACTGTTTGTCACATCTGACACACCTGTGACAGACAGTGAGGACATTACACGCTGTTAGGATCAGCATGCTGCAGGGCTTCATTTTATAATTAAAGGGCTCATCCAGGTTTGAGATGAAAACTCCTCTGCTAGGAGTATGGTGCATATTTTCTCCCCGACGGGCCTGCCAAAGAAGATCCTGACAGACCAAGGAACTTCTTTCATGTCCAAAGTGATGAGGGAGTTGTGTAAGGCTCTCCAAATTACACATCTCAGGACGTCCGTGTACCATCCGCAGACAGACATCCTGGTGGAGAGGTTCAACAAGACCATAAAATCCATGCTGAAGAAATTCATGGCGAAGGATCGCCGAGACTGGGATTGCCTACTACCCTACCTGCTATTCTCGATTAGGACGGTTCCAAGGCCTCTACGGGATACTCCCCCTTTTATCTGCTTTAATGATGCCACCCTCGGGGGCTTCTGGATATTGCAAAGGAGACCTGGGAAACCGAGGTAACACCCCACCGGAGCATCATTGAACATGTGGCCCAGATGCAGGACAGGATCGCAAAGGTGATGCTGATTGTGAGGGAGAGCCTCTTTCAATCCCAAGAGGCCCAAGCAAGGGTCTACAACCAGTCAGCGAGCCTGAGACAGTTTAGCCCTAGAGACCGGGTGTTGGTATAGATTCCTACCGTGGAGAGCAAGTTCCTGGCCAAGTGGCAAGGGCCATACGAGGTGGTCGAAAAGTTGAGTGATGTCAACTACAAGGTCCACCAGCCAGGGAGAAGAAAGCTATACCAGGTATACCACATCAACCTGCTTAAACTGTGGCGAGACAGGGAATCAGTGGAAGCTACGTGTCTGGGGGCCAATCCTGAAGCCAGGATCACAGTGGCCGTGTTACTGTCACCAGCCCAGAAGCAACAGTGCCGAGAACTGCTTCAGTGGAACCGGGACCTGTTTTCGGAGTTGCCAGGATGTACGCAGGTTGTGGAGCATGAAATCCTGACGGAACCGCATGTACGGATGAACCTCAAGCCATATTTAATTCCTGAAGCACGCCACGAGGTAATCTCAAAGGAGGTAAGGTGAATGTTGAGCCTGGGCATCATTGAGGAATCAAAGAGTGGCTGGTCCAGCTCCATTGTCCTAGTGCCGATTCCTAATGGAGAGTGGCGCTTTTGTAATGATTACAGAAAGCTAAATGAGGTTTCCAAGTTTGACACGTATCCGAAGCCCTGCGTGGATGAACTCTGAGAGGCTAGGTCCAGCCAAATACATCACCACCCTGGATCTAACGAAAGGGTATTGGCAAATTCTACTATCTCCAAATGCCAAGGAGAAGACGGCCTTCTCCACACCTGACGGGTGCTTTCAATACACCAGGATGCTGTTTGGTTTGCAGATAGCCCCAGCAATGTCAAGAGGGCCATGGATCGGATCCTAGTCTCTCACAAAAAGTACGCCGCAGCTTATCTAGATGACATTGTGATCTTCAGTAAGGATTGGGGAAGCACCTGCTGAAGTTCCAGGCAGTACTGGATGTGCTGAGGAAGGCAGTGTTTACTATAAACCCAAAGAAGTGCGCCATAGGAAAACAAGAGGCAAAATACTTGGGCTACATCGTTGGAAGAGGCGAAATAAAGCTGCAAGTGAAAAAAGGTGGAGGCAATCCAAAATTAGCCGCAACCGGTCTTGAAGAAACAGGTTTCTGGCGTTTCTGGGAATTGTAGGATACTATTGGCGATTTATCCTGAATTTTGCCATGATAGCCGCACCCTTAACCAACCTTCTTATAGGCACGAAGTCGTCGATGGCCAAATGGTCTTCTGAAGCAGAGATGGCGTTCCAAGAGTTGAAGCTCACCTTACCTAAGCAGCCGGTCTTGGCCACACCGGACTTCAGTAAGGGGTTTGTAGCCCAGACTGACGCCTCAGAGGTCGGGTTAGGAGCAGTGTTGTCCCAAGAAGTAAAAGGGGTGAAACATCCCATCCTGTACTTGAGCAGAAAACACTCTAACTGTGAGAAAAACTATGCCATCGTGGAAAAAGAGTGCTTGGCCATCAAACGGGCAATTGATACCATGAGGTACTGCCTATTAGGCCAAAAGTTCAGGCTAATGTCAGATCATGCACCCTTTAGATGGATGAGGGAAAGAAAGGGGAAGAATGCCTGGGTGACTAGGTGGTTTCCAACCCTCCAGGACTTTAGTTTTCATTTGGAGCACAGGCCCGGGAAGCTACATGGTAATGCAGATGCCCTGTCTAGACTTCCCTGTTTGATGTCTGAAGGTGCCAAAACCCATGGCTTTGGGCAGAGGGGGGGGGAATGTGACAGTCATTGGCAAAGTACTGGAGGGGAGATATGTTTCACTGTGGCTATTAGCTTCAGTGAATTGAAACCTAGAAGTTTGCTCCAGCACACTATGTGTCAAGCGATTAATTGGCCATTTTTAATGGGCTAGGATTTTATGTGAACAGCTGTAGAGCGGGTGGGAGGCTGTTCACCATATCTCCACCCCAGGGTGTGGCCTTGGATAAAAATAGCCAGCCTTTTGAATCATCCAGTGTTCGGTAGGGCTGGAGAGAGGAACTCCAGTGCTTTGCGTCCTGACAAGGAAAAGCTGAATCGTTTGTTTGCTAAACTCTGAGCTGGCAGATCCCTGCTACCACAAGGACTGTGCTTTGTGCTACCAGTTTGCTTTGTTTGCCTGTTTTTGCCCAAATGGCTGTGTTTATTTTTACTTCACCACAGTTTATGTTGCCGGTCTAATAAACTTGGGAAGAATTTAAAGAGACAGCGTTCCCGTGTCTATCTCCGTGTGCCGGTCTACCACAATACATACAGGAGAGGAGTGGTACTGTGCAGTGTATATATACAGGAGAGGAGCAGTGGTACTGTGCAGTGTATATATACAGGACAGGAGAAGTGGTACTGTGCAGTGTATATATACAGAACAGGAGGAGTGGTACTGTGCAGTGTATATACAGGACAGGAGGAGTGGTACTGTGCAGTGTATATATACAGGACAGGAGAGGGGGTACTGTGCAGGGTACATATACAGGACAGGAGAAGTGGTACTGTGCAGGGTATATATACAGGACATGAGAAGTGGTACTGTGCAGGGTATACAGTATATACAGGAGTGGTTACTGTGCAGTGTATATATACAGGACAAGAGAAGTTGTACTGTCCAGGGTATATATACAGGAGTGGTACTGTGTAGTGTATATATACACAAGACAGGAGAGGTGGTACTGTGCTGTATATATATACAAGACTGGAGAGGTAGTACTGTGCATAGTGTTTATATAATCTATAATATAACCGGAGATGCGTACCTCTGTCTGAAGCCTTTATAGACTGCGTAACCGCGACACGGCTGCGCAGTCTGGCTCCAGACAGAAGAACGCATGGAGCCATTGCAGGTAAGAGGAGTGTGTATGGCGCCGGAGATCGCTGTATGCGTAGACACTGAACGCATACCGCGATCTCCGGCGCCATACTGACATACTTACCTGACCGGGAGGAGCGTTGGCGCTACGCCTCTCTTCTCGCCGGAGACCTAGGCAGGAGTGAGGTGTAGGAATCGGTGCATGCGCATAACGCTATCCGGCGCCATTTTACTGAAGACACATTTGCAGTGTGTCTTCAGCAAAATGGTGCTGAACAGCGCGGTATGGGCATGCGCATACTCCGGCGCCCCACTCCTCCTCCGGCAGAAAAGGACACAGCAGCGCTGGAGCACAGTGAAGAAAAGTGAGTATAAATGTTTATTTTTTTGTATGTGTGCAGCGTGAAAGGGATGAGGGGTGCCATACATACCAGGATTGGGGGGGGTCACACATACCAGGATTGGGGGATGAGGGGGCCATACATACCAGGATTCGGGGATGAGGGGTGCCATGCATACCAGGATTGGGGGATGAGGGGTACCATGCATACTAGGATTGGGGGGTGAGGGAGGGACCATGCATACCATGATTGGGGGGTGAGGGAGGGACCATGCATACCAGGATGAGGAATGGGGTGCCATGCATACCAGGATGAGGGGTACCACACATACCAGGATTGAGGAGTGAGGGGACCATGCATATCAGGATTGGGGGGTGAGGGGACCATGCATACCAGGATTTGGGGGTTAGGGGTGCCATGCATACCAGGATTGAGGGGGTGAGGGGTGCCATGCATATCAGCAATGGGGATGAGGGGTATCATGCATACCAGGATAGGAATGCAGGGTACCATGCATACCAGGATGAGGGATGGGGTGCCATGCATACCAGGATGAGGGGTACCATGCATACCAGAATAGGGATGAGGGGTACCATGCATACCAGAATAGGGATGGGGTGCCATGCTTACCAGGATGAGGGGTACCATGCATACCAGGATAAGGGATGGGATGCCATGCATACCAGGATTAGGGGATGAGGAGTGCCATGCATACCAGGATAGGGATGAGGGGGCCATACATACCAGGATAGGGATGAGGGGGCCATACATACCAGGATTAGGGATGAGGGGTGCCATGCATACCAGGATTGGGGTGTGAGGGGACCATGCATACCAGGATTGGGGGGTGAGGGGACCATGCATATCAGGATCGGGGGGTGAGGGGGCCATGCATATCAGGATTGGGGGGTGAGGGGGCCATGCATACCAGGATTGGGGGGGATGAGGGGACCATGCATACCAGGATTGGGGGGTGAGGGGTGCCATGCATACCAGGATTGGGGGATGAGGAGTGACATGTATACCAGGATGAGGGATTGGGTGCCATGCATACCAGGATTGGGGGATGAGGAGTGCCATGCATACCAGGATAAGGATGAGGGGGCCATACATACCAGGATTGGGGGGTGAGGGGACCATGCATACCAGGATTGGGGGATGAGGGGGGACCATGCATACCAGGATGAGGAATGGGGTGACATGCATACCAGGATGACGGGTACCACAAATACCAGGATTGGGGGGTGAGGGGACCATGCATACCAGGATGAGGGGTACCACACATACCAGGATTGGGGGGTGAGGGGACCATGCATATCAGGATTGGGGGTGAGGGGACCATGCATACCAGGATTGGGGGTGAGGGGACCATGCATACCAGGATTGGGGGTTGAAGGGACCATGCATACCAGGATTGGATGGTGAGGGGTGCCATGCATATCAGCAATGGGGATGAGGGGTACCATGCATACCAGGATAGGAATGCAGGGTACCATGCATACCAGGATGAGGGATCGGTTGCCATGCATACCAGAATAGGGATGAGGGCTACCATGCATACCAGAATAGGGATGAGGGGTACCATGCATACCAGAATAGGGATGGGGTGCCATGCTTACCAGGATGAGGGGTACCATGCATACCAGAATAGGGATGATGGCTACCATGCATACCAGGATAAGGGATGGGGTGCCATGCATACCAGGATTAGGGGATGAGGAGTGCCATGCATACCAGGATAGGGATGAGGGGGCCATACATACCAGGATTAAGGATGAGGGGTGCCATGCATACCAGGATTGGGGTGTGAGGGGACCATGCATACCAGGATTGGGGGGTGAGGGGACCATGCATATCAGGATTGGGGGGTGAGGGGACCATGCATACCAGGATTGGGGGGTGAGGGGACCATGCATATCAGGATTGGGGGTGAGGGGTGCCATGCACACGAGGATTGGGGGTGAGGGGTGCCATGCATACCAGGATAGGGATGAGGGGGCCATACATACCAGGATTAGGGATGAGGGGGCCATACATACCAGGATTGGGGATGAGGGAGCCATGCATACCAGGATGAGGGATTGGGTGCCATGCATACCAGGATTGGGGGATGAGGAGTGCCATGCATACCAGGATAGGGATGAGGGGGCCATACATACCAGGATTGGGGGGTGAGGGGACCATACATACCAGGATTGGGGGATGAGGGAGGACCAAGCATACCAGGATTGGGGGGTGAGGGAACCATGCATACCTGGATGAGGAATGGGGTGCCATGCATACCAGGATGACGGGTACCACACATACCAGAATTGGGGGGTGAGGGGACCATGCATACCAGGATTGGTGGGTGAGGGGTGCCATGCATACCAGGATTGGGGGGTGAGGGGACCATGCACACCAGGATTGGGGGATGAGGGGGGACCATGCATACCAGGATTGGGGGGTGAGGGGACCATGCATACCAGGATTGGGGGGTGAGGGGACCATGCATACCAGGATGACGGGTACCACACATACCAGAATTGGGGGGGGGTGAGGGGACCATGCATACCAGGATTGGGGGGTGAGGGGACCATGCATACCAGGATTGGGGGATGAGGGAGGACCAAGCATACCAGGATTGGGGGGTGAGGGAACCATGCATACCTGGATGAGGAATGGGGTGCCATGCATACCAGGATGACGGGTACCACACATACCAGAATTGGGGGGTGAGGGGACCATGCATACCAGGATTGGTGGGTGAGGGGTGCCATGCAAACCAGGATTGGGGGATGAGGAGTGCCATGCATTCCAGGATAGGGATGAGGGGGCCATACATACCAGGATTGGGGGGTGAGGGGACCATGCATACCAGGATTGGGGGGTGAGGGGACCATGCATACCAGGATGACGGGTACCACACATACCAGAATTGGGGGGGTGAGGGGACCATGCATACCAGGATTGGGGGGTGAGGGGACCATGCATACCAGGATGAGGAATGGGGTGCCATGCATACCAGGATGAGGGGTACCACACATACCAGGATTGGGGGTGAGGGGACCATGCATACCAGGATTGGGGGGTGAGGGGACCATGCATATCAGGATCGGGGGGTGAGGGGGCCATGCATATCAGGATTGGGGGGTGAGGGGGCCATGCATACCAGGATTGGGGGGGATGAGGGGACCATGCATACCAGGATTGGGGGGTGAGGGGTGCCATGCATACCAGGATTGGGGGATGAGGAGTGACATGTATACCAGGATGAGGGATTGGGTGCCATGCATACCAGGATTGGGGGATGAGGAGTGCCATGCATACCAGGATAAGGATGAGGGGGCCATACATACCAGGATTGGGGGGTGAGGGGACCATGCATACCAGGATTGGGGGATGAGGGGGGACCATGCATACCAGGATGAGGAATGGGGTGACATGCATACCAGGATGACGGGTACCACAAATACCAGGATTGGGGGGTGAGGGGACCATGCATACCAGGATGAGGGGTACCACACATACCAGGATTGGGGGGTGAGGGGACCATGCATATCAGGATTGGGGGTGAGGGGACCATGCATACCAGGATTGGGGGTGAGGGGACCATGCATACCAGGATTGGGGGTTGAAGGGACCATGCATACCAGGATTGGATGGTGAGGGGTGCCATGCATATCAGCAATGGGGATGAGGGGTACCATGCATACCAGGATAGGAATGCAGGGTACCATGCATACCAGGATGAGGGATCGGTTGCCATGCATACCAGAATAGGGATGAGGGCTACCATGCATACCAGAATAGGGATGAGGGGTACCATGCATACCAGAATAGGGATGGGGTGCCATGCTTACCAGGATGAGGGGTACCATGCATACCAGAATAGGGATGATGGCTACCATGCATACCAGGATAAGGGATGGGGTGCCATGCATACCAGGATTAGGGGATGAGGAGTGCCATGCATACCAGGATAGGGATGAGGGGGCCATACATACCAGGATTAAGGATGAGGGGTGCCATGCATACCAGGATTGGGGTGTGAGGGGACCATGCATACCAGGATTGGGGGGTGAGGGGACCATGCATATCAGGATTGGGGGGTGAGGGGACCATGCATACCAGGATTGGGGGGTGAGGGGACCATGCATATCAGGATTGGGGGTGAGGGGTGCCATGCACACGAGGATTGGGGGTGAGGGGTGCCATGCATACCAGGATAGGGATGAGGGGGCCATACATACCAGGATTAGGGATGAGGGGGCCATACATACCAGGATTGGGGATGAGGGAGCCATGCATACCAGGATGAGGGATTGGGTGCCATGCATACCAGGATTGGGGGATGAGGAGTGCCATGCATACCAGGATAGGGATGAGGGGGCCATACATACCAGGATTGGGGGGTGAGGGGACCATACATACCAGGATTGGGGGATGAGGGAGGACCAAGCATACCAGGATTGGGGGGTGAGGGAACCATGCATACCTGGATGAGGAATGGGGTGCCATGCATACCAGGATGACGGGTACCACACATACCAGAATTGGGGGGTGAGGGGACCATGCATACCAGGATTGGTGGGTGAGGGGTGCCATGCATACCAGGATTGGGGGGTGAGGGGACCATGCACACCAGGATTGGGGGATGAGGGGGGACCATGCATACCAGGATTGGGGGGTGAGGGGACCATGCATACCAGGATTGGGGGGTGAGGGGACCATGCATACCAGGATGATGGGTACCACACATACCAGAATTGGGGGGGGTGAGGGGACCATGCATACCAGGATTGGGGGGTGAGGGGACCATGCATACCAGGATTGGGGGATGAGGGAGGACCAAGCATACCAGGATTGGGGGGTGAGGGAACCATGCATACCTGGATGAGGAATGGGGTGCCATGCATACCAGGATGACGGGTACCACACATACCAGAATTGGGGGGTGAGGGGACCATGCATACCAGGATTGGTGGGTGAGGGGTGCCATGCAAACCAGGATTGGGGGATGAGGAGTGCCATGCATTCCAGGATAGGGATGAGGGGGCCATACATACCAGGATTGGGGGGTGAGGGGACCATGCATACCAGGATTGGGGGGTGAGGGGACCATGCATACCAGGATGACGGGTACCACACATACCAGAATTGGGGGGGTGAGGGGACCATGCATACCAGGATTGGGGGGTGAGGGGACCATGCATACCAGGATGAGGAATGGGGTGCCATGCATACCAGGATGAGGGGTACCACACATACCAGGATTGGGGGTGAGGGGACCATGCATACCAGGATTGGGGGTTGAGGGGACCATGCATACCAGGATTGGGTGGTGAGGGGTGCCATGCATACCAGGATTGGGGGGGTGAGGGGTGCCATGCATATCAGCAATGGGGATGAGGGGTACCATGCATACCAGGATAGGAATGCAGGGTACCATGCATACCAGGATGAGGGATGGGGTGCCATGCATACCAGAATAGGGATGAGGGGTACCATGCATACCAGAATAGGGATGGGGTGCCATGCTTACCAGGATGAGGGGTACCATGCATACCAGAATAGGGATGATGGGTACCATGCATACCAGGATTGGGGATGAGGGAGCCATGCATACCAGGATGAGGGATTGGGTGCCATGCATACCAGGATTGGGGGATGAGGAGGCCATACATACCAGAATTGGGATGAGGTGTGCCATGTATGCCAGGATGAAGGGTACCATACATACTAGAATAGGGATGCGGGGTACCATGCATACCACGATGAGGGATGGGGTGCCATGCATACCAGTATGAGGGGTGCCATACATACCAGGATTGGGGATGAGGGGTGCCATGCATACCAGGATGAGGGGTACCATGCATATCCGAATAGGAATGAGGGGTACCATGCATACCAGAGTAGGGATGGGGTGCCATGGTTACCAGGATGAGGGGTACCATGCATACCAGAATAGGGATGATGGGTACCATGCATACCAGGATTGGGGAATGAGGAGTGCCATACATACCAGGATTAGGGATGAGGGGGCCATACATACCAGGATTGGGGATGAGGGAGCCATGCATACCAGGATGAGGGATTGGGTGCCATGCATACCAGGATTGGGGGATGAGGAGGCCATACATACCAGAATTGGGATGAGGCGTGCCATGTATACCAGGATGAGGGGTACCATACATACCAGAATAGGGATGCGGAGTACCATGCATACCACGATGAGGGATGGGGTGCAATGCATACCAGTATGAGGGGTACCATACATACCAGGATAGGGATGAGGGGTACCATACATACCAGGATGAGGGATGGGGTGCCATGCATACCAGGATGAGGGATTGGGTACCATACATACCAGGATTGGGGGATGAGGGGTGCCATGCATACCAAATTTGAGATGAGGGGGCCATGCATACCAGGATTGGGGATGAGGGGTGCCATACATACCAGGATAGGAGACGAGGGGTGCAATGGATACCAGGATTGGGGATGGGGGTGCCATGCATACCAGGATTGGGGATGAGGGGTGCCATGCATACCAGTATTGAGGATGAGGGGTGCCATGCATACCAGGATTGGGGATGAGGGGTGCCATGCATACCAGGATTGGGGATGAGGGGTGCCATGCATACCAGGATTGGGGATGAGTGGTGCCATGCATACCAGGATAGGGATGAGTGGTGCCATGCATACCAGGATAGGGATGTGTGGGGCCATGCATACCAGGATAGGGATGTTTGGGGGCCATGCATACCAGGATAGGGATGAGGGGCCATGCATACCAGGATAGGGATGTGGGGTACCATACATACCAGGATAGGGATGTGGGGTACCATACATACCAGGATAGGGATGAGGTACCATGCATACCAGGATTGGGGATGAGGGGTGCCATGCATACCAGGATAGGGATGAGGAGTGCCATGCATACCAGGATAGGGATGAGGGGTGCCATGCATACCAGGATAGGATGGTGGGGACAGGATGGGGGCAGCACAAATACCTGGATGGGAGACCATATACTAATGAAATGCTCGCCACCTGGGTGTAGAACGGGTTCAATAGCTAGTATATATATACTGGCTGGTGACGAGCTCATGCAGCCGTTATCTATCCCTCATCCCCTCAAGATGGCTGGATCATCATTGTAAATAAGACCCTGCACTTTGTGTCACCCCCATCTCATTGTAGATTGTAGGCTCTTACGAGCAGGGTCGTCATTATTTTTGCTTTAATTATTGTATTATCTTTAGCTATGTTACTTATGACTGTTGTATATGAACCTCTGAATTGTAAAGCGCTGCGGAATATGTTGGCGCTATATAAATAAATATTATTATTATTATAGAATGGATGGATTTTATGAATATTTTTTTCCGCCTGTGATGTGAATATGATGCAAATCCTTATGCAAAGCAGTTTTTCCTGGTGTTATTTTTATAGAGGTGATATTGGAGGTGGTAAAATGATCGCTGCCATTTGCGTATTCAAATGCTCCTGGTGTCGGTGGTCCGGCGAGTGGTTTGCTGGCAGCAAGGTGTAGAGTAGATGGGGGGGCACACACTATAGGAACATGTTAGCTATGCTGCTGTTTCTGGCTCTGAATGTGTTAGACGCTACTTAACCCTTTAATGACCAGGGACATTTCCGTCTGTGTTTTCGCTTTTTTCTCCATCTTTTGATTCCAGAGCTATAATTTTTTTTTTTTTCTGTTGACATAGCCGTATGGGGCGAGATAAGTTATGTACTGAAAAATAATGTAGCGGTGCAGAAAGACAGGAAAAAAAATTCCAGGCGTGATAGAACTGAAAAAAAATAAATAAATCATTTAGTATTTCAATAGTTTAGACTTTTCTGGACACGATGATACCAATTATTTTTATTTTTTAAAAGGGTGGAGGCAAATGAAACTTTTATATATTTTTCTTATATATTTTAAAAGCTTGTTTTTTTTCATATTTTTTAGTCCATTGACTTCAGTTTTCTCTCCAGACGGCGCTCGCTCCAGGCAACCAGAGCTGTCAATGACCAGCGAGGGAGGTAGGGCATGTAAATTCAGTGGGCGGATTGGCGCTCTGGACGTCAAGGTGACAGCCAGCTTAGAGAAGGTGCAGCGCTCCGGCACCCAATGAACAATTAGAGGGTAGATTTAGAGAGAGGAGGTGAGGGAGGTTTAGTGTGGAGGGGTGGGGGAGATTTAATGTAATGTGAAGGAGATTTGAGGACATAGTTTGGGGAGCAAGGAAGGGACAGGTGCAGATACAATATGCAATATGGGGAGCTGGAGATATTTGAAAACACAGTATGAGGAGCAAGGGGGTAAATGGGGGCATGTATGAGGAAACAGTATGGGGGCATGGGTGCAGACACAATATGGTGTGGGGGGGATGGGTGCAGACAGTATGGTGTGTGGGGGGATGGGTGCAGACACAGTATGGTGTGTGGGGGGATGGGTGCAGACACAGTATGGTGTGTGGGGGGATGGGTGCAGACACAGTATGGTGTGTGGGGGGATGGGTGCAGACACAGCATGGTGTGTGGGGGGATGGGTGCAGACACAGCATGGTGTGTGGGGGGATGGGTGCAGACACAGCATGGTGTGTGGGGGGATGGGTGCAGACACAGCATGGTGTGTGGGGGGATGGGTGCAGACACAGCATGGTGTGTGGGGGGATGGGTGCAGACACAGCATGGTGAGTGGAGGGATGGGTGCAGAAACAGCATGGTGAGTGGAGGGATGGGTGCAGAAACAGCATGGTGAGTGGAGGGATGGGTGCAGAAACAGTATGGTGAGTGGAGGGATGGGTGCAGAAACAGTATGGTGAGTGGAGGGATGGGTGCAGACACTGCATGGTGAGGGGATGGGTGCAGACACCGTATGGTGAGTGGGGGGATGGGTGCAGACACTACATGGTGAGTGGAGGGGGATGGGTGCAGACACTGCATGGTGAGTGGAGGGGGATGGGTGCAGACACTGCATGGTGAGTGGAGGGGATGGGTGCAGACACTGCATGGTGAGTGGAGGGGATGGGTGCAGACACTGCATGGTGAGTGGAGGGGATGGGTGCAGACACCGTATGGTGAGTGGAGGGGATGGGTGCAGACACCGTATGGTGAGTGGGGGGATGGGTGCAGACACAGTAAGGTGAGTGGGGGGAAGGGTGAAGACGCAGTACGGTGAGTGGGGGAAGGGTGCAGACGCAGTACGGTGAGTGGGGGGGATGGGTGCGGACACAGTACGGTGAGTGGGGGGGATGGGTGCGGTCACAGTACGGTGAGTGGGGGAGATGGGTGCGGACACAGTACGGTGAGTGGGGGGGATGGGTGCGGACACAGATAATGTGGGGTCTTAGTACAGTGTGTGGGCCATCATACAGTGTTGGAGCCATCAGTTTGGGGGCTACTAAGGAGTGAGTATACTGTGTGGTGGGTACTATACAGTGAGGGGGCATTATACTATGTATAAGTGTCAAGTTAGGTAAAGAAAGGACCAAGTGTACGACGATGGGAAAAGGGAGGGGAGCCCAACAACTAGGGAAAGAGGGAGTGGAGACCCCCTAGGCAGAACATACCACACCCTGACTCCCCAATCATCCCTAAATAGATTCCGCACCTATCGCCGAGCAGGATACCTAAGCCCTGACTAACTCTAGAACTAGGCCCTAGGTAGGGAGAGGACGGGGTGAGCACTAGTCAGCCCCACTGCAACTAAAGACAAACAGACAAGGGGATAAACTTAGCTTTGAGAAGACATCAGAGAGATCATGACAACAATCCACCAAGGAACTCCAAGAAGAAACTAGCTGACTGCTAGTACTCCAGGCCTGAACAGAGGAAAATTGTTCCATCACCAGTGACTCTCTGGACACACTGAGGGTTTTTAAATATCAAGTAAGGGTGTGTCAATTAGCAGCAGAAGGTGGAGATCACTGCTGGGTCCTAGCGAGAGAAGGATACCACTACTACGGAGTTGAAAGAATCCAGTCTGCAAAGCCAAGCGCAGCGACCTATAGCTGGATCCCGAACGACTGAGGGGAGCTGTACATGGGGGATGGGGGGGGGGGGGGAACTTAGAACATTATTAAATGTTAAGTGGGCATTTATTGTTATAGGGGCACTCAGGTTATTGTGACTGTCAAAGGGGGATTATTACTTCCTAGGGGGCAAAATGTGGGTACTGTTTTCTAGGGCACTTGCACATGGCATTAATATAGTCTAGAGGTTTGTTTCACCATCTAGCGGGCACACAGTCGGTGCAGTAATAGGGACACATACAGCAGCAGGGGCTCAGTATTGGGGTATCAGCAGGATGAGGGGTTTGTGCAGGTTGGGAAAAGATGGAGACGGGGCCAGAAATGTAAGGAGTCAAATGTGTCTTTGTTGTAATCTCTGCTGACGAGTTCTGGCTGGAGAAGTTGTCGTGTCGGTCTGGACCAGATGGAAAAGTTAACGATTTCATCTGTAACTGTGCTGTAATCTCTTATATGTTCTGCAGGACTGGTATATGGTCACCATATGGCAGTAATCTCAGCGTTGGTATTTGTATAGAGATTATTTTCAGTAACATCTGCTGAGCTTCTCCTACATTCACTATTGGGGTGCGCCACCATAATTGTAATCAGGGTTACCTTGTTAGGGGCCCACTCAGAAGTTTTCCCACCCTGAAACAAAACCCTAGCTATGCCTCTGGGCCCCCGTATGGGCGAAAATTACGCAACTATCGCACCTGGAGGTCATATAACGATGTCGGCGGCTTATTAGACCTTGCTGTAAGCACAGCATGAGTACAGTAGTGTATGACACTGGTGAAAAAACTGAAAAATAGTTATGTCCCATAGTTAGGCTAAGTAAAAAAGTGAAGAAAAAAATCAATACAAATGAATAAAAAAAAAAGAATCCACACACACAAAATGGAAAGAAAAAAGTTGTTTCGCTACTAAAAATGCAGCTTTTGAGTAATTACAAAAATAAGCAAAAAAAGTCCACATAAATACGCCAAAAATGTAACTTTTTCTTAAGTGACAGTCTATTCTGTCTTGTTACCTCTTGTGAAAACTAGAAATATGGAAGCTGTGGAAGCCCCAGAGTTATCAACACATGAAGTGGTACAGGTCAGATCTGAGAAATCCAGCTGTCATTGAGGGGTTAAACTGAGAAAAGGAGGATGATTTTTTTTACATATTTTTTTAAAACATGTTTTACTTTATTTTTTAACCTGCAATTGTCTTACCGCATCTCCTGTATTCTGCATTACTAGAGAATGACAGCACATAGTGTGAAGGATGGTCTCGCGTGAAGCTCACCTTGTGGATGTTGGGGCTTTTAGAAGATTCCTGAGCTGCCATGGTGAGCATTCATCGCCCAGTGACTGATAGCAGCATTTTAATGGTTAATAGCAGTGATCAGCGCTTCCTTTGACACTGACTTTGTAGCTCAGCTCCTGAGCTGGCCGCCCATATGTGGAAATACATTGGCTTGTGAAAGGAGCTTCGGGGGATCATCAGAGATTGGGATATACATATATTTTTTTTATAGCCCCACTCTGACTTGTACTTCTCAACAACTTTGTCCCTGACTTGTTTGGAGATCTCCTTGGTCGTCATGGTGTTGTGTGGTGCCTCTTGCTTAATGGTGTTGCAACCTCTGTGGCCTTTCCCCTGTGCCCCTTCCCCGGGTCTGTCCTGTGCCCCGTTCATCTCTCTCTGCAGAATCCAATGGCGCAGCAGACAGTACCACACAGGAGAGCATTAGATACACGACCCTGTGCTCCCTCCCTCAGGGTCCCTCTTGTGCCCCCTCCTTCTCTCAGGGTCTGTCCTGTGCTCTCTTCCCCCTGTGCCCCCTTCCTCCCCGGTGTCCATACTATGCCCTCTCCCCCCTGGGTCCGTCCTGTGCCCCCTCCCTCTCGGTCCGTCCTGTGCCCCCTCCCTCCCCCTCGGTCCGTCCTGTGCCCCCTCCCTCCCCCTCGGTCCGTCCTGTGCCCCCTCCCTCCCCCTCGGTCCGTCCTGTGCCCCCCTACATCTCTCTGGGTCAGTCCTGTGCCTCCATCCTCAGGGTCAGTCCTCTACCCCCTTCATCTCTCTCTGCAGAATCCAATGGCTCAGCAGACAGTACCACACAGGAGAGCATTAGATACACGGCCCTGTTCTCCCTCCCTCAGGGTCCGTCCTGTGCCCCCCTACATCTCTCTGGGTCAGTCCTGTGCCCCCTCCCTCCCCCTCAGTCCATCCTGTGCCCCCCTACATCTCTCTGGGTCAGTCCTGTGCCCCCATCCTCAGGGTCAGTCCTCTACCCCCTTCATCTCTCTCTGCAGAATTCAATGGCGCAGCAGACAGTACCACACAGGAGAGGATTAGATACACGGCCCTGTGCTCCCTCCCTCAGGGTCCATCCTGTGCCCCATCCTTCTCTCAGGGTCTGTCCTGTGCTCTCTCCCCCGTGTCCGTCCTGTGCCCCCTCCATCTCTCGGGGTCAGTCCTCTGCCCCCTCCATCTCTCTCTGCAGAAACCAATGGCTCAGCAGACAGTATCACACAGAAGAGGATTAGATACACAGCCCTGTGCTTCCTCCCTCAGGTTGTGACCCCTGTCTCCTCCCTCAGGGTCCGTCCTGTGCCCCCTCCCTCTGGGTGCATCCTGTGCCTCCCCCCCCCCCATCGGTGTCCGCCCTGTGCCTCCACCTCCCTCCCTCGGTGTCCGTCCTGGACCTCCCTTCCCTCCCTCGGTGTCCGTCCTGGACCTCCCTTGGTGTCCGTCCTGGACCTCCCTCCCCTCGGTGTCCGTCCTGTGCCTCCCCCCCTCCCTGAGTGTCCGTCCTGTGCCTCCCCCCCTCCCTGAGTGTCCGTCCTGTGCCTCCCCCCCCCCATTGGTGTCCGCCCTGTGCCTCCACCTCCCTCCCTTCAGTGTCCGTCCTGGACCTCCCTTCCCTCCCTCGGTGTCCGTCCTGGACCTCCCTCCCCTCCCTCGGTGTCTGTCCTGTGCCTCCCCCCCCCCCCCATCGGTGTCCGCCCTGTGTCTCCACCTCCCTCCCTTCGGTGTCCGTCCTGGACCTCCCTTCCCTCCCTCGGTGTCCGTTCTGGACCTCCCCTGGTATCCGTCCTGGACCTCCCTCCCCTTCCTCGGTGTCCGTCCTGTGCCTCCCCCCCTCCCTCGGTGTCCGTCCTGTGCCTCCCCCCCCTCGTTGTCCATCCTGTGCCTCCCCCCCTCCCTCGTTGTCCGTCCTGTGCCCCCTCCATCTCTCGGGGTCCGCCTTGTGCCTCCACCTCCCTCCCTTCGGTGTCCGTCCTGGACCTCCCTTCCCTCCCTCGGTGTCCGTCCTGGACCTCCCTCGGTGTCCGTCCTGGACCTCCCTTCCCTCCCTCCCCTCACTCGGGTGTCCGTCCTGGACCTCCCTCCCCTCACTCGGGTGTCCGTCCTGTGCCTCCCTCCCCTCACTCGGTGTCCGTCCTGTGCCTCCCTCCCCTCACTCGGTGTCCGTCCTGTGCCTCCTCCCCCCATCGGTGTCCGCCCTGTGCCTCCACCTCCCTCCCTTCGGTGTCCGTCCTGGACCTCCTCCCCCCATCGGTGTCCGCCCTGTGCCTCCACCTCCCTCCCTTCGGTGTCCGTCCTGGACCTCCCTTGGTGTCCGTCCTGGACCTCCCTCCCCTCCCTCGGTGTCCGTCCTGTGCCTCCTCCCCTCCCTCGTTGTCCGTCCTGTGCCTCCTCCCCTCCCTCGTTGTCCGTCCTGTGCCTCCTCCCCTCCCTCGGTGTCCATCCTGTGTCCCCCCTCCTCTCGTGTCCATCCTGTGCCCCCTCCCCTAGTGTCTGTCCTGTGCCTGCCTGCCTCCCCTCCGTGTCCGTCCTGTGCCTGCCTCCCCTCCGTGTCCGTCCTGTGCCTGCCTCCATCCTGTGCCTGCCTGCCTCCCCTCCATGTCCATCCTGTGCCTGCCTCCCTCCCCTCCGTGTCCGTCCTGTGCCTGCCTCCCTCCCCTCCGTGTCCGTCCTGTGCCTGCCTGCCTCCCTCTCCTCCGTGTCCGTCCTGTGCCTGCCTCCCTCCCCTCCGTGTCCGTCCTGTGCCTGCCTGCCTCCCTCTCCTCCGTGTCCGTCCTGTGCCTGCCTCCCTCTCCTCCGTGTCCGTCCTGTGCCTGCTTGCCTCCCTCTCCTCCGTGTCCGTCCTGTGCCTGCCTGCCTCCCTCCCCTCGGTGTCCGTCCTGTACCCCCACCCTCTCACCCCGCCCCTTCTTCTTTATCACCCATTCCCTCCTCTGTAATTTCCCAGCGCTCCCTCTTCTGCCAAATGTCAGTGCGCAAGCGCCGTGATGAGAACCGCCACTGGCATATGCGCAGACTTGGAACTGAAATGTTAGCGCATGCGCAGAACGTCTCCGCCCTCCACCGCCCCCTCAGCTTCCCATTCACCTCAGTGGCCGCCGCGCATGCGCAGTAGCAGTGTCGGCGCCGAAGGGCTGGATGTGCGTGTGTGACCGGGACACGGCGGAGAGAACCGAGTAAATCCGAAGATCCCCCAGCACCCTGCCCGCCAATGCTGGGCTCCACGGCCCACCTGCCCTCACCTCCGTCTGCATGAGCCGGAACACCGAGCCAGCATGGTCCGGGAAACCAGGCACCTGTGGGTGGGGAACTTACCCGAGAACGTGCGGGATGACAAGATTATCGAGCATTTCAAACGGTGAGTGGCCGCGACGTGGCGGAGGATCCTCCGAGAGCACAACCGGGGCTGGAGACGGACTCTGCCGGCTGTAACCGACTACCGACATCTCCTGACAGGATTTATCCGGCTGCAGCACGAGTACACCGGGCGTACCAGACAGGATTTACCGCAGATATTTGTCCTGCACCCCAATATCAGTGTGTACCCCGAATATACCGAGCGTATCTGACAGGATTTACCTCAGATACCGGCAGTACCTTCAATATACCGGCAATTCCTGACAGCATTTACCGCAGATATTTTTCCTGCACCCCAATATCAGCGTGTACCCCGAATATACCGAGCGTATCTGACAGGATTTACCCCAGATATTTGTCTTGCACCCCAATATCATCGTGTACCCCGAATATTCCTGACAGGATTTACCTCAGATACCGGCTGCGCCCCAATATCAGCGTGTACCCTGAATATTCCTGACAGGATTTACCTCAGATACCGGCTGCGCCCCAATATCAGCGTGTACCCTGAATATTCCTGACAGGATTTACCTCAAATACTGGCTGCACCCCAATATCAGTGTGTACCCCGAATATACCTGACAGGATTTACCTCAGATACCGGCAGTACCTTCAATATACCGGCAATTCCTGACAGCATTTACTGCAAATATTTGTCTTGCACCCCAATATCATCGTGTACCCGAATATTCCTGACAGGATTTACCTCAGATACTGGCTGTGCCCTAATATCAGCGTGTACCCCGAATATACCTGACAGGATTTACCTCAGATACCGTCCGGGCCCCAATATCAGCGTGTACCCCGAATATGCCTGACAGGATTTACCTCAGATACCGGCTGTGCCCCAATATCAGCGTGTACCCCGAATATACCTGACAGGATTTACCTCAGATACCGGCTGTGCCCCAATATCAGCGTGTACCCCGAATATACCTGACAGGATTTACCTCAGATACCGGCTGTGCCCCAATATCAGCGTGTACCCCGAATATGCCTGACAGGATTTACCTCAGATACCGGCCGTACCCCAATATCATCGTGTACCCCGAATATGCCTGACAGGATTTACCTCAGATACCGGCCGTTCCCTCACTATACCAGCGCTTTCTGACAGGATTTACCTCAGATACCGGCCGTTCCCTAACTATACCAGCGCTTTCTGACAGGATTTACCTCCGATGTCCGGTGCACGCCGGTATTCTGTTATGTCGGGATTTGTCTCGGATTCTGTTCTGTACCCCTCTATAATCGTTGTTGCATCTGGATGAATTTATAAGCACAGCGTGACCTCAATATAATATGGTGGTTGGAGGCCTGACGTATCCCCCCTTCTCCTCTCTGGTGGCTCAGCGGTTAACCCTGATTTTCCCCCCTTTTTGGTGGCTCAGTAGTTGGACCTGGCGCCCCATCCCCCCCGCCCCTTTTTGGTGGCTCAGTAGTTGGACCTGGCGCCCCATCCCCCCCGCCCCTTTTTGGTGGCTCAGTAGTTGGACCTGGCGCCCCATCCCCCCCGCCCCTTTTTGGTGGCTCAGTAGTTGGACCTGGCGCCCCATCCCCCCCGCCCCTTTTTGGTGGCTCAGTAGTTGGACCTGGCGCCCCATCCCCCCCGCCCCTTTTTGGTGGCTCAGTAGTTGGACCTGGCGCCCCATCCCCCCCGCCCCTTTTTGGTGGCTCAGTAGTTGGACCTGGCGCCCCATCCCCCCCGCCCCTTTTTGGTGGCTCAGTAGTTGGACCTGGCGCCCCATCCCCCCCGCCCCTTTTTGGTGGCTCAGTAGTTGGACTTAGCGCCCCATCCCCCCCGCCCCTTTTTGGTGGCTCAGTAGTTGGACTTAGCGCCCCATCCCCCCCGCCCCTTTTTGGTGGCTCAGTAGTTGGACCTGGCGCCCCATCCCCCCCGCCCCTTTTTGGTGGCTCAGTAGTTGGACCTGGCGCCCCATCCCCCCGCCCCTTTTTGGTGGCTCAGTAGTTGGACCTGGCGCCCCATCCCCCCCGCCCCTTTTTGGTGGCTCAGTAGTTGGTCCTGGCGCCCCATTCCCCCGCCCCTTTTTGGTGGCTCAGTAGTTGGACCTGGCGCCCCATCCCCCCCGCCCCTTTTTGGTGGCTCAGTAGTTGGACCTGGCGCCCCATACCCCCGCCCCTTTTTGGTGGCTCAGTAGTTGGTTATGTTCTGTCATTCCCCCCTCTCTGGTGGCTCAGTGGTTGGACCTGACGCCCCTTCCCCCCCCCTCCCTTTTGTTGGCTCTGTGGTTGGGCCTGACGCCCCGTCTCCCTCCCTTTTGTTGGCTCTGTGGTTGGGCCTGACGCCCCGTCTCCCTCCCTTTTGTTGGCTCTGTGGTTGGGCCTGACGCCCCGTCTCCCTCCCTTTTGTTGGCTCTGTGGTTGGGCCTGACGCCCCGTCTCCCTCCCTTTTGTTGGCTCTGTGGTTGGGCCTGACGCCCCGTCTCCCTCCCTTTTGTTGGCTCTGTGGTTGGGCCTGACGCCCCGTCTCCCTCCCTTTTGTTGGCTCTGTGGTTGGGCCTGACGCCCCGTCTCCCTCCCTTTTGTTGGCTCTGTGGTTGGGCCTGACGCCCCGTCTCCCTCCCTTTTGTTGGCTCTGTGGTTGGTCCTGACGCCCCGTCTCCCTCCCTTTTGTTGGCTCTGTGGTTGGTCCTGTCATCCCCCTCCCCTACATCCCATTCTGGTGGTTCTGCGATTGGATTCAGTGGCCCTGATTCATCATTTGTATCTACGTATTTTTGTGTCAAATTTCCCTACATGGTTCATGAATTTTGTGCAAAATTAAAAATGCTCCCCCCCCCCCCCCTCCCCGGCTGTGACTCGGGGCCATTGTTGCCCCCCTCCCCGGCTGTGACTTGGGGCCATTGTTGCCCCCCTCCCCGGCTGTGACTCGGGGTCAGTGTTGGGCACCCCCCCAGGCTGTGAATCAGGGGCCTGTGTTGCCGCCCGCCCCCCCCCCCCCCCTTCCCCTGGCCGTGACTCGGGGCCAGTGTTGTGAGGGGGTCCCCGGCTGTGACTCGGGGCTAGTGTTGCCCCCCTCCCCGGCTGTGACTCGGGGCCATTGTTGCCCCCCTCCCCGGCTGTGACTCGGGGCCATTGTTGCCCCCCTCCCCGGCTGTGACTCGGGGCCATTGTTGCCCCCCTCCCCGGCTGTGACTCGGGGCCATTGTTGCCCCCCTCCCCGGCTGTGACTCGGGGCCATTGTTGCCCCCCTCCCCGGCTGTGACTCGGGGCCATTGTTGGGCACCCCCCAGGCTGTGAATCAGGGGCCTGTGTTGCCGCCCCCCCCCCTTCCCCTGGCCGTGACTCGGGGCCAGTGTTGTGAGGGGGCCCCCCGGCTGTGAGTCGGGGCTAGTGTTGCTCCCCCCCTCCCCCGGCTGTGACTCGGGGCCAGTTTTGGGCACCCCCCCACGGCTGGGACTCGGGGCCACTCTGGCAGCTCCTTGGTGAGAAGACCTCATTTCCTACAGAATGCTGCTGGTTCCCGTGGTTGCCTTTGGTGGCCTGGCTTTTCCGGGGGTCCGTTATTTTTCTTGCTATACCCGTGAGATGATGCCAGCCATCGGAGCATCACCCGCGTCTCACACCTGGTGGCTGCAGGGGTGGTAGACACAGACTCCATGCTGCGTGTGTATGTGAATATAGGTTGCGGGGTGCAGTATAGTCTGCTTTCCTGCTATCCTCCTGTGACTTGAGCTCTGCAGACTCCACGTTTCTGTTTCGGGGTGTATATTTGTATCGGTGGATGCCTCTGGATATGTGCAGGGCAGAGAGGCTGTTATGTGCCCGTTATGGTGCATGCATAGGGAAGTGTGCGCCGCCGTTATATGCTGGCCTGGAGATACAGACGCTGGTATTGTTTGTGATTTTGCTCTTGAGCTGGTGAATTATTAAACATTTACCCTTCCTCCCCTCTGCTTTCTGTGTGTGGGGGGAGGGAAGCTGCGGGATGTCTTTGCTCTCCATTCATAATGGCTAACAGTCCCGGATTTCGTGGGAATCTGAGGCTGGGATCCAGTTCTGTCCATGGCTACTGGGCTGGGAATAGACCCACACGCACTCCCTGTGATGGGGGTCATGTACCTAGCGAGGGGCGATGCTCAGCTCGTTCCTATGGACGTGTCTTTAGCCTATTGTACGGTGGGGGATGGAAGCTGTGATCTCCTCAACTCTTCATCCTTGTATGGATAATTCCCAGCCGTGACCTCCCCGCTCCCACCCATATCATCCAGAGCCACGGAGCGGAGGATCTCCGTAAAATGGCGGCCTGGTTTACTGAAAGCAGCAAAGCCCCAGCGTCTGCAATCTGGGCACAAGTTGTGTACACAGTCTTTCCTCCACTCCGCCATATTCCTCCCTGCCGCCTCTCCCTCTGCAGTGACGCTGTAACATGCCGGCATCTTTATATGCCAGGTGGGCTCCTCTCGCCTTCAGCTCGGGTTATTTTTGGACCCCAGATTAATCTGACATTTTGTACTCCGCAGGATTGAGCAAATAAAGCCTCTTGTGTTGCTAGGATTTTCACAGTAACTGAATAGGGCTTTAAATATTGTGCCCAAAGTTACCATGGAGATGTTGCTAAGAGATGCAGCGGGGGAGGGATTTAGGTGGCATATTCACAATAAGCGTCTCTTACTGAAAGCAGGACATGTTCCCAGTGTGCGCCGCGGAGCGCCGAGATTTTTATAATAGTTATTGTACACAGTGATATCTGTGATCTGCGAATACGAGTGGTGAATCGTGCCCTGCATCCTAAAATAAAAATTGTAGCGAGGTGCAGACGCGTCTCCAGACAGGCACTTCTAGCTCCGTACCCTTCTGCGTTTTGTTTTTGTTCCATGCGCTCCTTGTTCCCACCCATCCCCCAGCCCCTGAAGAGAGAGCTGGAGCTGCACAGAACATGTGCTCTGTTGTGCTGAGAGATGCAGCCATTTTTTCCTATGTAGAAATTGTCGCGTATTTTTTTTTCTCTTAAAGCCACATTGACCTTGTGGATGTGTAAACAGCACTTTGCGTTTGTAATGGGTCGGGGATTGTCCAATATCTGCAGTTTATTGAGCCTTTTGTTGTATAAATGCTTTTCCCTGGTATATTCCCTGGCTGATTGCTTCAGTAGTATGTTTACTGTAATTTCCCCCATACTAAATACTGTTTGGGAGGGGAAAATTGGTGTCTGTCCATTGTCACCCACACAGATGGATCTCATCTGCCGGCCTGGTTTGCTCTCACCCTGCAGCTCCTGGTCGCCATCTTTTTCACTGTGAGCATTGTTGGTGGTCACTGGACGTACGTCGGCGCCCTCCGAGGGTTGTCGGAGTGCAGGGAGCGCAGTTTAGTTGTAGTTTAGCCTTTTCAGTCCTCCGGTACTTGCCTTTTTCTGCTGATCTTGGGTCGGTTTTCAAGGGTAATGATTATACAAGTTGTGTGTATTCAGTGCACATACCTGTGTAGTGACTCACTGCTTTCTAGGCCGATTGTCAATCAAGGACACATTCTGGAGAATGTTGGGTGTTTTTTTTTAGCTTCAGCATCCCCGCTCAATGGCCGTCACCTAGGTAGCTGCCATATGAAGGTATTATTTTTCTTTACATTTTAGCTGTAATTTTGTTTAATCAACCAATTCAGTTCTTGGATGTTTGGTGTATGGACGTGTGGGGATGCCCAGGTGATTGCCAGCAGGTTTTATGATGTACGATGGGCACGATTTAT
This sequence comes from Phyllobates terribilis, assembly GCF_046119375.1. Classification (NCBI taxonomy): domain Eukaryota; kingdom Metazoa; phylum Chordata; class Amphibia; order Anura; family Dendrobatidae; genus Phyllobates; species Phyllobates terribilis. The sequence continues at coordinate 90,177,256 of NW_027362772.1, forward strand.
TGCTGTATTTCTTTTTCTTTATATTAAGCCATGACATTTGGACAAGTAACTATTTCCCACACTTGTTCCAAAGGTTTAACTGTATGATTGTAGTGTCATAGATGGATGATCTACGGCCACCAACAGAGTGCATTCACACGGGGCAGATGCGCTGTAAATTATCCATCTGCTATTGTGTCCAGAAAAATCTTTAGCCTATTATAGTACCAAAAGTGGATGAAGAAATTGGGGGGAAAAAAAATCCAACATGAAAATTGACATATGGTGTAAATTTTTTGTTAAAGAAGTTGTCCACCACTTGGACAACTCCTTGTCATCCCCCACGCTTGGCCCCGATGAAATAAAAAAAAAAAAAAATAAAAAAAAGCTTATACTCACCTCCCATGCCGGCGCCAATCCCGCAGTGTCGGCACTCGCACTCCCCAGGGCTGCCATGCCGTTGTTGTAACACGTGACCCCGGCGCCCAATCAGCACTGGCGTCACTTTCATCATCAATTTCTTCCTTCACAATGCATGGAGCCTATCAACGCCAAAATCTGCATGTGAAACTGGTCGACGCACTGAAATATTACAAAGCTCTTTTATATAGTGTATAAATCAGTTGATTCATCCTACTGAATCTGAACCTTGTAAACATGCTCTTAAGGGCTCATTCAGACATTGGGGATTTTTGTTTCATCAGTATTTCCGATCAGTGCCATCAAAGTTTGTCGGCTTTTACGATCGCTTTGCTCAAAGTTAATCAATTGCTAAGATTTAGCTTTGTCGATGGTTTACTGATGAAAAGCCCCTTGAGCGGTGGCACAGTTAGTTTGCGCGGCTTGTCATGATTCAGCTAGAGATCTGTTTTATCCCGTTGCATAATGCTGCTGGTGACGGTTTGTTAGGGCCGTGTCCTCAGTCCCATGTGATGTCCTGAATCAGCAAATCTTAACCTTCTCCCAAAACACGAACCTAAAGGGGAATCTACAAAGGTCTAAAAGTGTCCGTACCCATTAGATAGAGTAGGTTCATGGCGGAAAAAAACATTTAAATGATCGTGTAGCCGACGCAGTCTAGTCTATATTGAGCGAGTAATCCATAGTCAACGACACAAGATGCGGATGAAACCATTCTGTAAATGCCAGCGTGGTTGCTCACGACGTGCGATGTCGATTTAGTTGAGACTTTAATTTTACTTTCTCAATAGTTCATGCAAGTTTGGGCACGAAACACCCGGGGTGTGGTTGCTGCTTTCTACCCTGCTTACACAAGGTGTGAGGACAGAATGTGAAACGTTTTCCGCCATTAGTCAACCTTTAGGCTGAAATGTTCACATTTCTAGAGAGGTTATTGTCTTAGCAGGTGGGGACTTGCCTTATGAAACGGCTTCTAATTGCTCGGATAAATGTCCTCGTTTGGTTAATATTGGAAAGCGGACATTGGTCTGACAAACCCAAATATCAGCCTAGACCTTTTCTCTCTGCTTTAGTGTTATAATATAAATGTGCGCGGTGCAGTTAAGATGATATGATAAAAATATAAGTGCCTTCTACTGTTGGTCTAATATTTTCTTAAATTTGTCCTTTTTTTTTTTTTTTTTTTTTCTTTCTCCCTTTTTTTTCCAGATATGGACGTGTCGAAAGTGTCAAAATTTTACCTAAACGTGGATCTGACGGTGGAGTGGCAGCGTTTGTGGATTTTGTGGATATTAAAAGTGCACAGAAAGCGCACAATGCCGTCAACAAAATGGGGGACCGAGACCTACGGACGGATTATAACGAGCCGGGCACCATTCCGGGAGCTGCCCGTGTTTTGGATGAGACAGTTTCCATAACATCTCGTAGTAGAGAGGTTTCTGGTTTCAGAGCAGGTGGTGGAGGGACCACTTATGGACCCCCACAATCACTTCATGCACGGGAAGGACGTTATGAACGGAGACTTGATGGGTAAGTTGTAAGGTTTTTCGCTAGGCAGGTATTTTGTATTTATTATGGTGAGAGAGAGAAAAAAAAAACACACAAAACTCTTAGGTTCCCCCTGATGGATTTAAAATTTTGGGAAATCTGTTATGCTACCTCTGGGTTTGGAAATGTATAATTCTTATCCTAATGGCCGGGACCTTGTGGATTTGTAAGGGAGTCTTCCTGCAGCTGGCTGGATGTATGTCCTGACTTAGTCTGAAGTATGGCGTTTATTCCCATGGATTACCCTCCTTGCGGGAACATGCTGCTGTCCATGTGGATGTATCGTTGGGGCCTGGTCGTTCAGCTGGTGGTGGAGTTGCCCTTGGGTCATGGATTGGTGGTATTCGCTGGCACGTATCTTCTGACCGCTCTGGATTGTACTCATTTCAATGGGAATAGTCTAAGAGGAGTGAAGACTATACACATGGGATTTACACAGACAAAGCCGGGAATTCTTCGATTACGTGGCGATATAAATCTATATTACGTGGAATATGAAATTCTTCCTGAACGTTGGACTTTAAAGGCCTGGTGGAAGTGTGGATGGTGTCACTATAATGTACGAAAAGAAGAAAAATCAAGAAAACCAAAATAAATTTGTCGCCTGAGGATGTACCAAGTATGGATGTCTATACCGTACCCCCGTGACTTACAGGATACTCGGACCCTAACGGATATGGTTTCCCTGAATACGGCAGCTGCCATGGGACATCCTGATATGTGTATATATAATTTTTTATTTTTTTTTTCAAAGCCCACAGCGGATAACTTTGATCCAAGTCAGGGGGTTGGAGAAAGGTAAATCCTCCCCTTCCTATTGGACACCGTTCCTCTGCGGATTGCTCCCTTTTTTGGTTTGGTTACCTGTGTTGTTTTTTTATTTTTATTTTTTATTATTTTTTTTTTACACTTTTTTTTTTTTTTTTTTTTTTGGGTTCATCCAAAGTATCATTTGAAACCCTTGCCCTTTTGCCTCATTAAGACGGTGGATTTACCCTAAAAAGGGAGCAAATTGGGGAAGTTATGTTCTCAAATCACTCCCTAGATTTAATTGGGATTGTAGGTCGTGTTTCCTCACTCCAAAAAGGTTGGTATGTGCTGCCCTGTATATATTCCGACCCTTTCCTAACCCAAAGTCCTCCTCCTTTATTTCCACTAACCCCCTATAGACCTTAGCACTAATAGTCGTCTCCAGCTTGTTAGTGATTCGTTTCTTTTCTTACAACTTTTGCTTCCTCTTCTTCCTCCTTTCTCTGTTACTTCTTAGTAATTGTGTTGATGTTTCCGTCATATATAACACTAAGCAAACGGCACTTTTTACCTGTAGTTCTGCTTTCCTAATACTTGACAATGAAGCCTATTTGTCCTGCTCAATGTGCCGCAGCTTCTCCACCTTTTGCAGTGTTGCTGAAGAACTATCTTTAATATACAGATTATTTCTGATATGGTTTTGATTGGATGTGCTAGACCTAGAGTCAAGATTGCAAACATGATCTTAACCTTCCAGGCCGGGAGTGTTTAATATAGGCTTGCTCAAACCAGGATAATTACTGAAGAGCCCGTCCCTCTTTCTGCTTTATCTCTTGACTGATTTTCTCTACCAGCAAGTAGAAGAACTGCCGGAAGCGACTAAAGGGGGAACTAGGAGCTACGGGATAGGAAACCTCGCTATATAGGCAGCTTAGTGAGCGCCAATAACACGGCAGAAAGAAAGGTCTCCTAGTAGAGACGTGCGCTATTGAACTGCCTTTCTAGGTGGCGTATACTGTATTTTATCCCGACGAAACGCTGAACCAACTCCTCTTAGAAGTGCAGAGCCTTTTTGCGGATGTCCGGACATTCTTTTCTACAACCCCCTTAGATACATTGACTAAGGTACATACGTGCTTTAATGTAACAATCCCTTTCTGATTGTAAAAGACAAAACACTATATACTCCTAGTCTAACTCGTAGGGTTTTTTGTTGCCGCTGACTGTGTGAGCAGCCGGCCGACTTGCAGTGACACCCTCAGACTAGTAGTGTAAATGACGTATCCCTCCCATAAGTTGGTCACATGTGAACTAGTGTTTATTAGTAGTAGATGGCATTTTATATTTGAATGCATGAAATGCTTAATTGTATTCCCACATTCTTTCTTTGTAATGGGAGACTGATCGTTTTTCCTCCCTTTTTTATTTCTTTTTTTTTTTCTTTTAATCACAGGGCTTCTGATACACGGGAGCGTTCTTATGAACATAGTGCCTATGGACACCATGAACGTGGGACTGCTGGAGGGTTTGAACGGACACGACACTATGACCAGGATTACTATCGAGACGCACGTGACCGGACCTTACAACATGGAATATACTATAATTCTCGGCGGAGTCCAAGCCGTTTTGATGCTCATGATCCACGTTATGAATCTAGGACCCGAGAGCAGTTTACATTGCCCAGTGTAGTTCACAGGGATATTTACCGGACTGACGCTACACGGGAGGTACGAGGCAGGCGGCCTGAACGGACCTACCAGCACAGCCGGAGCCGCTCGCCTCATTCATCCCAGTCAAGGAATCAGTCCCCCCAGCGGCTGGCCAGCCAAGCTTCTAGGCCCGCAAGATCCCCCAGCGGCAGCGGCTCGCGGAGTAGATCCTCTAGTAGTGACTCTCTCAGCAGCAGCAGTAGTACCAGTAGTGACAGGTAGGTGTCGCCACAGCTGTGCTTGGATATATCCAGGGCTTTCATCTTGTCACTTTATTTGCATGGGTGAAGCTTTGAAGACAACTTCCATGCAAAGTTACTAAATGTCCATTTAATTATTTTTCTTTCTCTGCTGATCGTCCGCTGTACCTGTAAGAGTTTTGGTTTTCAGCATGTGCTGCTTACAGGGAATGTGCCGCTGAGGGTGATATTCTGGGAAATTTCACGCTCGTTCTGTGGAAGCGGAGTTCATCTGTCTAAGCTGGCTATTAATGACCGCTGATCAACTTCTATGTTGGCATTTCTGTCCGCACAGAATGACTGTTCAAACCAAGCACAGGCGCTTGGGGCATTATGGCTGCCAGACATTTACATGCACCTTCCTACCTCCTTGTTTTCCATCTACCTCCTTTCTTCTTTGCCCTTTAAAGCCAGAGCTGTCAATCAAAGAAGAGGAGGGGAGATGGATGGAAAACAAGCAGGTGGGGGGTGCTGTGATTGGCCATGAAGCGCCCGGGCTTGATTTCGGCAGTCATTCTGTGACGTCCTTGGTTGGATGTCGTTGGTCACTTTGTACCATTCATAGATTTTGCTGTGAGTTCATCTTGTAGACCCATTGATTGTGAGAAGCCAAGTTTTATATTTTTAACATCTTGTGATACATTTGGTTTTCTTTGCAACCTAGAAGAATGCTTTTTGCCAAGAATTCTGTGGATATTCTGGTTTTTTCTTGCCGTCTGTTTTCATTTGGTGAATTATTGCTATTGTATGTGATTTAGCGGTTTGCGATCCACCTCTCCATTGATGGGAATAAGACCCCTCCCATAGGGATCTTTCTATGGCAGGATTTGGCATGTTAGTCCACCGTGTTTGAGCCTTCTTCTCCCCCATCTGTCATCAGGAAACCTGATGGACTTTGGTTCAGCTCTATGTCCTCAACTTGTACAAGGGGGTTTGGAGCTTTGCTGTATCACATCTACAAGACATTTTCATTTCAGCCCACCTTCTTGTTTGGAAGTTAAGGCCTAATGCAGATGTCTGTATACCGTGGTCCTAGTACGGACTGCGACTTCAGCAGGGCTGTGGAGTCGGGGGTCATGGAGTCTGAGTCCGTTCAGGTGGAGTCAGTACAAGATGGACAGACTCCGGCTCCTAAAATATATAATAAATTGGTGCAGTACTTCAGTGCAAAATGTGCTGTAAATTTTTTCATAAGAATTTGGGAAAGTTATGAAATGTCCTATAAATGTCTGTTCTTTTCCTGATCTAAGAGTTGAGATGAATCTGTGCTGCACTTTATGTACACGCTCAGTAGTGACCGGGGCTGTGGAGTCGGAAGTGAGGGAAATTGAGGAGTCGGAGGTTTCGCTTCCAGACTCCACAGCCCTGGACTATAGGACTGAGCGTGAGTCTCCTGACCCGAGCTCTACAGCCTAATGTATGAGCAGCCTCACGGCCCGTCCTCAGACTGCGATCTACTGATGCTCGACCTCCTCCTGATCACGCTGCCAGTACTAGGCTGCAGAGTAGATGTGACCCGTCCTCAGACTGCGATCTACCGATGCTCGGCCTCCTCCTGATCACGCTGCCAGTACTAGGCTGCAGAGTAGATGTGACCCGGCCTTAGACTGCGATCTACCAATGCTCGGCCTCCTCCTGATCACGCTGCCAGTACTAGGCTGCAGAGTAGATGTGACCCGGCCTTAGACTGCGATCTACCAATGCTCGGCCTCCTCCTGATCACGCTGCCAGTACTAGGCTGCAGAGTAGATGTGACCCGGCTTCAGACTGTGATCTACCGATGCTCGACCTCCTCCTGATCACGCTGCCAGTACTAGGCTGCAGAGTAGATGTGACCCGTCCTCAGACTGCGATCTACCGATGCTCGGCCTCCTCCTGATCACGCTGCCAGTACTAGGCTGCAGAGTAGATGTGACCCGGCCTTAGACTGCGATCTACCAATGCTCGGCCTCCTCCTGATCACGTTGCCAGTACTAGGCTGCAGAGTAGATGTGACCCGGCCTTAGACTGCGATCTACCAATGCTCGGCCTCCTCCTGATCACGCTGCCAGTACTAGGCTGCAGAGTAGATGTGACCCGGCTTCAGACTGCGATCTACCGATGCTCGGCCTCCTCCTGATCACGCTGCCAGTACTAGGCTGCAGAGTAGATGTGACCCGTCCTCACTGTGATCTACCGATGCTCGGCCTCCTGATCACGCTGCCAGTACTAGGCTGCAGAGTAGATGTGACCCGGCCTTAGACTGCGATCTACCGATGCTCGGCCTCCTCCTGATCACGCTGCCAGTACTAGGCTGCAGAGTAGATGTGACCCGGCCTCAGACTGCGATCTACCGATGCTCGGCCTCCTCCTGATCACGCTGCCAGTACTAGGCTGCAGAGTAGATGTGACCCGTCCTCAGACTGTGATCTACCGATGCTCGGCCTCCTCCTGATCACGCTGCCAGTACTAGGCTGCAGAGTAGATGTGACCCGTCCTCAGACTGCGATCTACCGATGCTCGGCCTCCTCCTGATCACGCTGCCAGTACTAGGCTGCAGAGTAGATGTGACCCGGCCTCAGACTGCGATCTACCGATGCTCGGCCTCCTCCTGATCACGCTGCCAGTACTAGGCTGCAGAGTAGATGTGACCCGTCCTCAGACTGCTATCTACCGATGCTCGGCCTCCTCCTGATCACGCTGCCAGTACTAGGCTGCAGAGTAGATGTGATGTCTGTCTATGGCTGATGAGACCCAGCCTTATAAAATGTAGAAATGTGTGCCGAGTGTGATCCAACTAGATGCAGTGTGACGCTGAGAACCAGCCACCAGATGTATCCCAGGCTGAACCTGCTCCCATGTGTTTCCTGAGGTTGTGGAGGACACAATGGTGTTCCCTGCTTATTGGGTGATCTTCTTAATTTACGCCCACACTTTATTTAGTGTGTGGTGCGGACACAGGGTGCCCCGAGCCTCCGATCAGCCACTGTCCACACCATGAAGCGGTTACATTACTCGGCCGCCATCTGTATGAAATGTTGCTGGTGGTCGGTGGTTTAGTGGAATTCTTTTTTATTCGCTTCATTGCATTAACGAGGCACAAATGATCTATTTGTCATCTGGTAGAAGAATGAAGCCAAAAGGGACATTTGTGAAGTCCAGGACAATGAGGATCTCTTTGATTTATTGAAAGGTCCCATATAAATCAGTAATCTCAAAGAAAATGGTCCAAACTTTAGGGCTGCAGTGTGAAAAGCATGATGAAATTCTGGAGCGTGTGCCGCCTTTTATTTTTAGTCCTTCTTATTTGTCCTTAGCTATAAAAAAAAAAAATGCAGGAAGCCGGAGGCGTGTGCTGTGCTATCAGCCCTGTGAAGTGTGTCCTCTGTGCGTGGGAATGAAGCGCATCTGTGGGCCAGTGTGTGTGCGTGCTGTGTGTCTGCTGTGGGGGTGCGCAGCCACTGGGAAGGAGAGGTGGTCGCTGCTGAGCGGAGGATGGGACTCCCTGTTTGTATGTCTGCAGCCAGTCTGGACTGGAATAATCCAGTTTGGTTTGGCTGAATGCCACCTCCCAGGCCGAGCACATTGCACTTCCTCATGTGGTGGGGGAGGGAGGGCGATTCTCTCATTAATGCAAAGTGTGAACTGCTTTACAATTAACCCGGATACCTTACAAAAAAAGCCCAGGGAGGGGATTATGCTTAGTCACTTACTATGTGCACCCCCTCCTGGATTTACATAGCACATCACTGCTGAGTATTTTTGCTTTGTGAACAAATTCTTCACGTTACTGATACAGCTCTTACATTGGATTTGTTTTCTGAATTTCTTACGGCACCTAAAATTAGCTATTGAAACCAGTTATAAAGTCTGTTTTTCTACACAGTGCTAATATATGAAATCAGATGTGTGCAACCCACTATTAGAGCGCAGACCAGGGCCACGGCCGCTGCTTTAGTATGGCTCCCGGGCTGCGTATGTTCAGGGAATGATCCGGCATTTATGGGTATGAAGACAAAGGCCATTTTGGCTTCTCCCTGTATCTTTTTACACAATCTCCTAGCAGTTAACCTCTGTGCAGTTTTGTTTTTCATTGTTCAACAATTTAAAAATGACCAGTGATAAGCAGGCAGCTATCACATGCAAACGTGCAAACCTGAAAGCCCGGCCTTGTTTGTGCAGTCACCTCCTCCCATTCTTCCCGCTGCGCCTCAGCCTGTTTGCCCTTGTTCCTCCTGAATGTGGGTGATGTCTGTGACTGCCTGAACTTTTGTCCTCTGTAGATTTTACCTGAAGAGCATTTAGCACTTGCTAATAGAGCAATTCCTCCATAAGATTTCAGGGTAAGGTCAGACGTGGCATTTATACGGTTGCTGCGGCTTACACTTTGCCTAGTAAACAATTACTTTATGTTACCGGAGAATAACTGTTTCTCCTACCAAACTGCTGCCGATTTTTGTTTTAGCTGTAAAAACAAATAACTGGAAACCACCACTGGAATACATTTAGTCAATGTATTTCGAAGTACTACAGACTAATTCATCAGGACAAGAAAAAATATTTTTTGTCCTGATGAAGTCGAAACGCGTTGACTAAATAAAGAGAAACTGCCAATACCTCCTTTCTGGACTTCGATCTATCAGAAGGGTACACCAGCAGTGCAGATTATCCACGAATCCTCCCTATTTTTGTCTTTCCGCCATCTCTAACATTATATCCTCCCTCTATCTGAAACTGAACCCGTCAAAAGCTGAACTTCTTGTATTTCCTCCCTCCACTAATCAACCTATGCCCAATATTGCCATCTCCGTGTGTGGCTCCACCATTACTCCCCAGCAACAAGCCCGCTGCCTTGGGGTCATACTTGATTCAGATCTTTCCTTCTCTCCCCAGATCCCGTCACTCGCCCAGTCATGCCATTTACGCCTCAAAAACATTTTTAGAATTCGACCTTTTCTTACCTTTGACTCTGCAGAAACTCTAGTTATTATTTATTCTCGTCTGGACTACTTCAACTCTACTAATCGGTCTCCCTCTTACTAAACTTTCTCCTCTTCAGTCTGTCCTAAATGCAGCAGCCAGGATCATATTCCTTTCCAACCGCTACATCTATGCCTCCACCCTGTGCCAGTCGTTGCACTGGTTACCCATCCGCTAGAGTTCAATATAAACTCATCACCCTCACCCACAAAGTGCTCCATGCTTCAGCACCGCCTTACATTTCCTCTCTCGTCTGTCTACCACCCTACCCGTGCCCTCCGTTCTGCTAATGATCTAAGATTAACATCCTCAATAATCCAGACCTCCCACTCCCGTCTCCAAAACTTCTCACGTGCTGCGCCAATCTTTGGAATGCACTACAGAGGACTCTTAGATTAATCCCCAATACCCACAGTTTTAAGCGTACCCTAAAAATTCATTTCTTTAGACTGGCCTATTAATAATAATAATTTTTATTTTTATAGCGCCAACATATTCCGCAGCACTTTACAAATTTTAGGGGGGACTTCTACAGACAATACAGAATAAGCATATCTCATATCGAAAGGAGCGAGGGCCCTGCTCGCGAGCTTACAGTCTGAGGAAATGGGGGAGACACAAAAGGTAGAATGTACATATATTGTATAATGCAGGCTTGATATACTAAATAGGATAAATAATAATACATGGACTGGTCGCCTGCCAGTATGTGTACAGTCCTGAACGAGGCTATGAAGTGCATGGATGGTATGAACCTGAAATTGAAGAATTTAATATGGGGGAAAACTGGGACGGACAGATAGTGTGTGGAGGCGATACGCCAGTCTAAAGAAATGGGTTTTTAGGGTCCGCTTGAAACTGTGGGTATTGGGAATTAATCGAACTGTCCTGGGTAGTGCATTCCAAAGAATTGGCGCAGCACGCGAGAAATCTTGGAGACGGGAGTGGGAAGTTCGGATTATGGAGGATTTTAGTTTTAAGTCATTGGCAGAACGGAGGGCACGTGTAGGGTGGTAAACTGAGACGAGGGAGGAGATGTAGGGGGGTACTGAAGCATGGAGCGCTTTGTGGGTAAGCGTGATAAGTTTATATTGAGCTCTATATTGGATGGGTAACCAATGCAATGACTGGCACAGGGAAGAGACATCGGTGTAGCGGTTGGCGAGGAATATGATCCTGGCTGCTGCGTTAAGGACGGATTGGAGAGGAGAGAGTTTAGTAAGAGGGAGCCCGATAAGTAGAGAGTTGCAGTAATCCAGACGAGAATGAATAAGAGCTACAGTAAGAGTTTTTGTCAAGTAAAAGGTGAGAAAAGTCCTGATTCTTGAGATGTTTTTGAGGTGTAGATGACATGAACGAGCGAGTGATTTGATGTGAGGAGTGAAAGAAAGATCTGAATCAAAAGTGACCCCAAGACAGCGGGCTTGTTGCTGGGGAGTAATGGTGAGCCACAAACGGAAATGGCAATATCGGGCACAGGTAGGTTAGTGGAGGGAGGAAAGACGAGGAGTTCAGTTTTTGACAGATTCAGTTTTAGACAGAGGGAGGACATAGTGTTAGACACGGCAGAAAGACAATCACTGGTCTTTTGTAGTAATGCAGGGGTGATGTCCGGAGCAGAGGTGTATAATTGGGTGTCATCAGCATGGAGATGGTACTGAAAACCGAATCTGCTGATTGTTTGTCCAATGGGAGCGGAGTATAAGGAGAAAAGAAGGGGGCCTAGGACTGATCCTTGAGGAACCCCGACAGTAAGGGGAAGGAGAGAGGAAGAGGAGCCGGCGAAAGACACAGAGAAGGAGCGGTCAGAGAGATAGGAGGAGAACCAGGAGAGAACAGTGTCCTTGAGGCCGATAGAGCGGAGCATAGTGAGGAGGAGCTGGTGATCCACAGTGTCGAATGCTGCAGAGAGATCCAGGAGATCAGCAGGGAGCAGTGACCATTGGATTTAGCTGTTAGTAGATCATTAGAGACTTTAGTGAGGGCAGTTTCAGTAGAATGTAAAGAGCGGAAACCAGATTGTAAAGGGTCAAGAAGAGAGTTGTCTGAGCGATAGCGGATTAGACGGGAATGGACCAGGCGTTCCAGGAGTTTAGAGATAAAGGGAAGATTGGAAACAGGTCTGTAGTTGGCCGTGCAGTTCTGGTCAAGGGATGTTTTTTTAAGTAATGGATGTATTCTGGCATGTTAAAAAGAAGAGGGAAAGATATCCGATGAGAGGTTGAATATTTTAGTTAGGTGAGTGGTGACAGCTGGAGAAAGGGACTGAAGGAGATGTGAGGAAATGGGGTCACTGGTGCAGGTGGTAGGGCGAGAAGATGCAAGGAGCCTGATCACTTCGACTGGTTCGAAGTGAGAAAGTGAGCAAGATACAATGTGGCTGGGGAGAGCATGCATAACGTTTGGGTTTGGGAGAAAATTTCATGCCGGATATGGTCAATTTTTTCTTTGAAATAATTGGCCAGATTGTCAGCGCTGAGGTCGGTGGTCGGGGCCTGTGCTGTTTGATTGAGGAGAGAATGAAACATGTCAAAGAGTCATTTAGGATTATTGGAAAGTGAGATGATGAGGTTGTTAAAGTAGGTTTGTTTGGAGAGGTGAAGCGCAGAGTTATGTTTTCTGCATAAATTTATAATGGAGGAAATCTTCGGGCAGATTAGATTTTCTCCACAGCCGTTCAGCGCACTCGTCTTTGCCGAGTTGTTCTTTGTGTAGGAGGTGCGACTTCATCCAGGGCGCATAGCATTACTTCTTTATAATGCTTCAATGCAGAGTCGGGACACGAGAGGGAGGAGATTGGGGCCAATGATGATTGCAACTTTTTCAGAAATTTCTGGGTGTTAATGGCGCGTATATTTCTATAAGTGTGGAAAGTGGGGGGGTCTTGAGTAGAGTCACAGTTCTTGACAGAGAATGAAAGAAGATTATGGTCAGAGTGGTAGGGGAGAGTTAGTAAAGTCATGTACTGAGCAAAGCCGGGAGAAGATCAGGTCCAATGTGTTCCCGTCTTCATGTGTAGGAGAATTAGCAAGTTGTGAAAGGCCGAAGGAGGAGGTTAGTGATAAAAGATGAGCGGCAGATGGGGAAAGAGAATCGCCAATTGGGATGTTAAAATCTCCCATGATTATCGTGAGGATGTCACAGCATAGAAAATTTGGAAGCCAGGCAGCAAAGTGATCCAGGAACTGACGGGAGGGACCTGGAGGGCGATAGACAACCGCCACTCGCAGGGAGAAGGGCCGGTAGAGTCTGACTGTGTGGGCCTCAAAAGAAGGGAAGATAAGGGAGGGTACTGGGGGGATAACCTGAAAAGTACATTTTGTTGAAAGAAGCAGACCAACACCCCCACCTGATCTGTTGTCAGGTCTCGGAGTATGAGAGAAGTGTAGGCCACCATAGGAGAGAGCTGCCGCGGCAGTGGTGTCCGACTGCTGGATCCAGGTTTCAGTGAGAGCCAGAAGGTTGAGGGAATTGGAGAGGAAAAAGTCATGGATGTAAGAGAGTTTATTACATGCTGAGCGCGCATTCCAAAGGGCACAGTTGAATGAGACAGAAGATATGCAGGGAATATTAATGAGATTAGCAGGGTTTCTGAATGTAACAGGGAAAGAGTTAGTGTTATTATTACTGGAGGGTCCTGGATTAGGAGAAATATCACCTGCGACTAATAGAAGGAAGATACAGAGAGTGAGAAGATGGTTGAGTGATTTGTGAGAGCGTTTCCTGTGTTGTATGGTGGGAATGAATGGATCTGTGTGGTATAACATTGTGAAGAGAGCATGACAGCTGTACATAGGAGAAGAGAGGGATTAATATGGATGAAGTGAGCTGAGTATGTGGGAGAACGGTGAATGTGGATGATTGTAGCAGCCGGAATATAAATGGCACAAATACAAATGGTGAATATTGTTTGCAAAATAGATGACCTGGAAGCAAGTGTGTTTAATTGTCTTGTATGTCTTACCTGTCTCCTGCCCTGTCCAACTGCCATATCTAACTGCCGCGGCACTTTGATAAATTATGGCACTTCGATAAAGTATGCATAAATGCAATATGCATAACTGCCCCCGCATAAATGCTGCCGCTTGACTATGTCTCAATATATAGGGACGTATCTGCTTAGATCTACACAGATTTAACTCGTTAGCAATCAATCAACTAACTTAAGACAACAGGAGACAATAAAACTGCAGAAAAAAAACAGACTAGTAGATCTACATGGATCATAAACTGTTAAAGTAAGTGTGATGACCTTAAAGCATCATGGATTAAACAACGTAGATGAATGAGAGATATATATACTAGATGGTGGCCCGATTCTAACGCATCGGGTATTCTAGCATATGTCTCCCGACCCTCCTTTATAATGCCCCATGCAGGAAGTCACATCCCCCATATATAATTCCCCATGCAGGATGTCACCTCTCCCCCCCCATATAATGCCCCATGTAGGATGTCACCTCTCCCCCCCCCCCCCCATATAATGCCCCATGTAGGATGTCACCTCTCCCCCTATATAATGCCCCATGCAGGATGTTACCTCTCCCCCCCCCCCCCCCCCATATAATGCCCCATGTAGGATGTCACCCCCCCCCATATAATGCCCCATGTAGGATGTCACCTCCCTCCCCCCCCATATAATGCCCCATGCAGGATGTCACCTCTCCCCATATATAATGCCCCATGCAGGATGTCACCTCTCCCCCTATATAATGCCCCATGCAGGATGTCACCTCTCCCCCTATATAATGCCCCATGCAGGATGTCACCTCTCCCCCTATATAATGCCCCATGTAGGATGTGACCTCTCCCCCCATATAATGCCCCATGCAGGATGTCACCTCTCCCCCCATATAATGCCCCGTGCAGGATGTGACCTCTCCCCCCATATAATGCCCCATGTAGGATGTCACCTCCCCCCCCCCCATATAATGCCCCATGTAGGATGTCACCTCCCACCCCCATATAATGCCCCATGTAGGATGTCACCTCTCTCCCCCCCACCCCATATAATGCCCCATGCAGGATGTCACCTCTCCCCCCATATAATGCCCCATGCAGGATGTGACCTATCCCCCATATAATGCCCCATGCAGGATGTCACCTCTCCCCCCATATAATGCCCCATGCAGGATGTGACCTCTCCCCCCATATAATGCCCCATGCAGGATGTCGCCTCTCCCCCATATAATGCCCCATGTAGGATGTGACCCCTCCCCCCATATAATGCCCCATGTAGGATGTCACCTCTCCCCCCCCCCCCCCCCCATATAATGCCCCATGCAGGATGTGACCTCTCCCCCATATAATGCCCCATGTAGGATGTCACCTCTCCCCCCCCCCCCCATATAATGCCCCATGTAGGATGTCACCTCTCCCCCCCCATATAATTCCCCATGCTGGAAGTCATATCCCCTGTATATCCATCCCCCCCATAGTGCCCCATGCAGGTCCCCTATGGCCCCATACAAAAAAAAGAAAATGCAATACTCACCTCTCTTCTCAGCTGCTTCTCTGGACTCCAGCGTAGCCGGCATGTTGGCGCTGTGCGCTGTGACCGGTCAGGAGAGAGCGCGGTGTAAAGACGTCACCGCACCCTCTGACCTGAGACGTCACAGAGCATCAGCGGAAGACACAGGAGCTGCTGCTGAGGCACGGGGAGGGGTAAGTATGACGCCGGGGTCCTGATCGAGTGGGGGGAGGGACGGGAGGAGAAGGGAGGGACGGGAGGAGAGGAGGGGAGGGGTAAGAATGACGCCGGTGCCGGGGTCCTGATCGAGCGGGAGGAGAGGGGAGGGAAGAGGAGGGGAGGGATAAGTATGACGCCGGGTGCCGGGGTCCTGATAGAGCGGGGGGAGGGACTGGAGGAGAGGGGAGGGGAGGAGTAAGTATGACGCCGGGGTCCTGATCGAGCGGGGGGAGGGACGGGAGGAGAGGGGAGAGGAGGGGAGGGGTAAGTATGACGCCGGGTGCCGGGGTCCTGATCGAGTGGGGGGAGGGACGGAAGGGGAGGGGAGAGGAGAGGAGAGGAGGAGAGGGGAGGGGAGGGATAAGTATGACGCCGGGGTCCTGATCGAGCGGGGGGAGGGACGAGAGGGGAGGGGAGAGGAGAGGAGGGGAGGAGTAAGTATGACGCCGGGTGCCGGGGTCCTGATTGAGCGGGGGGAGGGACGGGAGGAGAGGGGAGGGGAGGGGTAAGTATGACGCCGGGTGCAGGGGTCCTGATCGAGCGGGGGGAGGGACGGGAGGGGAGGGGAGAGGAGGGGAGGGGTGAGGAGGGGAGGGGTAAGTATGACGCCGTTGCCGGGGTCCTGATCGAGCGGGAGGAGAGGGGAGGGAAGAGGAGGGGAGGGATAAGTATGACGCCGGGTGCCGGGGTCCTGATAGAGCGGGGGGAGGGACTGGAGGAGAGGGGAGGGGAGGAGTAAGTATGACGCCGGGGTCCTGATCGAGCGGGGGGAGGGACGGGAGGAGAGGGGAGAGGAGGGGAGGGGTAAGTATGACGCCGGGTGCCGGGGTCCTGATCGAGTGGGGGGAGGGACGGAAGGGGAGGGGAGGGGAGGGGTAAGAATGTCGCCGGGTGCCGGGGTCCTGATCGAGCGGGGGGAGGGACGGGAGGAAAGGGGAGGGGAGGGGCGTCACACTTGTCCTCGGGACATAAGCATGTAGGTCAGCGGCGCCTGCGGTCGGGGGACTTATGCTGCGAGTAGCCGGCTGCATTGCGGCTGACCTCCGTGCCGCACATGAGCTGCTAACGGCCGCCATGTTTTTCAGAAATGCCGCATCGCTGATTGGCCGCGGCCGGACCAATCAGCGACCCGGGATTTCCAGGACAGACAGACGGGATAAGACAATTATATAGTAGATACACACACACCAGTGATTGATTAGCTGCAGAGCATTGCAAGTAACATGGAGATATAATGGAGGTTTCAGAATAGATAACACATAGTAGAGGAGTGAGATATATATACCAGTGATTGATTAGCTGCAGAGGCCTATTGCCTCACCTCACCTAACGATTTCCCCCCACCTCCCTCCCCATACAAACTTCCTTCCAAATCAGATCCCTCATATCTTCAGTTCACACACCCCATCACTTAGAAGACTACTGTGTCTGTACTTTGTTCACATACTGGTTGGTGACCGGTTCATTTAACATTAAGTGATTACCCTTTTTATTCCATTGATGGTTGACCGTACAGTAGAAGCAATTGTTACCATCCACCTTTCCTGTGTCTCCCCTATTCCTCATATATTGTAAGCTTGCGAGCAGAGTCCTCTCTCCTCCTGGTATCTGTAGATTTATGTGATTATTGTTATTCTGTAATGTCCTTTATTGTCTGTACAAGTCCCCTCTAAAATGTAAAGTGCTGCGGAACAGGTTGGCGCTATAGAAATAAAAATGATGTTTTTTTTGGTCTGATGACCCTTTGGACCTGCAGCAGCTGGATTGACAAGTCCTCTGAATGTTGTGTAAACACAACTAAATCAGGTTAGCATAACCCTGTTTTTTAAACATCTTTATCTCCCCCAGATAAGACCCTATTGTGTTTTTTTTCTTTTCTCGGTTTCTTCTACTGCACATTAGCCAGTAAATAGAAATTTAGCCACAATTGAGAGTCTTCAGTAGTTGGTACCTTTTAATGGTCACCTGAACAGATAACAGATGGGTTTCGAGCTGTCGACACCCCAGCCGTCTAAACTTGCTATTTGTTATCATCTTTTTATTCAACCGTTGGAAATGTATCAACTACTGAGGACTAATTTGATTAACTAGGTAATAAAGCTTTTTGTAGCAACTCTTCTCTCAGCTGTAGATTTTTAAGCTTTTATTGCCCTTTCCTCCTCAGGGTACTGTTTTAGTTGACTTACCACTGCTGTTGTTAATTTTCCACATACAATCTTTGCTTTCCCTATTTTTTTTTATCCTTTTGTATGTGTTGTTTAGGACTGTCATATCGTTTAACATATTTAAGGTCCCCGCACACCTTATACAAACGTCGGCCGGGCCCAGCAATTTTGTCTGGCTTAGACAACAGATTAATGTGCTTTGAGGGTGCTACTCTTCCCCCTGATGATTGTCAAAGGATCCCGCATATCACATTGCAGAATGACGATTCTTTTGTTCTCGGCGAGTCCGGCCGCGGCTCTGTCATAGAGAGCATAAGTAGTAGATAGGAAAATAGGAAGTCCAATAGCGCTGTCTGATTAAAACAGCTTGCATTGCTGTTGTGTTGAACCCAGAATAAAACTGTGGTCAATTACGAAAATAAGAATATAATATAAAAATGTTAACAGAGGTAAAGTTGTCCTCAGGCCCAGGAGGTGATCCGCATGGGGGCCGGCAGCAGTCTGCACAGCTCGCCCATTACTATGGTTGCATAACGCTGTAGGTGAGCACTTCATTTTTCATCCAAACCTATATCGGCTATAACAATATGACACATGGTAGCACCCTTGTCTGCCTGATTTAACTTTTTTTTTGTATTTCTGCAGAGAACACGGCAGGGCAAGCCCTCCTGTGTATGGTGGCGTCGGGAATGATAGCGGCCGGCCAACGTATCTTTCAGACAAAAGATGTCTATTGTGTACGGGGTCCTTTAGGTCAATATGGGATCTGTGGGGGGTCCCAACACCTTTCTGCCAGATGTGCTCTGGTAATGTCGGCCATTGACCTCAATGGGAGTGGAGCTGCTGCCCCTGAGAATAGCCGCTCCAGTGTACGGAGCGAGGCTGTCTATAATCTGAACATTGCTGTCAGCCAGGCACTGCGGGAGCTGCAGACAGCTGATCATTGGGTTGTCGGGTGTCGGAACCGCTGATCTGATGTTGATGACTTAGATCCTGGACAACCCTATTATTGTATATAAGCCTTCTTCCTTGGATATTCATGAGCGTAGACAGCAGTTTCCTAGAGTTACTGCCTCAATTATGTACCAGCTTCCGGTGGCAATAGTTTGGTCAATATACAGTACAGACCTAAAGTTTGGACACACCTTCTCATTTAAAGATTTTTCTGTATTTTCAGGACTATGAAAATTGTACATTCACACTGAAGGCATCAAAACTATGAATTACCACATGTGGAATTATATACTTAACAAAAAAGTGTGAAACCACTGAAAATATGTCTTATATTCTAGGTTCTTCACAGTAGCCACCTTTTGCTTTGATGACTGCTTTGCACACTCTTGGTATTCTCTTGATGTGCTTCAAGAGGTAGTCACCGGAAATGGTCTTCCAGCAATCTTGAAGGAGTTCCCAGAGATGCTTAGCACTTGTTGGCCCTTTTGCCTTCACTCTGGGGTCCAGCTCACCCCAAACCATCTCAATTGGGTTCAGGTCTGGTGACTGTGGAGGCCAGGTCATCTGGCGTAGCCCCCCATCACTCTCCTTGGTCAAATAGCCCTTACACAGCCTGGAGGTGTGTTTGGAGTCATTGTCCTGTTGAAAAATAAATGATGGTCCAACTAAACGCAAACCGGATGGAATAGCATGCCGCTGCAAGATGCTGTGGTAGCCATGCTGGTTCAGTATGCCTTCAATTTTGAATAAATCCCCAACAGTGTCACCATCAAAGCCCCCCCACACCATCACACCTCCCCCTCCATGCTTCACGGTGGGAACCAGGCATGTAGAGTCCATCCGTTCACCTTTTCTGCGTCGCACAAAGACACGGTGGATGGAACCAAAGATCTCAAATTTGGACTCATCAGACCAAAGCACAGATTTCCACTGGTCTAATGTCCATTCCTTGTGTTCTTTAGCCCAAACAAGTCTCTTCTGCTTGTTGCCTGTCCTTAGCAGCGGTTTCCTAGCAGCTATTTTACCATGAAGGCCTGCTGCACAAAGTCTCCTCTTAACAGTTGTTGAAGAGATGTGTCTGCTGCTAGACCTCTGTGTGGCATTGACCTGGTCTCTAATCTGAGCTGCTGTTAACCGGCGATTTCTGAGGCTGGTGACTCGGATAAACTTATCCTCAGAAGCAGAGGTGACTCTTGGTCTTCCTTTCCTGGGCCGGTCCTCATGTGAGCCAGTTTCTTTGTAGCGCTTGATGGTTTTTGCAACTGCACTTGGGGACACATTCAAAGTTTTCCCAATTTTTCGCACTGACTGACCTTAATTTCTTAAAGTAATGATGGCCACTCGTTTTTCTTTACTTAGCTGCCTTTTTCTTGCCATAATACAAATTCTAACAGTCTATTCAGTAGGACTATCAGCTGTGTATCCACCTGACTTCTGCACAACACAACTGATGGTCCCAACCCCATTTATAAGGCAAGAAATCCCACTTATTAAACCTGACAGGGCACACCTGTGAAGTGAAGACCATTTCCGGTGACTACCTCTTGAAGCTCATCAAGAGAATGCCAAGAGTATGCAAAGCAGTCATCAAAGCAAAAGGTGGCTACTGTGAAGAACCTAGAATATAAGACATATTTTCAGTTGTTTCACACTTTTTTGTTAAGTATATAATTCCACATGTGGTAATTCATAGTTTTGATGCCTTCAGTGTGAATGTACAATTTTCATAGTCAAGAAAATACAGAAAAATCTTTAAATGAGAAGGTGTGTCCAAACTTTTGGTCTGTACTGTATATGTAATAGATTTTAATAAAGAATCACCCCAGACAGGTAAAACCCCAATCTTTCAGAGGCTGGGGTCACTGGCACAACCTCTGTCCCCCGAAACCCAGTGTCATCAGTGGCATCCGTCTGAGGGGCGGGGCTAGTCCCTGCAGTACTGAGCATGTGCTGGTTTGCAATTTCCCTGTATGCTCAGTATGAGTTCCCTTCTTACTGTACCCAGTGTTGACATAGGCTGTGACAGTGACCACACCCCCAGCCCCCTTATGACGGCTAGTCTGAGTATCCCACCATATTTTATAATACCAGCTTGAAAAATGTTTTTAAAATCCCAAATGTTCACCTACTGAAATGTCTGTTCAGTAAATGCCCTCAATACTTGGTCGGCTCCTTCTGCATCAATTACTGCATCAATGCAGCAATGTGTCATGGAGGTGATCAGCCTGTGTCATGGAGGTGATCAGCCTGTGTCATGGAGGTGATCAGCCTGTGGCTGCTGAGGGGTTATGGAGCCCAGGTGGCTTTGATAGCAGCCTTCAGCTCGTCTGCATTGTTGGCTCTGGGGGTCTCATCGTCCTCTTGACAATACCCCATAGATTCTCTATAATAGATTCTCTATGGGGTTAAGGTCAGGCGAGTTTGCGGCCAATCAAGCACAGTGTTACTGTTGTGTGTAAACCACGTATTGGTACTTTTGGCCGTGTGGACAGGGGCCAAGTCCTGCTGGAGAATGACATCTCCATCTCCATAAAGCTTATGAAGTGCTGTGAAATGTCCTGGTAGACGGCGGCGCTGACTTTGGTCTTGATAAAACACAGTGGACCTACACCAGCAGATGACATGGCCCCCCAAACCATCACTGATTGTGGAAACTTCACACTAGACCTCAAGCAGCTTGGATTGTGGCCTCTCCACTCTTCCTCCAGACTCTGGGATCTTGTTTTCCAAATGAAATGCAAAATTTACTTTTATCTGAAAACAACACCTTGGAGCACTGAGAACAGTCCAGGTCTCCTTGGCCCAGGTAAAACGCTTCTGGCGTTGTCTATTGGTGATGAGTGGCTTGGCGCACGGAATGTGACACTTGTAGCCCATGTCCTGGATATGTCTGTGTGTGGTGGCTCTTGAAGCAATGACTCCACCAGCAGTCCCCTCCTTGTGAATCTCCCCCAAATTTTTGAATGGCCTTTTCTTAACCCCTTCAGGACCCAGCCTATTTTGACCCTAAAGACCTTGGCATTTTTGTCAATTCTGACCATTGTCCCTTTACGAAGTAAAAACTCTGGAACACTTCAACGGATCCTAGCGATTCTGAGATTGTTTTTTCGTGACATATTGGGCTTCATGTTAGTATTAAATTTAGGTCGATAATATTTGCGTTTATTTGTGAAAAAATCTAAAATTTGGCAAAAATTTTGAAAATTTCGCAATTTTCAAATTTTGACTTTTTATTCTGCTAAACCAGAGAGTGATGTGACACTCTATAGAACATTTTTGTGGAATTTTTTTTTTTCATTTTTACGAATCAATTTATGAAGCACCTGGGGGTTCAAAATGCTCACCACCCATCTAGATAAGTTCCCTGGGGGGTCTAGTTTCCAAAATGGGGTCACTTGTGGGGGAGCTCCAATGTTTAGGCACACAGGAGCTCTCCAAACACGACATGGTGTCCGCTAACAAATTGGAACCATGTCGCGTTTGGAGAGCCCCTGTGTGCCTAAACATTGGAGCTCCCCCACAAGTGACCCCATTTTGGAAACTAGACCCCCCAGGGAACTTATCTAGGTGCATAGTGAGCACCCCCAGGTGCTTCACAAATTGTGTAGTGTATGTCAGGTTGGTGTGCGGTGTGGTATAGTGTAGTGTATACAACACACACACACACACACACACACACACTAACCTGACATAGCCTCCTCAGCTGAGTACGCCCTAGACTGGGATGGGCGGGACATTTTGTGTGCTGTGTGTGTGTAAAAAAAAAAAAAAAAAATCGAAACTTTATTATAGTGTGAGTGTACGTGTGTGTGTGTGCTTGGTGTAACCTTCTGCAGTCATGTGTGGAGGCGGTCAGGCATAGGGGGCGCGTTCAGGCACACGGAGCGCATGAGGGGGTGGATCAGGCGTAGGAGGGAGCTGAGGAGATGGAGGAGCCAGCAGCAGCAAGGGGGGTGATCACTGGGGCAGAAAGAGGGGCAGGAGCCGGCAGTAGCAGCAGCAAGGGGGTTAACCCTGGGGCAGAAAGGGGGGTAGGAGGCTGGCAGCATCAGTGGGGGTGATCACTGGGGCAGAAAGGGGAGCAGGAGCCGGCAGCAGGGGGGGGGGGGGGGGGTGATCACTGGGACGAGACGGGGGGTGATCACTGGGACGGGGGGGTGATCACTGGGAGGGATGGTGGGTGATCACAGGCGCAGGGGATTCACAGTGAGCCTGCTGCTGCCTGTGATCACCATAAACCGGCTGGCAGAAGGAGAGCACCAGCCGGTGGATGAAGACGTGGGAGAGGGAGCGGAGGTCGGGGTGCAGGTATGAAATTGGACTGGGGGGGAGGGGGAGGCTGGGGTAATATTACCGGCGGTGGATCGGCGTCGGATCAGTGGCGGCGACAGACGGGCGGCAGCAGCAGAAGATCAGTGGGTGACCAAGCTCCCCAGCTTTCACGGACGGGAGGAAGCTGTGGAGCTTGGTCAGCCATTGTAAAAACGACACCCTCCACATCTGATTGGAGGGCTAGCGTCACATGGACACTAGAGCCAATCAGATCTGGGGGGCGGGGGGTGACAGAGCTGACACTCCCCCCAGCCAATGGCTGATGCTATATTCATCAGGCCATGCCCAGATCATAAATATTGCACCAATTTCCATTGGTGAAATATTTAATTCATTCCGATTGGCAGTTTCACTAAAGTGAAAGTGAAACTGCCAATCGGAGGGGTCCTAGGCACGGGGGGGGGGGGGAGGGGGGGGGGGTTAATCCACCCCCCGTGGGGTCAACTACAGGTTGTCCAGTTGCAGTAGCAACTGTGACACCTGAGCGACCCTGCTCGCAGGGGCGTGATCCCTCCATGTCACAGATGCTGTGACATGGGTCGGGAAGGGGTTAACAATCCTTTCCAGGCTGCGGTTATCCCAGTTGCTTCTGCACCTTTTTCTACCAGTTTTTCCTTCCACTCAACTTTCCATTAATATGCTTGGATACAGCACTCTGTGAACAGCCAGCTTCTTTAGCAATGACCTTTTGTGGCTTACCCTCCTTGTGGAGTGTATCAGTGACTGCCTTCTGGACATCTGTCAAGTCAGCAGTCTTCCCCATGATTGTGGAGCCTACTGAAACAGACTAAGGGACCTTTTTAAAAGCATCGGAAGCCTTTGCAGGTGTTTTTTGTTAATTATTCTAATTTACTGAGATATTGACTTTTGTGTTTTCATTGGCTGTAAGCCATAATCATCAACATTAACAAAAATAAACCCGTGAAATAGATCCCTCTGTAATGACTCTATATAATGAGTTTCACTTTTTGTATTGAAGAACCGAAATAAATTAACTTTTTGATGATATTCTAATTTTGTGAGGAGCGCCTGTATATAACTGTAATATATGTAAAATCCAAATGTAGTGTAACATGGCAGCCATTAAGTTATATGACTGTGAAGTTAATGATTGTATGGCTGAAGTCAGAAACAGGACGGGAGCAGTTTGTACAGACTGGAGCCGGCGTCCTGCTCTTTCAGTTGTGCACTTTGTGAATTGAGCTTTGTATGTGGATTTCAAGCTTTAGGCGTCATGATGGGTGAACCCCACAGTAAAGCTGGAAAAAGCGATAGTTGTGACCTTTTCTTCATGTGCATTGTCCCGTATTTGGTTGTGATGTGTGTGAAAACTGCCCAATTTATCGACCGCGAGCTGCCACAGACATCAGGTCTGACCTGGCTTGGGTTTCTGAACGATCGCTCACCTGGTTGAAATCGAATGTGTGCCATGGCATTTTATGATATGTTTAATGATGTGGTAAATCTACTGTGATAAATGTCTGTGCACGGGTCTAGTAAAGCTTCAGGATTACAGCCAGTAACCTATATCCTATCCACGGTGTCATCCTTACCCTAGATAATAAAGACGGTAATGTGATTAAATAGGAGAAATACGGCCTGATCCGCTAAGGACTTATTACTACACAGAGTCTTGGGTGGCAGAAATCTGCGGGATGTTATTTCCATGTGTAAGAACGACTAGAGTCACCCGCCACTCATTTATGGTGCATCAACAGGCCGCAGTTAGCACATCGAAATGCACCATAGGGCCGGGTTCACACTTTGTATTACATAAGACCCAAACAGTGTTCTGATTTCTTAGCTGCGGATCGGTGCAATTGTTTATTTTTAGTATAACTATGAGCAGTTTCTTTTAAAGGGAATGTGTCAGCAGAAAATAACTTCTAACTGGGGCTTTTTAGAGTCTTAGCTTCCTGTCCCATGAAATCCACATGCACGTTAGCTGCAATGAACAAACTTTGACCCTGGATTTTCTATTGAAGCATCTACTGAGCCATTGTGAGGGGGAGGGGAGCAGGGTCTGCGGCAACATCGCCTATTGTGATAAGAAAACTTCTGTAAACTCTTCCTGAAAGGGCTAGAGATGAGTTAATCGATTCACATTACACTAAAAGGTGCCTTAACACTGCGTTCAGGTACCTGTTCATGGGTCCCTGCCGGCGCTGCCATCAGCACCAGCAGGGACAATGATGAGGTTAGTGGTAGCTGCTCCCACAGTGTCCCCATCTGTAAACATAAGAATAAAATAATAAAATCCATGTACTCACCTCTCCTAGGTGTCCCCCACTGTATCCATGTGACCGAACACACCGAAGAGCTGGGGAGAATGAGCATCTCAGTGAGTGACAGGACACCGCTCCTGAGCTCAGCTCCGGAGTGGCTCACTCACCCCGGCTCCTCTGCAGCAGCGGTGACATGGATACAGCGGGGGACACCTAGGGGAGGTGAGTACATGGATTTAATTATTTTATTCTTATTTTTACAGGTGGGGACACTGCGGGAGTAGACTACCACTATCCTCATCAATTTCCCTGCTGGTGCTGATGGCAGCGCCGGCAGGGAACCATGATGAGAGCAGTGTTCAGCACCGGCGCTTGGGAACAGCGCTAAGTGTAGCTCTGATTCCCAGGCGCCATCCGTGTGACGGTTGCCACACGTGTGATACACTCGGACATACGGGACATGGAGATCTCCGGTATCAGTGATATACAGACGTGTGAAACCGGCCTGAGATGGTTTAGTGAATCCTGCATTGAGCAGGGGGTTGGACACGAGGACCCTGGAGGTCCCCACATTCTATGATTGTATGGAGGCCTACATTCAGACATAGTAGACTGCATTTAGGTGCCCGACTCCAGTAGGTATGTACTCCCGAAAATGATGCACGGCAGAGCGCACGTTCGCTCTGCTGGCACCATTATAGTCTATGGCCCTGTTTGCGCAAACGTCTCAATACCGTTTTGCTGGGGTGTTCGGACGCCAGCCCCCGACGGGACCCGCGGACGTGCAGTGAAGTGCAAAGTGAAAGCATCCTGCAGCCGCGGGATACTGACCTGATTGCTGGCCTCAGGGAGCTGCATATTTGCTCGCTTATCTCTAGATAGGACAGAAAGTTGGGGTCTAAAATAGCCCCTGTGTGACAATTGCAAGATTTCTAATTTTGCACTTTATTTTACTGATAAAGATTTTCATATGCGAGAATACAACATAGCAAAAAAAAATAAAAAATACTTGTATCATAAAAATCTGATTTAAGCAGTGTGGCATTGTCTGAATGCACCTTCCCTTTAAGAAGCTGTAACGCCTTCAGTCGCTGCTTTTTTGTGACCTGTGTTCTTGGTGATTCAGAGGTTATAGTCCTATCGCCCAGGTAATTACAGTCACAGGGCCGGGTCATTGCATTTCTCCTCACGCCCACTTTATAAGAAATTATTCCAGCATTAGAGATGACAGACTTGTTAAATCACCGACACAAATCTGCTTTTCCCACAAGTTATGGAACATTTTTTCTGCCCTCACATAGTTCCTGCATGATGTCCCGTAAGTGAGCTTTACAAACTCTAAAAGGGTTTATGTTAGGAATTAGGAATCGGGTGAACGTATCTGGAGGCCTTTGGCGTAATCCATCCATGGTTGTATGTGCCGTCTCATGTACAACCCCAATACCCGAAAGGTTTGGCTGCTTGACGCAAGAATACAATGATCTGGAAATTTCTTATCACATAAAACAGATCAGACGGTGAACACCGGATATTTCTCCATTTCATTTGAAGGAATTAACTCATTTACAAATTGATAGCGGCGAATTAGTTTATATTTCCTGTTTCAAAGTAAGTAAACTTGCCAGATTACAGACAACATTCAGTTATTATTCACGGTTTTAGGTAACTCTACTCTCTATATTCCCCGCAGCAGCCTACACCACCACTCCCATGCGTCTTCTACTGTCCAATTAAATTTTTGCCTGAAATTCACTTACTTTAATTCATAATAGTAAATGGCAAGTGTTGATGAGCAATATTAGGGTGATTTGCAGCAACTAGGGTAAAGTGAAGTTTGTCATTCGACACGAGCAGTAGTAACACTGGTAGAAAGTCTGCGTGCGTCCTCCTGCAAACAGAAAGTGCAGAAAGAATTACTGACTTTGCAGTGTAGGCACCACATTAACAAGCTATTTATTGCAAGTGTGTTTGATAAATTGTGGCCGGTATCAACAGGTCCAATTATAAGGTAGTTCAAGAGATTTTCTGCTGCCTGGAATCAACTGGATAAAACCTAGTTTTTGGCTGGAAACTTCCATGACATAGTTTCATCTGAGCTCGGTCCACTTGAGGAGTGTCTAATTTAAATTTTGCACCAACCATCCAAGAGATGATGACAAGGAATTGGTAACACTGGCACTATTGTTCCTTGGTTCGCCGGCAAACCCAGACGTACACATCAACACTCCAGGTGCCTACCATCGGGCCCGATGGATGGCCAAAGTGATATACGCTCTGAAGATCTTCGCATTTCGTCACCAATTTCGTTTAACTTTGACAGTAAAAAAAAAAATCTCCATCGATTTTTGCACTTTTACTGTCCTCTTATACTCGAAGGCTTGGTACCTCGGTCAGATCCCAGCCACATCGCTGCAAAATCACTTGACATTACTGCAAGAGCTTGTAGCATACAAAGGAATCAACTAAACCTAAAAATTTTCCCCATCGGGGCTTACAATCTAAATTCCCTATCACTGTGTCTTTGGAGTGTGGGAGGAAAGGAAAGCCACGAAAACATGGTTATAACATACAAACTCCTTGCAAATGTTGTCCTTTGTGGGATTTGAACCCAGGACCCCAGCGCTGCAAAGCGACAGTGCTAATCACTGAGCCACCGTGCCGCTCTTTATACAGTACAGTGCTAACCACTGAGCCACCGTGCTGAGATATAGAGACACGCACGCACACACACACACACACACACACACACACACACACACACACACACACACACACTCACACTCACACTCACACTCACACACACACACACACACACACACACTCACACTCACACACACACACTCTCTCACTCACACACACACTCTCTCACTCACACACACACTCTCTCACTCACACACACACACACTCTCACTCACACACACACACACTCTCACTCACACACACACACACTCTCACACTCACACTCTCACACTCACACTCTACTGTTAAAAGTTTGGGGTCACCCAGACACTTTTGTGTTTTCATTTTATTAAATGAGTTCCAAAATGATTAGAAAATATCGTCCAGACATTGACAAGGTTAGAAATAATGTTTTTTATTTGAAAGAATAATTTTCTCCTTCACACTTTGCTTTGGTCACAGAATGCTCCTTTGCAGCAATTCCAGCATTGCTGACCTTTGGCTTCTAGCTGTTAATTTGCGGAGGTAATCTTGAGAAATTTCCCCCCCCTGCTTCCTGAAGCCCCTCCACAAGTTGGATTGGCTTGATGGGCACTTTTTGCACCATACGGTCCAGCTGCTCCCACAACATCTCAATGGGGTTGAGATCTGGTGACTGCGCTGGCCACTCCATTACAGATAGAATACCAGCCGCCTGCTTCTTTCCTAAATAGTTCATGCAGAATTTGGAGGTGTGCTTTGGGTCATTGTCCTGTTGTAGGATGAAATTTGCTCCAATCAAGTGCAGTCCACAGAGTATGGCATGGCGTTGCAAAAATGGAGTGTTAGCCTTCCTTATTCAAAATCCCATTTACCTTGTACAAATCTCCCACTTTACCAGCACCAAAGCAACCCCAGACCATCACATTACCTCCACCATGCTTGACAGATGGCGTCAGGCACTCTTCCAGCATCTTTTCAGTTGTTCTGCGCCTCACAAATGTTCTTCTGTGTGATCCAAACACCACAAACTTTGATTCGTCTGTCCATAAAACTTTTTTCCAATCTTCCTCTGTCCAATGTCTGTGTTCTTCTGCCCATATTAATCTTTTCCTTTTATTAGCCAGTCTCAGATATGGCTTTCTCTTTGCCACTTTGCCCTGAAGGCCAGCATCCCGGAGTCGCCTCTTCGCTGTAGACGTTGACACTGGCGTTTTGCGTGTACTATTTAATGAGGAGCTGTGAGGCATCGATTTCTCACACTAGAGACTCTAATGTCCTTGTCTTGTTGCTCAGTTGTGCAGCGCGGCTCCCACTTCTCCTCCTACTCTGGTTAGAGCCTGTTTGTGCTCTCCTATAATGTCCTTGTCTTGTTGCTCAGTCGTGCAGCGCGGCTCCCACTTCTCCTTCTACTCTGGTTAGAGCCTGTTTGTGCTCTCCTATAATGTCCTTGTCTTGTTGCTCAGTTGTGCAGCGCGGCTCCCACTTCTCCTTCTACTCTGGTTAGAGCCTGTTTGTCCTCTCCTCTGAAGGGAGTAGTACACACCTTTGTCTTTGTAGGAAATCTTCAGTTTCTTGGCAATGTCTCGCATGGAATAGCCTTCATTTCTAAGAACAAGAATAGACTGTCGAGTTTCACATGAAAGTTCTCTTTTTCTGGCCATTTTGAGAGTTTCATAGAACAAACAAATGTAATGCTCCAGATTCTCAACTAGCTCAAAGCAAGGTCAATGTTATAGCTTCTCAAATCAGCCAAACCGTTTTCAGCTGGGCTAACATACTTGTGCAAGGGTTTTCTAGGGTTTTGTAAACATCCATTAGCTTCTTACACAGTTAGCAAACACAATGTACCATTTAAACACTGGAGTGGTGGTTGTTGGAAATGGGCCTCTATACACCTATGTAGATGTTGCAATAAAAACGACTTTTGCAGCTAAAATAGTCATTTACCACATTAACAATGTATAGAGTGGATTTCTGATTCATTTAATGTTAGCTTCATTAAAAAAAAAAAGTGCTATTCTTTAAAAAAAATAATGAAATTTCTAAATGACCCCAAACTTTTGAACAGGTGTATGTATGTATATATATATATATAAATATTAGTACAGACCACACGTTTGGACACACCTTCTCATTTAAAGATTTTTCTGTATTTTCTTGACTATGAAAATTGTACATTCACACTGAAGGCATCAAAACTATGAATTACCACATGTGGAATTATATACTTAACAAAAAAGTGTGAAACAACTGAAAATATGTCTTATATTCTAGGTTCTTCACAGTAGCCACCTTTTGCTTTGATGACGGCTTTGCACACTCTTGGCATTCTCTTGATGAGCTTCAAGAGGTAGTCACCGGAAATGGTCTACAACAATCTTGAAGGAGTTCCCAGAGATGCTTAACACTTGTTGGCCCTTTTGCCTTCACTCTGCGGTCCAGCTCACCCCAAACCATCTCGATTGGGTTCAGGTCTGGTGACTGTGGAGGCCAGGTCATCTGACGTAGCCCCCCATCACTCTCCTTCTTGGTCAAATAGCCCTTACACAGCCTGGAGGTGTTTGGGGTCATTGTCCTGTTGAAAAATAAATGATGGTCCAACTAAACGCAAACCGGATGGAATAGCATGCCGCTGCAAGATGCTGTGGTAGCCATGCTGGTTCAGTATGCCTTCAATTTTGAATAAATCCCCAACAGTGTCACCAGCAAAGCCCCCCCACACCATCACACCTCCTCCTCCATGCTTCACGGTGGGAACCAGGCATGTAGAGTCCATCCATTCACCTTTTATGCGTCGCACAAAGACACGGTGGTTGGAACCAAAGATCTCAAATTTGGACTGATCAGACCAAAGCACAGATTTCCACTGGTCTAATGTCCATTCCTTGTGTTCTTTAGCCCAAACAAGTCTCTTCTGCTTGTTGCCGGTCCTTAGCAGTGGTTTCCTAGCAGCTATTTTACCATGAAGGCCTGCTGCACAAAGTCTCCTCTTAACAGTTGTTGTAGAGATGTGTCTGCTGCTAGAACTCTGTGTGGCATTGACCTGGTCTCTAATCTGAGCTGCTGTTAACCTGCGATTTCTGAGGCTGGTGACTCGGATAAACTTATCCTCAGAAGCAGAGGTGACTCTTGGTCTTCCTTTCCTGGGGCGGTCCTCATGTGAGCCAGTTTCTTTGTAGCACTTGATGGTTTTTGCAACTGCACTTGGGGACACTTTCAAAGTTTTCACAATTTTTCAGACTGACTGACCTTCATTTCTTAAAGTAATGATGGCCACTCGTTTTTCTTTACTTAGCTGCTTTTTTCTTGCCATAATACAAATTCTAACAGTCTATTCAGTAGGACTATCAGCTGTGTATCCACCAGACTTCTGCACGACACAACTGATGGTCCCAACCCCATTTATAAGGCAAGAAATCCCACTTATTAAACCTGACAGGGCACACCTGTGAAGTGAAGACCATTTCCGGTGACTACCTCTTGAAGCTCATCAAGAGAATGCCAAGAGTGTGCAAAGCAGTCATCAAAGCAAAAGGTGGCTACTGTGAAGAACCTAGAATATAAGACATATTTTCAGTTGTTTCACACTTTTTTGTTAAGTATATAATTCCACATGTGGTAATTCATAGTTTTGATGCCTTCAGTGTGAATGTACAATTTTCATAGTCAAGAAAATACAGAGAAATCTTTAAATGAGAAGGTGTGTCCAAACTTTTGGTCTCTACTGTGTGTGTGTGTATATATATATATATATATATATATATATATTACATTGCTAAGGACTGAGCCACCGTTCTGCCCTATAGACATAAATATTACATTGCTAACCACTAAGCCATCGTTCCGTCCTATATACAGTACTGTGCTAACCACTGATCCACCGTGCTGCCCTATATATAAATATATTGCATTGCTAACCACTGAGCCACCGTTCTGCCCTATAGATATAAATATATTACATTGCTAACCACTGAGCCATGGTACTGTCCTATATACAGTACACTGCTAACCACTGGGCCACTGTGCTTCCCTATAAACAGTACATTGCTAACCACTGAGCCACCGTGCTGCCCTATATATAAATATATTACATTGCTAACCACTGAGCCACCGTTCTGCCCTATAGATATAAATATATTACATTGCTAACCACTGAGCCATCGTACTGTCCTATATACAGTACACTGCTAACCACTGGGCCCCTGTGCTTCCCTATAAACAGTACATTGCTAACCACTGAGCCACCGTGCTGCCCTATATATAAATATATTGCATTGCTAACCACTGAGCCATGGTACTGTCCT
Source organism: Phyllobates terribilis (assembly GCF_046119375.1). Taxonomy (NCBI): domain Eukaryota; kingdom Metazoa; phylum Chordata; class Amphibia; order Anura; family Dendrobatidae; genus Phyllobates; species Phyllobates terribilis. Next base: position 90,209,193 of record NW_027362772.1, read on the forward strand.
ATATATAGTACAGTGCTAACCACTGAGCCACCGTGCTGCCCTATATATAGTACAGTGATAACCACTGATCCACCGTACTGCCCAATATATAAATATATTGCATTGCTAACCACTGAGCCATCGTACTGTCCTATATACAGTACACTGCTAACCACTGGGCCCCTGTGCTTCTCTGTAAACAGTACATTGCTAACCACTGAGCCACCGTGCTGCCCTATATATAAATATATTGCATTGCTAACCACTGAGCCATGGTACTGTCCTATATACAGTACAGTGCTAACCACTGAGCCACCGTGCTGCCCTATATATAGTACAGTGATAACCACTGATCCACCGTACTGCCCAATATATAAATATATTGCATTGCTAACCACTGAGCCATGGTACTGTCCTATATACAGTATAGTGCTAACCACTGGGCCACTGTGCTTCCCTGACTGATTTCCAGATCATTGCAATCTTAATTTCTTGACACTGTGTCAGATTGGGGTTGTATATGATGTGCTGCTGTAACATGGCAATCACTATATACACGCTATCACTATCACTATGAAAATGTATTCTCATGAGAGTACAGATATTTAATTTCACTCTCATTAGTAGGCTTGGTCTCAATCCTTCAGACCATGCGGGAAACAAAAAAGACCTGGAAAATCCTCCTAAAAGTCTACTTTCCATAGTTTAGTAGCAGACCATACTGATGAGTCTGAAAGTCCGGACAGTGTTCAAAAAAATCACAGTGCTACATTGATCTTTCCATCTATAGAGACCTGAAATGACTTCTGAGGAAAGTGATATAATGAATCATTTCTAATATTTCCACCACATAGAAAATGCAGACAAGCAATAGTTTGTGTATCCTGGAATACTCCGAAACGTCCAAAACTTACGTGGTCAAATGTTAGATGCATATTCCTGCAAATTGCCCGTTGGGTCGGAGTCAATTGCTGTACGGCGCGAGTCTGGATCAGAGGTCCTGGATTAATACTCCCTTGGAATAGATGATGATGGGTGTAGAAAACCCTGGTTACTTTCATTTGGATACTAGCTTTCTTTCTACATTTGGTAAACTCCAATTGTTGTACCACTTTGAGAGCCCCCAACCGGTGACATCCCTCACAGCTTGTAACGTAGAGGTACTCCAGTGATGTCACCTGTGGTACGGTGTCTTGTAAGAGCCAAGAATGGTAACTATGCATTTTGGTGGATACCTAAGCTACTACAATGCCCTGTACATGGAGTATGCGACACAGCGAATCTGAAGATTTATTATAGTAAATTGCTAATTTGAGGTACTTGCTACTATTATTATTACACCTACTGCATATTGGGATAGGATCTTGGAGATGGAAATACCCCTTTAATTTCTAGGAGGAATAACAGAAGAAAATCTCACAGCTGTACAGTACGATGCCCCAGAAATGTTTTATACACTTATTTCTCATAAAATGACTTGTCAGGAGTGCAGAACAATCGTCTAGAAGTGACGTCAGAAAATGACCTACTGTTTAAATCCGGTTTTCTGATGAACACCCGCGGCTGTTAACATGTTAAATGCCGCTGTCAATCTCTGACAGTGGCATTTAACAACGCCGAGCCGGAAGCGCGTCACTTACCCCGCCCATCGGTGACCGCCCCCCCCCCCCGCCCGATCTATCAATATAAAAAAAGAATTAATCCGATCGGTAAACGGCGTAACGAGAAAAAAATTCCAAACGCCAGAATTGCTTTTTTTTTGGGTTCACCGCAACATTGCTATAAAATGCAATAACGGGCGATCGAAACATCATATCTACCCCAAAATGGTATCAATAAAAACGTCAGCCCAGCGCGCAAAAAGTAAGCCCTCACCCAGCCCCAGATCCCGAAAAATGGAGACGCTGCAGGTCTCGGAAAGCGGCACCATTTTTTTTTTTTTTTTTTTTTAAAGCAAACTTTGGATTTTTTTTTTCACCACTTAAATGAAAAAGAACCTGTACATGTTTGATGTCTACGAACTCGTAATAACCTGGAGAATAATAATGGCGGGTCAGTTTTAGCATCCAGTGAACGTGGAAAGGAAAAAAAAAACAACTGTGGAATTGCATTTTTTTTCACCTCACTTGGAATTTTTTTTCCCGTTTTCCAGTACACGATATGGTAAAACTAGTAATGGCGTTTAAAAGTACAACTCGTCCCGCAAAAAATAAGCCCTCACACGGCCATATTGACCAAAAAATAAGAACGCTATGGCTCTGGGAACAAGGGGAGCGAAAAACAAAAAAATGCAAAAAAACGGAAAATCCCAAGGTCGCGAAGGGGTTAAATGATGTGGATATTTTTCCCACATTATTTAATGTACCCTGGAGAGGAGATGGTCTGCTGATTGCTATGGGGGTCCGCTGTCAGACTCACACTGACCATTTAGTACCTGTATAGGGGATGCGTTAGTAATGTGTCTGCTGTTATGTGATGGTGGGCTGGGAATCGTCAGCACTGAATATGTGAACGCGTGCGCTTTTATCTGAGCTCAGCCTTGGCAGGATTGCAGTTTCCCAGCATGCTCGCTGCCTCGATTGTGATCTCCGTGATCCCGGGGGACAGCGACGTTGTGCGCATGACTGGCGTTTCCCCTCTGTTTTTCTATATCTTTCTGGTAATATCCATCCAGGGAAAATCACTAGCAAATTGTCAGCTGAACCAGTCTGACTGGTTCCTGTTTTGAGCGTAGGTTTTACGGCTTCTCTACGCTCCCGTACTATAAATATTCCCCTATTAAACCTCAGTGTCTTTAAAGCCAGTTCATGAGCTGTAATCGAGGCAGCAGCGCGGCCCAGCGAGCTCACACTATATCTGTGTAATATAGAGAGATTAGGCCTCATTTCCAGGCGAACCTCCCTAGAGAATGCCGGGTTGTTGTTTTTTTTTGTTTATTGCTGCACACGGGTCCAGAGATTTGGGCTTTTTTGTTTTGTGCTCATTTCTATGGTCTTTAACAAGAGGGTGTGGCTCACAGGGTAACTCTGAAAAACAGCCTAAAAATACGCCCCCCCCCCCAGAGAATTGTGAGCCACGCTCACTGGGGTAAATACCATAACAGTTATCAGAAAATGAGCCCCAAATCCCAGGGGATTTATATACAAAAATCTGCATTCTCGGGATTAAAATAAGAGCAAAAAGTGGCCTTTATTTACCTAGTGACCTTAAACTATCCTCTGGAAAAGGAAAGCTGTAATCTGGTTAGATAATGAATTGTAGGAAAATCCAGGCAGTTTGGAGCGAAAGCAAATACACGGGCCTATAGTAAACCGAGAATCTGCGGCGGCTTCTGGATTCGCATTGTTTCTGCTGCTGATGATATTTTTTATCAGCGTGATGGAGGTACAGTGCCTGCAAGTAGTATTCAACCCCCTGCAGATTTAGCTGGTTGACACATGCGGAATTAACTTGGCATTGTGACATTTGTACTGTAGATCAGCCTGGAAGTGGGAAATGCACTGCAGCAAATTTTGTTTTTGTTTTTTTTTTGTTGTTTTTTTAAAAAACGTTAAAAGTTAATTCAGAGTGTCATTTATTATTCAACCCCTCAAACCACAAGAATTCTGTTTGGTCCCCCTAAAGTATTAAGAAGTAGTTCAGGCACCAAGAATAATGAGCTTTACATGTGTGGATTAAAGATCTCTTTTGCCAGCCTTTTCTGACTATTTAAGACCCTCCCCAAACTTGTGAACAGCACTCAGACATGGTCAACATGGGAAAGACAAAGGAGCATTCCAAGGCCATCAGAGACAAGATCGTGGAGGGTCACAAGGCTGGCAAGGGGTACAAAACCCTTTCCAAGAAGTTGGGCCTACCTGTCTCCACTGTTGGGAGCATCATCCGTAAGTGGAAGGCTTATGGAACTACTGTTAGCCTTCCACGGCCTGGACAGCCTTTGAAAGTGTCCTCCCGTGCCGAGGCCAGGCTTGTCCGAAGAGTCAAGGCTAACCCAAGGACAACAAGGAAGGAGCTCCGGGAAGATCTCATGGCAGTGGGGACATTGGTTTCAGTCAATACCATAAGTAACGTACTCCACCGCAATGGTCTCCGTTCCAGACAAGCCCGTAAGGTACCTTTACTTTCAAAGCGTCATGTCAAGGCTCGTCTACAGTTTGCTCATGATCACTTGGAGGACTCTGAGACAGACTGTTTCAAGGTTCTATGGTCTGATGAGACCAAGATCGAGATCTTTGGTGCCAACCACACACGTGACGTCTGGAGACTGGATGGCACTGCATACGACCCCAAGAATACCATCCCTACAGTCAAGCATGGTGGTGGCAGCATCATGCTGTGGGGCTGTTTCTCAGCCAAGGGGCCTGGCCATCTGGTCCGCATCCATGGGAAGATGGATAGCACGGCCTACCAGGAGATTTTGGCCAAGAACCTCCGCTCCTCCATCAAGGATCTTAAGATGGGTCGTAATTTCATCTTCCAACAAGACAACGACCCAAAGCACACAGCCAAGAAAACCAAGGCCTGGTTCAAGAGGGAAAAAGTCAAGGTGTTGGAGTGGCCTAGTCAGTCTCCTGACCTTAACCCAATTGAAAACTTGTGGAAGGAGCTCAAGAATAAAGTCCACATGAGACACCCAAAGAACCTAGATAACTTGGAGAAGATCTGCATGGAGGAGTGGGCCAAGATAACTCCACAAACCTGTGCCGGCCTGATCAGGTCTTATAAAAGATTATTAGCTGTAATTGCAAGCAAGGGTTATTCCACAAAATATTAAACATAGGGGTTGTATAATAATTGACCCACACTTTTATGTTTAAAATTTAATAAAATTCAACTGAGCAACATAACTTTTTGGTTTGTAAGATTTATGCTTCTGTTCATAAAACCTACTCTCGTTTGCAGTTTGAAGGCTCTAACTTATTTGCATCTTATCAAACCAGCTAAATCTGCAGGGGGTTGAATACTACTTGTAGGCACTGTATAAGAATTATTTTTTTTTTTTTGCCATTTTAAATAATGTATAAAATCCACTAAAAATCTTCAACTAACATTTTTTTTCTTACATGTAAAAGGTAGCTCTGATTATAGAGATCTGCTCCAGCGGCTGCCAGAGGTCAGAACGCTGCAGCCCCGTACATGTAGTGACTTCTGTTAGATTTCGGCGCTTATTTCCTGATCACAAAGATACATGATAGTTCTCGATGCATTTTATCACATTAATAACATCCACAGCAAAAAATACGAAACCTCACACATGCCATGGTCACAGCAAAAAACAGGACAATCAATCTGTAACCCGCTGTGGGTAAAGCCCCTCATCAGTGTCCGATACACAGGCTGATAAATTGGGGAACGAGTGCTGATTAATATGTGAAGTCACTGGTTTACTCTTTCATGTCACGTTGAATGTGCGACGCTTGGTACAATTATTCGTCCCCCCCCCCCCCCCCCTTCATTTTCAGGTCCCTCTTGCTGATCATCTTTTCACCACATATATTTTTTGCCTGCATGAAAGGTGTGATCAGTCCTATCGATGGGAAGACATGTTCACTCTCTGTATTACAGCTTACTAACACACGCCTTTTACTTTTGCTATAAAAAGGATTTTATATCTTAATACTGTATAGAATCATGTAGTGTAGACCAGGGTTCCCCAACTCCAGGCCTCAAGGCCTACCAACAGGTCATGTTTTCAGGATTTCCTTAGTATTGCTCAGGTGTTAATTACATCACCTGAACAGGTAAGAAACCCCATCACCTGTGTAATACTAAGGAAATCCTCAAAACGTGGCCTGTTGGTGGGCCTTGAAGACTGGAGTTGGTGAACACTGGTATAGACGACGACCATTGGTGTATTCAGAGGCACCCAGTAATGTATACTATGTACATGGGAGCCGATGGACAATGGGTGCCAAAGTAATCTTATAGGGAGTCATACGTTGGAGGCATCGCCCTCCTGACATCTGCAACCATCATCCGCTGTAAGTGAACGTACCCAAAAGGACTACATTTCCCAGCCGCCGCTGTGTGCCCATGAGTAGTCAGGGTCGACGGGGCCTAATGAAGCCTAACTGGCATTTTAGCAAATAAACCCTGGCAGAGGACACTGCGACAGGACAATAACCTGCAATGCAAAAGTATTGTACCAGCCATTGAGCCAAGGCAGAAACAGAGAATAGCGAAAAAAAGTTAAAAAAAACAAACACGTGTTTATAATCCCTAATTTTCCCATGTGTTAAAAAATCTACCTGTAATTATGAAAAGAACAAAAAACAACAAAAACACAAGTTTGGTGTCATTGGGTGCTGAAGGTGTAATGCAAAATGCTTCCAGTGAAATCTACGCTTTGCCCTTTGAACACACAGATAAAGGGATCTGTCACCAGATTGTTGTCACCTCATCCGAGAGCAGGATAATGGAGAGACTGAGACCCTGATTCCAGCGACGGGAACGGGGTCTCTGCCCCATCATCATGCTGCTCTCACGAGGGGCCGCAGAGACTGGTGACAGATTCTAATTGGGAAAATGTGGAGCCTAAAAGTAGTGAAACCTAGATTACAGCAATAGCAAATCTATATTGTGATCCTACTGACCGCAGAATGAAGATCGCTTTCCAAAAAACCCACAAGCCATTATACAGCTAGGTCAATGGAAAAATAACGTATTGCCTGTAGAATAATTGTAATTATTATTATTATTTATTATTATAGCGCCATTTATTCCACGGCGCTTTACATGTGATAGGGATATACATAGCAAAAACATTTACATAATCTTAACAAAACAAGTCAGCGGACTGGTACAGGAGGAGCGAGGACCCTGCCCGCGAGGGCTCACAGTCTACAAGGGATGGGTGAGGATACAGTAGGTGAGGGTAGAGCTGGTCATGCAGCGGTATGGTGGAGCGAGGACCCTGCCCGCGAGGGCTCACAGTCTACAAGGGATGGGTGAGGATACAGTAGGTGAGGGTAGAGCTGGTCATGCAGCGGTATGGTGGAGCGAGGACCCTGCCCGCGAGGGCTCACAGTCTACAAGGGATGGGTGAGGATACAGTAGGTGAGGGTAGAGCTGGTCGTGGAGCGAGGACCCTGCCCGCGAGGGCTCACAGTCTACAGGGGATGGGTGAGGATACAGTAGGTGAGGGTAGAGCTGGTCATGCAGTGGTATGGTGGAGCGAGGACTCTGCCCGCGAGGGCTCACAGTCTACAAGGGATGGGTGAGGATACAGTAGGTGAGGGCAGAGCTGGTCATGCAGCAGTATGGTGGAGCGGTGGTTACTGCAGGTTGTAGGCTTGTTGGAAGAGGTATGTCTTCAGGTTTCTTTTGAAGGTTTCCACGGTAGGCGAGAGTCTGATGTGTTGGGGTACAGAGTTCCAGAGTAGGGGGGAAGCACAGGAGAAATCTTGTATGCGATTGTGGGAAGAGGAGATAAGAGGGGAGTAGAGAAGGAGATCTTGTGAGGATCGGAGGTTGCGTGCAGGTATGTACCGAGAGACTAGGTCACAGATGTATGGAGGAGACTGGTTGTGGATGGCTTTGTATGTCATGGTTAGGGTTTTGAACTGGAGTCTCTGGGCAATGGGGAGACAGTGAAGAGATTGACAGAGGGGGGAGGCTGGGGAATAGCGGGGGGACAGGTTGATTAGTCGGGCAGCAGAGTTTAGGATGGATTGGAGGGGTGCGAGAGTGTTAGAGGGGAGACCACAGAGCAGGAGGTTGCAGTAGTCAAGGCGGGAGATGATGAGGGTGTGCACTAGTGTTTTTGCAGAGTCTTTGCTGAGGAATGCACGGATCCGGGAGATATTTTTGAGTTGGAGTCGGCAGGAAGTGGAAAGGGCTTGGATATGTGGCTTGAAGGAGAGATTAGAGTCCAGGGTTACTCCAAGGCAGCGAGCTTGCGGGACTGGGGAGAGTGGGCAGCCATTGATGTTGATGGATAGGTCAGATGGGGGATATGAATGAGAGGGTGGAAAGATGATGAACTCTGTTTTATCCATGTTGAGTTTTAGGAATCTAGCAGAGAAGGATGAGATGGCGGACAGACATTGTGGGATTTTGGTTAGTAAGGAGGTGATATCAGGTCCAGAGAGGTAGATCTGTGTGTCATCAGCATAGAGGTGATACTGAAAGCCGTGAGACTCTATGAGCTGTCCCAGGCCAAAGGTGTAGATGGAGAAGAGCAGGGGTCCTAGAACTGAACCTTGGGGGACACCGACAGATAGAGGGCGAGATGAGGAAGTGGTGCGCAAGTGGGAGACGCTGAATGTCCTGTCTGTTAAGTATGAGGAGATCCAAGATAGGGCCAAGTCCATGATGCCAAGAGATGAGGGAATGGTCCACTGTGTCGAAGGCAGATGACAGGTCCAGAAGGAGGAGGATGGAGTAGTGTCGCTAGGATTTGGCAGTTAGTATGTCGTTGGTGACTGGTCAGGGCAGTTTCAGTCGAGTGATGCGGTCGGAAACCGGATTGTAGGCGGTCGAAGAGGGAACAGGAGGAGAGGTGGGAGGACCGTTCAAGGTGGACATGTTGTTCTAGTAGTTTTGAGGCAAAGGGGAGAAGTGATATGGGGCGATAGCTAGTCAGAGGATGGGTGTGATTGAGGCATGCTTGAAGCATGAGGGGATGACACCAGTTGTTAGTGACAGGTTGAAGAGGTGGGTTAGGGTTGGGATGAAGACTGTGGTAAGGTTAGGGATGAGGTGGGATGGGATTGGGTCAAGTTCGCAGGTGGTGAGGTGTGATTTGGAGAGTAAAGAGGAGACTTGACCTTCTGTAATGGTGGAGAAGTCGGGTTTGGAGGAGGAGGGTTGAGTAGATATGAGGAGGAGTTGTGCGGGCTTCAGGCAAAAGCTTTATCTGATGGTGTCAATCTTCTGCTTGAAGAATGAGGCAAAGTCTTCGGCTGAGATGAGAGAAGAGGGAGGAGGTGCTGGGGGACGAAGGAGAGAATTGAAAGTGTTAAATAGCTGTTTAGGGTTGTGAGACAGGGAGGATATGAGAGATGAGAAGTAGGTTTGTTTTGCTGTAGTGAGCGCAGACTTGAAGATAGTGAGGGATTGTTTGAATGCGATGGAGTGAGACCTTTTCCATCTCCTCTCCACAACCCTGGAGTCCCGTCGCAGTTCTTTAGTAAGTTTGGTGTGCCAGGGTTGCCTGTTGATTGTGTGAGATTTCGTATGTGTGAGAGGGGCGATCGAGTCGAGAGCTGCAGCTATTGTGGTGTTATATGAAGCGGCAGCAACATCTGCGTCATGTAAGGAATTTATGTCTGTAAGAGGGAGAAGGGATTCAGAGAGTGAGTGTAGGTCAAGGTGATTGAGGTTTCTGCGAGGGTGTGTAGGTTTGTGTAGTGGGGATTGTGGACCTGGAGAGGAGAGGGCAGAGAATGTGAGGAGGTTATGGTCAGAGAGAGGGAGGGGTGAGTTAGAGAGGTGAGATAGGGAACAGAGGCGGGTGAAGATGAGGTCCAGTGTGTGGCCATCTTTGAGTGGCTGCGTAAGACCATTGAGCGAGGCCGAAGGAGGAAGTGAGGGATAGAAGCTTAGAGACAGAGGAGTGGGAAGTGTCAATGGGGATGTTGAAGTCACCCATTATGATAGTGGGGATGTCAGTGGAAAGGAAGTGAAGCAGCCAGGTGGTGAAGTGGTCTAAGAAAGTGGTGGCCAGCCCTGGGGGTCTGTAAATGACGGCCAGTTGGAGGTCAGAGGGGGAGTAGATACGCACACAGTGCACCTCAAAAGAGGGGAGTGTAATAGGGTGGCAGTGATATCTGGGCGAAAGCGCAGGTATCTGACAGGAGAAAACCTACGCCTCCGCCATGTTTGCCGTTGGGGCGGGGGATGTGGGAAAGGTGGAGTCCGCCATATGAAAGTGCGGCTGGGGAGGCTGTGTCAGAGGGGGTGAGCCAGGTTTCGGTAATGGCGAGGAAGGAAAGTTTGTTAGTAATGAAAAGGTCGTGGATGTAGGAAAGTTTGTTACAGACGGAGCGAGCGTTCCCTAGAGCTCCTGTTAGAGCAACTAAGGGAGTGGGGATTAGTTGGATGGGTATGAGGTTAGAAGGGTTGCGACAGTTTGTGGAAGGTCGTGGATAGGAGGTAGAAGTAACTGTGGGGATATGGCGAGGAGGACCAGGATTTGGAGAGATATCTCCAGCAGTGAGGAGGAGCAGAGAAAGTGTTAGCAGGTGGGAGTAGGAGAGGGCATGGGGTGGCTGTCTGTGTTTGGAGATACAGGATTGAATGTTGAGGAATAATTCGGAGGAGGAGGTGAGATGAATGGGGAGGATGGAGGGAGAGATGAAGAGTTTCTTACTAGGTGTAGGGATTTGAGGGGTAATTAGAAAGTGGAGGACTATAGGGGAAAAAGTGAGAGCTAACAGAAACATGGTTAAAAGAGAGTAAGTGGTCAAAGTGTTGGTTACCTGACTCCTGGCCTGACTAACTGCCTCTGAAATAACTGCCTCTGAAATAACTGCCTCTGAAATAACTGCCTCTGAAATAACTGCCTCTGAAATAACTGCCTCTGAAATAACTGCCTCTGAAATAACTGCCTCTGAAATAACTGCCTCTGAAATAACTGCCTCTGAAATAACTGCCTCTGAAATAACTGCCTCTGAAATAACTGCCTCTGAAATAACTGCCACTTATCTCCGAAGCCACTTTGCACAAGAAGACGCGTGCACAACCCAGAGGGTTAATATGCAGAAACCATTAGGGGACGTTGAGGCTAATTACCGAGCATTCAGGGTAATGTGCAATGTGTTAATGTTGTAATCGAAAAGCAAAAAGGTTTCGAGTGATGCCCATCACTTTGATATCCCCATAACGTACAAAAGTAAACTAAACGTGACCTTGATGGACATGAATCCAGAAAACCTCCAGCTGCCCATCACTAGAATCAGGGTGAAGTCTGTCTAGGAAAGTGTCTCCCAGCTGTTGGCGGACCGCGCGGCTCGCCGGAGACGGCAGGGCAAAGCCGCAGTCACACTGCGCGACTAATACCATGCAACCATTCTCCTTTATAGAAGTGCCCAGGACTGTGAGCTTTGCTTCATGTACACTTCTTGCAGTTTTGTGCCTGCGCTGGAATATCTTGGGATGTGAAGATCACTAATGGGCTATTAGTGCGCTCCCGCTGTGCGGTGGATGTAGGGCTCCCCCTTGTGGATCGGGCGCACAGCTTTTTTTATTTGAAGAACTTGTGTCCAGACGTTCTGTGTCTTTTTTTTAGGAACAGCCATGAAAATTATTCACCAAAACAGATCTGAAGCAGGGGGACTACATATCCCAGTATTACTCAGTGGGGTCCCTGCTTATGTCTGCACCAGTTTTGCAGCGGAGCTGATTTAGTCATTTATTCTCTAAAAGCGGAACGTCTGAACACAAGTGTGAATGTAGCCTGAAGTCTTGTTCACAGGCAGATGATTTCCCCAGAATGAGCGCCGGATCATTTATTAATGGACTATGGAAAGCAGATGACGAGTCTGAACAGGTCCCCGGCGGCTTCTACCCACCCTGATACTCTGGCTGACAGGACTCTCTGCACACATAGGGAAAGACCTGTCAGTTAAGAAGGAAAACCGCCGGGACCTGCCCCTCGTACTGGTCAGATGCATAGTCCATGGCTGGTGGTAATGCAGCCGAACCTTAATTCCTGCTGTCCGTCATTCAGGCAGCATGAATCAATAGAGGCGTTTCTTTTAGGGCATGTTCACAATGAGTTTTTTTTAAAGAGTTTTTGGAGCTGAAACTGAGCAGAAACTCTCCAAATCCTCCTAAAAAAACAACCTGAAACTTGGGCGAATCAGCTCAGTTTTCACTCCAAAAACTCCTGAAAAAGGACTCGTGCAGCCTCGGGCGGGCTGAGATGTCACTGCCCTCGCACTGAGATAATGGTCCTAAATATTCCCTGCATTTTCTTCATTGTTTTTCTATGTCCTATACGCTAAATATATTATTTTTATTAGTAACTTACACTGCTGCTTTCCTTACTATTTATTTTTTTAATAAGATGACTACTGCTAAATATTCTTTCGGGGTACCGACCTTGTTCGCCGCTCTTTTTAAGCTTGTGATTGGTAGATCAGGTCAGCTACGCTTTCTCATCTGAGGTGTACCGCTATATATGTAGATGTATATATGATGGCCGGCGGTAGGACTGACAGCGGTTGTCTTATTACAGCAGTGATTCCAGCAGCACCTCCAGTGACGAGTCTCCTGCCAGGTCCGTGCAGTCTGCAGCCGTCCCGGCGCCTCCTTCCCAGCCAATCTTATCTATGGATAAAGACGAACCACGCAAAAGTTTTGGGATCAAAGTTCAGAATCTCCCTGTGCGCTCGACAGGTATGTGGAAAGGTCCATTATGTCCAGATAAATCTTAGCTCAAACAGTTTACCTAAGTTATGAAGCTCCATGAAGATTTATCTTTTGTCTCTAGATTCAAGCCTTAAAGATGGACTTTTTCACGAGTTTAAGAAGTATGGGAAAGTCACTTCAGTGCAGATACACGGCGTATCCGAGGAACGATACGGTCTGGTCTTTTTCAGGCAGCAGGAAGATCAGGAGAAAGCACTTAACGCATCGAAAGGCAAACTCTTCTTTGGCATGCAGATAGAAGTAACCGCATGGGTAGGACCAGGTACGTTGTCACATCATCCATGAATGTCCACTCACCAGGTCTATGAATGAACGTGGGTGCAGACCTGTGTGGAATATATGCTGTGTTCAGTGACCGAGAAATCACAAACCTGTCCTGCTTTTCCTCCAGAAACAGAAAGTGAGAATGAGTTCCGGCCTCTGGACGAGCGAATAGATGAGTTTCACCCCAAGGCCACCAGGACTCTCTTCATCGGTAACTTGGAGAAAACCACCACCCACCTGGATCTACACAACGTCTTCCAGAGATTTGGGGAGATTGTGGTAGGTCGTCATTGGCGGCTTCTGACAGCTCCTTTTATTTTCTTACATTTTGTAGCGTCATTGCTCTGTTCTGAGGGTGTTTGCCTCATCGATTACCACTTATTTAATTTGTTCCTATCGTATTGCGCACGACATATGATCTCAGGAAGTCCCACGATCAGTTGTAGATGAGGGCTTCAGACGTTCCAGATTAGTATTGGGAGCCTTCCTCTTCGTATTGCCCTTGTGTTAGTAATCCGGCTCGTGTGCTACACATCGCAGGTTGTTCTTTCGCGCCACTTCTGCCCTATTGATCTCACTTGTATTCATCTCCTCTGCTGTCTAGGATATCGACGTTAAGAAGGTGAACGGTGTCCCTCAGTATGCCTTCCTGCAGTACTGCGATATTACAAGTGTCTGTAAAGCCATTAAGAAGATGGACGGAGAATATCTGGGAAACAACCGGTTGAAGGTACACCACCCCAGAGTGAAATAAAACCAGCCCCAATAGTTGGGCCATGTACGAACCAGTCAGTATGGCGCCTCCTGTTCAGTATATGATTGAAGTACCTATAATCGTAGCAAGAGAATAGAAGGCCCATCATGATGACAGCGCTCCTCTATATAGTACATGCCTCGTTGGAAGTCTTAAATGTTACCATATCTCTCATTCACAGCTCGGGTTTGGGAAAAGTATGCCCACCAACTGCGTGTGGATAGACGGCCTGTCCTCCAGCGTCACAGAGCAGTATTTAACTCGCCATTTTAGCCGCTACGGGCCCGTCCTTAAGGTATGTTACACCAACACACATTTGATGATGATGTCTGTGTTAATCCTGCATCTTCTTATATTCTTTCCTGTCCTTTCATCCTTTTTTAATTACAATTACACATATTGTCAGACATCACGGCCTTTTAATCAGAGAAAAAAAAACCCCTAAATTGTGAGTTTCCGTGTGCTGGTCTGACGGTATTTGTAATAGTCATGTAATAGTCCACATCCGGGATCAGAGCCTGCACCATCTGTATTGCCAGTACTGTGTGAGCTTCGCTTGTCCCTGACAGCAGTTTGTGGAGAGGGTGCAGTATACATTGTACATCCATATATTCATTGCTGAGTGAGGCCGCGTCATTCACACCTCCTCTCTAGAAGCCCACAGCTGTCTTACCAGTAACAATAACTACGAAGGATGTATATGGAATACATTGCATATCTTAAAGAGCCCCACGGCTCAACCTTTACACCCGGAGACAAAACTTTAGCAAAATTTAGACCTCTTATCATCAAGTCAATAACGGCTTCCATTTTACTGCTTGGGATACGAGATGGCCATTAAATCAGAATCCGCATTTGAAACGAGACAAGATGAACGCTGATCTTTTACCAAGTCCCCAGTGGACGCGGCTCTTACGTTTCCTTGTTTTTGTTTTTTTTCCCTGACAGGTGGTGTATGATCGCTTTAAAGGCATGGCCCTGATTCTCTACAATGAGATTGAATTTGCCCAAGCAGCTGTAAAAGAGACCAAGGGGAGGAAGATTGGTGGGAATGTCGTTAAGGTGTGCAGAGACCACCTTAATAAGCGCATCAAAATTTTAAATCCTGAAATTAGTAGGATTTTCTAGCAAGTTTTTAATATTGTTAAACCCCATGGCAGTGGATTGCTGGAAAGCTGCAGAATAAGCTCCGCTTTCCCAGAGCCTGTAGGCTGACGTGAAGCATTTAGTAGCGGAGCGCCGGCCTTTTGTCTCTGAGCATCTTGTTGGCATTTCTTTAAACCTCTTGTTACTGGTAAGCAGTTAATGCTCTACACTAAGGTAACCGTGATCATGTGCTGGGGAGAAGATGATCCAAACTTCTGACCTGGGTGTCATGGTTTTTCTTTTTACCTTTCTGTGGTTGGTCAGTGAAATGTGCTGGATCTTTTTGATCTAGCAGGCCCCACACTATGTATAGGCTCACACACACTGCCGTTATACATTCTCAGTGTCTGGAACCCCCTGCCTATACCATCCCATTTCCACTTTCCCTATAGTTCTGTCCTTCCTCCTGTTATGTCTTCTTGTGGCGATCTTATGGTAACGTGGTAGCTGCTTCCATCACTGGTGCCGCGGAGAGCTCCCTTAGTACTTCAGTATTTTTCATGCAGCCGTAGTTTTTTCTTTTATATTAATTATGAAGATTTGTTGCATCCACTTTAATTGAAGAATACCTAATAAAGTGCCCACAAGTAGTGATAGCACAGACCACAACCTAATAATTGTGCATGACACAGAACTAATCTTACAGCCGCGTGAGGGTCCTGCAGCCGTGCAATCTGCAGACCTCCATCTGTGATCATGCGTCTGGCACTCCGGCCATTTTTGTAGGGTACAAAAGAATATAGTAGATCTCTTCTGTGTAGGATAATCGATGATGGATTTATTTTTTTTTCCTTTAGGTGGATTTTGCAAACCAAGAAAGCCAGTTGGCTTTTTATGGCACGATGGAGTCTTCAGGGCAAGACATTCGGGACATCTATGAAATAATATCGGAGCGTAGGTGAGTTTTCTCTGCTCGTGGAAAAGACCTAACTTCCCAATCACTGTCAGATGTAAATGACCCTTATACATGTAGACATTGTAATATGAGATTGTATTTGCTGTTCTCATGTTCTTGCTGAGTGGGTAGAGGGATGATTGCTGAGTACATGGGATTAATCTATGCCTATAGTGCTGGATAGGGCCAGGCTTGTCCTCTGTGCATAAATTCAGATTATTTGAGCAATGTTGTCTGTTCAGTGTTTCCAGGTTGGATATTTGACACTATCATGCTTTTTTTCCAGGAGTGATGAGACCCGAAGAGGATCATTCCATGAATTTACTACCACGGAGCGCACTTATTTTGATAGTGCCCGGACTCCTGGGACCTACCAGGAAGAAACGAGGAGAGAGTACCCCGCTCGGAGCAGAGAATTCTACCCAGACTGGGAATCATACCAGGGCGATTATTATGAGCAGCGATACTACGATGAGTCGAGAGAATATAGAGATTTTAGGGATCCATACGAACAGGACATCCGGGAATATAGTTACAGACGGGAAAGAGAACGGGAAAGAGAGCGGGATAGTGAGCGAAGACAGACAGAACGCAGCCAAAGTCCAACCCATTCAAGAAGACCTCAGAGTCCTGCTGCCTCCCCATCACAGTCCGAGAGAATTACCAGCGACCCAGAGCGGAGAATCTACAGCCGCTCATCCGACCGCAGTGGAAGTTGTAGTTCTGTCTCACCTTCAAGGTTTGACAAAGCCGACAAAGCTAGGACTGAACGTTACATAAAAAGCGAAAAACTAGAAAAGGAGCGCACGTTTGATTCAGATCGAACCGATAAAGAGAAACGACTACTGCGTAAAGAAAAGACCGAGAAAGGCGAAAAAGACAAATCCGAGAGGTCAAAACGAAAGTCCAAAAATCACTCCACAAGTTCCCAGTCTTCTGAAACAGATCAAGACAACGAAAAGGAGCCCAGCTTAGAGAAACAGAAAGGGAGTGCCAAGGAGCTGGCCAAAGAGAAAAACGACAAGGAGTGCACATCGAAAAATCGCCTGGACCTTATGCCTTGTGTGGTTCTGACGAGAGTGAACGAAAAGGAAGGGAAGGTCTTCGATACTCCTACAGTAGATAAGGCTTCAAAAAACAAGACAGATAGTGAAATTATAAAGTCCCCTTTATCAGATCAGAAAATTCAGATAATCAGACTGGAGCAGCCAAAGTTTGAGCAAATTAAAACCGAATCCTCAAGAACAAAGGTGCCAAAAGAAAAGTTACTTTCCAGCCACATTGAAGTCGTGGACAAAGAGGGCAAACAGAAACTAAAAAAGCACTTAAAGTCCGAGCAGCCTGCAGAGGGGGCCATGGCCGCAGACCTAGACAAGTTAGAAGCCCGTAAACGACGCTTTGCCGATGCCAATTTAAAATGTGAACGGCAAAAACTGGATGTTCGAAGGAGTAATCAAGAAGAGGAGGATAGTCGTTTAGGCTCAAGGAAACCACTCGAGTCTGTGTCTTCGAGAGACTTCTCTGTAGGCCGGGAGATTGATTTTGAAAGGAAAGGTTCCAGGAAAGATCTTTTAAAGAGAGAAAGTCGAAAAAACAAACCTGAAAGACTCTTCACCATCAGCAGCCCCAAGGATGGACAGGATCTGTTGTCTGTCGGGGTCCCTGGCCGGTCTAATACAGATCTGCCGTTTCGTTTAGTAGAATCTGGAGAATTAGGAGAATTTGACTCACTGGAACAAGTTTCTAAAAAGATGAACTTCCTGAAAAACATTCAGAGACATACACTCTTGTCAGAAGACAACGATAAAGACCCCACTAAAGATGACAGAAAAATGTACAGCCATCTGTCCCGAGAAATGGCAGGTATGGAGAGGTCTGAAACGGTAGAAAAACTTGCAATTGACATTGATCACACTCAGAGCTACAGGAAACAGATGGAGCAAAACCGCAAACTGAAACAGCAGATGGAACTAGAGATCCTAAAGTCAGAAAAGTTCAGAAGTCCAAACAAAGAAGCAGAGGAATATGAAAGGCGCAGCCTGGTGCATGAAGTAGGGAAACCTCCTCAAGATGTCACCGATGACTCCCCTCCAACTAAAAAAAAAAAGAATGATCTTCTGGATTATGAGATAATCACCAAGCCAGAAAGACACTATAGAAGTTCTCGCCAGATAAGCGATGAGCCTGAGAGAATGGCTTGTTCTCCCGGGATGCGACCCTTCGGATTTAATGAGGATGATTATACAGTTGGCTCACCAAGGTTAATACCCATCAAAGAATTCAAAGAGTCGCCACATGTAGACGAGAAGAGCACATTTTCCAATCTGACTTATAAAGAAGAACATTTTAAATTACTATCTAGCGAAACTGTCAAGAAGGAAAGCATTACTGATCCTTCCAAGGGTAAAATCATTGCAATGAGCCCCGAAGAAGAATATAGCAAGTGGGATAACCAGCTGAAACAAGAGAGCAACAGAGTGGACATCAGCTTTCCCAGCAACATTATGAAGAGAGAGTCCATTAGAAAGCGTCCCCGAGACCTGGAACCTGGGGAGGTCCAATCAGACTCTGATGAAGATGGTGACCTAAAACCAGCTTCCCCTAAAGTCTCTTCTTTGTTAGATGGGTCCAGGTTTTCTTTTTTATTACGGGACGGAGAAGATAAGTTAAGAGACAAGGAAGAGCGGTTATCTGGCTCATTGGAAAGAAATAAGTTTTATTCTTTTGCTTTAGATAAAACCATCACCCCGGATACAAAAGCCTTGTTAGAAAGAGCAAAATCTCTCTCCTCTTCTCGTGAAGAAAATTGGTCTTTTTTAGACTGGGATTCCAGGTTTGCAAATTTTCGTAGTAATAAAGGTAAAGAGAAAGTTGATTCTGCTCCCAGACCTATACCATCGTGGTACATGAAGAAAAAGAAAATAAAGACCGATTCTGATGGTAAATCGGATGACAAGAAGGAGGACCATAAGGAGGAAGAGCAGGAAAAGCAAGAACTCTTTGCCTCTCGTTTCCTTCACAGCTCAATCTTTGAGCAAGACTCAAAAAGACTACAGCATCTGGAAAGAAAAGACGACGATTCGGATGTAGGTGCGTTTCGTCCTTATGGCCGACAGCTTTCTTCTGACGGGGTCAGTTACCCTTCAGATCTCGTACAAGAGCCTGTGGTCCTGTTTCACAGTCGATTTGTTGAGCTCACAAAGATGCAGCAGAAAGAGAGAGAAAAAGAGCAAAAGCCGAAAGAAGTAGAAAAATTTGAAGAAAAAGAGATTCGGCCGAAAACTCCAGAGTCTTCACCAGAATGCAAAGAACGAGAGATTAAATCACCAGTGTCTGTTGTGCCAACACCAGCAACACTTCCACCACCAGAGCAACCAGCGTCAATCCAAGAAAAGGTCAGTGCTGACAAAACACCACCACAACCTCCGGAGACGGTGGTGGAGAAGCCAGCTGAACCTTGTGAACCAGCTGCTGAGGAAGCCAAACTTCCCAGTGTGGTCCTCTCTGTTCCTGCTCCAGCCCATCCACCATCCCCAGTAGAAATTACTCCAGTTGTTGAAGAAGCTGAGGTACCAGATGCGATCACACCACAAGTCCCAGAAGAGGTGACGAGCACAGAACAGCCTTCCTACTTGGATACAAAACCACCAACACCAGGAGCTTCATTCTCTGAGGTCAGCGCCGACCCGGTCACAGAGCTGAAAAATGATTCACCTGCTGTTTCTCCTCCCAAGAATGAGAAAAAGATAGAAGAACCTGTTGAGACCCTTGAAGAAGAGACTGCTGCAATTGCTAATGCTGACACAGACGTATGCCAGAAATCGGAGCCTGCCCCAGATGAAGCTGAGCCTCTTATTCCTGAAATTGACACAGAAGTAGAAGCGCCTAATGCAGTAAAAAATAAAAAGGCCCCGAAAGGCAAAAGGTCAACAGCTTCAGATAAACCGGCCACTAGAAAAAGTGTGAGGATTGACCGTGAGAAGCGTAACAGGTCCTCATCCCCACGCGGAGACCCCCAGAAACACCTTGAAATTAAAAGTGAACACGAAAGAAGTTCGAGGAGCTCTGCGAAATCCCCCAGTGCCGTTCCAGAACCGGACATCTCAGAACCAGCTCTACCCAGAACACGAAGAAATGTTAGATCGGTTTATGCCACCACAGGTGACAATGACGGAGTGTCTTCAGTCAAAGAGTCCACAGAGACATCCCGATATACGAGAAAGAAACCAGAAAAAGATCCTGCCGAACCTCCAGCTACTGCTCCTCCCACCCCGAGAAGAGGACGGCCACCTAAGGTTCGCAAGAAAACCATCGACGACGTGTCTCCTATCAAAGCAGAGCCATTAAAGCAAGAGAACGAGGAGCCTGATGTTAAAGAAGCAACTGAAAATGCGAAGCCAGTAGAGGGATGGCGGTCTCCACGATCTCAAAAACTCTCTCATTCTCCTCTGTCTAGCAGCCAACAAGGTAAGAAGAGTAAAAGTGACTCTGCACCACAGGCCCAGGAGAGTTCAGCAGAAACCAGTGAAGACGGTAATGAAAAAGCAGAACAGCAGGAGGATGAGGCAAGCAAGACCAAACTAGACAAAGAAGAAATCGGGGGCGATAATCCAGATATAAAAGATGTGGAGCTGGAGAAATGTCCGACCGAGAAACCACTCACTGAATTGCCTGACAAGAAAATATCCTTGCTAGAGAAAGCTACGAAACCTAAAGTTGGAAGGCCCAAAAATCCCAAAAATATTCCTCACTTGAAAAAGGTAGAGATTCGTCTCAATGCAGTTGACGTGAAGGATGCTCTGAGGCCCCATAACGATGCAGAGTCTACAGTTGTTTCTCCTGTAAAAATGAAAAGTCCCCAGAAAGAAGATAATGCCTCTCCGCCTTTCACAAATCCACCAGAAGCTGCGTTCCCTGAAACTCTCGACAAAGAAACGGTGATAGAATCCAAGATTTCATCTGAAGCCGTGCAGCTGGCAAAACAAATAGAATTGGAGCAAGCAGTAGAAAATATCGAGAAGATCACCGAAACTGCTGCCATTCCTGCTTATAAAGGCCCCCAAAGTGGAGAAGTGTCCGAGACTCGCCCAGAAGAGGAGGGGGATAAACCCGCGCACCAGGCCAGTGAAACAGAATTGGCAGCTGCCATTGGGTCCATTATATGTGACATTTCTACTGATGCTGAAAGCTTTCCTCCTGCTCCACCATACCCACCAGAACGGGAAGCTGAGATTCCTCCTGAATCTACGACAGCTCCTGCTACCACCCAGCCAGATGACCTGCAGCCCGAGACCGATCAGGCGGTGAACCTCATCTTACAGACCAACGTGCCCCCCAGCTCTGGCAGTGCAGCCCCCGCACCTGTCGTACGTGAGTCGACTGAATCGATAGAGAGCAAAGAGCCAGAAGTTACTTTCACAGAGTCTTCAAATCCTGCCAAAGAAACCGAAACGTTACGGGAATTTCCTCCAAAACAAAAGGGTCGTAACAAGGGCAAGAGAAAAGGGCGAAAATGCGGCAAGAGCCGTGACACTGTGGAGAGCAACAACGTGTTTGTACGTGAGAATATTCAAAGCAAATCTCCTGTAAAAGATGAAAAGGTCTCCTCAGACGAAGGTCAAAAGGAACAGCCGAGAGAAGAGTCGGCATCCTCAATCCCTGATAATCCCGTCATGGACACAAGCCTGAATTCCTCCTCTGACACAGTTTCCAAGGAAGGAGATGAGGAATTTAAAGATGAAGAGATATCTGGCACTACCAATATGAGTGATTCACCCCAAACTCTCTACATCGATGATGTTAGTCAGAGCAGCTTCAAACTACGTTCCAGTACCGAAAGTGCCCCCGTTACTCCGCCCAGCGTGCCCACCACTGTTCTGTCCACCACCTCCGGGAAAGCTGTTGCACCAGTGTCTGCCGCCCCTTTAGCACATTCAACTCCAGCCATCATGTCTGACTGGATAGTTAGGCATGAGGAGAATTCTTCCATCTCTACTCCTCCTCCTCCTCCTCCTGCGTTACCTCCGGATACAAAGGCCTCTGATGTGGATACGAGCTCCAGCACCCTAAGGAAGATACTAATGGAGCCAAAATATGTGTCCGCACCCAGCAACACCACTAGTATCGTTACAGCCGCCATCACCGAGCCTCTCCCTGCATCACATGTGGAAGAACACTCTCCTCCACCTGTGGAAGCAATCAAGCCAGTGTCCGAAGAAAAATCAGCCATTCCCCTAGCCAACACTGTTGTTCCACCAGCTGCAGAGGCACCAGCTTTTCAAGAGAAGGGGCTAATAGTTGCTCATAAGGCTACCTCTGTTATCAGTAGGCTACCTCCCAGCTTTGATCCTGATGACTTAACAAGGAGAACGCTGCCAAAGCCCGCTCCACCGTGCATCCCGTCTCCGAAGATAAAAGGGAGGCAAAACGCTAATGATGGACGGGCCTGTATCAAGCAGACCATGACAGTGATAGAGGAGCGGCCCACGGAAACCGGGCCAAGCCCTGGACTCCGAGTGAACACCTCACAGGGAGTGATGCTGTTGACTTACTCTGGCCAGAAAACTGAGGGGCCCCAGCGAATCAGTGCAAAAATCAGCCAGATCCCCCCGGCCAGCGCTGTGGATATAGAGATCCAGCAGTCCGTGTCAAAGTCCCAGATCAAACAGGAACCACTCACCCCATCGCAGATGTTGCCAAAAGCGCCTCCGACTCCCTCGGGCTATCAGTACAATGCATCGCCGGTCATATCAAGCATAAAGCAGGAGAAACCAGAACACATCCACATCAGTGTCCCAAATACATCCTCGCAGACCGGAACAGTGAAAGTACTTACTCAAAATGCTGCGCCAGTCCTGATGCACAGTCAGATGCTGCCCGGTCAGATGGGGCCTTCTGGTAAAAAGATGGCGGAGGTGTTGGAGTCTAAAGTGCTTCAGACGACGAACATGAGCCCCCACCATTCTTCATTATCAAACAAGATCCCACCAGAGGCAAATCATGTGGCATCTGGATCCAACACGCCAACGGACCGGGCACTGCCACACCTAAACATTAAGCAGGAGCCTCATTCACCTTGTGCTGCCGGCCATTCTCCGTCTCCATTTGCCAGGTCTTGTCACCCCAGTGTTACAGCATCTTCTGCCTTAACTAACAACGCCTCAGTTATGCTGGGTCCAGGAATACCAGTGCCTCCATACATCCCAAGCATGCACCCAGAACAGACCGTCATTATGCCCCCACACAGCGTGGCGCAGCCTGTGTCTCTGGGGCACTTAGCCCAAGCTGATGGCAGAATCAATACCCCGCCGCTGCAGGCCATACAGTACGGCATCCGACCAGAAGCTCTTCACTCTCCTAGAGCTGCCATGCAGCCTCAGATGGACGTGCGACCTCAGAGATCCAGCACGCCACAGCCGGCGACTATACGAGAAGTGGTCCACCCCACAATGTCTTCCAAGCACGCTGCCGACGAGGAGATGCGTTACCACCATACTGTGGGCAGAGGTTCAGCTCATGTCCAGCCTGAAGTCCTGGTGATGCAGCATGAATACCGCATGCCCACCCCAGGGATGCGTCTGGATCCATACAGCGTGCCGCAAGACGTCATGTTGCCTCGCATGATGATGCACTCTCACATCTCTGCTGTTGGTGAACACCATCAAGAGTCCAGACGATCCCGAACCCCTGAAGGTCCAGTGAAGACTCCTCCAGCCAGCAAAACGCCCCAACCTGTGAAGGACATGGTCAAACAACCTGATGTCAAACTGTCTCATTCCCAGCACAACGATGCCAGGATGCTGAGCGGCCTGAGTTTATCTCAGCCGGTGGTAGTGTCGCATGGTGTGCCGCTCATCCATCCCTCCGGGAGCTCATTTCATGACTATCGCCCGGTGTACACGGACATCCGGAACTATCACCCTGCGGCTCCGCTGCCACATCCTTCCTTCTCTGGCACGTCAACCATGGGCCTGCAGTCGCGCAGTATGACCCCGTCCCAGGTGAGAGCATGTATAGAGATAGTCACACGTGTTATCGCACTGTCTGCATAAACCTGGCATATAAGCTGATGACAAAAGATAGCATCACACGGGTACTCCTGTGTCCTCGTGCCCTAGTCGGGTACACCCGATGCAGAACATTCACCCACATAGGCTTCACTCTGGGCACCACCGATGTTACATGTCTTCTAGGCATTTACAAGCTCACGCTGGAGACCTCACAAATATAGTTCATTGAATTTCCTCCATCTTTTGGCTTTTCCTTCTCTCACACTCGTATGTTTTCTTCTAGGGAGGTCCTGACAATGAACATTCACACGCAAATCCGCCTGTACGAAGCAAGACGCCACAAATCAGCCAAGACCCCAAAGGAGTCCAGTCGTCAGTCAGCGAGGCTCATCATGTGGCGCTCGGCAGGCATTCTGGTCAGATGGAGTCTCACATTCCGCACCTTCAGAGAGCTGCGGTGGAAACCTCACAGACCTCCTATCCTTCTCCTGTTACCATAACTCTGAAACAAGAGCTGCCCTCCCCCCACCAGTCCCAAAAACAGGCTGCCTTCATGTCCTCCTCAGCCAGCGCCTTCCAAAGGCCTGAGGTCCAGTCTCTGTCCAAACCGGAACCGCCACAAAGATCCGTAGACATGGTGCAGCTACTGACGGTGAGTGATCGAATGGGAGGTACAGTCCTTGTAAAAAGTACTCACGCCCTGGGGACTGCTCCGTGTTCAGTCTTACTACTTCATTAACCTGCAGTAGCTTTTATTTGGACCATGAACAAAATGTGAGACAAGTGGAGCACGAAATCCGCTCTGACGTGATATGTAGTAATCCCTCCTTGCTGACTGTTTCCTCTGATTTCCCGCAGAAATACCCCATCGTGTGGCAGGGCCTCCTGGCGCTGAAGAATGACACAGCCGCGGTACAATTGCACTTTGTGTCTGGGAATAATGTGTTGGCACACAGGTCTCTCCCGGCCCCTGAGGGAGGACCCCCACTAAGGATAGCCCAGCGCATGCGACTCGAGGCCACTCAGCTGGAAGGGGTAGCCCGCCGCATGATGGTGAGTGCTCACATTAGAAAGGATTGGGCCTGTGCCTGGTGCTGATGTCACCATTAATGAGCTTTCTGCTCTGTCAGTGCCATATTTAATCTAAAATAACTAATGTGTTGTGCAGACTCCGCAGATTACTCCGAGGTCCGTTTTATTCACCCAGGTACAGACTGTGATGCACGGAACGGCCGCACGTCTCCTGCCCAGAGTGCGACAGCCTTGTATATCCTCCGCCGAGTTCTTGTCGGGAGACTCCCGGCCAGACCATGCCTAGCAGTCTGTACTTTGAAAGCAAAACTCGGATGTGCAAAGTGGCGCAAAACTGAAAAAAAAAAATCTCACTCTGTGACCGAGGACGCAGACAGCGCTCTGCCAATGCACAAGTTCTCCTGCTGGTCCTGGCAGCAGAAGCAGGCGCTGCAACTAGTGCAGATGATCGTACATTCTCATTCTTCCTCTGTGCGCAGGTGGAGAGCGACTACTGCTTGTTACTTGCTCTTCCGTGTGGTCGTGACCAGGAGGACGTGGTAAACCAGACGGAATCGCTGAAAGCCGCCTTCATCACTTACTTACAGGCGAAGCAGGCGGCTGGCATCATCAATGTGCCCAACCCAGGGTCCAACCAGGTAGTGTGGTCTCCTGTGTGGACGATGTGTATGGTCTGAGTATGTGACAGGTGTGCGTGCAATCACCACCTCCCCTTCTGTCTCCTCTTACAGCCGGCCTACGTCCTGCAGATCTTCCCACCCTGTGAATTTTCAGAAAGTCACTTGTCTCGTCTCGCACCGGACTTACTAGCCAGCATCTCCAACATCTCTCCTCATCTAATGATCGTCATTGCATCGGCATGAAGACCCGCTAGCCGCCACCGCATACCGCGCACCAAACCGTTCAAGAAACAAATCGCTGATTGAGTGCCGTGTCTGCTCCGCTGCGGAGGACTCGTGTCCCGCCGGACGGAGCGGGCAATGCTGCTTCCCCGGATGTTTACATGTTGCTTATGGATAAGCTGACGCACACAGGTGGCTCGATGCGACGTCACGGAAGATGACCGATTCCCACACCCAGAAAAGTGTGGTGTCCCAAGACGGTGGCTGTGATTTGTGTGCTTGATTTTTAGTTTTTTTTTTTATTAAAAAAGAAAAAAAAAAAGGAAAAAAAAAAAAAAGCTGAACCTGCCTTTGCACTAAATTAGTGACATGGACCTCTGTACAGCGTTCCCTGCCCGTCCGCCCCCTTCTGCGTGTGTCATATTTTGAGCGACATGCTGTTATATGGAGAAGCCTGGACACAATGGACTAATGAGCAGAAACTTGTGAATATTGGACTCCTGACCGGGCAAAGGCGCAAAGGACGTCTGCTAACAATGAGGTGGGCACGGCGGCGGCGGCCGGTCACCGCCGCCGCCATCTTCTGCTCCGGTCTCATCTGCTCTGAGGACTTCTCACTCCTTTCCATTTGAGATGTACAGTTTACATGGGGAAAACGTACAAAAGGGAAGATCTATTTTCCTTTCCTCGGATATTCTAGGACTCTCCATGGCGTGTGTGTATATAAGTATATAATATATATTATATATATATAAATATATATAATACTGACTTTAGAGAATCAGAACCCACGACATAACATTTTTTTTAATCTGTGCCAAAAAATGTGTTTTCAGAAAGAATCTTATTTTCATACTCCGACGTATCGTCCCTCATTTGTAAGTGCTTTTCATCGTGACATTTCTCCACTCATCGCAGTCTGGGAGGAAGCGTCATTCACTTGGACAAAAAGACTTTTTAACCTCCCTCCTCCTTCCTAACGTTTCCTTTATATTCATTTTTTTTTTTTTCCAGACACCTCTTAATTTATGGATTTTTCCCCCTCTCCCATCCTGGATTTTTTTTTTTTCGTGTGTCCATTGGATTACAAACTTTATTAAAAAAAAAAAAAAAAAGAAATATATATCGGATCCAGTTTTTAAGGTCTCAGAGTAATGTGGGCTCTGTCCACTGGTTCAGAATAAAGGGGTTGTGTGTGTCGAGGCCCGTTCAGCGGGGCGACGGGTGGCCGTATGCTGAGGCCCTTACACAAGGGCGGAGGGTTGTGTGCGTAGAGGCCCATACAGTGGGATGAGAGGATTGTGGAGTGGCCTGGCCCATTCAGCAGGGCAAGGAGTGGCAATATGCGTAGCGGCCCATACAGAGGGGTGGTGGGGGGCTATGTGTTGTAAACGGGCAGCACAAAGATGGCACATGGACAGAACCTATGTGGAAGGTGGTCCTAACTTTCATGGACCTATAGTTGGTATGGGTGACACATAGACCTGTCTCACCCCCACCCATACACAATCTAGAGCGGACGTCTGAATGAGGCCTGCGTTCACACACGTGCTGGTGTAAGACTCATCTGCTCCTCTGCCTCCATCAGTGCGAGCACCGTCCATGGGAAACGTCTGTCCTTGTAGGATGGACGGTGAGCGATGGCCGCTTCTTCATGTCACCGTGGACTTTTCCGCAGGTTATCTGTTCTGTCCACAGCCAGTTTTTAGTTTTGTACTTTTGTTTTTTCCTCTCCTTTCCTTCCTTTCTCCTACCTGATAACTTTTTGTTTTGTTTTTTGTTTTTTTTACACTGAAAAGCTTGAATTCTGGCATTTTTGATTTTGTTTCTCGCACTACGTCTTTTTCCTTTCGTGTTAACTAAAATTTAAGATTTTGATAAGCCTGACTTTTCCAGGCCCAGTGATATCAATGATGGTGTTTTTTTTTGTTTTTAATGGTACTTGAACCTGCAATATCACAGTGCTGCTGTATGTAGTAAAAGTCACTGGTCTCTCATCATCACATCAATAGCAAAAAAAAAAAAAACACCCCAAAAACGCACATTAATGCGATTAATGACCTGCGCCAAAGTAGAAAATGCATCGTGTCAATCACATGTTAAGTGCGCAGAAAATCCAGTGTCAGTGGACCTCATTCACATGGAGATGCTTTGTCGCAGGCAGATGTGAAGCATTTTTCTGTCTACCCTAAAGGTTATCTGGGTACCTGCAACACTAAATGGCTCCTGGGAAAAGGGGTGATCATGCCCTTGTTGAAACTATGGATCCAGCTTATAGAGCGGCAGGTACCCGCAGCCAGAAGAGACCACCCCAATGACAGCAGGGCTTGTGCAGCAACGGAGATGACGGAAAGGCAGCAGAATTGGATCCTCACGTTACAGCAGAGACTGGACAAGGTGGAAACCTCACAATCTGATAAGCCAGGATACATGAAGGATCTGACTGTGTGAATGACGCTCTGCTTCCGGCCGGCGGTTGTGTCCCTAATGCAGGAAGGATCCGTGAATGCTGCAGTATAGATGATGCACCGCACATCACACCATATTCTGCCTTACAGGTACCAAGACTGGCTCATCAGGGGGAAAATCATCAGCTGATCTACGAGATCTACAGCATCCCCTACACCCTGTTATACTGCAATTACAACTGAGTAAAGGCTAAAAAAAAATCCCATCCTGGGTCCAACTGACTGCAGCAGGAACCTCCCCCCTTTTGACAATGGTAAAGGGTATTTCCAAAACCACAAGTTAGTCTATAGGATTGGGGATAACTTCCACATTGCTGTTGTCCCATCTTGAAAGGATCGCAGGTAGTGATTAGCGAGCATGGTCGGGTGCTTACCGAGTATCTTGAGCGTGCTTGTTTATTATGTTAGAGTTGCTGTGTCTGCATGATTTATGGCTGTTAGGAAATCCTCTCATGGGTTGAGGCTGTCTAACAAACAAGCAATTCCTGCCATAAGTTATGCAGACACAGGAAGTCGAACATAATATACGAGCACGCCGAAGATACTCGGTAAGCACCTGAGCATGAATAAGCAAGTTCGCTCATCACTAATCGCAGGTGCTTCTGCTCGGCCTCCATTAATTGTCCTTGAGGGACAAAGGCGCAGGTTAATAGAACACAATGTTTGTTAATTTGGTGAATGCCTGCTGACTACCTATTGTATGGGTCCATGCAGCTTGTTGTTCTGCAAACATTGAAGGACAAAATATGCAGGTTAATTGAACACTTGAACTATGAGAGAGAACCTCCCACACCTGTCGATAATACCCTGAAGGACAGCTGTGGGTATAAAAGGGACCTCTCTCCTTCTACAGAGATACTCTAGAGCAGTGGTCCCCAACCTTTTTTGCACCAGGGACCGGCTTGAAGCAAGATCATTTTTCCATGGCCCAGCAAGGAGGGGGTGGGGTGGGGTGGGCGGGGCTTTGGTCATATGGGGGCGGGGTAATGGAGGGATTTAGAGTTTAGTGCATACTTATCATATAGTGTAGACCAGGTCCCCGCCAGGAGCCCCACATAATGTGCTGTGCCAGGAGCCGCATCACTGAGGCCCCATCACGCCCTGCAGCAGGACAGGGCAGCTGTCCTGACAGCTGCTGTTCAGCTGCATTTACTTCATCCCAGGGGCGGACACAGACTGTAGTGGGCCCCTGTGCAAGAAATTTTTGGGGCCCCCCCCCGCCCTTCATAAGGCAACAAAGTTATGTAAACATAACCCCCCCATGTGCATCTCTCACCCCCCCATGTGCAGCTCACCCCCGTGCATCTCTCATCCCCCCCCCGTGCATCTCTCATCCCCCCCCCGTGCATCTCTCATCCCCCCCCCCGTGCATCTCTCATCCCCCCCCCCGTGCATCTCTCATCCCCCCCCCCGTGCATCTCTCATCCCCCCCCCCGTGCATCTCTCATCCCCCCCCCCGTGCATCTCTCATCCACCCCCCGTGCATCTCTCATCCACCCCCCGTGCATCTCTCACCCCTCCGTGCATCTCTCATCCACCCCCCGTGCATCTCTCATCCACCCCCCGTGCATCTCTCATCCACCCCCCGTGCATCTCTCATCCACCCCCCGTGCATCTCTCATCCACCCCCCGTGCATCTCTCATCCACCCCCCGTGCATCTCTCATCCACCCCCCGTGCATCTCTCATCCACCCCCCGTGCATCTCTCACCCCTCCGTGCATCTCTCACCCACCCCCCGTGCATCTCTCACCCACCCCCCGTGCATCTCTCACCCACCCCCCGTGCATCTCTCATCCACCCCCCGTGCATCTCTCATCCACCCCCCGTGCATCTCTCACCCCTCCGTGCATCTCTCATCCACCCCCCGTGCATCTCTCATCCACCCCCCGTGCATCTCTCACCCCTCCGTGCATCTCTCATCCACCCCCCGTGCATCTCTCATCCCCCCCCCGTGCATCTCTCACCCCTCCGTGCATCTCTCATCCACCCCCCGTGCATCTCTCATCCCCCCCCCGTGCATCTCTCATCCACCCCCCGTGCATCTCTCATCCACCCCCATGTGCATCTCTCCCCTCCCCCCATGTGCATCTCTCATCTCTCCCCTCCCCCCATGTGCATCTCTCATCTCTCATCTCTCCCCTCCCATCTCTCCCCTCCCCCCCATGTGCATCTCTCATCTCTCCCCCCCATGTGGATCTCTCATCTCTCCCCTCCCCCCATGTGCATCTCCCATTCCCCCCACTCCTAGTTAATTGTATTTAAAAAAAAAATAAAACTTGTTATACTTACCCCCATGCGATCCCTGCAGAATCCTGGCGCTCGTCCAAATCGCTGACACCAGGTTCTCCTGACTTCCGGCCATGTGACGGCGCCGTCACATGACCGGAAGTCAGGGGAATCATGAAGGTGCTGCCGCATGAGGAGTCCGGGGGCCCCATGAGGAGAGAGACGCACAAGAGGGGGGCTCCGAGGGGGCTCCGGGGGCCCCATGAGGAGAGAGACGCACAAGAGGGGGGCTCCGAGGGGGCTCCTACCGGCCGGGCCCCATACTGGAGTCAGGGCAGTCATGCCCTGATGGCGGCCCTGCTGGAGGCTGGAGGGGCCCCCTCTCCCCGCGGACCGGCTGAAAAACCCCAACGGCCCGGTCCTGGTCCGCGGACCGGCGGTTGGGGACCTCTGCTCTAGAGGGTAGCAGCCAAGTCACCATGACTCCAACCAGAGGAATACAGATTTGATCCACTGTCCATCACTGAACTCACAGAGACGTTTGGAGAACCCAGGTTGGGAAAATCAGGTCACCTGGCCACATCTCCATATATTGTCAGCTCCCTAAGCTTGCAGCTACCTCCTCTCTGTGGGTGCCCACCAAAAGCAGGGTGCTTCTGGTTGGGGTAGTTGGCCCTGGAAGCTCCAAAGTCACAGATGTTCTAATCCCTGGCGAGTCAGCGGAAGGGTGAGACTCTAATCTGCCCAATCTTGTGTATGTTGTTGACTGTTGGTGATCCAATAAATTATTACCGCAGTGTGGTACCCTCATCCTGTGTTGTCCGAGTAGTATTCTGCCCACGGGGGAAGGAGTACGGGCATTCAGTGGGATGAGCCCTGGTCCATGCGGTGTTTCTATAGACAGCCATGCCAATGGACGAGCGCACCCACTGACCCCAGTGTCTCCACACTTCGTGGCAGCAGTGGGATACTACTCAGCCCGGCTGATCCAGGGGAGCAGCACAGGACTAGTGTTCATAGACACTATCCAAGGGCTCCAGAACCAGGGAGGCATATAGGTGAGGCATATACAGCAGGTTTCGGACACCAGTGTCCAACCCCACCAACTCGCTGAGAAAAGGATCGGACTGGATATACAGCCTCAACTGGAAACTGCAACTACATGAGTTGTGCCAGCTTTGACAGATCGAATACCGGGCCACCGACAGTTGGTCGTATTTGATCCAGGAATTGAGATACCCAGAACGTCGTGGAGGATGACGAGTTTGACCAAGAGGAATTAAACTGGCTGCCAAATCAAGGATCCATTGGTGGTCTGAAATCAAATACCCATGTGAATGAGGGGTTGTCACCTAACGGGAGGGGGGTGAGCAGATTTATTACTTTTTCACGCTTCTAAAACACCATCTTCCTGACCCTCATGAGACATAAGGAGGGTTTACCCCATTCTCCCCCCCCATTTTCCACACTGGGTTTGGACAAGTCGTCACCATGCCCTGAAGGACTGCTGGCAAAAATAAATATACACATCCCTTTGTACAAGAAGGAAATTCCTGCAAACTCTGAGCACATTTCCGTCTCCCACTTACCATTCATTTCTGGGGTTCATGGACCTATGTAAATATTGCGGCCGGCTGACTGTATCGGTGGCCGAACAGCCCCAGAGGGAGTGTCTGACAGCGCTGTCCCAGCCGCAGGTCTCATTCACATGGCGCAGGATTAGTCTGCCAAAACCCGGAGGGAATATTTACTGTATTTATATCTACCGGTCGATCAGTCGGGGCGTCCAATAGCCGAGTGCTGGAGAATCAGAGCCCAGTTAGGCTGAGGACCTGAAGAGCAGCGTGTGGACGCAGCATAGAGACTGCACGATGCCCGTTCACACAGCTGGCCTCTACACAACACAGACTAACATCTGCAGCCCAGCGGTGGAGGATAACCACCATCATCGTCACAACACACATTAAAAAAATTATATTTATTGAACGCATATGACGGGCGCTGGTACAGGCCATAACTTATCACAAAGATTACATGTCAGAGTCCAGGGAGATGGGGTGCAGGCGGCTGCCAGGCCGCGGTCAGTCCATGGGCTGCGGCTGCACATCGGGCCCATCCTGCTGGCGGAAGAGCAGCTCGCTGGACTGCACCACCTGCTCCGCGTGCCACGTGGTCTGTGCATTGTACTGCTGATAAATGTCAGTGTCTGACTGAAACATAACCAAGGCCTGAGCCGTGTGCATCCGGACGTGCTCCGCCAGGCTGTTGGCATCAAGGAACTTGTCTCCGCAGGAGTCACAGGCGTACAGGATCTGAGTGTTCGGGTCTGCAGGAGGGACACAAAAGTTAGGACACAGACAGCACCGCTAGGGGAGCAGCAGGTACAAAACATGACATGCGCCAAAGATTAACAAGCTTCTCGTCACAAAACCCTGTCTGAACAAGGACCAATGCAAGCTGCAGCCCAAATATGTACGTTAACATGGCGGACGCCATCTCCATGTGCACACCGTGCAGAGAGGCCAACCTCAGCCTTCAACCACTCATTAATCCTCTAGGGCCCAAGTCAGTGGAGTCTAAAGTAATGAGAAATCTATAGGAAGGACCTAGAGACTGAAAAAAGCAGCAGATCCACAGCAACGTCCCTCCTTATATTTCTCCTAATCCGTGTGTTCAGCCAAAGCTCCAGACGGGCGCAGGAAAGACGTATATGGTCCATGTAGGTCCTATTACATGGGTAACTGGTGGAAAGACGCCAGCGAGCGTGACTGCCAGACATTAGCCCCCCTCCATCGCTCGGTGCACTTACTGGGTAGGAGCTCTTCCGGCATTATACAGAGACGTTCCTCGGGAAACATTCCATCGTGCATTTTATATTGCACTACAGCGTAAAAGCTGCCACAATGAGGACGTCATAAAAATAGAATTAGACTTACCGGTAATTCGGTTTCTAAGACCCTCCACTACAGCACCAACTGGAGGTAGCCTCCCCATCCTAATTAGGGACAGGAAAAAAAGAGGTTAAGTAGCCCCTCCCCGCTACCATCCCCAGTGTTTTCAAAAGGACCACACAGTATGAATGCTCTAAATATTTTAACACTAAGGATTTTTCCATCAAAAAAGGACAGGGCGGGAATTACCGATGCTGTTGTGGAGGGTCTTAGAAACAGAATTACCGGTAAGTCTAATTCTAATTTTCTCCAATCCCCTCCACGACAGCACACCTGGAGTAATACCAAAGAACGAATCTTAGGGAGGGACAAGAGACTGAAGGACTTTCCTTCCAAATGCTAAATCTCTATTTGACATTACATCTAATCTATAATGTTTAGCAAAGGTATGGACACGTAGCTGCCCTGCAAATATGCTTGATGGATGCACTAGCCTTTTCAGCCCAAGAGACCGACATAGCTCTAGTGGAATGAGCTTTCAAGGATGCCGGAGGAGGCAAATCTTGAACCATGTATGTTTCACAAATTGCTTTTTTAATCCAATTTGCTAGCGTAATTTTTGCAATTTTCTTCCCTTTATTGGGGCCTCCATATGGAACAAATAAGTTCTGATCCTTCCTCCAAGTTTCAGTCTGACTCAAGTAGTGGATTATAGTCCTTCTTACGTCCAATGCATGGAATTCTTCTTCCTTGCTATTTGATGGATTTTGACAGAAGGACGGGAGAATTATGGGCTGAGACATATGAAAATCAGACGACACCTTGGGAAGAAAAGAAAGTTCCAACTGGAGGATGGGTCCTGTCCTCCAAAATACGACAATAAGGTTCTCTGATGGACAGGGCTTGGATTTCACCCACTCTCCTGGTTGTATTCAGAGCTATAAGCAATGCCGCTTTCCAAGACAATTTGTATATGTATGCCTCGGCTGTTGGCTCGAAAGGAAGCATAGCTAGGCCTCTAAGAACTATGTTGAGATCCCAAGGTGGAACTATTTTAGCTCTTGTTGGATTTATCCGAGAAGCAGCTGTCATGAATCTCCTAATCCATCTGTTCTGGGCCAAATCCGTATCAAAATAGGAGCTTAAAGCCGAGACTTGGACCTTAAGTATGCTTGGTCTCAATCCTTCAGACAGACCCGTTCTGCAGGAAGTCCAAGATTCTGGCCATGTCAGGCCGAAAGGAATCTAATGGATGAGGTTCGTACCATAGTTTGAAAGCTTTCCAGATTTTTTCATAGATGGAATTCGTGACCAGTTTTCTGCAGCGTATGGATCACCTCCGCTGAGAAGCCTCTGGCCCTTAAGAGGGCGGTCTCAGAAGCCAAGCCGCTAGAGACAAATTTTGAGGGGCCGGATGGTAGATCGGGTCCTGATGTAGCAGATCGTGGATTTTGAGGAAGCATCAACGGATCCTCCATTTTTAGACTGTTCAATGTCCCGAACCAAGCTCTTTTTGGCCACATTGGAGCTATTAGAATCATCTTGACTCTTTCCGACCTGATTTTTTGTAAGGTCCTTGATATCAACGGAATCAGGGGAAAAGCATAAGCAAGCCCGACTTCCCAAAGGTGAGCGAATGCATCTATCCCTGGTGCTGAATCCTCAGGGTCCAAGGAGAAAAAAAAAGCTCTTACTTTAGCGTTTTTCTGGTTCGCAAACAAATCCACATGTGGATATCCCCAATCATCGGAAATATCTTTGAGCTCAGACTCCACTCCCCTGGATGAATGTCTTTCCTGCTCAATAGATCTACCTGATAGGTGTCGGAGCCCCCGACAACGATAATAGATGATGCTTCGCCCAGTGGAAGATCCTTTCTGAGATCATTTGCAATCTCCTGTTATTCGTACTTCCCTGATGTCTTAAGTGGGCTACAGTTGTCATATTGTCCGAGTAGACCCTGACATGTGACCCCTGAAGTAGAGAATTGGCCGCCCATAGGGTTTCCTCCACCTCTTTCAGCTCTCTTAGGTTCGAGGATTGTTCTGAAATTTCTTGTGACCAGACTCCTTGAAAAGGCCACGTGGGAGACTACTGCTCCCCATCCCCTTTTGCTTGCGTCTGTTTTGACCGATATCAAGGGAAGTTGAATCCATGTCGAACCTTTCTCCTGGACAGAGCCACCGCCTTAAAGATGCTTTCACCTTCTCTAGCAGATGAATCCTGCTGGTGAGGGAACTTGGAGATTTGTCCCAATAGGAAAGGATGTAGTTTTGAAGGACCCTTGAATGAGCTTGAGCCCAAGGTACCACTTGAATACATGAGGTCATGGTCCCGAGGACTGACATGGCGAATCTTCTCCGGTTCTTCAGTGCATAAACTTTCGACCTTAACTGAATTTGTTTCTCTTTTGGCAGAAAAGAGTCTTGCTGCTGAGAGTCCAGGAGAATTCCCAAGAAAGTCTTCCTGGTGGAAGGAATCAGATCTGACTTCTTGTAATTTATCAGTCATCCCAATGATTCCAGAATCAGGAGGGTCAGCTGAAGATCTCTTTCCAAACTTGAAACTGAGGGAGCCATCACTAAAAAAATTGTCTAAATAGGGGACGATGCCGATATTCCGTTTTCTTAGACAAGCT
The DNA here is from genome assembly GCF_046119375.1 of Phyllobates terribilis. Lineage (NCBI taxonomy): Eukaryota > Metazoa > Chordata > Amphibia > Anura > Dendrobatidae > Phyllobates > Phyllobates terribilis. Next base: position 90,244,713 of record NW_027362772.1, read on the forward strand.
ACCACCTCTGCCATGATCTTTGTAAATAGACGGGGTGCCGACGAAATCCCGAAGGAATTGAGAATGGAGTACCTTTTGGTTCTGATTTATAGCAAATCTGAGGAATTTCCTGTAGGCCGGGGTGAATTGGCACATGGTAGTATGCCTCTTACAGGTCTATTGTTTCCTTGACAAATCCTTTCCCAATCAACGGAATCGTGGACCTTATCTTGAACCTTCTGTATTTCACATATTGGTTGAGATGTTTTAGATTGAGGATTATCCTGTAGGAACCTGAAACCTTTTTCAACAGAAACACTCGAGAATAATGACCTTCTCCTTGTTCCATGCGAGGCACTGGTGATATAACTCCCGAGTTTTGAAGATTCTGATTCCCCCAGTCATTAGGAACTTTTGTAATCTTGCAGAAGGTAAAGACGTTACTTCTACCCTTCTTAGAGGGTAGGTAGCAAAGTCTATTTCGGCTCCTACCGCCACCATCTCCAGGATCTTCCGGTCCGAAGATATTAGCTGCCATTGTGGAAGGAAGCTTACAATCCTGCCTCCTACCTTCTTGGCGTCATTGTCTGTCTTGCCTTGAACTTTGAAAGATATTCTTTCCTCTTCCCCCTTTTGGGTAACTCCAGCGACCGGTTTTACCCTTGCCTCTATACTGAAATGCTTGCTGCTGAGGGGGGAGAAATGGTCTCTTCCTGAAGTTCCTTGAAATCTTCGGCTCTGGCAGAGACTTCTTCTTGTCGGACGCTTTCTCCAACAGCTCGTCCAAGACTGCTCCAAACATATACTCTCCTTTAAACGGGATGGAGCAAAGCTTGTCCCCACTCCACATCTTCAACCATAGAGCTCTTGTGGAATTCGATAAGATTGTGGCAAGATCGGCGTCCCTAACAGACTCCGCTGAGGCATCAGCTAGGAATCCAGTGGCCTTCTGTAACAAAGGAAGAGATGCAAGGAGGTCCTCCCGAGGAGTACCTTTCCAGAGATGTTCCTCTAGTTGTGGTAGCCAGAGGAACATGGAACGAGCTACACAAGTCAAAGCGATATTCGTCTTCAGTTAAGCCGCCGATGTTTACCATGTCTTCCATAGCAGACTGTCCATCTTCCTATCCATAGGATGCTTCAGCTGGGACGAGTCTTCAAAGGGAAAGGTTGTTTTCTTCGCTACCCTTGCCACTTGCACATCCACTTTCGGAATTTCCGACCATAGTTTAGCCGTATTTTCATCCAGAGAGAATCTATCCTTCATTTCTCCCGTAACACTAAGCCTTTTATTCAGGTGACTCCCATTCATTCATTCATTATCAGACTTCGAATGTTGTCGTGCACCGGGAACACTAACTTCTTCTTGGATTTCAGACCCCAAAACGTCTTGTCCTCAACTGTACGGGTCTTCTTCTCCTCTTCCACCTGCATAGTGTCTCTCACCTGCAACAATAATTCTTCCATATTTTCGGCAGAAAAGTAATATTTCTTATTCTCCTCATGATCTTCACTTAGAACCCCTTCCTCAGGTTCCTCCATGGATCCAAATTCTTCTGAATCAGGAGGTATCCCCCTAACCGTATACTTTCTCGTTTTGGGTGGAGATGGACCCTCAGCTCTGGCTTGCGAGAAGGAGGCTAGCATTTCCTGCCGAACCATTCCCCTGACTTCTTCCATAAGGGAAGGTTGTTCCTCCTTCACAATGTTGTTAGTGCATTTCTGGCATAGGGGTTTCTTATGCCCTGAAGCAAGCTTTTTCCTACAAATGGCACATTTGCGAATTGTAGTATTTTCTCCCACTCTCGGTGCAGGATCCTTGTCTCCCTAAAATTAGAAAGGGGAGATTTTAAAATACAATTTGGGATCCTGCTCAAAAAGAGAGTGGGGAACAACCTTACCCCCAAGTACTTACAGGGGCCAGGTTAGCGCTGGGCTCTGCAGACGCAGGCTTTGATAGCAGCATACCATACCATAGCAGCAGAATATTCTGTCCTACCTTAATGTTGTCTTCTCATCTGGGTCTTTTATAAAAGTATAAAAAATTTAGATCCTCCATTTCTGGGCAAAAAACCGCGGTTTCCAGCTTGAATTTCCCGCCGTGGCGCCATGTGTTCCTCGGTGGAACGCAACCGGAAGTGACGTCCCGTAGGCCGAATACCTGAGTTCCGGAGCATCCTGCATGTGCGCCAGAACGCTGCCATGGAGGACAGAGGAGACTCCGGCTGGGGAGCTACAGGAGGCCCCCAGCCCCAAACCCACTCAGCTTTACCGGTAGGCGAGTGAGGAGGTCCCGCTCCAGAGAGAACGGGAGCTGCCAGGGAAGGAAGGCCGGAGGCGATCGCTCCCTGCAGCCCGACACAGGTAAATTTAATAGGGACCTGCTCGCCGGCCGCAGCCACCCTAGGTAACCTCTTCATCCCATAGGGACAGGAAAACACTGGGGATGGTAGCGGGGAGGGGATATTTAACCTCTTGTTTTCCTGTCCCTAATTAGGATGGGGAGGCTACCTCCAGGTGTGCTGTAGTGGAGGGGATTGGAGAAAAAGCGTTGTTTTTTTTTCCCCTTCACAAAAATGCTGTATGTGACAGCAGCCTTATAGAGATTTCCCCAGTGCTGATCACTGCCCCCGCAGGACAGGAAGAGCCATTGCTGAAGGTCGTTTACCTGCTTCCTGCACTTGCTTCACCGCCTTGGTGATCTCTGCTTTTAACGCTTCTGTCTCATCAGCTGTGACCGAGGTGGAGATGGGAACCACTGGAAGAGAAGGGGCGCAGCTCAAAAACAAATCCTGATAACTAGCCCTAGAGCTCTGGGGGTATTACCGGAGAAGAGAGGGGTCCAGAGCGGTCAGGCAGCAGCTTGCTCCTCCCATATGACTCAATGGCAGGAATACTTGCCAATGGCCTCTCATGTTAGGGCCCATTTTGGCATGATACACAGGACAGCATCACATCCGATCGTGTGGGCTCAGGAAAGCCTGTCCCATAATCCTTTGGGGGGGGGGGGGGGGGGAGATTACTTTCAATATGGCTGCCACATACAGGGCGGTTCACTCACCCGTCAGCTCTGTGACACCCGTATTGGTGATGTCCTCCGCAGCCAGGGTCACCATCTCCTCTGGAGCCACGGTCACAATGTTGACCTCTTCTTCATCCATTTCTCCTTCTTCTCGGTGCAGCATTTTCATGCCCGCTCTGCCCTTGTGAACGGTTTTCACATGAGAGCGCAGGTTGTCGACGCGGTTGAAGCCGCGGCCGCATTTGTCGCAGAGGTACGGCTTCTCCCCTGTCCAATCAGACATGAGTGTTGTCACACGTAAGGACAAGTGATCGCTTGACCAGCACGGACGGAGGCTCACCTGTGTGGATAATGACGTGTTTCGTCAGGTCTCCGACGTTGACAAAGGCCTTGTTGCAGACTTTGCACTTGTGCGGCCGGATATTGTCGTGGTGGCGGATGTGATTGGCCAGCTGACTGGACTGCACGAACCTGGTGGACGGAGAGAGCGGTCACATCAGCAGGGAACGCACATGAGACCCCCGCATCCCCCTGAAGACTCACCTCTTTCCACAGCGCTCACACACATACGGCTTCTCCCCCGTGTGCTGGCGGACATGAGCGATCAGGGAGCTGGCCTGCGTGAACGCCTTCCCACAGATCATACACAGACACGGCTTCTCTCCTGTGAGACAACCAGCGCATGAGAGCGGCTAATACGGGGCCCGCCTGACACTGGGGCCCCCGATCTGCGATCATGTGACACTGCGTATTGGGGAGGGCACAGAACATTAACCTCGCCCTTCACAGGTCAGGCGGATGGAGAATACGGAGAGCTAGACCTGAAGGGGTCCACAGGAAAAGTATGTTCTCCGGGCAGCGTACAGTATATACCGACACACGCTGATGTCGGGGGGGGGGGGGGGGGGGGTGCGCGCATAGTCCCCAGCAGTATAGATCATGTGCAGGGGGTGAGCACAGTATGATGGGGGCTGTTACCAGTGTGGGTCCGGATGTGCCGCTGCAACGCCCCAGGGTCAGCAAATTTCCTCTTGCAGTGGATGCAGATGTAAGGTTTCTCGCCGCTGTGGATGCGCAGGTGTCTCTTCAGGTTTCCTGCAGAGGATGGAGGCGCATGATGAGGAGGAGATCGCCATGATCGGAGAGGACACCTACAGGCCCCACGATGCCTCACCTGAGGTGGTAAACTGCTTCCCGCACTCTCTGCACTTCAGGGGTCCGTCAGCGATGTGGATCTTCAGATGAGCCTTCAGATTCCCCAGCTGTCAAGAAAGCCACAGAGTTAACTGAGGACATTACTGCTCCCCTCCCCCAAACACCTGTCCGCCATGACATCACTGCCCCCACCTGGTTGAACTTCTTGTCGCAGTGCGGACACTTGTGCTCCTTGTTGGTGTCGTGAGTCTCCAGGTGCCGCATCTTGGACGTGGGGTCGGAGAACGGCCGGTTGCAGTACTCGCACAGATACGGCTTCTCTCCGCTGTGGACCAGCTGGTGCCTCTTCAGGTTGCCGGAGGTTGTGAACAGCTTGCCGCACACCTTGCAGTAGTAGTTGGGCTCCCCGGTGTGACGCTTCTTGTGCAGGTTGAGTAGACTGACCAGGCGGTAACTCTTCCCACAGTCGTCACAGCCATGGGGCTTTAACGGACTGAAAAGAGAACACAAGAAGTTACTGCATGTCCCACCATCCCCCACACACCACAGGGGGCCGCAGGTCCCCCACACACCACAGGGGGCCGCGGGTCCCTCACCTGTGAGTCTTCTCATGCGCTTTACAGGCAGCGGGGTCCGAGAAGGCCTTGTCGCACTCATGGCAGCGGTATGGCTTCTCGCCGGTGTGGATCCGGATGTGCCGCGTGTAGTTTCCCGTGTGGGTGAACTCCTTGCTGCAGTACTGAAGGAGAATCACATAAATCGGCAAGATCCCAGAGCATCACCGCAGTGTAGAAACCCCAGCTGCTGCAGAAACTCTTATTGAGTGGACGATTCATTATATTCAGTGACTGTCCTGAAGATCCTGTCTTTAAAAAGAGGTTCTGCAGCAACTGCGGTGTGTAGATGGCACTCATGTACATTTTACTGCATCAAACACTAGACTAGTAAGCAGATGTAGCAGTGCCGGGTTTGTCGCGTAAAAGCTCAAATTTCCTGCTTTCCACAGTGATGACTGCCTAAACGGGTCTACTACATCTGTACCTGGTGCGGCCCTCACTCACCTCACACACATGAGTAGTAGAGCTGTAGGGTCGTGACTCTGTGCGATCAGTGTAGTTTGTGGTTCCTGAGCGCAGTTGTCTCAGGGGCCCCAGGACGTCCTCTGAAGGTTTCTCCGTATTCTCATCGGTGCAGTCTTCGTTCTCCTCTTTGCTGCTGTCTTCAGTCTCGGGCTCGGGCTCCAGGATCGGGGGACACAGGCTCTCGCTCACTTCTGGTGGTGGAGAGCGTACATGTTTCTGTGTCGGGCCCCCTCCAGCAGCCGGCTCACCGGGCTCCTCCTCATCTGTGGACGGAGATTCCTCCATAGACACATCTTCGGTCTTCTCCTGAGCAGTAAGGGGCCAGGGGGTCGGCGACAACAAGTCCCCCAACTTCACTGCTCTGTCCCCAGGGTCTGAGGCAGGGAGAAAAAAACAGCAGTATTATGGGAGGGGGTTTTAGTGTCACCTAGATCAAGGTTTAATGCCAGAGCCAAAGAAGGTGCAATAATATCTGGGGGTCTGGTGGGCACGGACACATGGCACCCTCACCTTTCTCTGCACTCAGGGCTGGTTCCTCCACGGGCTGTTGCTCCGCTCCGCTCTCCTCCTGCAGTCCCAGTTTACTGACATCGCCACCTGCAGGGAGAGAAGGCATATGACCTGGGTCCCTCAGCCCCGGGGAATTCACCACCGGTCACAACAAGGCCTATTCTCACCCTCCTGACACGCCGGGTCTGCGGCTTCCTCCAGCGGGTACACGGCAGTGGTGGAGTCGGTCGTCTCCAGCTCACTTTCCCCAGCGACAGCCGGAGGGGAGTAATCCGTGATATCTGCAGGAGAGGAGGATGAATATAACCCTGTAGGCCGACAGCCCACAGCCGGAGTCAGCTGCCCATTACCTTGTCCCGACGTGAGGGGCCCCAGGCTGTGCGGCCCCTGGCTGGGAGGAATGCTGAGCGACTTCAAGGCTGTGCACGCGTTCACAATCTCCTGCATCTGCAAAAATCCGGCCACGGCCAAGACGTCCTCCACATTTTCACGTGTCAGATTCAGACGTGCCGTGTACATGAACTCCAGCACCTGACCCAGACCTAAGGGGAAAAAGGCCAGCCTGAAATCGGGCAGACAAGTCGCGCAGCAGTGACGCGCATGGGCAGAGCGTTACCTGCTGCGTTGCTGATGTCCAGGTGAACCACGTCTTTCTGCTCCACGAAGAGCATGCGGAAGTACTGGCTGCACGCTGCGAGCACCGCTTTGTGTGCTTTGAAGTCTATTCCATCCACCACGAAAGTGCAGTCGCACAGAAGGCCGAGCTGACGCTGCTGATTGAGCTGCTCCAGGACCAGCTGACTGTGCTGCGGAAAATCCATGTCTGCGGGGGAGGGGAGCAAAGCAGAGCATGAGCTCATACGTTCCAGGCACCTGACGTCACATTACACAGGAGGAGGAGGACGCAACTGCACGCAAGTGACGTCACATTACACAAGAGGAGGAGGACGCTGCACGCAAGTGACGTCACATTACACAGGAGGAGGAGGACGCTGCACACAAGTGACGTCACATTACACAGGAGGAGGAGGACGCTGCACGCAAGAGACGTCACATTACACAGGAGGAGGAGGACGCCGCACGCAAGTGACGTCACATTACACAGGAGGAGGAGGACGCCGCACGCAAGTGACGTCACATTACACAGGAAGAGGAGGACGCTGCACGCAAGAGACGTCACATTACACAGGATGAGGAGGACGCTGCACACAAGTGACGTCACATTACACAGGAGGAGGAGGACGCTGCACACAAGTGACGTCACATTACACAGGAGGACGTTGCACACAAGTGACGTCACATTACACAGGGAGGAGGACGACGCTGCACGCAAGTGACGTCACATTACACGGGAAGAGGACGACGCTGCACGCAAGGGACGTCACATTACACAGGAAGAGGACGACGCTGCACGCAAGGGACGTCACATTACACAGGAGGAGGAGGACGCTGCACGCAAGAGACGTCACATTACACAGGAGGAGGACGCCGCACGCAAGTGACGTCACATTACACAGGAAGAGGAGGACGCTGCACGCAAGAGACGTCACATTACACAGGATGAGGAGGACGCTGCACACAAGTGACGTCACATTACACAGGAGGAGGAGGACGCTGCACACAAGTGACGTCACATTACACAGGAGGACGTTGCACACAAGTGACGTCACATTACACAGGGAGGAGGACGACGCTGCACGCAAGTGACGTCACATTACACGGGAAGAGGACGACGCTGCACGCAAGGGACGTCACATTACACAGGAAGAGGACGACGCTGCACGCAAGGGACGTCACATTACACAGGAAGAGGAGGAGGACGCTGCACGCAAGTGACGTCACATTACACAGGAGGAGGACGCTGCACACAAGTGACGTCACATTACACAGGGAGGAGGAAGAGGACGACGCTGCACGCAAGTGACGTCACATTACACAGGAAGAGGACGACGCTGCACGCAAGGGACGTCACATTACACAGGAAGAGGACGCCGCTGCACGCAAGGGACGTCACATTACACAGGAAGACGCTGCACACAAGTGACGTCACATTACACAGGAGGAGGAGGAGGACGCTGCACACAAGTGACGTCACATTACACAGGAAGAGGAGGACGCTGCACACAAGTGACGTCACATTACACAGGAAGAGGACGCCGCTGCACGCAAGGGACGTCACATTATACAGGATGAGGAGGACGCTGCACACAAGTGACGTCACATTACACAGGAAGAGGACGACGCTGCACGCAAGGGACGTCACATTACACAGGAAGACGCTGCACACAAGTGACGTCACATTACACAGGAGGAGGAGGAGGACGCTGCACACAAGTGACGTCACATTACACAGGAAGAGGACGCCGCTGCACGCAAGGGACGTCACATTACACAGGATGAGGAGGACGCTGCACACAAGTGACGTCACATTACACAGGATGAGGAGGACGCTGCACACAAGTGACGTCACATTACACAGGAGGAGGAGGACGCTGCACACAAGTGACGCCACATTACACAGGAGGAGGATGCTGCACATAAGTGACGTCACATTACACAGGAGGAGGACGCTGCACACAAGTGACGTCACATTACACAGGGAGGAGGAGGAGGACGACGCTGCACGCAAGTGACGTCACATTACACAGGAAGAGGACGACGCTGCACGCAAGGGACGTCACATTACACAGGAGGACGTTGCACACAAGTGACGTCACATTACACAGGAGGACGTTGCACACAAGTGACGTCACATTACACAGGGAGGAGGAGGAGGACGACGCTGCACGCAAGTGACGTCACATTACACAGGAAGAGGACGATGCTGCACGCAAGTGACGTCACATTACACGGGAAGAGGACGACGCTGCACGCAAGGGACGTCACATTACACAGGAAGAGGACGACGCTGCACGCAAGGGACGTCACATTACACAGGAAGAGGAGGAGGACGCTGCACGCAAGTGACGTCACATTACACAGGAGGAGGACGCTGCACACAAGTGACGTCACATTACACAGGGAGGAGGAAGAGGACGACGCTGCACGCAAGTGACGTCACATTACACAGGAAGAGGACGACGCTGCACGCAAGGGACGTCACATTACATAGGAAAAGGACGACGCTGCACGCAAGGGACGTCACATTACACAGGAAGACGCTGCACACAAGTGACGTCACATTACACAGGAGGAGGAGGACGCTGCACAAAAGTGATGTCACATTACACAGGAAGTGGAGGACGCCGCTGCAAGCAAGTGACGTCACATTACACAGGAAGAGGAGAAGGACGCAGCACATAAGTGACGTCACATTACACAGGGAGGAGGAAGAGGACGACGCTGCACGCAAGGGACGTCACATTACACAGGAGGACGTTGCATACAAGTGACGTCACATTACACAGGAGGAGGAGGAGGAGGACGCTGCACACAAGTGACGTCACATTACACAGGGATGAGGAAGAGGACGACGCTGCACGCAAGTGACGTCACAGTACACAGGAAGAGGACGACGCTGCACGCAAGGGACGTCACATTACACAGGAGGACGTTGCACACAAGTGACGTCACATTACACAGGAGGAGGAGGAGGACGCTGCACACAAGGGACGTCACATTACACAGGAGGAGGAGGACGCCGCACGCAAGTGACGTCACATTACATAGGAAGAGGACGCCGCTGCACGCAAGGGACGTCACATTACACAGGATGAGGAGGACGCTGCACACAAGTGACGTCACATTACACAGGAAGAGGACGCCGCTGCACGCAAGGGACGTCACATTACACAGGAAGAGGACGCCGCTGCGCGCAAGGGACGTCACATTACACAGGAAGAGGACGACGCTGCGCGCAAGGGACGTCACATTACACAGGAAGAGGATGCCGCTGCGCGCAAGGGACGTCACATTACACAGGAAGAGGACGCCGCTGCGCGCAAGGGACGTCACATTACACAGGAAGAGGACGCCGCTGCGCGCAAGGGACGTCACATTACACAGGAAGAGGACGCCGCTGCGCGCAAGGGACGTCACATTACACAGGAAGAGGACGCCGCTGCGCGCAAGGGACGTCACATTACACAGGAAGAGGACGCCGCTGCGCGCAAGGGACGTCACATTACACAGGAAGAGGACGACGCTGCGCGCAAGGGACGTCACATTACACAGGAAGAGGACGACGCTGCGCGCAAGGGACGTCACATTACACAGGAAGAGGACGACGCTGCGCGCAAGGGACGTCACATTACACAGGAAGAGGACGATGCTGCACGCAAGGGACGTCACATTACACAGGAGAAGGACGCTGCACACAAGTGACGTCACAGTACACAGAAGGACGCTGCACACAAATGATGTCACATTACACAGGAAGAGGAGGACGCCGCTGCACGCAAGTGAGGTCACATTACACAGGAGGAGAAGGAGGACGCTGCACACAAGTGACGTCACATTACACAGGAGAAGGACGCTGCACACAAGTGACGTCACATTACACAGGAGGAGAAGGAGGACGCTGCACACAAGTGACGTCACATTACACAGGAGAAGGACGCTGCACACAAGTGACGTCACATTACACAGGAGGAGAAGGACGCCGCTGCACGCAAGTGACGTCACATTACACAGGAGGAGAAGGAGGAAACTGCACACAAGTGACGTCACATTACACAGGAGGAGGAGGAGGACGCTGCACACAAGTGACGTCACATTACACAGAAGGAGGAGGACGCTGCACACAAGTGAATTCACATTACACAGGAGGAGGACGCTGCACACAAGTGACGTCACATTACACAGGAGGAGGAGGAGGACGCTGCACACAAGTGACGTCACATTACACAGAAGGAGGAGGACGCTGCACACAAGTGAATTCACATTACACAGGAGGAGGACGCTGCACACAAGTGACGTCACATTACACAGGAGGAGGAGGACGCTGCACACAAGTGACGTCACATTACACAGGAGGAGGAGGACGCTGCACACAAGTGACGTCACATTACAAAGGAGGACACGGAAAGCGCGTGACGTCACATTACATAGGAGGGGGACGCTGCACACAAACGATGTCACATTACACAGGAAGAGGAGGACGCCGCTGCACGCAATTGAGGTCACATTACACAGGAGGAGAAGGAGGACGCTGCACACAAGTGATGTCACATTACACAGGAGGAGGACGCTGCACACAACTGACGTCACATTACACAGGGAGGAGGAAGAGGACGACGCTGCACGCAAGTGACGTCAAATTACACAGGAAGAGGACGACGCTGCACGCAAGGGACGTCACATTACACAGGAAGAGGAGGAGGACGCTGCGCGCAAGGGACGTCACATTACACAGGAAGAGGAGGAGGACGCTGCACGCAAGGGACGTCACATTACACAGGAAGAGGAGGACGCTGCAAGCAAGGGACGTCACATTACACAGGAGAAGGACGCTGCACACAAATGACGTCACATTACACAGGAGGAGGAGGACGCCGCTGCACGCAAGTGACGTCACATTACACAGGAGGAGAAGGAGGAAACTGCACACAAGTGACGTCACATTACACAGGAGGAGGAGGACGCTGCAAACAAGTGAATTCACATTACACAGGAGGAGGACGCTGCACACAAGTGACGTCACATTACACAGGAGGAGGAGGACGCTGCACACAAGTGACGTCACATTACACAGGAGGAGGAGGACGCTGCACACAAGTGACGTCACATTACACAGGAGGAGGACGCTGGACACAAGTGACGTCACATTACACAGGAGGAGGAGGACGCTGGACACAAGTGAATTCACATTACAAAGGAGGACACTGAAAGCGCGTGACGTCACATTACACAGGAGAAGGACGCTGCACACAAGTGACGTCACATTACACAGGAGGAGGAGGACGCTGGACACAAGTGAATTCACATTACACAGGAGGAGGAGGACGCTGCACACAAGTGACGTCACATTACACAAGAGGAGGAGGACGCCGCACACAAGTGACGTCACATTACACAGGAGGAGGAGGACGCTGCACACAAGTGACGTCACATTACACAGGAGGAGGACGCTGCACACAAGTGACGTCACATTACACAGGAGGAGGAGGACGCTGCACACAAGTGACGTCACATTACAAAGGAGGACACTGAAAGCGCGTGACGTCACATTACACAGGAGAAGGACGCTGCACACAAGTGACGTCACATTACACAGGAGGAGAAGGACGCTGCTGCACGCAAGTGACGTCACATTACACAGGAGGAGAAGGAGGAAACTGCACACAAGTGACGTCACATTACACAGGAGGAGAAGGAGGACGCTGCACACAAGTGACGTCGCATTACACAGAAGGAGGAGGACGCTGCACACAAGTGAATTCACATTACACAGGAGGAGGACGCTGCACACAAGTGAATTCACATTACACAGGAGGAGGACGCTGCACACAAGTGACGTCAGATTACACAGGAGGAGGAGGACGCTGCACACAAGTGACGTCACATTACACAGGAGGAGGAGGACGCTGCACACAAGTGACGTCACATTACAAAGGAGGACACGGAAAGCGCGTGACGTCACATTACATAGGAGGGGGACGCTGCACACAAACGATGTCACATTACACAGGAAGAGGAGGACGCCGCTGCACGCAATTGAGGTCACATTACACAGGAGGAGAAGGAGGACGCTGCACACAAGTGATGTCACATTACAAAGGAGGAGGACGCTGCACACAAGTGACGTCACATTACACAGGGAGGAGGAAGAGGACGACGCTGCACGCAAGTGACGTCACATTACACAGGAAGAGGACGACGCTGCGCGCAAGGGACGTCACATTACACAGGAAGAGGAGGAGGACGCTGCACGCAAGGGACGTCACATTACACAGGAAGAGGACGACGCTGCAAGCAAGGGACGTCACATTACACAGGAAGAGGACGACGCTGCACGCAAGGGACGTCACATTACACAGGAGGAGAAGGAGGAAACTGCACATAAGTGACGTCACATTACACAGGAGGAGGAGGACGCTGCACACAAGTGACGTCACATTACACAGGAGGAGGAGGACGCTGCACACAAGTGACGTCACATTACACAGGAGGAGGAGGACGCTGCACACAAGTGACGTCACATTACACAAGAGGAGGAGGACGCCGCACACAAGTGACGTCACATTACACAGGAGGAGGACGCCGCACACAAGTGACGTCACATTACACAGGAGGAGGACGCTGCACACAAGTGACGTCACATTACACAGGAGGAGGAGGACGCTGCACACAAGTGACGTCACATTACAAAGGAGGACACTGAAAGCGCGTGACGTCACATTACATAGGAGGGGGACGCTGCATGCGTGACGTCACAGACGGGCTGCGCGCTCACACACGTCCACTACAGTCCGGGGCCCTGAGATCAAGAAGCCGCACAGTCACACACAGATCCCAGTACCTGCCATCCCGAAGATACAAAGAAATTACATCCTGCAGCGGAAAAGACAGCGGACAAAGGGCGCCGCCATATTGGAGAAGTTCGGAAGTCAGACGCGTTTATGGTGGCGCACCTCCGGGTACGTCATCAGCCTGTGACCGCAGACGGCGCCATGTTTATACCGGGCGGCTGCCCTCGTCCTGTAAGTGCAGAAGCTGCAGTATGGGTAAGTGATCGGGAAGTACTGCACCCAACATCTAACCGAGCTGCGGAGTAGAGAAATGTGTGTTTAATCCTCTCCTGTGTGATACTGTCTGCTGAGCCGTGTATCTAATCCTGTATGATACTGTCTGCTGAGCCGTGTATCTAATCCTATCCTGTGTGATACTGACTGCTGAGCCGTGTATCTAATCCTCTCCTGTGTGATACTGTCTGCTGAGCCGTGTATCTAATCCCCTCCTGTGTGATACTGTCTGCTGAGCCGTGTATCTAATCCTCTCCTGTGTGATACTGTCTGCTGAGCCGTGTATCTAATCCTCTCCTGTGTGATACCATCTGCTGAGCCGTGTATCTAATCCTCTCCTGTGTGATACTGTCTGCTGAGCCGTGTATCTAATCTTAAATGGATTGATGAAGGTGGCTGTGTCCACCGAAACGCGTTGTGTGTATATTAATAAATCAGTCCTTTTAATATTTTTGCCCTGTTATTGGCGCTCTGGTACCGCTATTCATATCCATTTATTGTCCCTTTCCCCCTGTTGGGGTGCGGTAGAGCTGCCTTTAACTTATTGTTCTTTCACCTGTGGGAGGAATTTAATTAGAATCACTACCCTGGTTTTCCAAGCTGCGCTGCCCTAACCCCTCCGGAACGCTGCCGGGGGTGTTGGTGAAGCTGGGCGTCCATCTCGGCGTTACATGCAACTAACCTGACCACGTGATCCACCACCGAGAGATCAGGATCTGTGAACGCCGCTGGAAATAGATGACAGCCACCAACAGAGCGGAGCTTGTGGAGCTTTACACTGGGGTTGTGCAGAGGTGCACAACTTCATAAGGTTAGTAGCCATCCTCACACCCCTCTAACAATTGCAATACTGAGTCACCCATTGCGCCTTGTTCTCTCCTCTCTTTACATACGTGTATCTAATCTTATCCCGTGTGATACTGTCTGCTGAGCCGTGTATCTAATCCTATCCTGTGTGATACTGTCTGCTGAGCCGTGTATCTAATCCTATCCTGTGTGATACTGTCTGCTGAGCCGTGTATCTAATCCTATCCTGTGTGATACTGTCTGCTGCGCCGTGTATCTAATCTTATCCCGTGTGATACTGTCTGCTGAGCTGTGTATCTAATCCTGCCCTGTGTGATACCGTCTGCTGAACCGTGTATCTAATCCTCTCCTGTGTGATACTGTCTGCTGAGCAGTGTATCTAATCCTCTCCTGTGTGATACCGTCTGCTGAGCCGTGTATCTAATCCTCTCCTGTGTGATACTGTCTGCTGAGCTCTGTATCTAATCCTATCCCGTGTGATACCGCCTGCTGAGCCGTGTATCTAATCCTCTCCTGTGTGATACTGTCTGCTGAGCCGTGTATCTAATCCTCTCCTGTGTGATACTGTCTGCTGAGCCGTGTATCTAATCCTCTTCTGTGTGATTCTGTCTGCTGAGCTGTGTATCTAATCCCATCCTGTGTGATACTGACTGCTGAGCCGTGTATCTAACCCTCTCCTGTGTGATACTGTCTGCTGAGCCGTGTATCTAATCCTCTCCTGTGTGATACTGTCTGCTGAGCTGTGTATCTAATACTCTCCTGTGTGATACTGTCTGCTGAGCCATGTATCTAATCCTCTCCTGTGTGATACTGTCTGCTGAGCTGTGTATCTAATCCTGTCCTGGGTGATACCGTCTGCTGAGCCGTGTATCTAATCCTATCCTGTGTGATACTGTCTGCTGAGCCGTGTATCTAATCCTATCCTGTGTGATACTGTCTGCTGAGCCGTGTATCTAATCCTATCCTGTGTGATACCGTCTGCTGAGCCGTGTATCTAATCCTGTATGATACTGTCTGCTGAGCTGTGTATCTAATCCTCTCCTGTGTGATACTGTCTGCTGAGCCGTGTATCTAATCCTCTCCTGTGTGATACTGTGTGCTGAGCTGTGTATCTAATCCTCTCCTGTATGATACTGTCTTCTGAGCCGTGTATCTAATCCTATCCTGTGTGATACTGTCTGCTGCGCTGTGTATCTAATCCTCTCCTGTGTGATCCTGTCTGCTGAGCCGTGTATCTAATCCTCTCCTGTGTGATACTTGCTGCTGAGCCGTGTATCTAATCCTCTCCTGTGTGATACTGTCTGCTGAGCCATGTATCTAATCCTCTCCTGTGTGATACTGACTGCTGAGCCGTGTATCTAATCCTCTCCTGTGTGATACTGACTGCTGAGCCGTGTATCTAATCCTCTCCTGTGTGATACCGTCTGCTGAGCCGTGTATCTAACCCTATCCTGTGTGCTGAGCTGTGTATCTAATCCTATCCTGTGTGATACTCTCTGCTGAGCCGTGTATCTAACCCTCTCCTGCGTGATAATGTCTGCTGAGCCGTGTATCTAATCCTCTCCTGTGTGATACTGTCTGCTGAGCCGTGTATCTAATCCCATGATGTGCAATACTGTCTGCTGAGCCGTGTATCTAATCTTCTCCTGTGTGATATTGTCTGCTGAGCCGTGTATCTAATCCTCTCCTGTGTGATACTGTGTGCTGAGACGTGTATCTAACCCTCTTCTGTGTGATACTGACTGCTGAACCGTGTATCTAATCCTCTCCTGTGTGATACTCTGCTGAGCCGTGTATCTAATCATCTCCTGTGTGATACTGTCTGCTGAGCTGTGTATCTAACCCTCTTCTGTGTGATACTGACTGCTGAACCGTGTATCTAATCCTATCCTGTGTGATACTGTCTGCTGAGCCGTGTATCTAACCCTCTCCTGTGTGATACTGTCTGCTGAGCCATGTATCTAATCCTCTCCTGTGTGATACTGTCTGCTGAGCCGTGTATCTAATCCTATCCTGTGTGATACTGTCTGCTGAGCCGTGTATCTAATCCTCTCCTGTGTGATACTGTCTGCTGAGCTGTGTATCTAACCCTCTCCTGTGTGATACTGTCTGCTGAGCCGTGTATCTAATCCTCTCCTGTGTGATACTGTCTGCTGAGCCGTGTATCTAATCCTCTCCTGTGTGATACTGTCTGCTGAGCCGTGTATCTAATCCTCTCCTGTGTGATACCGACTGCTGAGCCGTGTATCTAATCCTCTCCTGTGTGATACCGTCTGCTGAGCCGTGTATCTAATCCTGTATGATACTGTCTGCTGAGCCGTGTATCTAATCCTATCCTGTGTGATACTGACTGCTGAGACGTGTATCTAATCCTATCCTGTGTGATACCATCTGCTGAGCCGTGTAACTAATCCTCTCCTGTGTGATACTGTCTGCTGAGCCGTGTATCTAATCCTATCCTGTGTGATACCGTCTGCTGAGCCGTGTATCTAATCCTCTCCTGTGTGATACTGTCTGCTGAGCTGGGTATCTAATCCTGTATGATACTGTCTGCTGAGCCGTGTATCTAATCCTCTCCTGTGTGATACTGTCTGCTGAGCTGGGTATCTAATCCTGTATGATACTGTCTGCTGAGCCGTGTATCTAATCCTCTCCTGTGTGATACTGTCTGCTGAGCTGGGTATCTAATCCTGTATGATACTGTCTGCTGAGCCGTGTATCTAATCCTATCCTGTGTGATACCATCTGCTGAGCCGTGTAACTAATCCTCTCCTGTGTGATACTGTCTGCTGAGCCGTGTATCTAATCCTCTCCTGTGTGATACCGTCTGCTGAGCTGTGTATCTAATCCTCTCCTGTGTGATACCATCTGCTGAGCCGTGTATCTAATCCTATCCTGTGTGATACCGTCTGCTGAGCCGTGTATCTAATCCTCTCCTGTGTGATACTGTCTGCTGAGCTGGGTATCTAATCCTGTATGATACTGTCTGCTGAGCCGTGTATCTAATCCTAAACTGTGTGATACTGTCTGCTGAGCCATGTATCTAATCCTCTCCTGTTTGATACTGTCTGCTGAGCTGGGTATCTAATCCTGTATGATACTGTCTGCTGAGCCGTGTATCTAATCCTATCCTGTGTGATACTGACTGCTGAGACATGTATCTAATCCTATCCTGTGTGATACCATCTGCTGAGCCGTGTATCTAATCCTCTCCTGTGTGATACTGTCTGCTGAGCCGTGTACCTAATCCTCTCCTGTGTGATACTTTCTGCTGAGTCGTGTATCTAATCCCATCCTGTGTGATACCGTCTGCTGAGCTGTGTATCTAATCCTATCCTGTGTGATACTGTCTGCTGAGCCGTGTATCTAATCCCATCCTGTATGATACTGTCTGCTGAGCCGTGTATCTAATCCTCTCCTGTGTGATACTGTCTGCTGAGACGTGTATCTAATCCCTTCCTGTGTGATACTGTCTGCTGAGCTGTGTATCTAATCCTCTCCTGTGTGATACTGTCTGCTGAGCCGTGTATCTAATCCTCTCCTGTGTGATACTGTCTGCTGAGCCGTGTATCTAATCCTCTCCTGTGTGATACTGTCTGCTGAGCCGTGTATCTAATCCTCTCCTGTGTGATACTGTCTGCTGAGCCGTGTATCTAATCCTCTCCTGTGTGATACTGTCTGCTGAGCCGTGTATCTAATCCTCTCCTGTGTGATACTGTCTGCTGAGCCGTGTATCTAATCCTCTCCTGTGTGATACTGTCTGCTGAGCCGTGTATCTAATCCTCTCCTGTGTGATACTGTCTGCTGAGCCGTGTATCTAATCCTCTCCTGTGTGATACTGTCTGCTGAGCCGTGTATCTAATCCTCTCCTGTGTGATACTGTCTGCTGAGACGTGTATCTAACCCTCTTCTGTGTGATACTGACTGCTGAACCGTGTATCTAATCCTCTCCTGTGTGATACTTTCTGCTGAGCCGTGTATCTAATCCTCTCCTGTGTGATACTGTCTGCTGAGCTGTGTATCTAATCCTCTCCTGTGTGATACTGTCTGCTGAGCCGTGTATCTAATCCTCTCCTGTGTGATACTGTCTGCTGAGCCGTGTATCTAATCCTCTCCTGTGTGATACTGTCTGCTGAGCCGTGTATCTAATCCTATCCTGTGTGATACTGTCTGCTGAGCCGTGTATCTAACCCTCTCTTGTGTGATACTGTCTGCTGAGCCGTGTATCTAATCCTCTCCTGTGTGATACTGTCTGCTGGGCCGTGTATCTAATCCTCTCCTGTGTGATACTGTCTGCTGAGCTGGGTATCTAATCCTCTCCTAAGTGATACTGTCTGCTAAGCCGTGTATCTAATTCTCTCCTGTGTGATACTGTCTGCTGAGCCGTGTATCTAATCCTCTCCTGTGTGATACTGTCTGCTGAGCCGTGTATCTAATCCTCTCCTGTGTGATACCGTCTGCTGAGCCGTGTATCTAATCCTCTCCTGTGTGATACCGTCTGCTGAGCCGTGTATCTAATCCTGTATGATACTGTCTGCTGAGCCGTGTATCTAATCCTATCCTGTGTGATACTGACTGCTGAGACGTGTATCTAATCCTATCCTGTGTGATACCGTCTGCTGAGCCGTGTATCTAATCCTCTCCTGTGTGATACTGTCTGCTGAGCCGTGTATCTAATCCTCTCCTGTGTGATACTCTCTGCTGAGCCATGTATCTAATCCTATCCTGTGTGATACTGTCTGCTGAGCCGTGTATCTAATCCTATCCTGTGTGATACTGTCTGCTGAGCCGTGTATCTAATCCTCTCCTGTGTGATACTCTCTGCTGAGCCGTGTATCTAATCCTATCCTGTGTGATACTGTCTGCTGAGCCGTGTATCTAATCCTATCCTGTGTGATACCGACTGCTGAGCCGTGTATCTAATCCTCTCCTGTGTGATACTGTCTGCTGAGCCGTGTATCTAATCCTATCCTGTGTGATACTGTCTGCTGAACCGTGTATCTAATCCTCTCCTGTGTGATACTGTCTGCTGAGCTCTGTATCTAATCCTCTCCTGTGTGATACCGACTGCTGAGCCGTGTATCTAATCCTCTCCTATGTGATACTGTGTGCTGAGCCGTGTAACTAATCCTCTCCTATGTGATACTGTCTGCTGAGCCGTGTATCTAATCCTCTCCTGTGTGATACTGTCTGCTGAGCTGTGTATCTAATCCTCTCCTGTGTGATACTGTCTGCTGAGCCGTGTATCTAACCCTCTCCTGTGTGATACCGTCTGCTGAGCCGTGTATCTAATCCTCTCCTGTGTGATACCGTCTGCTGAGCCGTGTATCTAATCCTCTCCTGTGTGATACTGTGTGCTGAGCCGTGTATCTAATCCTCTCCTGTGTGATACTTTCTGCTGAGCTGTGTATCTAATCCTCTCCTATGTGATACTGTGTGCTGAGCCGTGTATCTAATCCTCTCCTGTGTGATACCGTCTGCTGAGCCGTGTATCTAATCCTATCCTGTGTGATACTGTCTGCTGAGCCGTGTATCTAATCCTCTCCTGTGTGATACTTTCTGCTGAGCTGTGTATCTAATCCTCTCCTATGTGATACTGTGTGCTGAGCCGTGTATCTAACCCTCTCCTGTGTGATACTGTCTGCTGAGCCGTGTATCTAACCCTCTCCTGTGTGCTGAGCCGTGTATCTAATCCTCTCCTGCGTGAAACTGTCTGCTGAGCCGTGTATCTAATCCTCTCCTGTGTGATACTGTCTGCTGAGCCGTGTATCTAACCCTCTCCTGTGTGCTGAGCCGTGTATCTAATCCTCTCCTGTGTGATACTGTCTGCTGAGCCGTGTATCTAATCCTCTCCTGTGTGATACCGTCTGCTGAGCCGTGTATCTAATCCTATCCTGTGTGATACTGTCTGCTGAGCCGTGTATCTAATCCTCTCCTGTGTGATACTTTCTGCTGAGCTGTGTATCTAATCCTCTCCTATGTGATACTGTGTGCTGAGCCGTGTATCTAACCCTCTCCTGTGTGATACTGTCTGCTGAGCCGTGTATCTAACCCTCTCCTGTGTGCTGAGCCGTGTATCTAATCCTCTCCTGCGTGAAACTGTCTGCTGAGCCGTGTATCTAATCCTCTCCTGTGTGATACTGTCTGCTGAGCCGTGTATCTAACCCTCTCCTGTGTGCTGAGCTGTGTATCTAATCCTCTCCTATGTGATACTGTCTGCTGAGCCGTGTATCTAATCCTATCCTGTGTGATACTGTCTGCTGAGCCGTGTATCTAACCCTCTCCTGTGTGCTGAGCCGTGTATCTCATCCTCTCCTGCGTGATACTGTCTGTTGAGCCGTGTATCTAATCCTCTCCTGTGTGATACTGTCTGCTGAGCCGTGTATCTAATCCTCTCCTGTGTGATACTTTATGCTGAGCTGTGTAGCTAATCCTCTCCTATGTGATACTGTCTGCTGAGCCGTGTATCTAATCCTCTCCTGTGTGATACTGTCTGCTGAGCCGTGTATCTAATCCTATCCTGTGTGATACTGTCTGCTGAGCCGTGTATCTAATCCTCTCCTGTGTGATACTGTCTGCTGAGCCATGTATCTAATCCTCTCCTGTGTGATACTGACTGCTGAGCCGTGTATCTAATCCTATCCTGTGTGATACTGTCTGCTGAGCCGTGTATCTAATCCTCTCCTGTGTGATACTGTCTGCTGAGCCGTGTATCTAATCCTCTCCTGTGTGATACTGTCTGCTGAGCCGTGTATCTAATCCTCTCCTGTGTGATACTGTCTGCTGAGCCGTGTATCTAATCCTATCCTGTGTGATACTGTCTGCTGAGCCGTGTATCTAATCCTCTCCTGTGTGATACTGTCTGCTGAGCCATGTATCTAATCCTCTCCTGTGTGATACTGACTGCTGAGCCGTGTATCTAATCCTCTCCTGTGTGATACTGACTGCTGAGTCGTGTATCTAATCCTCTCCTGTGTGATACTGTCTGCTGAGCCGTGTATCTAATCCTCTCCTGTGTGATACTTTCTGCTGAGCTGTGTATCTAATCCTCTACTGTGTGCTGAGCCGTGTATCTAATCCTATCCTGTGTGATACTGTCTGCTGAGCTGTGTATCTAATCCTCTCCTGTGTGATATTGTCTGCTGAGCCGTGTATCTAACCCTCTTCTGTGTGATACAGACTGCTGAGCCGTGTATCTAATCCTCTCCTATGTGATACTTTCTGCTCAGCCGTGTATCTAATCCTCTCCTGTGTGATACTGTCTGCTGAGATGTGTATCTAATCCCTTCCTGTGTGATACTGTCTGCTGAGCTGTGTATCTAATCCTCTCCTGTGATACTGTCTGCTGAGCCGTGTATCTAATCCTCTGCAGTGTGATACTGTCTGCTGAGCTGTGTATCTAATCCTCTCCTGTGTGATACTGTTTGCTGAGCCGTGTATCTAATCCTATCCTGTGTGATACTGTCTGCTGAGCTGTGTATCTAATCCTCTTCTGTGTGATTCTGTCTGCTGAGCTGTGTATCTAATCCCATCCTGTGTGATACTGACTGCTGAGCCGTGTATCTAACCCTCTCCTGTGTGATACTGTCTGCTGAGCCGTGTATCTAATCCTATCCCGTGTGATACCGCCTGCTGAGCCGTGTATCTAATCCTCTCCTGTGTGATACTGTCTGCTGAGCCGTGTATCTAATCCTCTCCTGTGTGATACTGTCTGCTGAGCCGTGTATCTAATCCTCTTCTGTGTGATTCTGTCTGCTGAGCTGTGTATCTAATCCCATCCTGTGTGATACTGACTGCTGAGCCGTGTATCTAACCCTCTCCTGTGTGATACTGTCTGCTGAGCCGTGTATCTAATCCTCTCCTGTGTGATACTGTCTGCTGAGCTGTGTATCTAATACTCTCCTGTGTGATACTGTCTGCTGAGCCGTGTATCTAATCCTCTCCTGTGTGATACTGTCTGCTGAGCCGTGTATCTAATCCTATCCTGTGTGATACTGTCTGCTGAGCCGTGTATCTAATCCTATCCTGTGTGATACTGTCTGCTGAGCCGTGTATCTAATCCTATCCTGTGTGATACCGTCTGCTGAGCCGTGTATCTAATCCTGTATGATACTGTCTGCTGAGCTGTGTATCTAATCCTCTCCTGTGTGATACTGTCTGCTGAGCCGTGTATCTAATCCTCTCCTGTGTGATACTGTGTGCTGAGCTGTGTATCTAATCCTCTCCTGTATGATACTGTCTTCTGAGCCGTGTATCTAATCCTATCCTGTGTGATACTGTCTGCTGCGCTGTGTATCTAATCCTCTCCTGTGTGATCCTGTCTGCTGAGCCGTGTATCTAATCCTCTCCTGTGTGATACTTGCTGCTGAGCCGTGTATCTAATCCTCTCCTGTGTGATACTGTCTGCTGAGCCATGTATCTAACCCTCTCCTGTGTGATACTGACTGCTGAGCCGTGTATCTAATCCTCTCCTGTGTGATACTGACTGCTGAGCCGTGTATCTAATCCTCTCCTGTGTGATACCGTCTGCTGAGCCGTGTATCTAACCCTATCCTGTGTGCTGAGCTGTGTATCTAATCCTATCCTGTGTGATACTCTCTGCTGAGCCGTGTATCTAACCCTCTCCTGCGTGATAATGTCTGCTGAGCCGTGTATCTAATCCTCTCCTGTGTGATACTGTCTGCTGAGCCGTGTATCTAATCCCATGATGTGCAATACTGTCTGCTGAGCCGTGTATCTAATCTTCTCCTGTGTGATATTGTCTGCTGAGCCGTGTATCTAATCCTCTCCTGTGTGATACTGTGTGCTGAGACGTGTATCTAACCCTCTTCTGTGTGATACTGACTGCTGAACCGTGTATCTAATCCTCTCCTGTGTGATACTCTGCTGAGCCGTGTATCTAATCATCTCCTGTGTGATACTGTCTGCTGAGCTGTGTATCTAACCCTCTTCTGTGTGATACTGACTGCTGAACCGTGTATCTAATCCTATCCTGTGTGATACTGTCTGCTGAGCCGTGTATCTAATCCTCTCCTGTGTGATACTGTCTGCTGAGCCGTGTATCTAACCCTCTTCTGTGTGATACTGACTGCTGAACCGTGTATCTAATCCTATCCTGTGTGATACTGTCTGCTGAGCCATGTATCTAATCCTCTCCTGTGTGATACTGTCTGCTGAGCCGTGTATCTAATCCTCTCCTGTGTGATACTGTCTGCTGAGCCGTGTATCTAACCCTCTCCTGTGTGATACCGTCTGCTGAGCCGTGTATCTAATCCTCTCCTGTGTGATACCGTCTGCTGAGCCGTGTATCTAATCCTCTCCTGTGTGATACTGTGTGCTGAGCCGTGTATCTAATCCTCTCCTGTGTGATACTTTCTGCTGAGCTGTGTATCTAATCCTCTCCTATGTGATACTGTGTGCTGAGCCGTGTATCTAATCCTCTCCTGTGTGATACCGTCTGCTGAGCCGTGTATCTAATCCTATCCTGTGTGATACTGTCTGCTGAGCCGTGTATCTAATCCTCTCCTGTGTGATACTTTCTGCTGAGCTGTGTATCTAATCCTCTCCTATGTGATACTGTGTGCTGAGCCGTGTATCTAACCCTCTCCTGTGTGATACTGTCTGCTGAGCCGTGTATCTAACCCTCTCCTGTGTGCTGAGCCGTGTATCTAATCCTCTCCTGCGTGAAACTGTCTGCTGAGCCGTGTATCTAATCCTCTCCTGTGTGATACTGTCTGCTGAGCCGTGTATCTAACCCTCTCCTGTGTGCTGAGCCGTGTATCTAATCCTCTCCTGTGTGATACTGTCTGCTGAGCCGTGTATCTAATCCTCTCCTGTGTGATACCGTCTGCTGAGCCGTGTATCTAATCCTATCCTGTGTGATACTGTCTGCTGAGCCGTGTATCTAATCCTCTCCTGTGTGATACTTTCTGCTGAGCTGTGTATCTAATCCTCTCCTATGTGATACTGTGTGCTGAGCCGTGTATCTAACCCTCTCCTGTGTGATACTGTCTGCTGAGCCGTGTATCTAACCCTCTCCTGTGTGCTGAGCCGTGTATCTAATCCTCTCCTGCGTGAAACTGTCTGCTGAGCCGTGTATCTAATCCTCTCCTGTGTGATACTGTCTGCTGAGCCGTGTATCTAACCCTCTCCTGTGTGCTGAGCTGTGTATCTAATCCTCTCCTATGTGATACTGTCTGCTGAGCCGTGTATCTAATCCTATCCTGTGTGATACTGTCTGCTGAGCCGTGTATCTAACCCTCTCCTGTGTGCTGAGCCGTGTATCTCATCCTCTCCTGCGTGATACTGTCTGTTGAGCCGTGTATCTAATCCTCTCCTGTGTGATACTGTCTGCTGAGCCGTGTATCTAATCCTCTCCTGTGTGATACTTTATGCTGAGCTGTGTAGCTAATCCTCTCCTATGTGATACTGTCTGCTGAGCCGTGTATCTAATCCTCTCCTGTGTGATACTGTCTGCTGAGCCGTGTATCTAATCCTATCCTGTGTGATACTGTCTGCTGAGCCGTGTATCTAATCCTCTCCTGTGTGATACTGTCTGCTGAGCCATGTATCTAATCCTCTCCTGTGTGATACTGACTGCTGAGCCGTGTATCTAATCCTATCCTGTGTGATACTGTCTGCTGAGCCGTGTATCTAATCCTCTCCTGTGTGATACTGTCTGCTGAGCCGTGTATCTAATCCTCTCCTGTGTGATACTGTCTGCTGAGCCGTGTATCTAATCCTCTCCTGTGTGATACTGTCTGCTGAGCCGTGTATCTAATCCTATCCTGTGTGATACTGTCTGCTGAGCCGTGTATCTAATCCTCTCCTGTGTGATACTGTCTGCTGAGCCATGTATCTAATCCTCTCCTGTGTGATACTGACTGCTGAGCCGTGTATCTAATCCTCTCCTGTGTGATACTGACTGCTGAGTCGTGTATCTAATCCTCTCCTGTGTGATACTGTCTGCTGAGCCGTGTATCTAATCCTCTCCTGTGTGATACTTTCTGCTGAGCTGTGTATCTAATCCTCTACTGTGTGCTGAGCCGTGTATCTAATCCTATCCTGTGTGATACTGTCTGCTGAGCTGTGTATCTAATCCTCTTCTGTGTGATACAGACTGCTGAGCCGTGTATCTAATCCTCTACTGTCTGCTGAGCCGTGTATCTAACCCTCTTCTGTGTGATACAGACTGCTGAGCCGTGTATCTAATCCTCTCCTATGTGATACTTTCTGCTCAGCCGTGTATCTAATCCTCTCCTGTGTGATACTGTCTGCTGAGATGTGTATCTAATCCCTTCCTGTGTGATACTGTCTGCTGAGCCGTGTATCTAATCCTCTGCAGTGTGATACTGTCTGCTGAGCTGTGTATCTAATCCTCTCCTGTGTGATACTGTTTGCTGAGCCGTGTATCTAATCCTATCCTGTGTGATACTGTCTGCTGAGCTGTGTATCTAATCCTCTTCTGTGTGATTCTGTCTGCTGAGCTGTGTATCTAATCCCATCCTGTGTGATACTGACTGCTGAGCCGTGTATCTAACCCTCTCCTGTGTGATACTGTCTGCTGAGCCGTGTATCTAATCCTATCCCGTGTGATACCGCCTGCTGAGCCGTGTATCTAATCCTCTCCTGTGTGATACTGTCTGCTGAGCCGTGTATCTAATCCTCTCCTGTGTGATACTGTCTGCTGAGCCGTGTATCTAATCCTCTTCTGTGTGATTCTGTCTGCTGAGCTGTGTATCTAATCCCATCCTGTGTGATACTGACTGCTGAGCCGTGTATCTAACCCTCTCCTGTGTGATACTGTCTGCTGAGCCGTGTATCTAATCCTCTCCTGTGTGATACTGTCTGCTGAGCTGTGTATCTAATACTCTCCTGTGTGATACTGTCTGCTGAGCCGTGTATCTAATCCTCTCCTGTGTGATACTGTCTGCTGAGCCGTGTATCTAATCCTATCCTGTGTGATACTGTCTGCTGAGCCGTGTATCTAATCCTATCCTGTGTGATACTGTCTGCTGAGCCGTGTATCTAATCCTATCCTGTGTGATACCGTCTGCTGAGCCGTGTATCTAATCCTGTATGATACTGTCTGCTGAGCTGTGTATCTAATCCTCTCCTGTGTGATACTGTCTGCTGAGCCGTGTATCTAATCCTCTCCTGTGTGATACTGTGTGCTGAGCTGTGTATCTAATCCTCTCCTGTATGATACTGTCTTCTGAGCCGTGTATCTAATCCTATCCTGTGTGATACTGTCTGCTGCGCTGTGTATCTAATCCTCTCCTGTGTGATCCTGTCTGCTGAGCCGTGTATCTAATCCTCTCCTGTGTGATACTTGCTGCTGAGCCGTGTATCTAATCCTCTCCTGTGTGATACTGTCTGCTGAGCCATGTATCTAACCCTCTCCTGTGTGATACTGACTGCTGAGCCGTGTATCTAATCCTCTCCTGTGTGATACTGACTGCTGAGCCGTGTATCTAATCCTCTCCTGTGTGATACCGTCTGCTGAGCCGTGTATCTAACCCTATCCTGTGTGCTGAGCTGTGTATCTAATCCTATCCTGTGTGATACTCTCTGCTGAGCCGTGTATCTAACCCTCTCCTGCGTGATAATGTCTGCTGAGCCGTGTATCTAATCCTCTCCTGTGTGATACTGTCTGCTGAGCCGTGTATCTAATCCCATGATGTGCAATACTGTCTGCTGAGCCGTGTATCTAATCTTCTCCTGTGTGATATTGTCTGCTGAGCCGTGTATCTAATCCTCTCCTGTGTGATACTGTGTGCTGAGACGTGTATCTAACCCTCTTCTGTGTGATACTGACTGCTGAACCGTGTATCTAATCCTCTCCTGTGTGATACTCTGCTGAGCCGTGTATCTAATCATCTCCTGTGTGATACTGTCTGCTGAGCTGTGTATCTAACCCTCTTCTGTGTGATACTGACTGCTGAACCGTGTATCTAATCCTATCCTGTGTGATACTGTCTGCTGAGCCGTGTATCTAATCCTCTCCTGTGTGATACTGTCTGCTGAGCCGTGTATCTAACCCTCTTCTGTGTGATACTGACTGCTGAACCGTGTATCTAATCCTATCCTGTGTGATACTGTCTGCTGAGCCATGTATCTAATCCTCTCCTGTGTGATACTGTCTGCTGAGCCGTGTATCTAATCCTCTCCTGTGTGATACTGTCTGCTGAGCCGTGTATCTAATCCTCTCCTGTGTGATACCGACTGCTGAGCCGTGTATCTAATCCTCTCCTGTGTGATACCGTCTGCTGAGCCGTGTATCTAATCCTGTATGATACTGTCTGCTGAGCCGTGTATCTAATCCTATCCTGTGTGATACTGACTGCTGAGACGTGTATCTAATCCTATCCTGTGTGATACCATCTGCTGAGCCGTGTAACTAATCCTCTCCTGTGTGATACTGTCTGCTGAGCCGTGTATCTAATCCTCTCCTGTGTGATACTGTCTGCTGAGCCGTGTATCTAATCCTATCCTGTGTGATACCGTCTGCTGAGCCGTGTATCTAATCCTCTCCTGTGTGATACTGTCTGCTGAGCTGGGTATCTAATCCTGTATGATACTGTCTGCTGAGCCGTGTATCTAATCCTCTCCTGTGTGATACTGTCTGCTGAGCTGGGTATCTAATCCTGTATGATACTGTCTGCTGAGCCGTGTATCTAATCCTCTCCTGTGTGATACTGTCTGCTGAGCTGGGTATCTAATCCTGTATGATACTGTCTGCTGAGCCGTGTATCTAATCCTATCCTGTGTGATACCATCTGCTGAGCCGTGTAACTAATCCTCTCCTGTGTGATACTGTCTGCTGAGCCGTGTATCTAATCCTCTCCTGTGTGATACCGTCTGCTGAGCTGTGTATCTAATCCTCTCCTGTGTGATACCATCTGCTGAGCCGTGTATCTAATCCTATCCTGTGTGATACCGTCTGCTGAGCCGTGTATCTAATCCTCTCCTGTGTGATACTGTCTGCTGAGCTGGGTATCTAATCCTGTATGATACTGTCTGCTGAGCCGTGTATCTAATCCTAAACTGTGTGATACTGTCTGCTGAGCCATGTATCTAATCCTCTCCTGTTTGATACTGTCTGCTGAGCTGGGTATCTAATCCTGTATGATACTGTCTGCTAAGCCGTGTATCTAATCCTATCCTGTGTGATACTGACTGCTGAGACGTGTATCTAATCCTATCCTGTGTGATACCATCTGCTGAGCCGTGTATCTAATCCTCTCCTGTGTGATACTGTCTGCTGAGCCGTGTACCTAATCCCATGATGTGCGATACTGTCTACTGAGCTGGGTATCTAATCCTCTCCTGTGTGATACTGTCTGCTGAGCCGTGTATCTAATCCTCTCCTGTGTGATACTTTCTGCTGAGTCGTGTATCTAATCCCATCCTGTGTGATACCGTCTGCTGAGCTGTGTATCTAATCCTATCCTGTGTGATACTGTCTGCTGAGCCGTGTATCTAATCCCATCCTGTATGATACTGTCTGCTGAGCCGTGTATCTAATCCCATCCTGTATGATACTGTCTGCTGAGCCGTGTATCTAATCCTCTCCTGTGTGATACTGTCTGCTGAGACGTGTATCTAATCCCTTCCTGTGTGATACTGTCTGCTGAGCTGTGTATCTAATCCTCTCCTGTGTGATACTGTCTGCTGAGCCGTGTATCTAATCCTCTCCTGTGTGATACTGTCTGCTGAGCCGTGTATCTAATCCTCTCCTGTGTGATACTGTCTGCTGAGCCGTGTATCTAATCCTCTCCTGTGTGATACTGTCTGCTGAGCCGTGTATCTAATCCTCTCCTGTGTGATACTGTCTGCTGAGCCGTGTATCTAATCCTCTCCTGTGTGATACTGTCTGCTGAGCCGTGTATCTAATCCTCTCCTGTGTGATACTGTCTGCTGAGCCGTGTATCTAATCCTCTCCTGTGTGATACTGTCTGCTGAGCCGTGTATCTAATCCTCTCCTGTGTGATACTGTCTGCTGAGACGTGTATCTAACCCTCTTCTGTGTGATACTGACTGCTGAACCGTGTATCTAATCCTCTCCTGTGTGATACTTTCTGCTGAGCCGTGTATCTAATCCTCTCCTGTGTGATACTGTCTGCTGAGCTGTGTATCTAATCCTCTCCTGTGTGATACTGTCTGCTGAGCCGTGTATCTAATCCTCTCCTGTGTGATACTGTCTGCTGAGCCGTGTATCTAATCCTCTCCTGTGTGATACTGTCTGCTGAGCCGTGTATCTAATCCTATCCTGTGTGATACTGTCTGCTGAGCCGTGTATCTAACCCTCTCTTGTGTGATACTGTCTGCTGAGCCGTGTATCTAATCCTCTCCTGTGTGATACTGTCTGCTGGGCCGTGTATCTAATCCTCTCCTGTGTGATACTGTCTGCTGAGCTGGGTATCTAATCCTCTCCTAAGTGATACTGTCTGCTAAGCCGTGTATCTAATTCTCTCCTGTGTGATACTGTCTGCTGAGCCGTGTATCTAATCCTCTCCTGTGTGATACTGTCTGCTGAGCCGTGTATCTAATCCTCTCCTGTGTGATACTGTCTGCTGAGCCGTGTATCTAATCCTCTCCTGTGTGATACCGTCTGCTGAGCCGTGTATCTAATCCTCTCCTGTGTGATACCGTCTGCTGAGCCGTGTATCTAATCCTGTATGATACTGTCTGCTGAGCCGTGTATCTAATCCTATCCTGTGTGATACTGACTGCTGAGACGTGTATCTAATCCTATCCTGTGTGATACCGTCTGCTGAGCCGTGTATCTAATCCTCTCCTGTGTGATACTGTCTGCTGAGCCGTGTATCTAATCCTCTCCTGTGTGATACTCTCTGCTGAGCCATGTATCTAATCCTATCCTGTGTGATACTGTCTGCTGAGCCGTGTATCTAATCCTATCCTGTGTGATACTGTCTGCTGAGCCGTGTATCTAATCCTCTCCTGTGTGATACTGTCTGCTGAGCCGTGTATCTAATCCTCTCCTGCGTGATACTGTCTGCTGAGCCGTGTATCTAATCCTCTCCTGTGTGATGCTGTCTGCTGAGCCGTGTATCTAATCCTCTCCTGTGTGATACTTTCTGCTGAGCTGTGTATCTAATCCTCTCCTGTGTGATACTGTCTGCTGAGCCGTGTATCTAATCCTCTCCTGTGTGATACTTTCTGCTGAGCCGTGTATCTAATCCTCTCCTGTGTGATACTTTCTGCTGAGCCGTGTATCTAATCCTCTCCTGTGTGATACTGTCTGCTGAGCCATGTATCTAATCCTATCCTGTGTGATACTGTCTGCTGAGCCGTGTATCTAATCCTATCCTGTGTGATACCGACTGCTGAGCCGTGTATCTAATCCTCTCCTGTGTGATACTGTCTGCTGAGCCGTGTATCTAATCCTATCCTGTGTGATACTGTCTGCTGAACCGTGTATCTAATCCTCTCCTGTGTGATACTGTCTGCTGAGCTCTGTATCTAATCCTCTCCTGTGTGATACCGACTGCTGAGCCGTGTATCTAATCCTCTCCTATGTGATACTGTGTGCTGAGCCGTGTAACTAATCCTCTCCTATGTGATACTGTCTGCTGAGCCGTGTATCTAATCCTCTCCTGTGTGATACTGTCTGCTGAGCTGTGTATCTAATCCTCTCCTGTGTGATACTGTCTGCTGAGCCGTGTATCTAACCCTCTCCTGTGTGATACCGTCTGCTGAGCCGTGTATCTAATCCTCTCCTGTGTGATACCGTCTGCTGAGCCGTGTATCTAATCCTCTCCTGTGTGATACTGTGTGCTGAGCCGTGTATCTAATCCTCTCCTGTGTGATACTTTCTGCTGAGCTGTGTATCTAATCCTCTCCTATGTGATACTGTGTGCTGAGCCGTGTATCTAATCCTCTCCTGTGTGATACCGTCTGCTGAGCCGTGTATCTAATCCTATCCTGTGTGATACTGTCTGCTGAGCCGTGTATCTAATCCTCTCCTGTGTGATACTTTCTGCTGAGCTGTGTATCTAATCCTCTCCTATGTGATACTGTGTGCTGAGCCGTGTATCTAACCCTCTCCTGTGTGATACTGTCTGCTGAGCCGTGTATCTAACCCTCTCCTGTGTGCTGAGCCGTGTATCTAATCCTCTCCTGCGTGAAACTGTCTGCTGAGCCGTGTATCTAATCCTCTCCTGTGTGATACTGTCTGCTGAGCCGTGTATCTAACCCTCTCCTGTGTGCTGAGCCGTGTATCTAATCCTCTCCTGTGTGATACTGTCTGCTGAGCCGTGTATCTAATCCTCTCCTGTGTGATACCGTCTGCTGAGCCGTGTATCTAATCCTATCCTGTGTGATACTGTCTGCTGAGCCGTGTATCTAATCCTCTCCTGTGTGATACTTTCTGCTGAGCTGTGTATCTAATCCTCTCCTATGTGATACTGTGTGCTGAGCCGTGTATCTAACCCTCTCCTGTGTGATACTGTCTGCTGAGCCGTGTATCTAACCCTCTCCTGTGTGCTGAGCCGTGTATCTAATCCTCTCCTGCGTGAAACTGTCTGCTGAGCCGTGTATCTAATCCTCTCCTGTGTGATACTTTATGCTGAGCTGTGTATCTAATCCTCTCCTATGTGATACTGTCTGCTGAGCCGTGTATCTAACCCTCTCCTGTGTGCTGAGCCGTGTATCTCATCCTCTCCTGCGTGATACTGTCTGTTGAGCCGTGTATCTAATCCTCTCCTGTGTGATACTTTATGCTGAGCTGTGTATCTAATCCTCTCCTATGTGATACTGTCTGCTGAGCCGTGTATCTAATCCTCTCCTGTGTGATACTGTCTGCTGAGCCGTGTATCTAATCCTATCCTGTGTGATACTGTCTGCTGAGCCGTGTATCTAATCCTCTCCTGTGTGATACTGTCTGCTGAGCCATGTATCTAATCCTCTCCTGTGTGATACTGACTGCTGAGCCGTGTATCTAATCCTATCCTGTGTGATACTGTCTGGTGAGCCGTGTATCTAATCCTCTCCTGTGTGATACTGTCTGCTGAGCCGTGTATCTAATCCTCTCCTGTGTGATACTGTCTGCTGAGCCGTGTATCTAATCCTCTCCTGTGTGATACTGTCTGCTGAGCCGTGTATCTAATCCTATCCTGTGTGATACTGTCTGCTGAGCCGTGTATCTAATCCTCTCCTGTGTGATACTGTCTGCTGAGCCATGTATCTAATCCTCTCCTGTGTGATACTGACTGCTGAGCCGTGTATCTAATCCTCTCCTGTGTGATACTGACTGCTGAGTCGTGTATCTAATCCTCTCCTGTGTGATACTGTCTGCTGAGCCGTGTATCTAATCCTCTCCTGTGTGATACTTTCTGCTGAGCTGTGTATCTAATCCTCTACTGTGTGCTGAGCCGTGTATCTAATCCTATCCTGTGTGATACTGTCTGCTGAGCTGTGTATCTAATCCTCTCCTGTGTGATATTGTCTGCTGAGCCGTGTATCTAACCCTCTTCTGTGTGATACAGACTGCTGAGCCGTGTATCTAATCCTCTCCTATGTGATACTTTCTGCTCAGCCGTGTATCTAATCCTCTCCTGTGTGATACTGTCTGCTGAGATGTGTATCTAATCCCTTCCTGTGTGATACTGTCTGCTGAGCTGTGTATCTAATCCTCTCCTGTGATACTGTCTGCTGAGCCGTGTATCTAATCCTCTGCAGTGTGATACTGTC
Organism: Phyllobates terribilis; assembly: GCF_046119375.1. NCBI lineage: Eukaryota > Metazoa > Chordata > Amphibia > Anura > Dendrobatidae > Phyllobates > Phyllobates terribilis. The sequence goes on from NW_027362772.1 coordinate 90,277,664, forward strand.
TGCTGAGCTGTGTATCTAATCCTCTCCTGTGTGATACTGTTTGCTGAGCCGTGTATCTAATCCTATCCTGTGTGATACTGTTTGCTGAGCCGTGTATCTAATCCTCTCCTGTGTGATACTGTTTGCTGAGCCGTGTATCTAATCCTCTCCAGTGTGATACTGTTTGCTGAGCCGTGTATCTAATCCTATCCTGTGTGATACTGTCTGCTGAGCTGTGTATCTAATCCTATCCTGTGTGATGCTGTCTGCTGAGCCGTGTATCTAATCCTCTCTTGTGTGATACCGTCTGCTGAGCTATGTATCTAATCCTCTCCTGTGTGATACTGTCTGCTGAGCCGTGTATCTAATCCTCTCCTGTGTGATACTGTCTGCTGAGCCGTGTATCTAATCCTCTCCTGTGTGATACTGTCTGCTGAGCCGTGTATCTAATCCTCTCCTGTGTGATACTGTCTGCTGAGCCGTGTATCTAATCCTCTCCTGTGTGATACTGTCTGCTGAGCCGTGTATCTAATCCTCTCCTGTGTGATACTGTCTGCTGAGCCGTGTATCTAATCCTCTCCTGTGTGATACTGTCTGCTGAGCCGTGTATCTAATCCTCTCCTGTGTGATACTGTCTGCTGAGCCGTGTATCTAATCCTCTCCTGTGTGATACTGTCTGCTGAGACGTGTATCTAACCCTCTTCTGTGTGATACTGACTGCTGAACCGTGTATCTAATCCTCTCCTGTGTGATACTTTCTGCTGAGCCGTGTATCTAATCCTCTCCTGTGTGATACTGTCTGCTGAGACGTGTATCTAACCCTCTTCTGTGTGATGCTGACTGCTGAACCGTGTATCTAATCCTCTCCTGTGTGATACTGTCTGCTGAGCCGTGTATCTAACCCTCTCTTGTGTGATACTGTCTGCTGAGCCGTGTATCTAATCCTCTCCTGTGTGATACTGTCTGCTGGGCCGTGTATCTAATCCTCTCCTGTGTGATACTGTCTGCTGAGCTGGGTATCTAATCCTCTCCTAAGTGATACTGTCTGCTGAGCCGTGTATCTAATCCTCTCCTGTGTGATACTGTCTGCTGAGCCGTGTATCTAATCCTCTCCTGTGTGATACTGTCTGCTAAGCCGTGTATCTAATTCTCTCCTGTGTGATACTGTCTGCTGAGCCGTGTATCTAATCCTCTCCTGTGTGATACTGTCTGCTGAGCCGTGTATCTAATCCTCTCCTGTGTGATACTGTCTGCTGAGCCGTGTATCTAATCCTCTCCTGTGTGATACCGTCTGCTGAGCCGTGTATCTAATCCTCTCCTGTGTGATACCGTCTGCTGAGCCGTGTATCTAATCCTGTATGATACTGTCTGCTGAGCCGTGTATCTAATCCTATCCTGTGTGATACTGACTGCTGAGACGTGTATCTAATCCTATCCTGTGTGATACCGTCTGCTGAGCCGTGTATCTAATCCTCTCCTGTGTGATACTGTCTGCTGAGCCGTGTATCTAATCCTCTCCTGTGTGATACTCTCTGCTGAGCCATGTATCTAATCCTATCCTGTGTGATACTGTCTGCTGAGCCGTGTATCTAATCCTATCCTGTGTGATACTGTCTGCTGAGCCGTGTATCTAATCCTCTCCTGTGTGATACTGTCTGCTGAGCCGTGTATCTAATCCTCTCCTGCGTGATACTGTCTGCTGAGCCGTGTATCTAATCCTCTCCTGTGTGATGCTGTCTGCTGAGCCGTGTATCTAATCCTCTCCTGTGTGATACTTTCTGCTGAGCTGTGTATCTAATCCTCTCCTGTGTGATACTTTCTGCTGAGCCGTGTATCTAATCCTCTCCTGTGTGATACTGTCTGCTGAGCCATGTATCTAATCCTATCCTGTGTGATACTGTCTGCTGAGCCGTGTATCTAATCCTATCCTGTGTGATACCGACTGCTGAGCCGTGTATCTAATCCTCTCCTGTGTGATACTGTCTGCTGAGCCGTGTATCTAATCCTATCCTGTGTGATACTGTCTGCTGAACCGTGTATCTAATCCTCTCCTGTGTGATACTGTCTGCTGAGCTCTGTATCTAATCCTCTCCTGTGTGATACCGACTGCTGAGCCGTGTATCTAATCCTCTCCTATGTGATACTGTGTGCTGAGCCGTGTAACTAATCCTCTCCTATGTGATACTGTCTGCTGAGCCGTGTATCTAATCCTCTCCTGTGTGATACTGTCTGCTGAGCTGTGTATCTAATCCTCTCCTGTGTGATACTGTCTGCTGAGCCGTGTATCTAACCCTCTCCTGTGTGATACCGTCTGCTGAGCCGTGTATCTAATCCTCTCCTGTGTGATACCGTCTGCTGAGCCGTGTATCTAATCCTCTCCTGTGTGATACTGTGTGCTGAGCCGTGTATCTAATCCTCTCCTGTGTGATACTTTCTGCTGAGCTGTGTATCTAATCCTCTCCTATGTGATACTGTGTGCTGAGCCGTGTATCTAATCCTCTCCTGTGTGATACCGTCTGCTGAGCCGTGTATCTAATCCTATCCTGTGTGATACTGTCTGCTGAGCCGTGTATCTAATCCTCTCCTGTGTGATACTTTCTGCTGAGCTGTGTATCTAATCCTCTCCTATGTGATACTGTGTGCTGAGCCGTGTATCTAACCCTCTCCTGTGTGATACTGTCTGCTGAGCCGTGTATCTAACCCTCTCCTGTGTGCTGAGCCGTGTATCTAATCCTCTCCTGCGTGAAACTGTCTGCTGAGCCGTGTATCTAATCCTCTCCTGTGTGATACTGTCTGCTGAGCCGTGTATCTAACCCTCTCCTGTGTGCTGAGCCGTGTATCTAATCCTCTCCTGTGTGATACTGTCTGCTGAGCCGTGTATCTAATCCTCTCCTGTGTGATACCGTCTGCTGAGCCGTGTATCTAATCCTATCCTGTGTGATACTGTCTGCTGAGCCGTGTATCTAATCCTCTCCTGTGTGATACTTTCTGCTGAGCTGTGTATCTAATCCTCTCCTATGTGATACTGTGTGCTGAGCCGTGTATCTAACCCTCTCCTGTGTGATACTGTCTGCTGAGCCGTGTATCTAACCCTCTCCTGTGTGCTGAGCCGTGTATCTAATCCTCTCCTGCGTGAAACTGTCTGCTGAGCCGTGTATCTAATCCTCTCCTGTGTGATACTGTCTGCTGAGCCGTGTATCTAACCCTCTCCTATGTGATACTGTCTGCTGAGCCGTGTATCTAATCCTATCCTGTGTGATACTGTCTGCTGAGCCGTGTATCTAACCCTCTCCTGTGTGCTGAGCCGTGTATCTCATCCTCTCCTGCGTGATACTGTCTGTTGAGCCGTGTATCTAATCCTCTCCTGTGTGATACTGTCTGCTGAGCCGTGTATCTAATCCTCTCCTGTGTGATACTTTATGCTGAGCTGTGTAGCTAATCCTCTCCTATGTGATACTGTCTGCTGAGCCGTGTATCTAATCCTCTCCTGTGTGATACTGTCTGCTGAGCCGTGTATCTAATCCTATCCTGTGTGATACTGTCTGCTGAGCCGTGTATCTAATCCTCTCCTGTGTGATACTGTCTGCTGAGCCATGTATCTAATCCTCTCCTGTGTGATACTGACTGCTGAGCCGTGTATCTAATCCTATCCTGTGTGATACTGTCTGCTGAGCCGTGTATCTAATCCTCTCCTGTGTGATACTGTCTGCTGAGCCGTGTATCTAATCCTCTCCTGTGTGATACTGTCTGCTGAGCCGTGTATCTAATCCTATCCTGTGTGATACTGTCTGCTGAGTCGTGTATCTAATCCTCTCCTGTGTGATACTGTCTGCTGAGCCATGTATCTAATCCTCTCCTGTGTGATACTGACTGCTGAGCCGTGTATCTAATCCTCTCCTGTGTGATACTGACTGCTGAGTCGTGTATCTAATCCTCTCCTGTGTGATACTGTCTGCTGAGCCGTGTATCTAATCCTCTCCTGTGTGATACTTTCTGCTGAGCTGTGTATCTAATCCTCTACTGTGTGCTGAGCCGTGTATCTAATCCTATCCTGTGTGATACTGTCTGCTGAGCTGTGTATCTAATCCTCTCCTGTGTGATATTGTCTGCTGAGCCGTGTATCTAACCCTCTTCTGTGTGATACAGACTGCTGAGCCGTGTATCTAATCCTCTCCTATGTGATACTTTCTGCTCAGCCGTGTATCTAATCCTCTCCTGTGATACTGTCTGCTGAGCCGTGTATCTAATCCTCTGCAGTGTGATACTGTCTGCTGAGCTGTGTATCTAATCCTCTCCTGTGTGATACTGTTTGCTGAGCCGTGTATCTAATCCTATCCTGTGTGATACTGTCTGCTGAGCTGTGTATCTAATCCTATCCTGTGTGATACTGTCTGCTGAGCCGTGTATCTAATACTCTCCTGTGTGATACTGTCTGCTGAGCTGTGTATCTAATCCTCTCCTGTGTAATGCTGTCTGCTGAGCCGTGTATCTAATCCTCTCCTGTGTGATACCGTCTGCTGAGCTGTGTATCTAACCCTCTCCTGTGTGATACTGTCTGCTGAGCCGTGTATCTAATCCTATGATGTGTGATACCGTCTGCTGAGCCGTGTATCTAATCCTCTCCTGTGTGATACTGTCTGCTGAGCTGTGTATCTAATCCTCTCTTGTGTGATACTGTCTGCTGAGCTGTGTATCTAATCCTCTCCCGTATGATACTGTCTGCTGAGCCGTGTATCTAATCCTCTCCTGTGTGATGCTGTCTGCTGAGCCGTGTATCTAATCCTCTCCTGTGTGATACCGTCTGCTGAGCCGTGTATCTAATACTATGATGTGTGATACCGTCTGCTGAGCCGTGTATCTAATCCTCTCCTGTGTGATACTGTCTGCTGAGCCGTGTATCTAATCCTCTCCTGTGTGATACTGTCTGCTGAGCCGTGTATCTAATCCTCTCCTGTGTGATACTGTCTGCTGAGCCGTGTATCTAATACTATGATGTGTGATACCGTCTGCTGAGCCGTGTATCTAATCCTCTCCTGTGTGATACTGTCTGCTGAGCTGTGTATCTAATCCTCTCCAGTGTGATACTGTCTGCTGAGCCGTGTATCTAATCCTCTCTTGTGTGATACTGTCTGCTGAGCCGTGTATCTAATCCTCTCCTGTGTGATACTGTCTGCTGAGCCTGTATCTAATCCTCTCCTGTGTGATACTGTCTGCTGAGCCGTGTATCTAATCCTCTCTTGTGTGATACTGTCTGCTGAGCTGTGTATCTAATCCTCTCCTGTGTGATACTGTCTGCTGAGCCGTGTATCTAATCCTCTCCTGTGTGATACTGTCTGCTGAGCCGTGTATCTAATCCTCTCCTGTGTGATACTGTCTGCTGAGCCGTGTATCTAATCCTCTCTTGTGTGATACTGTCTGCTGAGCTGTGTATCTAATCCTCTCCTGTGTGATACCGTCTGCTGAGCCGTGTATCTAATCCTCTCCTGTGTGATACCGTCTGCTGAGCCGTGTATCTAATCCTATGCTGTGTGATACTGTCTGCTGAGCCGTGTATCTAATCCTCTCCTGTGTAATGCTGTCTGCTGAGCCGTGTATCTAATCCTCTCCTGTGTGGTACCGTCTGCTGAGCTGTGTATCTAATCCTATCCTGTGTGATACCGTCTGCTGAGCCGTGTATCTAATCCTCTCCTGTGTGATACCGTCTGCTGAGCCGTGTATCTAACCCTCTCCTGTGTGATACCGTCTGCTGAGCCGTGTATCTAACCCTCTCCTGTGTGATACTGTCTGCTGAGCCGGGTATCTAATCCTCTCCTGTGTGATACTGTCTGCTGAGCTGTGTATCTAATCCTCTCTTGTGTGATACTGTCTGCTGAGCTATGTATCTAATCCTCTCTTGTGTGATACCGTCTGCTGAGCCGTGTATCTAATCCTCTCTTGTGTGATACTGTCTGCTGAGCTGTGTATCTAATCCTCTCTTGTGTGATACTGTCTGCTGAACCATGTATCTAATCCTCTCTTCTGTGATACTGTCTGCTGAACCATGTATCTAATCCTCTCTTGTGTGATACTGTCTGCTGAACCGTGTATCTAATCCTCTCCTGTGTGATACTGTCTGCTGGGCCGTGTATCTAATCCTCTCCTGTGTGATACTGTCAGCTGAGCCATGTATCTAACTCTCTCCTGTGTGATACCGTCTGCTGAGCTGTGTATCTAATCCTATCCTGTGTGATACTGTCTGCTGAGCTGTGTATCTAATCCTATCCTGTGTGATACCGTCTGCTGAGCCGTGTATCTAATCCTCTCCTGTGTGATACTGTCTGCTGAGCCGTGTATCTAATCCTCTCCTGTGTGATACTGTCTGCTGAGCCGTGTATCTAATCCTCTCCTGTGTGATACTGTCTGCTGAGCCGTGTATCTAATCCTCTCCTTTGTGATACCGTCTGCTGAGCCGTGTATCTAATCCTCTCCTGTGTGATACCGTCTGCTGAGCCGTGTATCTAATCCTCTCCTGTGTGATACTGTCTGCTGAGCCGTGTATCTAATCCTCTCCTGTGTGATACTGTCTGCTGAGCCGTGTATCTAATCCTCTCCTTTGTGATACTGTCTGCTGAGCCGTGTATCTAATCCTCTCCTGTGTGATACTGTCTGCTGAGCCGTGTATCTAATCCTCTCCTGTGTGATACTGTCTGCTGAGCCGTGTATCTAATCCTCTCCTGTGTGATACTGTCTGCTGAGCTGTGTATCTAATCCTATCCTGTGTGATACTATCTGCTGAGCCGTGTATCTAATCCTCTCCTGTGTGATACTGTCTGCTGAGCCGTGTATCTAATCCTCTCCTGTGTGATACTGTCTGCTGAGCCGTGTATCTAATCCTCTCCTGTGTGATACTGTCTGCTGAGCCGTGTATCTAATCCTATCCTGTGTGATACTGTCTGCTGAGCCGTGTATCTAATCCTCTCCTGTGTGATACTGTCTGCTGAGCCGTGTATCTAATCCTCTCCTGTGTGATACTGTCTGCTGAGTTGTGTATCTAATCCTCTCCTGTGTGATACTGTCTGCTGAGCCTGTATCTAATCCTCTCCTGTGTGATACTGTCTGCTGAGCCGTGTATCTAATCCTCTCCTGTGTGATACTGTCTGCTGAGCTGTGTATCTAATCCTCTCCTGCGTGATACTGTCTGCTGAGCCGTGTATCTAATCCTCTCCTGTGTGATACTGTCTGCTGAGCCGTGTATCTAATCCTATCCTGTGTGATACTGTCTGCTGAGCTGTGTATCTAATCCTATCCAGTGTGATACTGTCTGCTGAGCCGTGTATCTAATCCTCTCCTGTGTGATACTGTCTGCTGAGCCGTGTATCTAATCCTCTCCTGTGTGATACTGTCTGCTGAGCTGTGTATCTAACCCTCTCCTGTGTGATACTCTCTGCTGAGCCGTGTATCTAATCCTCTCCTGTGTGATACTGTCTGCTGAGCTGTGTATCTAACCCTCTCCTGTGTGATACTGTCTGCTGAGCCGTGTATCTAATCCTCTCCTGTGTGATACTGTCTGCTGAGCCGTGTATCTAATCCTCTCCTGTGTGATACTGTCTGCTGAGCCGTGTATCTAATCCTCTCCTGTGTGATACTGTCTGCTGAGCAGTGTATCTAATCCTCTCCTGTGTGATACTGTCTGCTGAGCTGTGTATCTAATCCTCTCCTGTGTGATACTGTCTGCTGAGCTGTGTATCTAATAATCTCCTGTGTGATACCGTCTGCTGAGCCGTGTATCTAATCCTCTCCTGTGTGATACTGTCTGCTGAGCCGTGTATCTAATCCTCTCCTGTGTGATACTGTCTGCTGAGCCGTGTATCTAATCCTATCCTGTGTGATACTGTCTGCTGAGCAGTGTATCTAATCCTCTCCTATGTGATACTGTCTGCTGATCCGTGTATCTAATCCTCTCCTGTGTGATACTGTCTGCTGAGCCTTGTATCTAATCCTCTCCTGTGTGATACTGTCTGCTGAGCCGTGTATCTAATCCTCTCCTGTGTGATACTGTCTGCTGAGCCGTGTATCTAATCCTCTCCTGTGTGATACTGTCTGCTGAGCTGTGTATCTAATCCTCTCCTGTGTGATACCGCCTGCTGAGCCGTGTATCTAATCCTCTCCTGTGTGATACTGTCTGCTGAGCCGTGTATCTAATCCTCTCCTGTGTGATACTGACTGCTGAGCCATGTATCTAATCCTATGCTGTGTGATACCGTCTGCTGAGCCGTGTATCTAATCCTCTCCTGTGTGATACTGTCTGCTGAGCCGTGTATCTAATCCTCTCCTGTGTGATACTGTCTGCTGAGCCGTGTATCTAATCCTATCCTGTGTGATACTGTCTGCTGAGCAGTGTATCTAATCCTCTCCTATGTGATACTGTCTGCTGATCCGTGTATCTAATCCTCTCCTGTGTGATACTGTCTGCTGAGCCTTGTATCTAATCCTCTCCTGTGTGATACTGTCTGCTGAGCCGTGTATCTAATCCTCTCCTGTGTGATACTGTCTGCTGAGCCGTGTATCTAATCCTCTCCTGTGTGATACTGTCTGCTGAGCTGTGTATCTAATCCTCTCCTGTGTGATACCGCCTGCTGAGCCGTGTATCTAATCCTCTCCTGTGTGATACTGTCTGCTGAGCCGTGTATCTAATCCTCTCCTGTGTGATACTGACTGCTGAGCCGTGTATCTAATCCTATCCTGTGTGATACTGTCTGCTGAGCCGTGTATCTAATCCTCTCCTGTGTGATACTGTCTGCTGAGCCGTGTATCTAATCCTCTCCTGTGTGATACTGTCTGCTGAGCCGTGAATCTAATCCTATCCTGTGTGATACTGTCTGCTGAGCCGTGTATCTAATCCTCTCCTGTGTGATACTGTCTGCTGAGCCGTGTATCTAATCCTCTCCTGTGTGATACTGTCTGCTGAGCCGTGTATCTAATCCTCTCCTGTGTGATACTGTCTGTCTTTGCCCCGGGGTAGGTCGCTCCTTTGTTGCTCCTTTGTTGTCCCTATACACAGTAATGTAACTTTTCGGGTGATGTAACGTTTCGGGTGATGTAACGTTTCGGGTGATGTGTCCTTTCTGGCCGCTTCTGGTCTTTGCTCTCCGGAGCCGCCGCTGCTGATTGGAGGAATCCACGGGAACCTGCAGATAAAAGCCGGGATCATCCCGGACCCCAGGGACAATGTGCCTGAAACCCAACCTGCAGGAGACGCCGGTACCGGGGGAGGGGACGTCCTGTCTACCGGTCACTGACTGTGTGTATTGAGGGGGTGTATATTATAGTCCTGTGTATGGGACATTGTGGGGGGGTGTATATTATAGTCCTGTGTATGGGACATTGTGGGGGGGGGGTGTATATTATAGTCCTGTATATGGGACATTGTGGGGGGGTGTATATTATAGTCCTGTATATGGGACATTGTGGGGGGTGTATATTATAGTCCTGTATATGGGACATTGTGGGGGGGTGTATATTATAGTCCTGTATATGGGACATTGTGGGGGGTGTATATTATAGTCCTGTATATGGGACATTGTGGGGGGGTGTATATTATAGTCCTGTATATGGGACATTGTGGGGGGTGTATATTATAGTCCTGTATATGGGACAATGTGGGGGGTGTATATTATAGTCCTGTATATGGGACATTGTGGGGGGGTGTATATTATAGTCCTGTATATGGGACATTGTGGGGGGTGTATATTATAGTCCTGTATATGGTACATTGTGGGGGGTGTATATTATAGTCCTGTATATGGGACATTGTGGGGGGGGTGTATATTATAGTCCTGTATATGGCACATTGTGGGGGGGTGTATATTATAGTCCTGTATATGGGACAATGTGGGGGGTGTATATTATAGTCCTGTATATGGGACATTGTGGGGGGTGTATATTATAGTCCTGTGTATGGGACATTGTGGGGGGGTGTATATTATAGTCCTGTATATGGGACATTGTGGGGGGTGTATATTATAGTCCTGTATATGGGACATTGTGGGGGGGGTGTATATTATAGTCCTGTATATGGGACATTGTGGGGGGGGGTGTATATTATAGTCCTGTATATGGGACATTGTGGGGGGGTGTATATTATAGTCCTGTATATGGGACATTGTGGGGGGTGTATATTATAGTCCTGTATATGGGACATTGTGGGGGGGTGTATATTATAGTCCTGTATATGGGACATTGTGGGGGGTGTATATTATAGTCCTGTATATGGGACATTGTGGGGGGGTGTATATTATAGTCCTGTATATGGGACATTGTGGGGGGTGTATATTATAGTCCTGTATATGGGACAATGTGGGGGGTGTATATTATAGTCCTGTATATGGCACATTGTGGGGGGTGTATATTATAGTCCTGTATATGGCACATTGTGGGGGGTGTATATTATAGTCCTGTATATGGTACATTGTGGGGGGTGTATATTATAGTCCTGTATATGGGACATTGTGGGGGGTGTATATTATAGTCCTGTATATGGCACATTGTGGGGGGGGTGTATATTATAGTCCTGTATATGGGACATTGTGGGGGGTGTATATTATAGTCCTGTATATGGGACATTGTGGGGGGTGTATATTATAGTCCTGTATATGGGACAATGTGGGGGGTGTATATTATAGTCCTGTATATGGCACATTGTGGGGGGTGTATATTATAGTCCTGTATATGGCACATTGTGGGGGGTGTATATTATAGTCCTGTATATGGTACATTGTGGGGGGTGTATATTATAGTCCTGTATATGGGACATTGTGGGGGGGGTGTATATTATAGTCCTGTATATGGCACATTGTGGGGGGGTGTATATTATAGTCCTGTATATGGGACAATGTGGGGGGTGTATATTATAGTCCTGTATATGGGACATTGTGGGGGGTGTATATTATAGTCCTGTGTATGGGACATTGTGGGGGGGTGTATATTATAGTCCTGTATATGGGACAATGTGGGGATTGTATATTATAGTCCTGTATATGGGACAATGTGGGGGGTGTATATTATAGTCCTGTATATGGGACATTGTGGGGGGTGTATATTATAGTCCTGTATATGGGACATTGTGGGGGGGTGTATATTATAGTCCTGTATATGGGACAATGTGGGGGGTGTATATTATAGTCCTGTATATGGGACATTGTGGGGGGTGTATATTATAGTCCTGTATATGGGACATTGTGGGGGGTGTATATTATAGTCCTGTATATGGGACATTGTGGGGGGGGTGTATATTATAGTCCTGTATATGGGACATTGTGGGGGGGGTGTATATTATAGTCCTGTATATGGGACATTGTGGGGGGGTGTATATTATAGTCCTGTATATGGGACATTGTGGGGGGGGTGTATATTATAGTCCTGTGTATGGGACATTGTGGGGGGTGTATATTATAGTCCTGTATATGGGACATTGGGGGTGTATATTATAGTCCTGTGTATGGGACATTGTGGGGGGTGTATATTATAGTCCTGTGTATGGGACATTGTGGGGGGGTGTATATTATAGTCCTGTGTATGGGACATTGTGGGGGGGTGTATATTATAGTCCTGTGTATGGGACATTGTGGGGGGGTGTATATTATAGTCCTGTATATGGGACATTGGGGGGTGTATATTATAGTCCTGTATATGGGACATTGTGGGGGGTGTATATTATAGTCCTGTATATGGGACATTGTGGGGGGTGTATATTATAGTCCTGTATATGGTACATTGTGGGGGGGGGTGTATATTATAGTCCTGTATATGGCACATTGTGGGGGGGTGTATATTATAGTCCTGTATATGGGACATTGTGGGGGGTGTATATTATAGTCCTGTATATGGGACATTGTGGGGGGTGTATATTATAGTCCTGTATATGGGATATTGGGGGGTGTATATTATAGTCCTGTATATGGGACATTGGGGGGTGTATATTATAGTCCTGTATATGGGACAATGTGGGGATTGTATATTATAGTCCTGTATATGGGACATTGTGGGGGGGGGGTGTATATTATAGTCCTGTATATGGCACATTGTGGGGGGGTGTATATTATAGTCCTGTATATGGTACATTGTGGGGGGTGTATATTATAGTCCTGTATATGGGATATTGGGGGGTGTATATTATAGTCCTGTATATGGGATATTGGGGGGTGTATATTATAGTCCTGTATATGGGACATTGTGGGGGGTGTATATTATAGTCCTGTATATGGTACATTGTGGGGGGGGTGTATATTATAGTCCTGTATATGGCACATTGTGGGGGGGTGTATATTATAGTCCTGTATATGGTACATTGTGGGGGGTGTATATTATAGTCCTGTATATGGGACATTGTGGGGGGGGGTGTATATTATAGTCCTGTATATGGGACATTGTGGGGGGTGTATATTATAGTCCTGTATATGGGACATTGTGGGGGGTGTATATTATAGTCCTGTATATGGGATATTGGGGGGTGTATATTATAGTCCTGTATATGGGACATTGGGGGGTGTATATTATAGTCCTGTATATGGGACATTGTGGGGGGTGTATATTATAGTCCTGTGTATGGGACATTGTGGGGGGGGTGTATATTATAGTCCTGTGTATGGGACATTGTGGGGGGGGTGTATATTATAGTCCTGTATATGGGACATTGTGGGGGGTGTATATTATAGTCCTGTGTATGGGACATTGTGGGGGGGTGTATATTATAGTCCTGTGTATGGGACATTGTGGGGGGGTGTATATTATAGTCCTGTGTATGGGACATTGTGGGGGGGTGTATATTATAGTCCTGTGTATGGGACATTGTGGGGGGGTGTATATTATAGTCCTGTGTATGGGACATTGTGGGGGGGTGTATATTATAGTCCTGTGTATGGGACATTGTGGGGGGGTGTATATTATAGTCCTGTATATGGGACATTGGGGGGTGTATATTATAGTCCTGTGTATGGGACATTGGGGGGGGGTGTATATTATAGTCCTGTATATGGGACATTGTGGGGGGTGTATATTATAGTCCTGTATATGGGACATTGTGGGGGGTGTATATTATAGTCCTGTATATGGGACATTGTGGGGGGTGTATATTATAGTCCTGTGTATGGGACATTGTGGGGGGTGTATATTATAGTCCTGTGTATGGGACATTGTGGGGGTGGAGCTCCGCCCCCACACGTCTGTGCCACGCCCCTCGTCTTACCCCGGTCTCATCTCCCGCAGATTGCTTCAGCCGTCAACGTGAAGCCGCCATGTCTTCCTCCCACCACACCTTCCTCATAGACTGTGATTTGGGGGTCTGCGTCTGTCTCACTGGAACCCCCTTACCTGTCAGTTTGGACCCCACGGCTTTGGCTCAGACCCCCGCGGTTCCCTCCAGCAGACGACTCCTCCATACCCCCCTCACCAGCTGTATGAAGACCCCTGGGACTGATCACTGGCAGGACGCCGGCACCCACCGTATAATGGACAAGTGTGCGAAGACCCCGAGCAGCACCGCCGAGTGGAGGGGCCTGGCTGACACGCTGAAAGGCTGGATCCGGAGGCTGGGGTCATGTGTGCGCCCGGAGTGACCAATCCCATCGCTGCCCCCATTCTGTGAGCTGCAGGACTGGACTCTGCCCCTGAGTGCGGCCCCCGGGGAGCCGCGTCCGCGCCGAGGTCCCCTGAGGAGCCGCGTCCGCGCCGAGGTCCCCTGAGGAGCCGCGTCCGCGCCGAGGCCCCCGGGGAGCCGCGTCCGCGCCGAGGCCCCCGGGGAGCCGCGTCCGCGCCGAGGCCCCCGAGGAGCCGCGTCCGCGCCGAGGCCCCCGAGGAGCCGCGTCCGCGCAGAGGCCCCCGAGGAGCCGCGTCCGCGCAGAGGCCCCCGGGGACACTGAATAAAATGTCTCCTTCAAATGAGTTTATTTGGCTGATACTGAAGCGACTAGATCCTGCGCACCCAACCCAGAACGTGCCCCCCACATCTGCCCTATCCTCCAGTCACCACCAAAGCTGCTTCTGCTCTGCTGCCTGTCAGGCGCAGTGTCTGCTCAGGGGGGAGGGGGGCGCTGCGCTGCAGCCTCCGCACTGACCCCCGCGCAGCACCCAGGGCGGGGGAGGGTGCCGCCCATACTCTGCACTTGTAGGGGCAGCAGACAGTATCACGCAGGAGAGGATTAGATACACGGCTCAGCAGACAGTATCACACAGGAGAGGATTAGATACACGGCTCAGCAGACAGTATCACGCAGGAGAGGATTAGATACACGGCTCAGCAGACATTACACTGTTCTCTGGGGATGAGATACTTTGGTCCTTTGCCCTGTAGCTTGGATGCGTCACCTCCACCTGGTTCACAGCTGTTCCTCCAGTGGCTGGGGGGTCTCCCCACACTTTTATGTTTTTGTTTTTTTTCTCAGTGTTGCCCCCGTTACGTCCATGTGTTACCAGTTACTGACTGCAGGGATTTGTCGTTATCCCAGTGTGAATATGCACCGACACATTGCCTTCTACGAGCAGGCGCCGGCCCCCATTTATAGGGGCTGTGTACCCCCAGATATTGCCCGGCCGGTGGTGACCATGGCTCATGCGGCCATCAGCCCCCGAAGTAACCCAGAGATCCCCCCTTATCCAGGGACACATCATCATATGGGGTCCGGATGTCCTGTTCTCTCATCGCCTCCAGTGCAATGAGATCCAACCTCCCGGGACAGCGGAGCCCCCCACAAAGCCTCCGCGGGGATAAAGCCTACCCCGACAGTATCACACAGCAGAAGATTAGATACACGGCTCAGGAGACAGTATCACACAGGAGAGGATTAGATACACGGCTCAGCAGACAGTATCACACAGGAGAGGATTAGATACACGGCTCAGCAGATAGTATCACACAAGAGAGGATTAGATACACGGCTCAGCAGACAGTATCACACAGGAGAGGATTAGATACACAGCTCAGCAGACAGTATCACACAGGAGAGGGTTAGATACACGGCTCAGCAGACAGTATCACACAGGAGAGGGTTAGATACACGGCTCAGCAGACAGTATCACACAGGAGAGGATTAGATACACGGCTCAGCAGACAGTATCACACAGGAGAGGATTAGATACACGGCTCAGCAGACAGTATCGCACAGGATAGGATTAGATACACGGCTCGGCAGACAGTATCGCACAGGATAGGATTAGATACACGGCTCGGCAGACAGTATCGCACAGGATAGGATTAGATACACGGCTCGGCAGACAGTATCGCACAGGAGAGGATTAGATACACGGCTCGGCAGACAGTATCACACAGGAGAGGATTAGATACACGGCTCAGCAGACAGTATCGCACAGGAGAGGATTAGATACACGGCTCGGCAGACAGTATCGCACAGGAGAGGATTAGATACACGGCTCGGCAGACAGTATCGCACAGGAGAGGATTAGATACACGGCTCGGCAGACAGTATCGCACAGGAGAGGATTAGATACACGGCTCGGCAGACAGTATCACACAGGAGAGGATTAGATACACGGCTCGGCAGACAGTATCACACAGGAGAGGATTAGATACACGGCTCGGCAGACAGTATCACACAGGAGAGGATTAGATACACGGCTCAGCAGACGGTATCACACAGGAGAGGATTAGATACACGGCTCAGCAGTCGGTATCACACAGGAGAGGATTAGATACAGAGCTCAGCAGACAGTATCACACAGGAGAGGATTAGATACACGGCTCAGCAGACAGTATCACACAGGAGAGGATTAGATACACGGCTCAGCAGTCAGTATCACACAGGAGAGGATTAGATACACGGCTCAGCAGACAGTATCACACAGGAGAGGATTAGATACACGGCTCAGCAGACAGTATCACACAGGAGAGGATTAGATACACGGCTCAGCAGTCGGTATCACACAGGAGAGGATTAGATACAGAGCTCAGCAGACAGTATCACACAGGAGAGGATTAGATACACGGCTCAGCAGACAGTATCACACAGGAGAGGATTAGATACACAGCTCAGCAGACAGTATTGCACAGGAGAGGATTAGATACACAGCTCAGCAGACAGTATCGCACAGGATAGGATTAGATACACGGCTCAGCAGACAGTATCACACACAGGACAGGATTAGATACACGGCTCAGCAGACAGTATCACACAGGAGAGGATTAGATACACAGCTCAGCAGTCAGTATCACACAGGATAGGATTAGATACCCGGCTCAGCAGACAGTATCACACACAGGACAGGATTAGATACAAGGCTCAGCAGACAGTATCACACAGGACAGGATTAGATACAAGGCTCAGCAGACAGTATCACACAGGATAGGATTAGATACACGGCTCAGCAGACAGTATCACACAGGAGAGGATTAGATACACGGCTCAGCAGACAATATCACACAGGATAGGATTAGATACACGGCTCAGCAGACAGTATCACACAGGAGAGGGTTAGATACACGGCTCAGCAGTCAGTATCACACAGGAGAGGATTAGATACACGGCTCAGCAGTCAGTATCACACAGGAGAGGATTAGATACACGGCTCAGCAGACAGTATCACACACAGGACAGGATTAGATACACGGCTCAGCAGACAGTATCACACAGGAGAGGATTAGATACACAGCTCAGCAGTCAGTATCACACAGGATAGGATTAGATACCCGGCTCAGCAGACAGTATCACACACAGGACAGGATTAGATACACGGCTCAGCAGACAGTATCACACAGGACAGGATTAGATACAAGGCTCAGCAGACAGTATCACACAGGAGAGGGTTAGATACACGGCTCAGCAGACAGTATCACACAGGATAGGATTAGATACATAGCTCAGCAGACAGTATCACACAGGAGAGGATTAGATACACGGCTCAGCAGTCAGTATCACACAGGAGAGGATTAGATACACGGCTCGGCAGACAGTATCGCACAGGATAGGATTAGATACACGGCTCGGCAGACAGTATCGCACAGGATAGGATTAGATACACGGCTCGGCAGACAGTATCGCACAGGAGAGGATTAGATACACGGCTCGGCAGACAGTATCACACAGGAGAGGATTAGATACACGGCTCAGCAGACAGTATCGCACAGGAGAGGATTAGATACACGGCTCAGCAGACAGTATCGCACAGGAGAGGATTAGATACACGGCTCGGCAGACAGTATCGCACAGGAGAGGATTAGATACACGGCTCGGCAGACAGTATCACACAGGAGAGGATTAGATACACGGCTCAGCAGGCAGTATCACACAGGATAGGATTAGATACACGGCTCAGCAGACAGTATCACACAGGAGAGGATTAGATACACGGCTCGGCAGACAGTATCACACAGGAGAGGATTAGATACACGGCTCGGCAGACAGTATCACACAGGAGAGGATTAGATACACGGCTCAGCAGACAGTATCGCACAGGAGAGGATTAGATACACAGCTCAGCAGACAGTATCACACAGGAGAGGATTAGATACACGGCTCAGCAGACAGTATCGCACAGGATAGGATTAGATACACGGCTCAGCAGACAGTATCACACACAGGACAGGATTAGATACACGGCTCAGCAGACAGTATCACACAGGATAGGATTAGATACACAGCTCAGCAGACAGTATTGCACAGGAGAGGATTAGATACACAGCTCAGCAGACAGTATCGCACAGGATAGGATTAGATACACGGCTCAGCAGACAGTATCACACACAGGACAGGATTAGATACACGGCTCAGCAGACAGTATCACACAGGAGAGGATTAGATACACAGCTCAGCAGTCAGTATCACACAGGATAGGATTAGATACCCGGCTCAGCAGACAGTATCACACACAGGACAGGATTAGATACAAGGCTCAGCAGACAGTATCACACAGGACAGGATTAGATACAAGGCTCAGCAGACAGTATCACACAGGATAGGATTAGATACACGGCTCAGCAGACAGTATCACACAGGAGAGGATTAGATACACGGCTCAGCAGACAATATCACACAGGATAGGATTAGATACATAGCTCAGCAGACAGTATCACACAGGAGAGGGTTAGATACACGGCTCAGCAGTCAGTATCACACAGGAGAGGATTAGATACACGGCTCAGCAGACAGTATCACACACAGGACAGGATTAAATACCCGGCTCAGCAGACAGTATCACACAGGACAGGATTAGATACAAGGCTCAGCAGACAGTATCACACAGGAGAGGGTTAGATACACGGCTCAGCAGACAGTATCACACAGGATAGGATTAGATACACGGCTCAGCAGACAGTATCACACAGGAGAGGATTAGATACATGGCTCAGAAGTCTGTATCACACAGGAGAGGATTAGATACACGGCTCAACAGACAGTATCACACAGGAGAGGATTAGATACACGGCTCAGCAGTCAGTATCACACAGGAGAGGATTAGATACACGGCTCAGCAGTCAGTATCACACAGGAGAGGATTAGATACACGGCTCAGCAGACAGTATCACACAGGAGAGGATTAGATACACGGCTCAGCAGACAGTATCACACAGGAGAGGATTAGATACACAGCTCAACAGACAGTATCACACAGGAGAGGATTAGATACACGGCTCAGCAGACAGTATCACACAGGAGAGGGTTAGATACACGGCTCAGCAGACAGTATCACACAGGAGAGGATTAGATACACGGCTCAGCAGACAGTATCACACAGGAGAGGATTAGATACACAGCTCAACAGACAGTATCACACAGGAGAGGATTAGATACACGGCTCAACAGACAGTATCACACAGGAGAGGATTAGATACACGGCTCAGCAGACAGTATCACACAGGAGAGGGTTAGATACACGGCTCAGCAGACAGTATCACACAGGAGAGGATTAGATACACAGCTCAACAGACTATCACACAGGAGAGGATTAGATACATAGCTCAGCAGACAGTATCACACAGGAGAGGGTTAGATACATAGCTCAGCAGACAGTATCACACAGGAGAGGATTAGATACATAGCTCAGCAGACAGTATCACACAGGAGAGGGTTAGATACACGGCTCAGCAGTCAGTATCACACAGGAGAGGATTAGATACACGGCTCAACAGACAGTATCACACAGGAGAGGATTAGATACATAGCTCAGCAGACAGTATCACACAGGAGAGGGTTAGATACATGGCTCAGCAGTCAGTATCACACAGGAGAGGATTAGATACACGGCTCAGCAGATGGTATCACACAGGAGAGGATTAGATACATGGCTCAGCAGTCAGTATCACACAGGAGAGGATTAGATACACGGCTCAACAGACAGTATCACACAGGAGAGGATTAGATACATAGCTCAGCAGACAGTATCACACAGGAGAGGGTTAGATACATGGCTCAGCAGTCAGTATCACACAGGAGAGGATTAGATACACGGCTCAGCAGACGGTATCACACAGGAGAGGATTAGATACATGGCTCAGCAGTCAGTATCACACAGGAGAGGATTAGATACACGGCTCAACAGACAGTATCACACAGGAGAGGATTAGATACACGGCTCAGCAGACTGTATCACACAGGATAGGATTAGATACACGGCTCAGCAGACCGCATCACACAGGAGAGGATTAGATACACAGCTCAGCAGACGGTATCACACAGGATAGGATTAGATACACGGCTCAGCAGACGGTATCACACAGGAGAGGATTAGATACACGGCTCAGCAGACTGTATCACACAGGAGAGGATTAGATACACGGCTCAGCAGACAGTATCACACAGGATAGGATTAGATACACGGCTCAGCAGACAGTATCACACAGGAGAGGATTAGATACACGGCTCAGCAGACGTTATCACACAGGAGAGGGTTAGATACATGGCTCAGCAGACAGTATCACACAGGATAGGATTAGATACACGGCTCAGCAGACGTTATCACACAGGAGAGGATTAGATACACGGCTCAGCAGACGGTATCACACAGGAGAGGGTTAGATACATAGCTCAGCAGACAGTATCACACAGGAGAGGATTAGATACACGGCTCAGCAGACAGTATCACACAGGAGAGGATTAGATACACGGCTCAGCAGACAGTATCACACAGGATAGGATTAGATACACGGCTCAGCAGACAGTATCACACAGGAGAGGATTAGATACACGGCTGAGCAGACAGTATCACACAGGAGAGGATTAGATACACGGCTCAGCAGACAGTATCACACAGGAGAGGATTAGATACACGGCTCAGCAGTCAGTATCACACAGGAGAGGATTAGATACACGGCTCAGCAGACAGTATCACACAGGAGAGGATTAGATACACGGCTCAGCAGAGAGTATCACACAGGAGAGGATTAGATACACGGCTGAGCAGACAGTATCACACGAGAGGATTAGATACACGGCTCAGCAGACAGTATCACACAGGAGAGGATTAGATACACGGCTGAGCAGACAGTATCACACGAGAGGATTAGATACACGGCTCAGCAGACGGTATCACACAGGAGAGGATTAGATACATGGCTCAGCAGACGGTATCACACAGGATAGGATTAGATACACGGCTCAGCAGACAGTATCACACAGGAGAGGATTAGATACACGGCTCAGCAGACAGTATCACGCAGGAGAGGATTAGATACACGGCTCAGCAGACAGTATCACACAGGAGAGGATTAGATACACAGCTCAGCAGACGGTATCACACAGGAGAGGATTAGATACACGGCCCAGCAGACGGTATCACACAGGAGAGGATTAGATACACAGCTCAGCAGACAGTATCACACAGGAGAGGATTAGATACACGGCTCAGCAGACAGTATCACACAGGAGAGGATTAGATACACGGCGCAGCAGACAGTATCACACAGGATAGGATTAGATACACGGCTCAGCAGACAGTATCACACAGGAGAGGATTAGATACACGGCTCAGCAGATGGTATCACACAGGAGAGGATTAGATACACGGCTCAGCAGACAGTATCATACAGGATTAGATACACGGCTCAGCAGACAGTATCACACAGGATAGGATTAGATACACGGCTCAGCAGACAGTATCACACAGGAGAGGATTAGATACACGGCTCAGCAGACAGTATCACACAGGAGAGGATTAGATACACGGCTCAGCAGACAGTATCACACAGGATAGGATTAGATACACAGCTCAGCAGACAGTATCACACAGGAGAGGATTAGATACACGGCTCAGCAGACAGTATCACGCAGGAGAGGATTAGATACACGGCTCAGCAGACAGTATCACACAGGAGAGGATTAGATACACAGCTCAGCAGACGGTATCACACAGGAGAGGATTAGATACACGGCTCAGCAGACGGTATCACGCAGGAGAGGATTAGATACACAGCTCAGCAGACAGTATCACACAGGAGAGGATTAGATACAAGGCTCAGCAGACAGTATCACACAGGAGAGGATTAGATACACGGCTCAGCAGACAGTATCACACAGGAGAGGATTAGATACACGGCTCAGCAGACAGTATCACACAGGAGAGGATTAGATACACAGGAGAGGATTAGATACACGGCTCAGCAGACGGTATCACACAGGATAGGATTAGATACACAGCTCAACAGACAGTATCACACAGAAGAGGATTAGATACACGGCTCAGCAGACAGTATCACACAGGATAGGATTAGATACACGGGTGTTTCTCTTTGTTAATATTTGGCTTCTGGTCGTCCGGTGAAGGTGACTTTGGTAGTTTGCTGTCGGTTCAGGTCTCGGCTCCAGGATTGTTGCCCCCCCCCCACTCTGCCTTGTCCCCCCCTCCTCTGCCTTGTCCCCCCCCTCCTCTGCCTTGTTCCCCCCCTCCTCTGCCTTGTCCCCCCCTCCTCTGCCTTGTTCCCCCCCCCTCCTCTGCCTTGTCCCCCCCCTCCTCTGCCTTGTCCCCCCCCTCCTCTGCCTTGTCCCCCCCTCCTCTGCCTTGTTCTCCCCCTCCTCTGCCTTGTTCCCCCCTCCTCTGCCTTGTCCCCCGCCCCCCCCTCTGCCTTGTCCCCCGCCCCCTCCTCTGCCTTGTCCCCCCCTCCTCTGCCTTGTCCCCCCCTCCTCTGCCTTGTCCCCCCCGCCCCCCCCTCTGCCTTGTCCCCCCCCTCCTCTGCCTTGTCCCCCCCCTCCTCTGCCTTGTTCCCCCCCTCCTCTGCCTTGTTCCCCCCCTCCTCTGCCTTGTCCCCCCCTCCTCTGCCTTGTCCCCCGCCCCCCCCTCTGCCTTGTCCCCCGCCCCCTCCTCTGCCTTGTCCCCCCCTCCTCTGCCTTGTCCCCCCCGCCCCCC
Organism: Phyllobates terribilis; assembly: GCF_046119375.1. NCBI lineage: Eukaryota > Metazoa > Chordata > Amphibia > Anura > Dendrobatidae > Phyllobates > Phyllobates terribilis. The sequence continues at coordinate 90,299,966 of NW_027362772.1, forward strand.
CCTCCTCTGCCTTGTCCCCCGCCCCCCTCCTCTGCCTTGTCCCCCCCTCCTCTGCCTTGTCCCCCCCCTCCTCTGCCTTGTCCCCCCCTCCTCTGCCTTGTCCCCCCCTCCTCTGCCTTGTCCCCCCCTCCTCTGCCTTGTCCCCCCCCTCCTCTGCCTTGTCCCCCGCCCCCCTCCTCTGCCTTGTCCCCCCCTCCTCTGCCTTGTCCCCCCCCTCCTCTGCCTTGTCCCCCGCCTCCTCTGCCTTGTCCCCCCCCTCCTCTGCCTTGTCCCCCGCCCCCCCTCCTCTGCCTTGTCCCCCGCCCCCCCTCCTCTGCCTTGTCCCCCGCCCCCCCTCCTCTGCCTTGTCCCCCCCCTCCTCTGCCTTGTCCCCCCCTCCTCTGCCTTGTCCCCCCTCCTCTGCCTTGTCCCCCCCCTCCTCTGCCTTGTCCCCCGCCCCCCCTCCTCTGCCTTGTCCCCCCCTCCTCTGCCTTGTCCCCCGCCCCCCCTCCTCTGCCTTGTCCCCCCCTCCTCTGCCTTGTCCCCCGCCCCCCTCCTCTGCCTTGTCCCCCCCCTCCTCTGCCTTGTCCCCCCCTCCTCTGCCTTGTCCCCCCCTCCTCTGCCTTGTCCCCCCCGCCTCCTCTGCCTTGTCCCCCGCCCCCCCTCCTCTGCCTTGTCCCCCCTCCTCTGCCTTGTCCCCCCCTCCTCTGCCTTGTCCCCACCTCCTCTGCCTTGTCCCCCCCCCTCCTCTGCCTTGTCCCCCCCTCCTCTGCCTTGTCCCCCCCTCCTCTGCCTTGTCCCCCCCCTCCTCTGCCTTGTCCCCCGCCTCCTCTGCCTTGTCCCCCCCCTCCTCTGCCTTGTCCCCCGCCCCCCCTCCTCTGCCTTGTCCCCCCCCTCCTCTGCCTTGTCCCCCCCTCCTCTGCCTTGTCCCCCCCTCCTCTGCCTTGTCCCCCGCCTCCTCTGCCTTGTTCCCCCCCTCCTCTGCCTTGTCCCCCCCTCCTCTGCCTTGTTCCCCCCCTCCTCTGCCTTGTCCCCCCCCTCCTCTGCCTTGTCCCCCCCTCTGCCTTGTCCCCCGCCCCCCCCTCCTCTGCCTTGTCCCCCGCCCCCCCTCCTCTGCCTTGTCCCCCGCCCCCCCCTCTGCCTTGTCCCCTGCCCCCCCTCCTCTGCCTTGTCCCCCCCCTTCCTCTGCCTTGTCCCCCCCCCTCCTCTGCCTTGTCCCCCCCTCCCCCTCTGCTTTTTCTGTTTTGTCTATTGTCTCCAAAAATAGCAGATTCCACTGGGGGGCGCAATACTGACCATTGGGAGGGGCTAGGGGCGATGATGACTATGGGGGAGGGGGATCTGCTGCCTCCTGCTGGTAGAAATGAAGATTACGGAAGAAACTTCCCAATCACCAAGAAGAGTTCAGCAGCACTCAGGATTTCAGCATTTTCGTCACCCCGGTGTCGGGGGTGTGGAGCCGGCTCTCTGCACTGTCGGTTGGATAATTATTGGGGCAGTTTGAGTAATTGTTCAGTACAGATCATTGCTGGGAAGCCCGTGTTATAGGACGATCGGTTTGGTTTCATGTGGCCCCTGGGGAAGAGGGGCCCAGCTCTTTTTGGCCCTGGCTAGTGGTTAGAGGGGTGATGGTGGCAGCATAAGGGGTCCCTCACTCTTATATACCCCCTGGTCTGATCCACACAGGCTATTGTACCATAAATCACATGTCAGACCAGCGACAGCCACGGGAGGGCGCTACATTCACACCTGGAGACAAATAAGAGTCCGATTCCTCAGTGATACAAAGTGTAATAATGTAACAACAAGAAATACAAACAGTCTATATACAAGGAACGCGGGAACGGGCGAGGAGGAGGCGCCGGGCATAACCACACCTACTCCATGACAGTATATGTGTAGACAGGGGGGCCCTGAGGAAAGCCCCAAAATCACAATGTGGTCTTGTAATAATTTGTGGCAATAACATGGTTAAATCTTCCCCATTCTGCACATATCCCCTCCAATGGATGCCCCTTCTGCAGGTCCAGTGCTCCTGGATGAATTTGCGCAGTGTCTCTGCTGCTCTATTGATACATATGGCAGAAGATAATTATTCGCCATATGCATCAACAGATTGGCATTTGCGGTTTTGCACCAGTCATCTGTCAGCAGCAGCCATCAAACACTGCTCAGCCTTTCTTGTGTCAGCTCTACAATGCCTAAATATTATAAGCTCCACTGTGCAGGACTGTTGATCTCTGCTGGACACCAGCAGAAATCAATGATGTAAAACCACTCAGACAGCTATCTTGATGTAGATGGCAGAAGTTAAAATCTGGCACGACCATACAGCACAGATGTGTCATCAATTCAGAGAGGTGATGGGGCTAGTGGGCAGCACACGAGAGCGAGGGGTGTGCAGCATTGAGGAGAAGCAGGGTGTTGCTGGGAAATATATTTTAGCAGCATATAAATAGGACCACCCATTCAGCTATGTGAAGTTGGGCAGATGGACATGAAAAAAAGAAACAAAGGTACAAAAAGAATCTTTCTGTTTGGCTTAGTCTGTATATTATGAATAAGTCTGCGATTGTGGGAATAAACCTCTGATATTGGAAAATCCTCATATTGCGCGTGATGTCTCTACTGAAAGAAGTCCCCAGCTCTGATCTCCCCTGCTGACCTATGATAGTATAGCAGCTCCTGGTTCTCACCCCCATCTGATGTCATTGCTCATGGTTCTCACCCCCCGTGATGTCATTGCTCATGGTTCTCACCCCCCCGTGATGTCATTGCTCATGGTTCTCACCCCACATGATGTCATCGCGTATGGTTCTTATCCCCCTGTGATGTCATCGCTCATGCTTATTCTCCCCCCTGTGATGTCATCGCGTATGGTTCTTACCCCCCTGTGATGTCATCGCTCATGGTTATTCTCCCCCCTGTGATGTCATCGCTCATGCCTCTCACCCCTTCCCCTGTGATGTCATCGTTCATGCTTCTCACCCCCTTCTCCTGTGATGTCATCGCTCATGCTTCTCACCCCCTTCTCCTATGATGTCATCGCTCATGCTTCTCACCCCCTTCTCCTATGATGTCATCGGTCATGCTTCTTTCCCCCTTCTCCTGTGATGTCATCGCTCATGCTTCTCACCCCCTTCCCCTGTGATGTCATCGCTCATGCTTCTCACTAACTTCCCCTGTGATGTCATCGCTCATGCTTCTCACCAACTTCCCCTGTGATGTTATCGCTCATGCTTCTCACCCCCTTCCCCTGTGATGTCATCGCTCATGCTTCTCACCCCCTTCCCCTGTGATGTCATCGCTCATGCTTCTCACCCCCTTCCCCTGTGATGTCATCGCTCATGCTTCTCACCAACTTCCCCTGTGATGTCATCGCTCATGCTTCTCACCAACTTCCCCTGTGATGTCATCACTCATGCTTCTCACCCCCCTGTGATGTCATCGCTCATGCTTCTCACCCCCTTCCCCTGTAATGTCATCGCTCATGCTTCTCACCCCCTTCCCCTGTGATGTCATCGCTCATGCTTCTCACCCCCTTCCTCTGTGATGTCATCGCTCATGGTTCTCACCCCCTTCCCCTGTGATGTCATCGCTCATAGTTCTCACCCCCCGTGATGTCATCGCTCATGCTTCTCACCCCCTTCCCCTGTGATGTCATCGCTCATGCTTCTCACCCCCTTCCCCTGTGATGTCATCGCTCATGCTTCTCACCCCCTTCCCCTGTGATGTCATCGCTCATGCTTCTCACCCCCTTCCCCTGTGATGTCATCGCTCATGGTTCTCACTCCCCGTGATGTCATCGCTCATGCTTCTCACCCCCTTCCCCTCTGATGTCATCGCTCATGCTTCTCACCCCCTTCCCCTGTAATGTCATCGCTCATGCTTCTCACCCCCCTTCCCCTGTGATGTCATCGCTCATGCTTCTCACCCCCTTCCCCTGTGATGTCATCGCTCATGCTTCTCACCCCCTTCCCCTGTGATGTCATCGCTCATGCTTCTCACCCCCTTCCCCTATGATGTCATCGCTCATGCTTCTCACCCCCCCTTCCCCTGTGATGTCATCGCTCTTGTGTCTCACCCACTTCCCCTGTGATGTCATCGCTCATGCTTCTCACCCCCTTGCCCTGTGATGTCATCGCTCTTGTGTCTCACCCCCTTCCCCTGTGATGTCATCGATCATGCTTCTCACCCCCCTTCCCCTGTGATGTCATCGCTCATGCTTCTCACCCCCTTCCCCTGTGATGTCATCGCTCATGCTTCTCACCCCCTTCCCCTGTGATGTCATCGCTCATGCTTCTCACCCCCCCTTCCCCTGTGATGTCATCGCTCATGCTTCTCACCCCCCCTTCCCCTGTGATGTCATCGCTCTTGCGTCTCACCCCCTTCCCCTGTGATGTCATCGCTCATGCTTCTCACCCCCTTCCCCTGTGATGTCATCGCTCTTGCGTCTCACCCCCTTCCCCTGTGATGTCATCGCTCTTGCGTCTCACCCCCTTCCCCTGTGATGTCATCGCTCATGCTTCTCACCCCCTTCCCCTGTGATGTCATCGCTCATGCTTCTCACCCCCCCTTCCCCTGTGATGTCATCGCTCTTGCGTCTCACCCCCTTCCCCTGTGATGTCATCGCTCTTGCGTCTCATGTTGCTGGGGCCACAGTCTGGCTTAGGATCCCGTTGTGAAAAAAAAAGTGCAACTACCCTATGTCTATATGTGTCTCTGTGATTAACCCCTTCACTTTCTGCGTCCTTTGAGTGCGGACAGGTGAAGGGGTCGCGTCCTCGCCGGATGATAATTGTCGTTCTGTTAAACTGTTCCCGATATTTAACACCTCACAGACAATCAGAAATGTGAAGCTAAAGTCTGCTCCACCTGTATGTATTCTATGCGGGATCCTCCATTATCAGGAGCAGCTCCGAGTGACGATGGAGGTCCTGACGCCGCCACCATGGGGGCATCAGAGACCTGAGCCAAGACCCCCTCATCAAGTCATTGCTGGGGACCCCTCACCTGTCACCACAAATCTACGGCCACCTCTGAGACGGGCTCGCGGCAGCGGCGGCCACCATTTGTGCATTCACACTAATCATGAAGTGGTGGCGTACAATTCAGGGATGTGGTGGGGTGCGGTGCTGCGGCCGCGGCGCCTCCTCCTCACGGCTCAGATTTTAATTTCAGTCCGGAAGGTTTGGTGGTCCGTGTGCTTGCCGGGGCTTCTCTCGGCCTTGACAGTTAACATGCCGTTGTCTCCCAAGGCGGAGGTCACTGTGGTGGGATCCACGTCCTCGGGCAGCTGGCACTTGTGGGTGAAGGTGTTCATGATGGTCCCATCCGTGGCCAACTGAAGAGAAAGGTAAAGAACCGGTGTTAGAGGATTCTCTCCAGTCAGAGCAGTAAAATCAGAAACACAAATCCCCGGCTTTTCAGTTAGCTCTCAGTGCAGCTCTGGAGGTGACTGGAGGGTAAGACACAATGTAACAGCAGAATAGTGAGTGCAGCTCTGGAGGATAAGACACAATGTAACTGCAGAATAGTGATTGCAGCTCTGGAGGTGACTGGAGGATAAGACACGATGTAATAGCAGAATAGTGACTGCAGCTCTGGAGAATTAGACATAATGTAACAGCAGAATAGTGATTGCAGCTCTGGAGGATAAGACACGATGTAACAGCGGAATAGTGACTGAAGCTCTGGAGGTGACTGGAGGATAAGACACAATGTAACTGCAGAATAGTGACTGCAGCTCTGGAGGTGACTGGAGGATAAGACACGATGTAACAGCAGAATAGTGACTGCAGATCTGGAGGTGACTGGAGGATAAGACACAATGTAACAGCAGAATAGTGAGTGCAGCTCTGGAGGATAAGACACGATGTAACCTCAGAATAATGACTGCAGCTCTGGAGGATGAGATATGATGTAACTGCAGAATAGTGAGTGCAGCTCTGGAGGTGACTGGAGGATAAGAGACGATGTAACGGCAAAATAGTGACTGCAGCTCTGGAGGATAAGACATGATGTAACCGCAGAATAGTGACTGCAGCTCTGGAGGTGACTGGAGGATAAGACACAATGTAACTGCAGAATAGTGACTGCAGCTCTGGAGGTGACTGGAGGATAAGACATGATGTAACAGCAGAATAGTGACTGCAGCTCTGGAGGTGACTGGAGGATAAGACACAATGTAACAGCAGAATAGTGAGTGCAGCTCTGGAGGATAAGACACAATGTAACCTCAGAATAATGTCTGCACCTCTGGAGGTGACTGGAGGATGAGATATGATGTAACTGCAGAATAGTGAGTGCAGCTCTGGAGGTGACTGGAGGATAAGACACGATGTAACAGCAGAATAGTGACTGCAGCTCTGGAGGTGACTGGAGGATAAGACATGCTGTAACAGCAGAATAGTGACTGCAGCTCTGGAGGATAAGACACGATATAACAGCAAAATAGTGACTGCAGCTCTGGAGGTGACCGGAGGATAAGACACGATGTAATAGCAGAATAGTGACTGCAGCTCTGGAGGTGACTGGAGGATGATATACGATGTAACAGCAGAATGAGTACAGCTCTGGAGGTGACTGGAGGATTAGACATGATGTATCAGCAGAATAGTGACTGCAGCTCTGGAGGTGACTGGAGGATAAGATATAATGTAACCGCACAATAATGAGTGCAGCTCTGGAGGTGACAGGAGGATAAGACACGATGTAACAGCGGAATAGTGACTGCAGCTCTGGAGGTGACTGGAGGATAAGATACAATGTCACATCAGAATAGTGACTGCAGCTCTGGAGGTGACTGGAGGATTAGACATGATGTAACTGCAGAATAGTGAGTGCAGCTCTGGAGGTGAATGGAGGATAATACACAATGTAACAGCAGAATAGTGACTGCAGCTCTGGAGGATAAGACACGATGTAACAGCAGAATAGTGACTGCAGATCTGGAGGTGACTGGAGGATAAGACACAATGTAACAGCAGAATAGTGAGTGCAGCTCTGGAGGTGACTGGAGGATGAGACACGATGTAACAGCAGAATAGTGAGTGCAGCTCTGGAGGTGACTGGAGGATAATATACGATGTAACGGCAAAATAGTGACTGCAGCTCTGGAGGTGACTGGAGGATAAGACATGATGTAACCGCAGAATAGTGACTGCAGCTCTGGAGGATAAGACACGATGTAACAGCAGAATAGTGACTGCAGCTCTGGAGGTGACTGGAGGATAAGATATGATGTAACTGCAGAATAGTGAGTGCAGCTCTGGAGGTGACTGGAGGATAAGAGACGATGTAACGGCAAAATAGTGACTGCAGCTCTGGAGGTGACTGGAGGATAAGACATGATGTAACCGCAGAATAGTGACTGCAGCTCTGGAGGTGACTGGAGGATAAGACACAATGTAACTGCAGAATAGTGACTGCAGCTCTGGAGGTGACTGGAGGATAAGACACGATGTAACAGCAGAATAGTGACTGCAGCTCTGGAGGTGACTGGAGGATAAGACACAATGTAACAGCAGAATAGTGAGTGCAGCTCTGGAGGATAAGACACGATGTAACCTCAGAATAATGTCTGCAGCTCTGGAGGTGACTGGAGGATGAGATATGATGTAACTGCAGAATGGTGAGTGCAGCTCTGGCGGTGACTGGAGGATAAGAGGCGATGTAACGGCAAAATAGTGACTGCAGCTCTGGAGATGACCGGAGGATAAGACACGATGTAACAGCAGAATAGTGACTGCAGCTCTGGAGTTGACTGGAGGATAAGACATGATGTAACAGCAGAATAGTGACTGCAGCTGTGGAGGTGACTGGAGGATAAGACACCATGTAACAGCAGAATAGTGACTGCAGCTCTGGAGGTGACTGGAGGATAAGACACGATGTAACAGCAGAATAGTGACTGCTGCTCTGGAGTTGACTGGAGGATAAGACATGATGTAACAGCAGAATAGCGACTGCTGCTCTGGAGTTGACTGGAGGATAAGACACCATGTAACAGCAGAATAGTGAGTGCAGCTCTGGAGGTGACTGGAGGATAAGACACGATGTAACAGCAGAATAGTGACTGCTGCTCTGGAGTTGACTGGAGGATAAGACACGATGTAACAGCAGAATAGTGAGTGCAGCTCTGGAGGTGACTGGAGGATAATACACCATGTAACAGCAGAATAGCGACTGCAGCTCTGGAGGTGACTGGAGGATAAGACATGATGTAACAGCAGAATAGTGACTGCAGCTGTGGAGGTGACTGGAGGATAAGACACCATGTAACAGCAGAATAGTGACTGCAGCTCTGGAGGTGACTGGAGGATAAGACACCATGTAACAGCAGAATAGTGACTGCAGCTCTGGAGGTGACTGGAGGATAAGACACCATGTAACAGCAGAATAGTGACTGCAGCTCTGGAGGTGACTGGAGGATAAGACACAATGTAACTGCAGAATAGTGACTGCTGCTCTGGAGGTGACTGGAGGATAAGACACGATGTAACAGCAGAATAGTGACTGCAGCTCTGGAGGATGAGATATGATGTAACTGCAGAATAGTGAGTGCAGCGCTGGAGGTGACTGGAGGATAAGACACGATGTAACAGCAGAATAGTGACTGCAGCTCTGGAGGTGACTGGAGGATAAGATATAATGTAACAGCAGAATAATGAGTGCAGCTCTGGAGGTGACAGGAGGATAAGACACAATGTAACAGCAGAATAGTGACTGCAGCTCTGGAGGTGACAGAAGGATAATATACGATGTAACAGCAGAATAATGAGTGCAGCTCTGGAGGTGACTGGAGGATAAGACACAATGTAATAGCAGAATAGTGACTGCAGCTCTGGAGGTAACTGGAGGATATTATGCAATAGCAGAATAGTGACTGCAGCTCTGGAGGTGACAGGAGGATAAGACACGATGTAAGAGCAGAATAGTGACTGCAGCTCTGGAGGTGACTGGAGGATAAGACACGATGTAACAGCAAAATAGTGACTGCAGCTCTGGAGGTGACTGGAGAATAAGACATGATGTAACAGCAGAATAGTGACTGCAGCTCTGGAGGTGACTGGAGGATTAGACACTATGTAACAGCAGAATAGTGACTGCAGCTCTGGAGGTGACTGGAGGATAAGACACAATGTAACATCAGAATAATGTCTGTAGCTCTGGAGGTGACTGGAGGATAAGACATGATGTAACATCAGAATAGTGACTGCAGCTCTGGAGGTGACTGGAGGATAAGACATGATGTAACATCAGAATAGTGACTGCAGCTCTGGAGGTGACTGCAGGATAAGACAAAATGTAACATCAGAATAGTGACTGCAGCTCTGGAGGTGACTGGAGGATACGCGGGTCCTCAGTGTCCGGTTTCTCTCGTCTGTATTTCAGGGTCCGTGTACGGACTGCGGTGCCGGACTGACCGTGGTCTCCTGACCTCAGCCCCCCAGGGCCTATATGTGGCTGTTAGGACATTGGTGAAAGGACTGTGAAGAGGGGTGAAGCTGTCCTTATATTCAGGACTTCCGGGGGTCACTTACTTTCTCAGCGTGCACCTCGATCTGATTGTTGGATGTGGTGACAATGATGTCCTCCGGGGAGAAATCTCTGACATCCACCTCAAACTGATACGTGTTTCCCAAAGTCTTCACATTCTGAGCGGCGCCCCCTGCAGGGAGATAAGCGAACATCAGGAGAAAAGAATGAACAGCCACATGTACCATACTCCAGAGCTGCGCTCACAATTCTGAAAGCTCTGCTAGTTTACTGTCTGCACGGAGCAAGCAATGGTGATTGTGGGAAGTGTAATATCTGCACCAGACTCTGTACAGTCAGCAGAATAGTGAGTGCAGCTCTGGAGTATAATACAGGAGGTAACTCAGGATCAGTAATGTAATGTATGTACACAGTGACTGCACCAGCAGAATAGTGAGTGCAGCTCTGGAGTATAATACAGGAGGTAACTCAGGATCAGTAATGTAATGTATGTACACAATGACTCCACCAGCAGAATAGTGAGTGCAGCTCTGGAGTATAATACAGGATGTAAATCCGGATCAGTAATGTAATGTATGTACACAGTGACTGCACCAGCAGAATAGTGAGTGCAGCTCTGGAGAATAATACAGGATGTAACTCAGGATCAGTAATGTAATGTATGTACACAGTGACTGCACCAGCAGAATAGTGAGTGCAGCTCTGGAGTATAATACAGGAGGTAACTCAGGATCAGTAATGTAATGTATGTACACAATGACTCCACCAGCAGAATAGTGAGTGCAGCTCTGGAGTATAATACAGGATGTAAGTCAGGATCAGTAATGTAATGTATGTACACAATGACTCCACCAGCAGAATAGTGAGTGCAGCTCTGGAGTATAATACAGGATGTAAATCCGGATCAGTAATGTAATGTATGTACACAGTGACTGCACCAGCAGAATAGTGAGTGCAGCTCTGGAGAATAATACAGGATGTAACTCAGGATCAGTAATGTAATGTATGTACACAGTGACTGCACCAGCAGAATAGTGAGTGCAGCTCTGGAGTATAATACAGGAGGTAACTCAGGATCAGTAATGTAATGTATGTACACAGTGACTGCACCAGCAGAATAGTGAGTGCAGCTCTGGAGTATAATACAGGAGGTAACTCAGGATCAGTAATGTAATGTATGTACACAATGACTCCACCAGCAGAATAGTGAGTGCAGCTCTGGAGTATAATACAGGATGTAAGTCAGGATCAGTAATGTAATGTATGTACACAGTGACTGCACCAGCAGAATAGTGAGTGCAGCTCTGGAGAATAATACAGGATGTAACTCAGGATCAGTAATGTAATGTATGTACACAGTGACTGCACCAGCAGAATAGTGAGTGCAGCTCTGGAGTATAATACAGGATGTAACTCAGGATCAGTAATGTAATGTATGTACACAGTGACTGCACCAGCAGAATAGTGAGTGCAGCTCTGGAGTATAATACAGGATGTAACTCAGGATAAGTAATGTAATGTATGTACACAGTGACTTCACCAGCAGAATAGTGAGTGCAGCTCTGGAGTATAATACAGGATGTAACTCAGGATCAGTAATGTAATGTATGTACACAGTGACTGCACCAGCAGAATAGTGAGTGCAGCTCTGGAGTATAATACAGGATATAACTCAGGATCAGTAATGTAATGTATGTACATAGTGACTGCACCAGCAGAATAGTGAGTGCAGCTCTGGGGTATAATACAGGATGTAACTCAGGATCAGTAATGTAATGTATGTACACAGTGACTGCACCAGCAGAATAGTGAGTGCAGCTCTGGAGTATAATACAGGATGTAACTCAGGATCAGTAATGTAATGTATGTACACAGTGACTGCACCAGCAGAATAGTGAGTGCAGCTCTGGAGTATAATACAGGATGTAACTCAGGATCAGTAATGTAATGTATGTACACAGTGACTGCACCAGCAGAATAGTGAGTGCAGCTCTGGAGTATAATACAGGATGTAACTCAGGATCAGTAATGTAATGTATGTACACAGTGACTACACCAGCAGAATAGTGAGAGCAGCTCTGGAGTATAATACAGGAGGTAACTCAGGATCAGTAATGTAATGTATGTACACAGTGACTGCACCAGCAGAATAGTGAGTGCAGCTCTGGAGTATAATACAGGAGGTAACTCAGGATCAGTAATGTAATGTATGTGCACAGTGACTGCACCAGCAGAATAGTGAGTGCAGCTCTGGAGTATAATACACGATGTAACTCAGCATCAGTAATGTAATGTATGTACACAGTGATTGCACCAGCAGAATAGTGAGTGCAGCTCTGGAGTATAATACAGGATGTAACTCAGGATCAGTAATGTAATGTATGTACACAGTGACTGCACCAGCAGAATAGTGAGTGCAGCTCTGGTGTATAATACAGGAGGTAACTCAGGATCAGTAATGTAATGTATGTGCACAGTGACTGCACCAGCAGAATAGTGAGTGCAGCTCTGGAGTATAATACACGATGTAACTCAGGATCAGTAATGTAATGTATGTACACAGTGATTGCACCAGCAGAATAGTGAGTGCAGCTCTGGAGTATAATACAGGATGTAACTCAGGATCAGTAATGTAATGTATGTACACAGTGACTGCACCAGCAGAATAGTGAGTGCAGCTCTGGAGTATAATACAGGATGTAACTCAGGATCAGTAATGTAATGTATGTGCACAGTGACTGCACCAGCAGAATAGTGAGTGCAGCTCTGGAGTATAATACACAATGTAACTCAGGATCAGTAATGTAATGTATGTACACAGTGATTGCACCAGCAGAATAGTGAGTGCAGCTCTGGTGTATAATACAGGAGGTAACTCAGGATCAGTAATGTAATGTATGTGCACAGTGACTGCACCAGCAGAATAGTGAGTGCAGCTCTGGAGTATAATACAGGCTGTAACTCAGGATCAGTAATGTAATGTATGTACACAGTTACTGCACCAGCAGAATAGTGAGAGCAGCTCTGGAGTATAATACAGGAGGTAACTCAGGATCAGTAATGTAATGTATGTGCACAGTGACTGCACCAGCAGAATAGCGAGTGCAGCTCTGAGTATAATACAGGAGGTAACTGAGGATCAGTAATGTAATGTATGTACACAGTGACTGCACCAGCAGAATAGCGAGTGCAGCTCTGAGTATAATACAGGAGGTAACTCAGGATCAGTAATGTAATGTATGTACACAGTGACTGCACCAGCAGAATAGTGAGTGCAGCTCTGGAATATAATACAGGAGGTAATTCAGGATCAGTAATGTAATGTATGTGCACAGTGACTGCACCAGCAGAATAGTGAGTGCAGCTCTGGGGTATAATACAGGCTGTAACTCAGGATCAGTAATGTAATGTATGTACACAGTTACTGCACCAGCAGAATAGTGAGAGCAGCTCTGGAGTATAATACAGGAGGTAACTCAGGATCAGTAATGTAATGTATGTGCACAGTGACTGCACCAGCAGAATAGCGAGTGCAGCTCTGAGTATAATACAGGAGGTAACTCAGGATCAGTAATGTATGTACACAGTGACTGCACCAGCAGAATAGTGAGTGCCGCTCTGGAGTATAATACAGGAGGTAACTCAGGATCAGTAATGTAATGTATGTGCACAGTGACTGCACCAGCAGAATAGTGAGTGCAGCTCTGGAGTATAATACAGGAGGTAACTCAGGATCAGTAATGTATGTACACAGTGACTGCACCAGCAGAATAGTGAGTGCCGCTCTGGAGTATAATACAGGAGGTAACTCAGGATCAGTAATGTAATGTATGTGCACAGTGACTGCACCAGCAGAATAGTGAGTGCAGCTCTGGAGTATAATACACGATGTAACTCAGGATCAGTAATGTAATGTATGTACACAGTGATTGCACCAGCAGAATAGTGAGTGCAGCTCTGGTGTATAATACAGGAGGTAACTCAGGATCAGTAATGTAATGTATGTGCACAGTGACTGCACCAGCAGAATAGTGAGTGCAGCTCTGGAGTATAATACAGGATGTAACTCAGGATCAGTAATGTAATGTATGTACACAGTTACTACACCAGCAGAATAGTGAGAGCAGCTCTGGAGTATAATACAGGAGGTAACTGAGGATCAGTAATGTAATGTATGTACACAGTGACTGCACCAGCAGAATAGCGAGTGCAGCTCTGAGTATAATACAGGAGGTAACTCAGGATCAGTAATGTAATGTATGTACACAGTGACTGCACCAGCAGAATAGTGAGTGCAGCTCTGGAATATAATACAGGAGGTAATTCAGGATCAGTAATGTAATGTATGTACACAGTGACTGCACCAGCAGGATAGTGAGTGCAGCTCTGGAGTATAATACAGGATGTAACTCCGGTTCAGTAATGTAATGTATGTACACAGTGACTGCACCAGCAGAATAGTGAGTGCAGCTCTGGAGTATAATACAGGAGGTAACTCAGGATCAGTAATGTAATGTATGTACACAGTGACTGCTCCAGCAGAATAGTGAGTGCAGCTCTGGAGTATAATACAGGATGTAACTCAGGATCAGTAATGTAATGTATGTACACAGTGACTGCACCAGCAGAATAGTGAGTGCAGCTCTGGGGTATAATACAGGATGTAACTCAGGATCAGTAATGTAATGTATGTACACAGTGACTACACCAGCAGAATAGTGAGTGCAGCTCTGGCGTATAATACAGGAGGTAACTCAGGATCAGTAATGTAATGTATGTACACAGTGACTGCACCAGCAGAATAGTGAGTGCAGCTCTGGAGTATAATACAGGAGGTAACTCAGGATCAGTAATGCAATGTATGTACACAGTGACTGCACCAGCAGAATAGTGAGTGCAGCTCTGGAGTATAATACAGGAGGTAACTCAGGATCAGTAATGTAATGTATGTACACAGTGACTGCACCAGCAGAATAGTGAGTGCAGCTCTGGAGTATAATACAGGAGGTAACTCAGGATCAGTAATGTAATGTATGTACACATTGACTGCACCAGCAGAATAGTGAGCGCAGCTCTGGAGTATAATACTGAATGTAACTCAGGATCAGTAATGTAATGTATGTACACAGTGACTGCACCAGCAGAATAGTGAGTGCAGCTCTGGAGTATAATACAGGATGTAACTCAGGATCAGTAATGTAATGTATGTACACAGTGACTACACCAGCAGAATAGTGAGTGCAGCTCTGGAGGATAATACAGGATGTAACTCAGGATCAGTAATGTAATGTATGTACACAGTGACTGCACCAGCAGAATAGTGAGTGCAGCTCTGGGGTATAATACAGGATGTAACTCAGGATCAGTAATGTAATGTATATACACAGTGACCGCACCAGCAGAATAGTGAGTGCAGCTCTGGAGTATAATACAGGATGTAACTCAGGATCAGTAATGTAATGTATGTACACAGTGACTGCACCAGCAGAATAGTGAGTGCAGCTCTGGAGTATAATACAGGAGGTAACTCAGGATCAGTAATGTAATGTACACAGTGACTGCACCAGTAGAATAGTGAGTGCAGCTCTGGAGTATAATACACGGTGTAACTCAGGATCAGTAATGTAATGTATGTACACAGTGACTGCACCAGCAGAATAGCGAGTGCAGCTCTGAGTATAATACAGGAGGTAACTCAGGATCAGTAATGTAATGTATGTACACAGTGACTGCACCAGCAGAATAGTGAGTGCAGCTCTGGAGTATAATAGAGGAGGTAACTCAGGATCAGTAATGTAATGTATGTACACAGTGACTGCACCAGCAGAATAGCGAGTGCAGCTCTGAGTATAATACAGGAGGTAACTCAGGATCAGTAATGTAATGTATGTGCACAGTGACTGCACCAGCAGAATAGTGAGTGCAGCTCTGGAGTATAATACACGATGTAACTCAGGATCAGTAATGTAATGTATGTACACAGTGATTGCACCAGCAGAATAGTGAGTGCAGCTCTGGTGTATAATACAGGAGGTAACTCAGGATCAGTAATGTAATGTATGTGCACAGTGACTGCACCAGCAGAATAATGAGTGCAGCTCTGGAGTATAATACAGGATGTAACTCAGGATCAGTAATGTAATGTATGTACACAGTGACTGCACCAGCAGAATAGTGAGAGCAGCTCTGGAGTATAATACAGGATGTAACTCAGGATCAGTAATGTAATGTATGTACACAGTGACTGCACCAGCAGAATAGCGAGTGCAGCTCTGAGTATAATACAGGAGGTAACTCAGGATCAGTAATGTAATGTATGTACACAGTGACTGCACCAGCAGAATAGTGAGTGCAGCTCTGGAGTATAATACAGGAGGTAACTCAGGATCAGTAATGTAATGTATGTACACAGTGACTGCACCAGCAGAATAGTGAGTGCAGCTCTGGAATATAATACAGGAGGTAATTCAGGATCAGTAATGTAATGTATGTACACAGTGACTGCACCAGCAGGATAGTGAGTGCAGCTCTGGAGTATAATACAGGATGTAACTCCGGTTCAGTAATGTAATGTATGTACACAGTGACTGCACCAGCAGAATAGTGAGTGCAGCTCTGGAGTATAATACAGGAGGTAACTCAGGATCAGTAATGTAATGTATGTACACAGTGACTGCTCCAGCAGAATAGTGAGTGCAGCTCTGGAGTATAATACAGGATGTAACTCAGGATCAGTAATGTAATGTATGTACACAGTGACTGCACCAGCAGAATAGTGAGTGTAGCTCTGGGGTATAATACAGGATGTAACTCAGGATCAGTAAGGTAATGTATGTACACAGTGACTGCACCAGCAGAATAGTGAGTGCAGCTCTGGGGTATAATACAGGATGTAACTCAGGATCAGTAATGTAATGTATGTACACAGTGACTGCACCAGCAGAATAGTGAGTGCAGCTCTGGCGTATAATACAGGAGGTAACTCAGGATCAGTAATGTAATGTATGTACACAGTGACTGCACCAGCAGAATAGTGAGTGCAGCTCTGGAGTATAATACAGGAGGTAACTCAGGATCAGTAATGCAATGTATGTACACAGTGACTGCACCAGCAGAATAGTGAGTGCAGCTCTGGAGTATAATACAGGATGTAACTCAGGATCAGTAATGTAATGTATGTACACAGTGACTGCACCAGCAGAATAGTGAGTGCAGCTCTGGAGTATAATACAGGAGGTAACTCAGGATCAGTAATGTAATGTATGTACACAGTGACTGCACCAGCAGAATAGTGAGTGCAGCTCTGGGGTATAATACAGGATGTAACTCAGGATCAGTAATGTAATGTGTATACACAGTGACCGCACCAGCAGAATAGTGAGTGCAGCTCTGGTGTATAATACAGGAGGTAACTCAGGATCAGTAATGTAATGTATGTACACAGTGACTGCACCAGCAGAATAGTGAGTGCAGCTCTGGGGTATAAAACAGGAGGTGACTCAGGATCAGTAATGTAATGTATGTACACAGTGACTGCACCAGCAGAATAGTGAGTGCAGCTCTGGAGTATAATACAGGATGTAACTCAGGATCAGTAATGTAATGTATGTACACAGTGACTGCACCAGCAGAATAGTGAGTGCAGCTCTGGAGGATAATACAAGAGGTAACTCAGGATCAGTAATGTAATGTATGTACACAGTGACTGCACCAGCAGAATAGCGAGTGCAGCTCTGAGTATAATACAGGAGGTAACTCAGGATCAGTAATGTAATGTATGTACACAGTGACTGCACCAGCAGAATAGTGAGTGCAGCTCTGGAGTATAATACAGGAGGTAACTCAGGATCAGTAATGTAATGTATGTACACAGTGACTGCACCAGCAGAATAGCGAGTGCAGCTCTGAGTATAATACAGGAGGTAACTCAGGATCAGTAATGTAATGTATGTGCACAGTGACTGCACCAGCAGAATAGTGAGTGCAGCTCTGGAGTATAATACACGATGTAACTCAGGATCAGTAATGTAATGTATGTACACAGTGATTGCACCAGCAGAATAGTGAGTGCAGCTCTGGTGTATAATACAGGAGGTAACTCAGGATCAGTAATGTAATGTATGTGCACAGTGACTGCACCAGCAGAATAGTGAGTGCAGCTCTGGAGTATAATACAGGATGTAACTCAGGATCAGTAATGTATGTACACAGTGACTGCACCAGCAGAATAGTGAGTGCAGCTCTGGAGTATAATACAGGATGTAACTCAGGATCAGTAATGTAATGTATGTACACAGTGACTGCACCAGCAGAATAGTGAGTGTAGCTCTGGAGTATAATACAGGATGTAACTCAGGATCAGTAATGTAATGTATGTACACAGTGACTGCACCAGCAGAATAGTGAGTGCTGCTCTGGAGTATAATACAGGAGGTAACTCAGGATCAGTAATGTAATGTATGTACACAGTGACTTCACCAGCAGAATAGTGAGTGCATCTCTGGAGTATAATACAGGATGTAACTCAGGATCAGTAATGTAATGTATGTACACAGTGACTGCACCAGCAGAATAGTGAGTGCAGCTCTGGAGTATAATACAGGATGTAACTCAGGATCAGTAATGTAATGTATGTACATAGTGACTGCACCAGCAGAATAGTGAGTGCAGCTCTGGAGTATAATACAGGAGGTAACTCAGGATCAGTAATGTAATGTATGTACACAGTGACTGCACCAGCAGAATAGTGAGTGTAGCTCTGGAGTATAATACAGGATGTAACTCAGGATCAGTAATGTAATGTATGTACACAGTGACTGCACCAGCAGAATAGTGAGTGCAACTCTGGAGTATAATACAGGAGGTAACTCAGGATCAGTAATGTAATGTATGTACACAGTGACTGCACCAGCAGAATAGTGAGTGCAGCTCTGGAGTATAATACAGGAGGTAACTCAGGATCAGTAATGTAATGTATGTACACAGTGACTGCACCAGCAGAATAGTGAGTGCAGCTCTGGAGTATAATACAGGATGTAACTCAGGATCAGTAATGTAATGCATGTACACAGTGACTGCACCAGCAGAATAGTGAGTGCAACTCTGGAGTATAATACAGGAGGTAACTCAGGATCAGTAATGTAATGTATGTACACAGTGACTGCACCAGCAGAATAGTGAGTGCAGCTCTGAGGTATAATACAGGATGTAACTCAGGATCAGTAATGTAATGTATGTTCACAGTGACTGCACCAGCAGAATAGTGAGTGCAGCTCTGGGGTATAATACAGGATGTAACTCAGGATCAGTAATGTAATGTATGTACACAGTGACTGCACCAGCAGAATAGTGAGTGCAACTCTGGAGTATAATACAGGGTGTAACTCAGGATCAGTAATGTAATGTATGTACACAGTGACTGCACCAGCAGAATAGTGAGTGCAACTCTGGAGTATAATACAGGAGGTAACTCAGGATCAGTAATGTAATGTATGTACACAGTGACTGCACCAGCAGAATAGTGAGTGCAGCTCTGAGGTATAATACAGGATGTAACTCAGGATCAGTAATGTAATGTATGTTCACAGTGACTGCACCAGCAGAATAGTGAGTGCAGCTCTGGGGTATAATACAGGATGTAACTCAGGATCAGTAATGTAATGTATGTTCACAGTGACTGCACAAGCAGAATAGTGAGTGGAGCTCTGGAGTATAATACAGGAGGTAACTCAGGATCAGTAATGCAATGTATGTACACAGTGACTGCACCAGCAGAATAGTGAGTGCAGCTCTGGAGTATAATACAGGAGGTAACTCAGGATCAGTAATGTAATGTATGTACACATTGACTGCACCAGCAGAATAGTGAGCGCAGCTCTGGAGTATAATACTGAATGTAACTCAGGATCAGTAATGTAATGTATGTACACAGTGACTGCACCAGCAGAATAGTGAGTGCAGCTCTGGAGTATAATACAGGATGTAACTCAGGAACAGTAATGTAATGTATGTACACAGTGACTGCACCAGCAGAATAGTGAGTGCAGCTCTGGTGTATAATACAGGAGGTAACTCAGGATCAGTAATGTAATGTATGTGCACAGTGACTGCACCAGCAGAATAGTGAGTGCAGCTCTGGAGTATAATACACGATGTAACTCAGGATCAGTAATGTAATGTATGTACACAGTGATTGCACCAGCAGAATAGTGAGTGCAGCTCTGGTGTATAATACAGGAGGTAACTCAGGATCAGTAATGTAATGTATGTACACAGTGACTGCACCAGCAGAATAGTGAGTGGAGCTCTGGAGTATAATACAGGATGTAACTCAGGATCAGTAATGTAATGTATGTACACAGTGACTGCACCAGCAGAATAGTGAGTGCAGCTCTGCAGTATAATACAGGAGGTAACTCAGGATCAGTAATGTAATGTATGTACACAGTGACTGCACCAGCAGAATAGTGAGTGCAGCTCTGGAGTATAATACAGGAGGTAACTCAGGATCAGTAATGTAATATATGTACACAGTGACTGCACCAGCAGAATAGTGAGTGCAGCTCTGGAGTATAATACAGGATGTAACTCAGGATCAGTAATGTAATGTATGTACACAGTGACTGCACCAGCAGAATAGTGAGTGCAGCTCTGGAGTATAATACAGGATGTAACTCAGGATCAGTAATGTAATGTATGTGCACAGTGACTGCACCAGCAGAATAGTGAGTGCAGCTCTGCGGTATAATAAAGGATGTAACTCAGGATCAGTAATGTAATGTATGTACACAGTGACTGCACCAGCAGAATAGCGAGTGCAGCTCTGGAGTATAATACAGGAGGTAACTCAGGATCAGTAATGTAATGTATGTACACAGTGACTGCACCAGCAGAATAGTGAGTGCAGCTCTGGAGTATAATACAGGAGGTAACTCAGGATCAGTAATGTAATGTATGTACACAGTGACTGCACCAGCAGAATAGTGAGTGCAGCTCTGGAGTATAATACAGGATGTAACTCAGGATCAGTAATGTAATGTATGTACACAGTGACTGCACCAGCAGAATAGTGAGTGCAGCTCTGGAGTATAATACAGGATGTAACTCAGGATCAGTAATGTAATGTATGTACACAGTGACTGCACCAGCAGAATAGTGAGTGCAGCTCTGGAGTATAATACAGGATGTAACTCAGGATCAGTAATGTAATGTATGTACACAGTGACTGCACCAGCAGAATAGTGAGTGTAGCTCTGGAGTATAATACAGGATGTAACTCAGGATCAGTAATATAATGTATGTACACAGTGACTGCACCAGCAGAATAGTGAGTGCAGCTCTGGGGCATAATACAGGATATAACTCAGGATCAGTAATGTAATGTACAGTATGTACACAGTGACTGCACCAGCAGAATAGTGAGTGCAGCTCTGGAGTATAATACAGGATGTAACTCAGGATCAGTAATGTAATGTATGTACACAGTGACTGCACCAGCAGAATAGTGAGTGCAGCTCTGGAGTATAATACAGGAGGTAACTCAGGATCAGATATGTATGTACACAGTGACTGCACCAGCAGAATAGTGAGTGCAGCTCTGGAGTATAATACAGGATGTAACTCAGGATCAGTAATGTAATGTATGTACACAGTGACTGCACCAACAGAATAGTGAGTGCAGCTCTGGAGTATAATACAGGATGTAACTCAGGATCAGTAATGTAATGTATGTACTCAGTGACTCCACCAGCAGAATAGTGAGTGCAGCTCTGGGGTATAATACATGATGTAACTCAGGATCAGTAATATAATGTATGTACACAGTGACTGCACCAGCAGAATAGTGAGTGCTGCTCTGGAGTATAATACAGGAGGTAACTCAGGATCAGTAATGTAATGTATGTACACAGTGACTGCACCAGCAGAATAGTGAGTGCAGCTCTGGGGTATAATACAGGATGTAACTCAGGATCAGTAATGTATGTACACAGTGACTGCACCAGCAGAATAGTGAGTGCTGCTCTGGGGTATAATACAGGATGTAACTCAGGATCAGTAATGTAATGTATGTACACAGTGACTGCACCAACAGAATAGTGAGTGCAGCTCTGGAGTATAATACAAGAGGTAACTCAGGATCAGTAATGTAATGTATGTACACAGTGACTGCACCAGCAGAATAGTGAGTGCAGCTCTGGAGTATAATACAGGATGTAACTCAGGATCAGTAATGTAATGTATGTACTCAGTGACTGCACCAGCAGAATAGTGAGTGCAGCTCTGGGGTATAATACATGATGTAACTCAGGATCAGTAATATAATGTATGTACACAGTGACTGCACCAGCAGAATAGTGAGTGCTGCTCTGGAGTATAATACAGGAGGTAACTCAGGATCAGTAATGTAATGTATGTACACAGTGACTGCACCAGCAGAATAGTGAGTGCAGCTCTGGGGTATAATACAGGATGTAACTCAGGATCAGTAATGTATGTACACAGTGACTGCACCAGCAGAATAGTGAGTGCTGCTCTGGGGTATAATACAGGATGTAACTCAGGATCAGTAATGTAATGTATGTACACAGTGACTGCACCAGCAGAATAGTGAGTGCAGCTCTGGGGTATAATACAGGATGTAACTCAGGATCAGTAATGTATGTACACAGTGACTGCACCAGCAGAATAGTGAGTGCTGCTCTGGGGTATAATACAGGATGTAACTCAGGATCAGTAATGTAATGTATGTACACAGTGACTGCACCAACAGAATAGTGAGTGCAGCTCTGGAGTATAATACAGGATGTAACTCAGGATCAGTAATGTAATGTATGTACACAGTGACTGCACCAGCAGAATAGTGAGTGCTGCTCTGGAGTATAATACAGGAGGTAACTCAGGATCAGTAATGTAATGTATGTACACAGTGACTGCACCAGCAGAATAGTGAGTGCAGCTCTGGGGTGTAATACAGGATGTAACTCAGGATCAGTAATGTATGTACACAGTGACTGCACCAGCAGAATAGTGAGTGCTGCTCTGGGGTATAATACAGGATGTAACTCAGGATCAGTAATGTAATGTATGTACACAGTGACTGCACCAGCAGAATAGTGAGTGCAGCTCTGGAGTATAATTCAGGAGGTAACTCAGGATCAGTAATGTAATGTATGTACACAGTGACTGCACCAGCAGAATAGTGAGTGCAGCTCTGGGGTATAATACAGGATGTAACTCAGGATCAGTAATGTAATGTATGTACACAGTGACTGCACCAGCAGAATAGTGAGTGCAGCTCTGGAGTATAATACAGGAGGTAACTCAGGATCAGTAATGTAATGTATGTACACAGTGACTGCACCAGCAGAATAGTGAGTGCAGCTCTGGAGTATAATACAGGATGTAACTCAGGATCAGTAATGTAATGTATGTACACAGTGACTGCTCCAGCAGAATAGTGAGTGCAGCTCTGGGGTATAATGCAGGATGTAACTCAGGATAAGTAATGTAATGTATGTACACAGTGACTGCACCAGCAGAATAGTGAGTGCAGCTCTGGGGTATAATACAGGAGGTGACTCAGGATCAGTAATGTAATGTATGTACACAGTGACTGCACCAGCAGAATAGTGAGTGCAGCTCTGGAGTATAATACAGGAGGTAACTCAGGATCAGTAATGTAATGTATGTACACAGTGACTGCACCAGCAGAATAGTGAGTGCAGCTCTGGAGTATAATACAGGAGGTAACTCAGGATCAGTAATGTAATGTATGTACACAGTGACTTCACCAGCAGAATAGTGAGTGCAGCTCTGGAGTATAATACAGGATGTAACTCAGGATCAGTAATGTAATGTATGTACACAGTGACTGCACCAGCAGAATAGTGAGTGCAGCTCTGGAGTATAATACAGGATGTAACTCAGGATCAGTAATGTAATGTATGTACATAGTGACTGCACCAGCAGAATAGTGAGTGCAGCTCTGGAGTATAATACAGGAGGTAACTCAGGATCAGTAATGTAATGTATGTACACAGTGACTGCACCAGCAGAATAGTGAGTGTAGCTCTGGAGTATAATACAGGATGTAACTCAGGATCAGTAATGTAATGTATGTATACAGTGACTGCACCAGCAGAATAGTGAGTGCAGCTCTGGAGTATAATACAGGATGTAACTCAGGATCAGTAATGTAATGTATGTACA
This sequence comes from Phyllobates terribilis, assembly GCF_046119375.1. Classification (NCBI taxonomy): domain Eukaryota; kingdom Metazoa; phylum Chordata; class Amphibia; order Anura; family Dendrobatidae; genus Phyllobates; species Phyllobates terribilis. The sequence continues at coordinate 90,323,654 of NW_027362772.1, forward strand.
CAGTGACTGCACCAGCAGAATAGTGAGTGCAACTCTGGAGTATAATACAGGAGGTAACTCAGGATCAGTAATGTAATGTATGTACACAGTGACTGCACCAGCAGAATAGTGAGTGCAGCTCTGGAGTATAATACAGGAGGTAACTCAGGATCAGTAATGTAATGTATGTACACAGTGACTGCACCAGCAGAATAGTGAGTGCAGCTCTGAGGTATAATACAGGATGTAACTCAGGATCAGTAATGTAATGTATGTTCACAGTGACTGCACCAGCAGAATAGTGAGTGCAGCTCTGGGGTATAATACAGGATGTAACTCAGGATCAGTAATGTAATGTATGTACACAGTGACTGCACCACCAGAATAGTGAGTGCAGCTCTGAGGTATAATACCGGAGGTAACTCAGGATCAGTAATGTAATGTATGTACACAGTGACTGCACCAGCAGAATAGTGAGTGCAGCTCTGGAGTATAATACAGGAGGTGACTCAGGATCAGTAATGTAATGTATGTACACAGTGACTGCACCAGCAGAATAGTGAGTGCAGCTCTGGGGTATAATACAGGATGTAACTCAGGATCAGTAATGTAATGTATGTACACAGTGACTGCACCAGCAGAATAGTGAGTGCTGCTCTGGGGTATAATGCAGGATGTAACTCAGGATCAGTAAGGTAATGTATGTACACAGTGACTGCACCAGCAGAATAGTGAGTGCAGCTCTGAGGTATAATACAGGAGGTAACTCAGGATCAGTAATGTAATGTATGTACACAGTGACTGCACCAGCAGAATAGTGAGTGCAGCTCTGGAGTATAATACAGGATGTAACTCAGGATCAGTAATGTAATATATGTACACAGTGACTGCACCAGCAGAATAGTGAGTGCAGCTCTGGAGTATAATACAGGATGTAACTCAGGATCAGTAATGTAATGTATGTACACAGTGACTGCACCAGCAGAATAGTGAGTGCAGCTCTGGAGTATAATACAGGATGTAACTCAGGATCAGTAATGTAATGTATGTACACAGTGACTGCACCAGCAGAATAGTGAGTGTAGCTCTGGAGTATAATACAGGATGTAACTCAGAATCAGTAATATAATGTATGTACACAGTGACTGCACCAGCAGAATAGTGAGTGCAGCTCTGGGGCATAATACAGGATATAACTCAGGATCAGTAATGTAATGTACAGTATGTACACAGTGACTGCACCAGCAGAATAGTGAGTGCAGCTCTGGAGGATAATACAGGATGTAACTCAGGATCAGTAATGTAATGTATGTACACAGTGACTGCACCAGCAGAATAGTGAGTGCAGCTCTGAAGTATAATACAGGATGTAACTCAGGATCAGTAATGTAATGTATGTACACAGTGATTGCACCAGCAGAATAGTGAGTGCAGCTCTGGAGTATAATTCAGGAGGTAACTCAGGATCAGTAATGTAATGTATGTACACAGTGACTGCACCAGTAGAATAGTGAGTGCAGCTCTGGGGTATAATACAGGAGGTGACTCAGGATCAGTAATGTAATGTATGTACACAGTGACTGCACCAGCAGAATAGTGAGTGCAGCTCTGGAGTATAATACAGGAGGTGACTCAGGATCAGTAATGTAATGTATGTACACAGTGACTGCACCAGCAGAATAGTGAGTGCAGCTCTGGAGTATAATACAGGATGTAACTCAGGATCAGTAATGTAATGTATGTACACAGTGACTGCACCAGCAGAATAGTGAGTGCAGCTCTGGAGTATAATACAGGATGTAACTCAGGATCAGTAATGTAATGTATGTACACAGTGACTGCACCAGCAGAATAGTGAGTGCAGCTCTGGAGTATAATACAGGATGTAACTCAGGATCAGTAATGTAATGTATGTACACAGTGACTGCACCAGCAGAATAGTGAGTGCAGCTCTGGAGTATAATACAGGATGTAACTCAGGATCAGTAATGTAATGTATGTACACAGTGACTGCACCAGCAGAATAGTGAGTGCAGCTCTGGAGTATAATACAGGAGGTAACTCAGGATCAGTAATGTAATGTATGTACACAGTGACTGCACCAGCAGAATAGTGAGTGCAGCTCTGGAGTATAATACAGGAGGTAACTCAGGATCAGTAATGTAATGTATGTACACAGTGACTGCACCTGCAGAATAGTGAGTGCAGCTCTCGAGTATAATACAGGAGGTAACTCAGGATCAGTAATGTAATGTATGTACACAGTGACTGCACCAGCAGAATAGTGAGTGCAGCTCTGGAGTATAATACAGGATGTAACTCAGGATCAGTAATGTAATGTATGTACACAGTGACTGCACCAGCAGAATAGTGAGTGCAGCTCTGGGGTATAATACAGGATGTAACTCAGGATCAGTAATGTAATGTATGTACACAGTGACTGCACCAGCAGAATAGTGAGTGCAGCTCTGGGGTATAATACAGGCTGTAACTCAGGATCAGTAATGTAATGTATGTACACAGTGACTGCACCTGCAGAATAGTGAGTGCAGCTCTGGGGTATAATACAGGAGGTAACTCAGGATCAGTAATGTAATGTATGTACACAGTGACTGCACCAGCAGAATAGTGAGTGCAGCTCTGGAGTATAATACAGTAGGTAACTCAGGATCAGTAATGTAATGTATGTACACAGTGACTGCACCAGCAGAATAGTGAGTGCAGCTCTGGAGTATAATACAGGAGGTAACTCAGGATCAGTAATGTAATGTATGTACACAGTGACTGCACCAGCAGAATAGTGAGTGCAGCTCTGGAGTATAATACAGGATGTAACTCAGGATCAGTAATGTAATGTATGTACACAGTGACTGCACCAGCAGAATAGTGAGTGCAGCTCTGGAGTATAATACAGGATGTAACTCAGGATCAGTAATGTAATGTATGTACACAGTGACTGCACCAGCAGAATAGTGAGTGCAGCTCTGGAGTATAATACAGGATGTAACTCAGGATCAGTAATGTAATGTATGTACACAGTGACTGCACCAGCAGAATAGTGAGTGCAGCTCTGGAGTATAATACAGGATGTAACTCAGGATCAGTAATGTAATGTATGTACACAGTGACTGCACCAGCAGAATAGTGAGTGCAGCTCTGGAGTATAATACAGGATGTAACTCAGGATCAGTAATGTACTGTATGTACACAGTGACTGCACCAGCAGAATAGTGAGTGCAGCTCTGGAGTATAATACAGGAGGTAACTCAGGATCAGTAATGTAATGTATGTACACAGTGACTGCACCAGCAGAATAGTGAGTGCAGCTCTGGAGTATAATACAGGATGTAACTCTGGATCAGTAATGTAATGTATGTACACAGTGACTGCACCTGCAGAATAGTGAGTGCTGTACTCCTTTCTTACATTTCTGCTTGCAGTCATTACATCCAGAGGTCTGGGCATTGTATCAGCTATTGAATGTAATCAATAATGTTTCTGATCACTGAGAGGACTTGAAAATAACAATAAAACTTTTGATTGTTGTGGAACTTTTGATGATACTCATTCATTTACATAGGACTGCGCGCAGTCTGTAAGAGGAGAGTAACGTAACGTTCATAGACTTCGCTGGGAGCCGAGAACAGAAAATGCCGCAGAAACAATGAAGCTGCTGCACTAGATAACGCTCCAACTGCTGGATCTCACACTGACCATTATCAGCAGTGGCTGACAGCAGAACTGAGATCTGTGCTCAGGGTTGTGGTACTACAACTGCCAGCAAGTTCTGTGAGCATTCCTTTATACACCAGATTTGGACCCTGATGATGATGATGATGGTGGTGGTGATCCCTCTATGACGTGATCCCTGTAATCCTGGCAGATTCAGGAGCATCACCCCCATCAGACATTAATATCTGCAGCCACGTTTGACCTTCGCCCGGTCACCTCCATAACCCCCTTACAACTACTTTTGCAGCTTTTCCAACTTGCCTGAGAATCCCAGGGGCTCGTGGGGCCTCCTGAACTTTCCAAAATCCTCGGAGAAGATGCCCAAAGTCTTGTCCATGAAGGGTTCCCGGGGCTGGACGCTGGAGCTGGAGGACGTCTGTTTGAAGCTGTGCTCCGAGCGGAAGGCCGACGATGATTGCAGGTTCATTGAAGGAACGGAACAGCGGGACGGCTCAGTAGACGGAGCGCGGCAATGTGACGCTGCGGCCGCTGCCTGCTCGGTAAGTGCTGCAGATCTGCCTGATTCTGGGCTTATATAGTGGCGGCCCGGCAGATCGCAGCCCCCCGGCCCCGGCTATATTTATCCTCCTGCAGCATCTCTCCGGCAGCTGTGGAAAGTTTCAGTACTGAGAGGTGACGGCGTCCTGTGATCATGTGACCCCATTCTTCCGATGTCCATAATATTCCCTTTCTGTTCCTGTGGGGGGATTTCCAGCATCCCTGGATTATTATAAGCTGGGGTCGTGGCGGAGCCTGTGCGCAGAGGGCGCCGCGCGGTGCTGATCTATATACAGTGCTGGGAGAAAGTGTTTGTCCCATTCCTGATTTCTTATTCCTTTGCACGTTTGTGACTTAAACGTTTCAGATCACAAAATAAATGTAAATAGAAATCCAAACCTACAGGGTCCTGTGTGAAAAAAGTGATCCCCTCCTTAATCATAAATTATTTGTGGTTTATCACATCTATGGGAAGCTGAGTACAATTTCCCTAGCCATACACAGGCCTGATTACTGCCACACCTGTTCTCAATCGAGAAATCACTTAAATAGGACCTGCCTGACTAAGTGAAGTAGACCAAAAGATCCTCAGAAGCTAGACATCATGCTGCGATCCAGAGAAATTCAGGAACAAATGAGAAACAAAGTGATTGAGATCTATCAGTCTGGAAAAGGTTATAAAGCCATTTCTAACGCTTTGGGACTCCAGCGAAACACAGTGAGAGCCATTATCCACAAATGGCGAAAACATGGAACAGAGGTGAACCTTCCCAGGAGTGGCCGGCCGACCAAAATTACCCCAAGAGCGCAGCAACGACTCATCCAAGAGGTCACAAAAGACCCCACAATAGCATCCAAAGAACTGCAGGCCTCACTTGCCTCAGTTAAGGTCAGTGTTCATGACTCCAACATAAGAAGGAGACTGGGCAAAAATGTCAGAGTCCCATGACAAAAACCACTGCTGAGCAAAAGGAACATAAAAGGCTCATCTCAGTTTTGCTAGAAAACATCGTGATGATCAACAAGACATTTGGGAGAATACGCTGTGGACTGATGAGACACAAGTTTAACTTTTTGGAAGGTTTATGTCCCATTACATCTGGCGTAGAAGTTACACAGCATTTCAGAAAAGGAACATCATACCAACAGTAAAATATGGTGGTGGTAGTGTGATGGTCTGGGGCTGTTTTGCTGCTTCAGGACCTGGAAGACTTGCTGTGGTAAATGGAACCATGAATTCTGCTGTCCACCAAAAATCCTGAAGGAGAATGTCCGGCCATCTGTTCCTGACCTTAAGCTGAAGCGCACTTGGGTTATGCAGCAGGACAATGATCCAAAACACACCAGCTAGTCCACCTCTGAATGGCTTAAGAAAAACAACATTAAGACCTTGGAGAGGCCTAGTCAAAGTCCTGACCTTAATCCGATTGAGATGCTGTGGCCGCACCTTAAAGAGGCGGTTCAAGCTCGGAAACCTCCAATGTGGCTAAATTACAACAATTCTCCAAAGATGAGTGGCCAAAATTACTCCGGAGCGTTGTAAAGACTCATTGCCAGTTATCACAAACGCTTGATTGCAGTTGTTGCTGCTAAGGGTTCAACCAGTTATTAGATTTAGGAGCTATCACTTTTTCACACAGGGCCCTGTAGGTTTGGATTTCTTTTTCCCTTAATAATAAAGACCTTAATTTATAAACTGCATCTTCTTGTTACTTGTGTTATCTTTGTCTAATCTTTATATTTGTTTTGTGATCGGAAACATTTAAGTGACGAACATGCAAAAGAATAAGAAATCAGGAAGGGGGCAAACACTTTTTCACACCTCTGTACGGCGACCAACCATGTCCTTCCCATCATGTTTTATAGATCTTCTGTAGGAGCTCCGGGGTTTGGTGTAGAAGGAAATCCATGCGGAGGTGGCAGTCCAACATGTCCCGTATGGGGGACGCCCGTGTGGCTGCATCCCCAGTCTTGACCCCAGCATCTGCATCCAGGTAGTCGGCCCGTTTCCTTCCTTTTGTCCTTTTGCTGCCCCCTCGGATCAATATGAAGGATCAATATGACGTCTTACCTGTTGCTGTTTTATAATACGTTTTTATCTTACCACAGTGCTGGAATCACAGATATACTGCTCATTATTTTTGTATAATGTCCTCCATGCAGCTGCTGCTTTCTAGTGTTTCTCTCAAGTTGGATTCACAGTTATTCTGCTTAGTATTGTGGTATTTTGCCCTCCACGATGCTTCTGCTTTCTAGTAAGTCTTTCTCTCACAAGATTGCTGTATTCACATCTACACTGCTTAGCATTGCTTTGTAATGTCCTCTATGCTGCTTCTAGGAAGTGTTTTATCTCACCACAGTGCTAGATTCACAGATACACTGCTCAGTTATTTTATAACATGCCCTCCATATTGCTGCTGCTTTCTATTGTAAATCTCAAACTGGACTCACAGTTATTCTGCTTAGTATTGTTGTATAATGACCTCCAGGCTGCTGCTGCTGCTGCTTTCAAGTGTTTTTCTCACCACAGTACTGTGTTCACAGCTACACTGCTCAGTATTTTTGTATAATGTCCTCCATGCTGCTGCTTTCTAGTAAGTGTTTTTCTTACCAGAATAGTGTATTCACAGCTACACTGCCCTGTAGTCCATATTTTGACACAACGTTACTTGACAGCAAAAGTCGCAAAAACAGCTCAAGGCAAGAAAAAAGCCCTTTTAAATAAATATATATCACATTGTCTGATTTTGAAAGAATTTTTTTTCAAATTTTGGTGGAAAATAAGTATTTGGTCAATTACAAACAAGCAAAATTTCTGGCACTCACAGACCTGTAACTTCTTCTTTAAGAGGCTCCTCTGTCCTCCACTCATTACCTGTAGCACTGGCTCCTCTGTCCTCCACTCATTACCTGTAGTCCTGGCTCCTCTGTCCTCCACTCATTACCTGTAGTACTGGCTCCTCTGTCCTCCACTCATTACCTGTAGTACTGGCTCCTCTGTCCTCCACTCATTACCTGTAGTACTGGCTCCTCTGTCCTCCACTCATTACCTGTAGTACTGGCTCCTCTGTCCTCCACTCATTACCTGTAGTACTGGCTCCTCTGTACTCCACTCATTACCTGTAGTACTGGCTCCTCTGTCCTCCACTCATTACCTGTAGTACTGGCTCCTCTGTCCTCCACTCATTACCTGTAGTACTGGCTCCTCTGTCCTCCACTCATTACCTGTAGTACTGGCTCCTCTGTCCTCCACTCATTACCTGTAGTACTGGCTCCTCTGTCCTCCACTCATTACCTGTAGTACTGGCTCCTCTGTCCTCCACTCATTACCTGTAGTACTGGCTCCTCTGTCCTCCACTCATTACCTGTAGTACTGGCTCCTTTGTACTCCACTCATTACCTGTAGTACTGGCTCCTCTGTCCTCCACTCATTACCTGTAGTACTGGCTCCTCTGTCCTCCACTCATTACCTGTAGTACTGGCTCCTCTGTCCTCCACTCATTACCTGTAGTACTGGCTCCTCTGTCCTCCACTCATTACCTGTAGTACTGGCTCCTCTCTTCTCCACTCATTACCTGTAGTACTGGCTCCTCTGTCCTCCACTCATTACCTGTAGTGCTGGCTCCTCTGTCCTCCACTCATTACCTGTAGTACTGGCTCCTCTGTCCTCCACTCATTACCTGTAGTACTGGCTCCTCTGTCCTCCACTCATTACCTGTAGTACTGGCTCCTCTGTCCTCCACTCATTACCTGTAGTACTGGCTCCTCTGTCCTCCACTCATTACCTGTAGTACTGGCTCCTCTGTACTCCACTCATTACCTGTAGTACTGGCTCCTCTGTCCTCCACTCATTACCTGTAGTACTGGCTCCTATGTCCTCCACTCATTACCTGTAGAACTGGCTCCTCTGTCCTCCACTCATTACCTGTAGTACTGGTTCCTCTGTCCTCCACTCATTACCTGTAGTACTGGCTCCTCTGTCCTCCACTCATTACCTGTAGTACTGGCTCCTCTGTCCTCCACTCATTACCTGTAGTACTGGCTCCTCCGTCCTCCACTCATTACCTGTAGTACTGGCTCCTCTGTCCTCCACTCATTACCTGTAGTACTGGCTCCTCCGTCCTCCACTCATTACCTGTAGTGCTGGCTCCTCTGTCCTCCACTCATTACCTGTAGTACTGGCTCCTCTGTCCTCCACTCATTACCTGTAGTACTGGCTCCTCTGTCCTCCACTCATTACCTGTAGTACTGGCTCCTCTGTCCTCCACTCATTACCTGTAGTACTGGCTCCTCCATCCTCCACTCATTACCTGTAGTACTGGCTCCTCCGTCCTCCACTCATTACCTGTAGTACTGGCTCCTCTGTCCTCCACTCATTACCTGTAGTACTGGCTCCTCTGTCCTCCACTCATTACCTGTAGTACTGGCTCCTCTGTCCTCCACTCATTACCTGTAGTACTGGCTCCTCTGTCCTCCACTCATTACCTGTAGTACTGGCTCCTCTGTCCTCCACTCATTACCTGTAGTACTGGCTCCTCTGTACTCCACTCATTACCTGTAGTACTGGCTCCTCTGTCCTCCACTCATTACCTGTAGTACTGGCTCCTCTGTCCTCCACTCATTACCTGTAGTACTGGCTCCTCTGTCCTCCACTCATTACCTGTAGTACTGGCTCCTCTGTCCTCCACTCATTACCTGTAGTACTGGCTCCTCTCTTCTCCACTCATTACCTGTAGTACTGGCTCCTCTGTCCTCCACTCATTACCTGTAGTACTGGCTCCTCCGTCCTCCACTCATTACCTGTAGTGCTGGCTCCTCTGTCCTCCACTCATTACCTGTAGTACTGGCTCCTCTGTCCTCCACTCATTACCTGTAGTACTGGCTCCTCCGTCCTCCACTCATTACCTGTAGTGCTGGCTCCTCTGTCCTCCACTCATTACCTGTAGTACTGGCTCCTCTGTCCTCCACTCATTACCTGTAGTACTGGCTCCTCTGTCCTCCACTCATTACCTGTAGTACTGGCTCCTCTGTCCTCCACTCATTACCTGTAGTACTGGCTCCTCCGTCCTCCACTCATTACCTGTAGTACTGGCTCCTCCGTCCTCCACTCATTACCTGTAGTACTGGCTCCTCTGTCCTCCACTCATTACCTGTAGTACTGGCTCCTCTCTTCTCCACTCATTACCTGTAGTACTGGCTCCTCCGTCCTCCACTCATTACCTGTAGTACTGGCTCCTCCGTCCTCCACTCATTACCTGTAGTGCTGGCTCCTCTGTCCTCCACTCATTACCTGTAGTACTGGCTCCTCTGTCCTCCACTCATTACCTGTAGTCCTGGCTCCTCTGTCCTCCACTCATTACCTGTAGTACTGGCTCCTCTGTCCTCCACTCATTACCTGTAGTACTGGCTCCTCTGTCCTCCACTCATTACCTGTAGTACTGGCTCCTCTGTCCTCCACTCATTACCTGTAGTACTGGCTCCTCTGTCCTCCACTCGTTACCTGTAGTACTGGCTCCTCTGTCCTCCACTCGTTACCTGTAGTCCTGGCTCCTCTGTCCTCCACTCGTTACCTGTAGTCCTGGCTCCTCTGTCCTCCACTCGTTACCTGTAGTAATGGCTCCTCTGTCCTCCACCCGTTACCTGTAGTACTGGCTCCTCTGTCCTCCACCCGTTACCTGTAGTACTGGCTCCTCTGTCCTCCACTCGTTACCTGTAGTACTGGCTCCTCTGTCCTCCACTCGTTACCTGTAGTACTGGCTCCTCTGTCCTCCACTCGTTACCTGTAGTACTGGCTCCTCTGTCCTCCACTCGTTACCTGTAGTACTGGCTCCTCTGTCCTCCACTCATTACCTGTAGTACTGGCTCCTCTGTCCTCCACTCGTTACCTGTAGTACTGGCTCCTCTGTCCTCCACTCGTTACCTGTAGTACTGGCTCCTCTGTCCTCCACTCGTTACCTGTAGTACTGGCTCCTCTGTCCTCCACTCGTTACTTGTAGTACTGGCTCCTCTGTCCTCCACTCATTACCTGTAGTACTGGCTCCTCTGTCCTCCACTCATTACCTGTAGTACTGGCTCCTCTGTCCTCCACTCATTACCTGTAGTACTGGCTCCTCTGTCCTCCGCTCATTACCTGTAGTACTGGCTCCTCTGTCCTCCGCTCATTACCTGTAGCACTGGCTCCTCTGTCCTCCGCTCATTACCTGTAGTACTGGCTCCTCTGTCCTCCACTCATTACCTGTAGTACTGGCTCCTCTGTCCTCCACTCGTTACCTGTAGTCCTGGCTCCTCTGTCCTCCACTCGTTACCTGTAGTACTGGCTCCTCTGTCCTCCACTCATTACCTGTAGTACTGGCTCCTCTGTCCTCCACTCATTACCTGTAGTGCTGGCTCCTCTGTCCTCCACTCATTACCTGCAGTACTGGCTCCTCCGTCCTCCACTCATTACCTGTAGTACTGGCTCCTCTGTCCTCCACTCATTACCTGTAGTACTGGCTCCTCTGTCCTCCACTCGTTACCTGTAGTCCTGGCTCCTCTGTCCTCCACTCGTTACCTGTAGTACTGGCTCCTCTGTCCTCCACTCATTACCTGTAGTACTGGCTCCTCTGTCCTCCACTCATTACCTGTAGTGCTGGCTCCTCTGTCCTCCACTCATTACCTGTAGTACTCGCACCTGTTTGAACTTGTTATCAGTATAAAAGACACCTGACCGCAACCTCAAACATTCACACTCCAAACTCCACTATGGTGAAGACCAAAGAGCTGTCGAAGGACACCAGAAACAAAACTGTAGCCCTGCACCAGGCTGGGAAGAATGAATCTGCAATAGGCGAGCAGCTTGGTGTGAAGAAATCAACTGTGGGAGCAATAATTAGAAGATGGAAGACCTACAAGACCACTGATAATCTCCCTCGATCTGGGGCTCCACACAAGATCTCACCCCGTGGGGTCAAAATGATCTCAAGAACGGTGAGGAAAAATCCCAGAACCACACGGGGGGACCTAGTGAATGACCTGCAGAGAGCTGGGACCAACGTTACACAGGCTACCATCAGTGCACAATTGGGGGCTGAATAAATACTTTTTTTCCCCACTGTATATATATACAGCGCTGGCAAAAATCAAGAGACCACTGCCCAGTTTTCTCTACATGTCTGACTTCCGTTCCAGTGTCAGTTGAATTCCACCCACCGTCCACCTCATTCTACTTAATGTGCTTCCGATTAGGTGATCACCTGAACCAAATCTTATGTAACTAGGGAAAGTATAAAAAACACTGCGGTGGTCTTCACAATCCTCTTGCAATAGGACAAGCTGGATGGCAAAACAAGTGCTAGGAACGGCCCAAAAGTAACTTGAATAAAAAAAATAACTTTTAACCATGCCAAAGAAGTTGAAAAGAAAAGTCTTGAGTGAGGAAAAGAAGGGCTCAATTCTGGCTTTGCTAGCAGAGGGATACAGGGAGCGTCATGTTGACTCCATCCTTAAAATTTCGAAAACGGCAGTCCATTACAACAAGGTCAAGCAGTAGACATTGGGGACAACAAAGCTACAGTCCGGCAGAGGGCGAAAGCGACTCTCCACTGACCGGGATGACCGCCATCTTATTCCAATGTCACTCAGCAACCGCAGGATGACATCAAGTGACCTACAAAAGGAATGGCAAATGGCCGCTGGGGTGAAGAGCACGGCAAGAACGGTTCGCAAGAGGCTCCTAGAGGCCTCAAGTCATGGAAAGCTGGAAAAAAGCCTTTCATCAATGAGAAGTTTGCCAAAGACCATAAGGATTGGACCATAGAGGACAGGAGTAAGGTAATCTTCTATGATGAGTCTAATTTTTAGCTTTGCCCAACACCTGGTCGTCTAATGGTTCGACGGAGACCTGGAGAGGCGTACAAGCCACAGTGTCTTGCACCCACTGTGAAATTTGGTGGAGGATCGGTGATGATCTGGGGATGCTTCACCAAGGCTGGAATTGGGCAGGTTAATCTTTGCGAAGGACGTATGAATCAAGCCGCAGACAAGGTTATCCTTGAAAAACACATGCTTCCTTCTGCTCAGGCAATGGTCCCCAACTCTGAGGACAACGCCCCATGCCACACAGCTAGGTCGATCAATGTGTGGATGAAGGAGCACCACATCAAGACCCTGTCATGGCCGCCCAATCTCCAGACCTGAACCCCATTGAAAAACCTCTGGAAAGTAATCAAGAGGAAGATGGATAGTCACAAGCCATCAAACAAAGAAGAACGGCTTACATTTATGTGCCAGGAGTGGCGTAAGGTCACCCAAAAGCCGTGTGAAAGACTGGTGGAAAGCAGCCAAGACGCCTGAAAGCCGGGAATAAAAATCATGGTTATTCCACCAAATACTGATTTCTGAACTCTTCCTGAGGTTAAACATGAGGATTGTTGTTCCTAAATGAAGAAGAAGTTGTTTTCTTTGCATTATTTCAGGTCTGAAAGCACTGGTTCTCTGCTTCTCCATTTCTCCGCTTCTTCATTTCTCCGTTTCTCCATTTCTCCGTTTCTCCATTTCTCCGCTTCTCCGTTTCTCCGCTTCTCCGTTTCTCCGCTTCTTCCTTTCTCCGCTTCTCCGTTTCTCCATTTCTCCGTTTCTCCATTTCTCCGTTTCTCCGCTTCTTCCTTTCTCCCCTTCTCCGTTTCTAGGCTTCTCCATTTCTCCGCTTCTCCATTTCTCCATTTCTCCGCTTCTTCCTTTCTCCGCTTCTCCGTTTCTCCGCTTCTCCGTTTCTCCTTTCTCCGCTTCTCCACTTCTCCGTTTCTCCGCTTCTCCGTTTCTCCGCTTCTCCGTTTCTCCGCTTCTTCCTTTCTCCGCTTCTCCGTTTCTCCATTTCTCCGTTTCTCCATTTCTCCGTTTCTCCGCTTCTTCCTTTCTCCCCTTCTCCGTTTCTAGGCTTCTCCATTTCTCCGCTTCTCCATTTCTCCATTTCTCCGCTTCTTCCTTTCTCCGCTTCTCCGTTTCTCCGCTTCTCCGTTTCTCCTTTCTCCGTTTCTCCGCTTCTTCCTTTCTCCGCTTCTCCGTTTCTCCATTTCTCCGTTTCTCCATTTCTCCGTTTCTCCGCTTCTTCCTTTCTCCCCTTCTCCGTTTCTAGGCTTCTCCATTTCTCCGCTTCTCCATTTCTCCATTTCTCCGCTTCTTCCTTTCTCCGCTTCTCCGTTTCTCCGCTTCTCCGTTTCTCCTTTCTCCGCTTCTCCACTTCTCCGTTTCTCCGCTTCTCCGTTTCTTTTTTATTATTTTAACGATTTCTCATTTGCTGCAAATAAATACAAAATTTTTTGCTTTCAATTTCAGATACATGATGTCAGTAGTTTATAAAATAAAACAAAAATGTACAGTACAGGCCAAAAGTTTGGACACACCTTTTCATTTAAAGATTTTTCTGTATTTTCCTGACTATGAAAATTGTACATTCACACTGAAGGCATCAAAACTATGAATTACCACATGTGGAATTATATACTTAACAAAAAAGTGTGAAACAACTGAAAATATGTCTTATATTCTAGGGTCTTCAAAGTAGTCACCTTTTGCTTTGATGACTGCTTTGCCCACTCTTGGCATTCTCTTGATGAGCTTTAAGAGGTCGTCACCGGAAATGGTCTTCCAACAATCTTGAAGGAGTTCCCAGAGATGCTTAGCACTTGTTGGCCCTTTTGCCTTCACTCTGCGGTCCAGCTCACCCCAAACCATCTCGATTGGGTTCAGGTCTGGTGACTGTGGAGGCCAGGTCATCTGGCGTAGCCATAGGCGGATTAAAATGAGGGCAATCTGGGCTACCGCCCGGGGCTCCGGGGTGTCTATGGCCAGATTGCCCTCATTATATGTGCGGCGCCACGGCACATACCAGCAGACAGTGGCGGGGGGGGGCCCCGGACCGCTCCCCTAGCAGCGGTGCACGGCCGCTACTTCTTCTTCGGCCGGGCCAGCACTGCAACTGTTAACTTCCCTGTGCTGTCCCGGCCGCATCACAGCTAGGAGACACGGCCCTGTGTGCAGCCGTGTCTGCTAGTGTGACGTCACGCAGTGCGCGCCCGGCCTGCACTGCTGCACCGGAGAGGAGCAGGAGGACTGGAGCCGAGCTGGATGATGGTGAGTGTGTGAGAGTGTGTGTGTGAGTGTGTGTGATTGAGTGAGTGAGTGTGTGTGTGTGCAGGCAGATATCATTGTGTGATGTCTGTTTATATGTATTTTTGTGTTTCAAATGTGTTTATGCGTGTCTGTATATGTCTGTATATATTTGTGTGTGCGTGACTGCGTGCGGCCTCCGGCTGTCTCTGGGGGGGGTGCCGTGCGGCCTCCCGCTGTGTATAGATGGCGCCGTGCGGCCTCCTGCTGTGTATAGATGGCTACGTGCGGCCTCCTGCTGTGTATAGATGGCTACGTGCGGCCTCCTGCTGTGTATAGATGGCTACATGTAGCCTCCTGCTGTGTATAGATGGCTACATGTAGCTTCCTGCTGTGTGTAGATGGCGCAGTGCGGCCTCCCTCTGTGTATAGATGGCGCCGTGCGGCCTCCCGCTGTGTATAGATGGCTACATGCGGCCTCTCGCTGTGTATAGATGGCTACGTGCAGCCTCCTGCTGTGTATAGATGGCTACGTGCGGCCTCCTACTGTGTATAGATGGCTACGTGCGGCCTCCCGCTGTGTATAGATGGCGCCGTGCGGCCTCCTGCTGTGTATAGATGGCTACGTGCGGCCTCCTGCTGTCTATAGACGGCTGCCTGCGGCCTCCTGCTGTGTATTGATGGCACCATGTGGCCTCCTGCTGTGTATAGATGGCGCCGTGCGGCCTCCTGCAGTGTATTGATGGCACCGTGCGGCCTCCTGCTGTTTATAGATGGCTACGTGCGGCCTCCTGCTGTGTATAGATGGCTACGTGCGGCCTCCTGCTGTGTATTGATGGCACCGTGCGGCCTCCTGCTGTATATAGATGGCACCGTGCGGCCTCCCGCTGTGTATAGATGGCACCGTGCGGCCTCCCGCTGTGTATAGATGGCTACGTGCGGCCTCCCGCTGTGTATAGATGGCTACGTGCGGCCTCCTGCTGTGTATTGATGGCACCGTGCAGCCTCCCACTGTGTATAGATGGCGCCGTGCGGCTTCCCGCTGGGTATAGATGGCGCCGTGCGGCCTCCTGCAGTGTATAGATGGCTATGTGTGCTCAATATTGAGTCATACAATTAATGTAAGGCTATGTGCCCACAATGCAGAAATGCTCCGGATTTTTTTTTGAGCATTTCTGCATCTCCCTGGCAGAAAAAACGCATGCAGATTGCACATGCGGATTGTACATGCGTTTTCCTGCCAGGGACATGCGGATGTGAAGCGTTCTTCACATGCATTTCTGCATGAGGGTTGACAAGCGATTTTAGCATCACTTGGAAAGTGCTTGACAACATGGTCACACTATATAAATCCATGCAACCGGCAACCGGCATATATAGTTGACCGTAAAAGAATGGGAAAAAATAAAAAATAAATATATTCTTACCTTCTGATGGCCTGCCGACGTTAGCGGTCGCGTGACCCGTCACATGACTAAATGACGTGACGGCAGGTCCTTTTCAGACCATCGCGAGGTGCCGGCAAGCCAGGACGCATTGGATAAAGACACCGGGGGCCATCAGAAGGTAAGTATAATATTTATTTTTTATTTTATTCTTTTTTCACAGGTTCTATGGTAGGGGGGAGGTCTGGAGGAGAGTCTCCTGTCCTCCACACCCGGGTACCATCCGCACATTGAAACGCATGGATTCTGCATGTACAGATGCAGTGATGCGGATTTCATGCGTTCCACTGCAAGTCAATGGCGGTGAAAACGCCGCGGTTCCGCAAAATAATGGGTAGTGCTGCGGATTTTTCCGCAATGATAATCCGCAGCGGAAATTTCCACAGCATGTGCACAGCACAGCAGATTATCATTGGGTGGCTACTGTGAAGACCCTAGAATATAAGACATATTTTCAGATGTTTCACACTTTTTTGCTAAGTATATAATTCCACATGTGGTAATTCATAGTTTTGATGCCTTCAGTGTGAATGTACAATTTTCATAGTCAGGAAAATACAGAAAAATCTTTAAATGAGAAGGTGTGTCCAAACTTTTGGTCTGTATTGTATTGTATTGTATGTATTGTATTTTTTCACCCTGCGCCATTTTTATGAATTTGGCACCAAAATCTGCAACTAATGCCACAAGACAAAAAAAGGAAAGTAATTTAATCCCCCGCAAATGATGAATCGGGGTAATAGTGCCTGTAGCGTCGGCGTCCCTGCCCTCTGCTAGGCAGGGACGCTGTTCCCCTCACCTCTCTGCTCCGAGCCCGGCGTCCTCCTCCCGCTCTGCTGGCAGCGCGCGCTCCTTCCCGGCCACTGTGCTTAGGGCGCGCGCGCGCTTCCTCCCTCTTAAAGGGGCCGCGCGCGCCGTCCTAAGGAGTCCCCGGCCAATGGCCGGAGGACTTCACCATATATAAGGCACCTCCTCCAAAATGGAGGTGCCCGAGCAATGTTGTTGCACTGTTCACTACTCTGCTTCAGCCCTCAGGTCCCATTGCCAGTTACCTGCCAGAGTCCTGCCAGTTTGCTGTCTGTTTCCTGTCTAATATTCCTGCTACCTGCTTGCTAGCCTGAGGTCCGACGGTCTGCCTTCCTACTCCTGTCAGTCTGTCTATGGACCAGCTTGGCCGCTCACCTGGGAGCGCACATCTGCTACCTGCCTGCTAGCCTACCTGGAGGCTCCGCCGTCACGTGCTGTGACCACCTGCTATTCCAGAGACTCCTGCCCGCTCACCTGGGAGCGCTCCTCCGCTACCTGCCTGCTTGCCTACCTGGAGGCTCCGCCGTCACATGCTGTGACCACCCGATTATCCAGAGACTCTCGCCTGCTCACCTGGGAGCTCACGTCTATCATCTGCCGCCACAGGTCGTACCAATCCTTTACCCAGAGACTGCCCCGGTCACTTGCCGTGACCTCCTGCCCGTTCATCCAGAGACTGCCCCGGTCACTTGCCGTGACCTCCTGCCCGTTCATCCAGAGACTGCCCCGGTCACTTGCCGTGACCTCCTGCCCGTTCATCCAGAGACTGCCCCGGTCACTTGC
Source organism: Phyllobates terribilis (assembly GCF_046119375.1). Classification (NCBI taxonomy): domain Eukaryota; kingdom Metazoa; phylum Chordata; class Amphibia; order Anura; family Dendrobatidae; genus Phyllobates; species Phyllobates terribilis. The sequence continues at coordinate 90,340,984 of NW_027362772.1, forward strand.
CGTGACCTCCTGCCCGTTCATCCAGAGACTGCCCCGGTCACTTGCCGTGACCTCCTGCCCGTTCATCCAGAGACTGCCCCGGTCACTTGCCGTGACCTCCTGCCCGTTCACCCAGAGACTGCCCCGGTCACTTGCTGTGACCTCCTGTCCGTTCATTCAGAGACTGTCCCAGTCACCTGCTGTGACTGCCTGCCCGTCTACCCTGGTCGCCACCCGCTCCCTTACAAGGACCGCCCCCTTGTATAGTAGCTCAGAGGTTCCGCCTCCCAGACCCGTTACAGTTTGCTCGGGCCATGGAACCCGGTGGCACCCAAGCTCCCTCGCTCTCGGACCTCTGTCATGAACTGTCCCGTCAGAGGTCCCAACAGGAGTCCATCCTGGGTCACCTGCGGAATGTCAATTCTCGCCTGGACACTCTGACTGCTCCACCAGCAACCACCGCCAGTGCCATGACTCGCAACCCGGCAGCTCCGCTGCCCACCAATACCATGGTATCCTACCCCGGACCCCGGCTTTCTGCACCTCCTCGCTTCGGAGGCGACTCCGCCCAGGCTCGGGGCTTCATAAATCAGTGCACCCTGCACTTTGAACTCCTGTCCCACCAGTTTAACTCCGACCGGGCCAAAATTGCATTCATCATGTCCCATCTCACCGGGGAGGCCCTGGCCTGGCTAAATCCTCTATGGGAGAGAGGAGACCCCCTGGTGTCCGACTTGCCTGCCTTTCTCTTGGCTTTCCGGAAAGTCTTCGACGAACCCGGACGGAAGACCTCATCCGCATCATCTCTGCTACGCCTCCGTCAGGAGGGTCTCACCGTGGGCCAATATGCCATACGGTTCCGTACCCTTGCCTCGGAGCTGGCCTGGGATAACGACGCTCTGGTATCCGTCTTCTGGGAGGGTCTGTCCGGCCGTATTAAAGATGAACTTGCCGGTCGGGTCATTCCTACCACTCTCGATGACCTAATAACTCTTGCCACCCGGATTGACCTACGGTTCCAGGAGCATGCCAAAGAGGTCACCCGTGAGAGGAGGTTTCCACGTCTAGCTCCTACTTTTCAGAAATCCGTCTCTCCCCAGGTACACTCTCCTGAGCCTATGCAGGTCGACCAGACCAAGATGGTCAAAACCCGTCAGGACTTACGCCGTGCCGAAGGGAGCTGCTTCTACTGTGGCAGTAAGGAGCACCGGATCCGTACCTGCCCGGAGAGGTCGGGAAACGCCTGTGTCTAGGTTCGCTCAGAGAGGTCAACCTAGACAAGAATAAATCCTCTCCATCTCTGCTACTGTCAGTCTCTATTATCTGCGGGGAGAATCGTTATTTCGAACTAGCCCAACTTGACTCTGGAGCGGCCGGGAATCTTATCTCACAGTCCCTGGTAGAAAAATACCGCATTCCCACCAAACCTCTGGCTGTACCAATATCTGTCGCTGCTGTGGATGGGGGCCTCTTACCACGTCCCATCCAACTCATCACCGAATCCGTAACTCTGCAGGTGGGAATGCTGCATTCTGAGAGCATCTCTTTTCATGTTCTGCCTGGACTCTCTCACGCCCTCTTACTAGGTCTACCTTGGCTCCAGAGACATGCACCCGTGCTTGACTGGCAGACCGGAGAAGTCCTTCGCTGGGGACAGGACTGTCATAAGACTTGTTTGGTTCCTGTTCATCCCGTCCGTCCTTCTCCTACCCCAACTAATCTACCTGGACTTCCGATTCCCTATTGGTCATTTGCTGATGTCTTTTATAAAAAGGAGGCAGAGACATTACCCCCTCATAGACCATACGACTGTCCTATCGACCTGTTACCCGGTACTACTCCTCCCCGTGGGCGTATTTACCCATTGTCCGCTGCTGAGACCCGGTCGATGTCCGAATATATTGAGGAGAATTTGGCCAGGGGATTCATCCGTAAATCTACCTCCCCGGCGGGAGCAGGCTTCTTCTTCGTAAAAAAGAAGGACGGCTCTCTCCGTCCCTGTATAGACTATAGAGGCCTTAACCAGATCACGGTGAAGAATAAGTACCCCCTTCCGCTCATTCCAGAATTATTTGATCGCCTGAGGGGGGCTAGAGTCTTCACCAAACTGGACCTCCGTGGGGCGTACAACCTGGTCCGTATCCGTCAAGGGGATGAATGGAAGACTGCATTCAACACCCGGGACGGCCACTATGAATATCTGGTAATGCCCTTTGGTCTCTGTAACGCTCCTGCCGTCTTTCAAGAGTTGGTCAATGACATCTTCCGGGACCTTCTCTACTCCTGCGTTGTGGTGTACCTGGACGACATCTTGGTCTTCTCTCCGGATCTCCAGACTCACCGGAGGGACGTTCGTCAGGTCCTGCTCAGGCTCAGGCAGAACCACCTCTTCGCTAAATATGAGAAGTGCCTCTTTGAGCAGACCTCGCTTCCGTTTTTGGGCTACATTATTTCTCAGACCGGCCTACGAATGGATCCAGAGAAACTGTCTGCCATCGAGAAATGGCCCCGACCGGAGGGGTTGAAGGCCATTCAGCGGTTCCTGGGCTTCGCCAACTACTACCGCCTCTTCATACCGCACTTCTCTTCCCGGACTGCCCCAATTTCCGCGCTAACCCGTAAGGGTACTAATCCCAAAGAGTGGCCGCCCGAAGCAGAGGAGGCCTTTCTTTCCTTAAAACAGGCCTTCTCTTCCGCCCCGGTGCTGCATCGTCCGGACGGCAACAAGCAGTTCTTTCTGGAGGTTGACGCCTCCTCCTCTGGAGCCGGAGCTGTACTTACTCAAAAATCTTCTTCCGGGAGGATGGTAACTTGCGGCTTCTTCTCTAAACTCTTCTCCTCCTCTGAGCGCAATTATTCCATAGGAGACCGAGAGTTATTGGCCATCAAGCTGGCATTGGAGGAGTGGCGTTACCTACTCGAGGGGGCTCTTCATCCGGTAATAATTTACACTGACCACAAGAACTTGGCTTATCTCCAGCATGCCCAGAGACTTAATCCACGCCAAGCCCGGTGGTCCTTGTTTTTTGCTCGCTTTGATTTTGTTCTACATTTTCGCCCGGCTGACAAGAACATCAAAGCAGACGCCTTGTCCCGATCCTTTCTGGTATCTGATCTCGAGGAAGAACCTAAACATATCATCGATCCCGCTAGAGTAATGCAGGTGGCTCCCGTGAGTCTAAATCGTCTCCCTCCCGGTAAGACGTTCGTATCGGTACCTGATCGGGAGAAGATCCTACACTGGGGTCATTCGTCTAAACTAGCTGGCCACGCCGGTCAGAAAAAGACCCTCCAGCTTATTTCCCGGCACTACTGGTGGCCTAACCTGCGCAAGGATGTAATAGACTTTGTTTCTGCCTGTGTGTCCTGTGCCCGCAACAAAGTTCCGAGACACCTGCCAGCCGGTCGCCTTCTTCCTCTGCCAGTACCTGCTGCCCCCTGGCAGCATATAGCGATGGACTTCATAATTGATCTTCCCGTCTCTGCCGGTTGTACGGTCATTTGGGTGGTCGCTGACCGCTTTTCCAAGATGGCTCACTTCATTCCCCTGCCAGGCCTCCCGTCTGCACCCGAGCTGGCTAAAGACTTTATCCGCCACATCTTCCGTCTTCATGGCCTGCCCCGTCACATCGTGTCGGATCGTGGGGTACAGTTCACTTCTCGTTTCTGGAGAGCCACTTGTAAATTGCTAGACGTCACCCTGGACTTCTCCTCCGCTTACCACCCACGGTCTAATGGTCAAGTGGAGCGGATCAATCAGATCCTGACCAGTTACCTCCGGCACTTCGTTAATGCCCACCATTCTGACTGGGTGGATCTCCTGCCATGGGCCGAATTCTCGTACAACAATCACGAGAGCGAATCTTCCTCCAAATCCCCGTTTTTTGTAGTCTTCGGTCAGCATCCTCGGATCCCGTTTCCCGTCTCCACCTCGGTGGACAACCCGGCTGCGGAATCTCTTGTTAACAAATTTTCCTCCACATGGGAGAGTACCCGGTCCGCACTCCTTCTGTCATCCGAGCGTATGAAAAGACATGCTGACAAAAAACGTCTGGATCCTCCTCAATTCCGTCCAGGGGATAAGGTCTGGCTCTCGTCCAAGTATGTCCGGCTCAAGATTCCTTCCTATAAGTTAGGGCCTCGGTTCATCGGTCCTCTGGAGGTCATCAGTCAGATCAACCCGGTGGCCTATAAATTGAAACTCCCGGCCAACTTGCGGATCCCTAACTCCTTCCATGTATCTCTCCTCAAACCTGTGGTACTTAACTCTTTTTCCAAGTCTACAGGTACGCCTCCTGCTCCGGTTTCTGCTGAGGACGAGTTTGAGGTAGAGAACATTCTTGCCACCAAAAGGGTAAGAGGAAAGACCTTTTTTCTAGTAGATTGGAAGGGGTTTGGTCCTGAGGAGAGAACGTGGGAGCCCCGGGAGAACATCCATGCCCCTCTCATTCTAGCTAAATTTCTGTCTGGCCTAAAAAAGGGGGGGCCTAAAGGGGGGGGGGGTACTGTAGTGCTGGCGTCCCTGCCCTCTGCTAGGCAGGGACGCTGCTCCCCTCACCGCTCTGCTCCGTGCTCGGCGTCCTCCTCCCGCTCTGCTGGCAGCGCGCGCTCCTTCCCGGCCACTGTGCTTAGGGCGCGCGCGCTTCCTCCCTCTTAAAGGGGCCGCGCGCGCCGTCCTAAGGAGTCCCCGGCCAATGGCCGGAGGACTTCACCATATATAAGGCACCTCCTCCAAAATGGAGGTGCCCGAGCAATGTTGTTGCACTGTTCACTACTCTGCTTCAGCCCTCAGGTCCCATTGCCAGTTACCTGCCAGAGTCCTGCCAGTTTGCTGTCTGTTTCCTGTCTAATATTCCTGCTACCTGCTTGCTAGCCTGAGGTCCGACGGTCTGCCTTCCTACTCCTGTCAGTCTGTCTATGGACCAGCTTGGCCGCTCACCTGGGAGCGCACATCTGCTGCCTGTCTGCTAGCCTACCTGGAGGCTCTGCCGTCACGTGCTGTGACCACCCGCCTGTCCAGAGACTTCTGTCCGCTCACCTGGGAGCGCTCATCTGCTACCTGTCTGTTGGTCTTCCTGGAGGCTCCGCCGTCACGTGCTGTGACCACCCGATTATCCAGAGACTCTCGCCTGCTCACCTGGGAGCTCACGTCTATCATCTGCCGCCACAGGTCGTACCAATCCTTTACCCAGAGACTGCCCCGGTCACTTGCCGTGACCTCCTGCCCGTTCATCCAGAGACTGCCCCGGTCACTTGCCGTGACCTCCTGCCCGTTCATCCAGAGACTGCCCCGGTCACTTGCCGTGACCTCCTGTCCGTTCATCCAGAGACTGCCCCGGTCACTTGCCGTGACCTCCTGCCCGTTCACCCAGAGACTGCCCCGGTCACTTGCCGTGACCTCCTGTCCGTTCATCCAGAGACTGCCCCGGTCACTTGCCGTGACCTCCTGCCCGTTCATCCAGAGACTGCCCCGGTCACTTGCCGTGACCTCCTGCCCGTTCATCCAGAGACTGCCCCGGTCACTTGCCGTGACCATCTGCCCGTTCATCCAGAGACTGCCCCGGTCACTTGCCGTGACCATCTGCCCGTTCATCCAGAGACTGCCCCGGTCACTTGCCGTGACCTCCTGCCCGTTCACCCAGAGACTGCCCCGGTCACTTGCTGTGACCTCCTGTCCGTTCATTCAGAGACTGTCCCAGTCACCTGCTGTGACTGCCTGCCCGTCTACCCTGGTCGCCACCCGCTCCCTTACAAGGACCGCCCCCTTGTATAGTAGCTCAGAGGTTCCGCCTCCCAGACCCGTTACAGTGCCTCAGTAACCAGGGAGATCGCCTGCTGCCCATAGCAACCAATCAGAACACAACTTTAATTTTTTTCCATTTTTAAGCAGTTAAGGCTGTGAAAGCTGAGTTCTGATTGGCTGCTTTGGACAGCAAGCGCAGTTGTACATGAGATCCAAATAGCAACCAATCAGAGTTATGCTTTCATTTCTTAAACTGCTCTGGGAAAAATGAAAGCTGAGCTCTGATTGGTTGCTATCTCATGTAGACCGTCGGAGTCCATATTAACCAATCAGAGATCAGCTTTCTTTTCTCCCAGAGCAGTTTAAGAAATGAAAGCTGCTTTGGGATTGGTTGCTATTGCAGCAGAGTTGTCTTCCTGTTAGTGGGGCCGTGACCTTATTAAGCAAAACTGACTATCAGTATTTGGTCAGTATTCGGTCAGTATTTTTTCTCAGGAGTGGAATAAAAAACCAGGTGAGGAACAATCAGAGAAAAGGTCTAATAGAAACAAGTCACCAATTCTGCATTTATCACCCACTCCTGGTTTTGGCTCCCACTCCTGAGAAAAAATACTGACCGAATACTGACCAAATACTGATAGTGGGGCCGTGGCCTAAGGTCGGTTTCACACGTCCGTATATTTCCGGTACCGGAGATATCCGTGTCCCATGTGTGGCCACCGTGTGCCGCAAAAGGATCATACGGACCGGTACCTGGGAATCAGTGTACAGTTAGCGCTGTTCCCAAGCGCCGGTGCTGAACACTGCCCTCATCATGGTTCCCTGCCGGCGCTGCCATCAGCGCCAGCAGGGACAATGATGAGAGTAGTAGTCTGTTTCCACAGTGTCCCTGTGTATAAGAATAAAATCCATATGCTCACCTGTCCGGAGATGTCCCCCCGCTGTAATCCTCTGACTGCTGACACCGAGGAGAATGAGACGCTCCAGCGAGCGGCACCGGAGCTGAACTCAGTGAGTGACAGGACACCGCTCGCTGAGCACAGCTCCAGGACCTGCTCGCTGCATCGAGTCATTCTCCCCGAATCCTCTGCTGATCGGTCTCATGAAGTACAGCGGGGGACACTTAGGACAGGTGATTATATGGATTTTTTATTTTAATCTTATTTTTACACAAGGACACTGTGGGAGTAGACTACCACTACCCTCATCAGTGTCCCTGCTGGTGCTGATCGCAGCGCCGGCAGGGAACCATGATAAGGGCAATGTTCAGCACCGGCGCTTGGGAACAGCGCTAACTGTACACAGATTCCCATGCGCCGGTACGTGTCACACTGATGACACACGGATGTCACCCGTGTGTGTTCAGCCTGAGACACTTTTGCGGACCGTGAAGCGTGTAAAAAACGGACTTGTCAGCGTGTGGATCACACAGTCCATGGAAACACACTGAAATGTGCGCAGACCCATAGATGTGAATGTGTCTGCGTGTGTCAGTGTCTCCGGTACGTGTGGAAAAAGTCACCACTCGTACTGGAAACACGGATGTGTGAAAGAGCCCTCAGGCCGAATCCTGGAAGTCAGGAATCAGGAGGTCGGAGGTTCTGCGGAAGGAGATGGTGATGCGTTCGGCCATAGTGGTGACTTCTGGTCGCTCTTTAGATCTCTTCAACCTCTTCTGCTATTTCAGGAAGGACAATGACCATCTTCCTCTCGGGATGCCAGGGATGCCGGGTGCGTGGAAATAGCCCCGGCCGCTGCCACCCGGGAACAGCTTGTGTCAGAAACTGTTGTCCTGTAATCCAGAGATTGTAATGGAGTCATGAGGTAATCTCCCAGGCATCAGCGGAAAAATGCTGCCCGACGCCAACCCAGAGCCCGATATAACTACCCAGAGCCTGGTGTACCCACCCACAGCTCAGTGTACCCACCCAGAGCCCGGTATACCCACCCAGATCCCGGTGTACCCACCCAGAACCCGGAGTACCCACCCAGAGCCTTGTGTACATTCCCAGAGCCCGACACCCACCCAGAGCCCGGTGTACCTACCCAGTTCCCGGTGCCTGGTGTCACCCTGGATCCGGCATACTTGCCCAATGCCCGGTGCCGACCTTGATCTGGTGTACTTGCCCAGTGCCCGGTGTCACCCTGAATCCGGCGTACTCGCCCGATGCCGTCCTGGATCCGGTGTACTTACCCAGTGCCCGGTGGCAGCCTGGATCTGGCGTACTCGCCTAGTGCCCGGTGTCACCCTGGATCCAGTGTACTCGCCTGGTGGCAGCCTGGATCTGGTGTACTCACCCGGTGGCAGCCTGGATCCGGTGTACTCGCCCAGTACCCGGTGTCACCCTGGATACGGTGTACTCGCCCAGTGTCACCCTGGATACGGTGTACTCGCCCAGTGTCACCCTGGATACGGTGTACTCGCCCAGTGTCACGCTGGATACGGTGTACTCGCCCAGTGTCACCCTGGATACGGTGTACTCGCCCAGTGTCACCCTGGATATGGTGTACTCGCCCAGAGTCACCCTGGATACGGTGTACTCGCCCAGTGCCCGGTGTCACCCTGGATACGGCCCACTGCCAGGTGTCACCCTGGATCCGGTGTACTCGCCTGGTGGCAGCCTGGATTCGGTGTACTTGCCTGGTGGCAGCCTGGATCCGGTGTACTCGCCCAGTTCCCAGTGTCACCCTGGATACGGTGTACTCGCCCAGTGCCCGGTGTCACCCTGGATCCGGTGTACTCGCCCAGTGCCCGGTGTCACCCTGGATCTGGTGTACTCGCCCAGTACCCGGTGTCATCCTGGGTCCGGTGTACACGCCCAGTGCCCGTTGTCACCCTGGATCCGGTGTACTCGCCCAGTGTCACCCTGGATACGGTGTACTCGCCCAGTGCCCGGTGTCACCCTGGATCCGACCTACTGCCAGGTGTCACCCTGGATCCGGTGTACTCGCCTGGTGGCAGCCTGGATCTGGTGTACTCACCCGGTGGCAGCCTGGATCCGGTGTACTTGCCCAGTGTCACCCTGGATACGGTGTACTCGCCCAGTGTCACCCTGGATACGGTGTACTCGCCCAGTGCCCGGTGTCACCCTGGATACGGCCCACTGCCAGGTGTCACCCTGGATCCGGTGTACTTGCCTGGTGGCAGCCTGGATCTGGTGTACTCGCCCACTGCCCGGTGTCACCCTGGATCCGGTGTACTCGCCTGGTGGCAGCCTGGATTCGGTGTACTTGCCTGGTGGCAGCCTGGATCCGGTGTACTCGCCCAGTTCCCAGTGTCACCCTGGATACGGTGTACTCGCCCAGTGCCCGGTGTCACCCTGGATCCGGTGTACTCGCCCAGTGCCCGGTGTCACCCTGGATCCGGTGTACACGCCCAGTGCCCGTTGTCACCCTGGATCCGGTGTACTCGCCCAGTGTCACCCTGGATACGGTGTACTCGCCCAGTGCCCGGTGTCACCCTGGATCCGACCTACTGCCAGGTGTCACCCTGGATCCGGTGTACTCGCCTGGTGGCAGCCTGGATCTGGTGTACTCACCCGGTGGCAGCCTGGATCCGGTGTACTCGCCCAGTACCCGGTGTCACCCTGGATACGGTGTTCTTGCCCAGTGTCACCCTGGATACGGTGTTCTTGCCCAGTGTCACCCTGGATACGGTGTACTCGCCCAGTGTCACCCTGGATACGGTGTACTCGTCCAGTGTCACCCTGGATACGGTGTACTCGCCCAGTGCCCAGTGTCACCCTGGATCCGGCCCACTGCCAGGTGTCACCCTGGATCCGGTGTACTTGCCTGGTGGCAGCCTGGATCTGGTGTACTCGCCCACTGCCCGGTGTCACCCTGGATCCGGTGTACTCGCCTGGTGGCAGCCTGGATTCGGTGTACTTGCCTGGTGGCAGCCTGGATCCGGTGTACTCGCCCAGTTCCCAGTGTCACCCTGGATACGGTGTACTCGCCCAGTGCCCGGTGTCACCCTGGATCCGGTGTACTTGCCCAGTGCCCGGTGTCACCCTGGATCTGGTGTACTCGCCCAGTACCCGGTGTCATCCTGGGTCCGGTGTACACGCCCAGTGCCCGTTGTCACCCTGGATCCGGTGTACTCGCCCAGTGTCACCCTGGATACGGTGTACTCGCCCAGTGCCCGGTGTCACCCTGGATCCGACCTACTGCCAGGTGTCACCCTGGATCCGGTGTACTCGCCTGGTGGCATCCTGGATCTGGTGTACTCGCCCACTGCCCGGTGTCACCCTGGATCCGGTGTACTCACCTGGTGGCAGCCTGGATCCGGTGTACTTGCCTGGTGGCAGCCTGGATCCGGTGTACTCGCCCAGTACCCGGTGTCACCCTGGATCCAGTGTACTTGCCCAGTGCCCGGTGTCACCCTGGATCTGGTGTACTCGCCCAGTACTCAGTGTCATCCTGGGTCCGGTGTACTCGCCCAGTGCCCGTTGTCACCCTGGATCTGGCGTACTCGCCCGGTGGCAGCCTTGAGAGAGGATGGAAATCTTTGTTTTCTCACATGGCCGCACGGTTCTTTGTTGTGATGGTCGTCCTAATGATCAGACGCCGCAGTCCTGGAGGCGCGGTGGGCACATTACTGGGGCGGCAGAAGAATCCCGGGAATGTGATTGGTGTAATCTCCGTCGGTGACATTGTGCAGATGAGGACAGTTGTGCAGCTGCTCTGCACTACACCACATTTCATATTTCTGGGAATTGCACAGCGAGCGATTGTCTAATGTAACAATATGCTGAGAAGCACAGAGCGGGGGTCTCTGATCCTGACCCCATGTACCCGCTGCCAGCAATCTCCTTCATCTGTAAAGGAAGCCGTTCCCATTACATCTGTATAGAAGACAATCGCTTGTAGGACAGCTCTCCGATGTAATAATGAAGGCCCCTCCGCTGAGTCACATGCCCATGGATGTTGGGAGTGGAGGATTGTTGATTTTATTTTTAGGGGTTTTCTTGGGGGGGGTCAATAATCTTGGGAAATCGGAATGATTATAGAAGGTTGTACAGGGTTGTCAGATGATTGTACAGGGTTGTCAGATGATTATGCCGGGTTGTCAGATGATTATACAGGGTTGTCAGATGATTATACAGAGTTGTCAGATGATTGTACAGGGTTGTCAGATGATTGTACAGGGTTATCAGATGATTATACAGGGTTGTCAGATGATTATACAGAGTTGTCAGATGATTGTACAGGGTTGTCAGATGATTGTACAGGGTTATCAGATGATTATACAGAGTTGTCAGATGATTATACAGAGTTGTCAGATGATTGTACAGAGTTGTCAGATGATTGTACAGGGTTGTCAGATGATTATACAGAGTTGTCAGATGATTGTACAGGGTTGTCAGATGATTGTACAGAGTTGTCAGATGATTGTACAGGGTTGTCAGATGATTATGCCGGGTTGTCAGATGATTGTACAGGGTTGTCAGATGATTGTACAGGGTTATCAGATGATTATACAGGGTTGTCAGATGATTATACAGAGTTGTCAGATGATTGTACAGGGTTGTCAGATGATTGTACAGGGTTATCAGATGATTATACAGAGTTGTCAGATGATTATACAGAGTTGTCAGATGATTGTACAGAGTTGTCAGATGATTGTACAGGGTTGTCAGATGATTATACAGAGTTGTCAGATGATTGTACAGGGTTGTCAGATGATTGTACAGGGTTGTCAGATGATTATACAGGGTTGTCAGATGATTATGCCGGGTTGTCAGATGATTATACAGGGTTGTCAGATGATTATGCCGGGTTGTCAGATTATTGTACAGAGTTGTCAGATGATTATGCCGGGTTGTCAGATGATTATACAGGGTTATCAGATGATTATGCAGGGTTGTCAGATGATTATACAGGGTTGTCAGATGATTATGCCGGGTTGTCAGATTATTATACAGAGTTGTCAGATGATTATGCAGGGTTGTCAGATGATTATGCAGGGTTGTCAGATGATTATGCCGGGTTGTCAGATTATTATACAGAGTTGTCAGATGATTATGCAGGGTTGTCAGATGATTATGCCGGGTTGTCAGATGATTATACAGAGTTGTCAGATGATTATGCAGGGTTGTCAGATGATTATACATGGTTGTCAGATGATTATACAGGGTTGTCAGATGATTATGCAGGGTTGTCAGATGATTATACATGGTTGTCAGATGATTATACAGGGTTGTCAGATGATTATGCCGGGTTGTCAGATTATTATACAGAGTTGTCAGATGATTATGCAGGGTTGTCAGATGATTATACAGAGTTGTCAGATGATTATGCAGGGTTGTCAGATGATTATACATGGTTGTCAGATGATTATACAGGGTTGTTAGATGATTATGCAGGGTTGTCAGATGATTATACATGGTTGTCAGATGATTATACACGGTTGTCAGATGATTATACAGGGTTATCAGATGATTATACAGAGTTGTCAGATGATTATGCCGGGTTGTCGCTGAGTGACGTGCCCGCTGGTGGTTGTAGTGGGACCATACTGGTAGTTCCAGGGCTTTTCCAGTTGGGTCTGCTGATGGCGCCTCCTATCAGTCCGGCAGCTGAAGGGTTACCGTAGGGTGGGACATTAGCGGTGCCCCCTCCCCCCCTCCATCCTCTGTTACATTGTTACCTATTATGGAAGCTGTGAGATGACTGATCCCAGGACTGACCGGAGAGACTGGACGGCCGGAGCCAGGGGGATACGGCTGGGGGGCATATATGTATCTGAGCGATGTACGACGGCGGAGTCACGATGCGAGATGTCCCTGTGACCCACAATCCCCCGGTTCCGGTCACAGTTTTCCCCCGGTCCCGGTCACAGTTCTCTCCCGGTCCCATTCACAGTTCTCCCCCGGTCCCGTTCACAGTTCTCCCCCGGTCCCGTTCACAGTTCTCCCCCGGTCCCGGTCCCAGTTCTCCCCCGGTCCCGGTTCTCCCCCGATCCCGGTCACAGTTCTCCTCCGGTCCCGTTCACAGTTCTGTCCCTGGTCCCGGTTCTCCCCCTGGTCCCGGTCACAGTTCTCCCCCTGGTCCCGGTCACAGTTCTCCCCCTGGTCCCGGCCCCAGTTCTCCCCCTGGTCCCGGTCCCAGTTCTACCCCTGGTCCCGGTTCTCCCCCTGGCCCCGGTCACAGTTCTCTCCCGGTCCCGCTCCCAGTTCTCCCCCCGCTCCCAGTTCTCCCCCCGGTCCCGGTTCTCTCCCTGGTCCCGGTTCTCTCCCTGGTCCCGGTCCTCTCCCTGGTCCCGGTCCTCTCCCTGGTCCCGGTCCCAGTTTTCTCCCTGGTCCCACTCCCAGTTCTCTCCCTGGTCCCGCTCCCAGTTCTCTCCCTGGTCCCGCTCCCAGTTCTCTCCCTGGTCCCGCTCCCAGTTCTCTCCCTGGTCCCGCTCCCAGTTCTCTCCCTGGTCCCGCTCCCAGTTCTCTCCCTGGTCCCGGTCCTCTCCCTCGTCCCGGTCCCAGTTCTCTCCCTGGTCCCGGTTCTCTCCCTGGTCCCAGTTCTCTCCCTGGTCCCGCTCCCAGTTCTCTCCCTGGTCCCGCTCCCAGTTCTCTCCCTGGTCCTGCTCCCAGTTATCCCCCTGGTCCCGCTCCCAGTTCTCTCCCGGTCCCGGTTCTCCCCCCGGTCCCGGTTCTCTCCCTGGTCCCGGTCCCAGTTCTCTCCCTGGTCCCGGTTCTCTCCCTGGTCCCGCTCCCAGCTCTCCCCCGGTCCCAGTTCTCCCCCTGGTCCCGGTCCCAGTTCTCCCCCTGGTCCCGGTCCAAGTTCTCCCCCTGGTCCTGCTCCCAGTTCTCTCCCTGGTCCCGGTTCTCTCCCTGGTCCCAGTTCTCTCCCTGGTCCCGGTTCTAGTTCTCTCCCGGTCCCGGTTCTCTCCCTGGTCCCGGTCCCAGTTCTCTCCCTGGTCCCGGTTCTCTCCCTGGTCCCGCTCCCAGCTCTCCCCCCGGTCCCAGTTCTCCCCCTGGTCCCGGTCCCAGTTCTCCCCCTGGTCCCGGTCCCAGTTCTCTCCCTGGTCCCAGTTCTCTCCCTGGTCCCGGTTCTCTCCCTGCTCCCAGTTCTCTCCCTGGTCCCGCTCCCAGTTCTCTCCCGGTCCCGGTTCTCCCCCGGTCCCGGTTCTCCCCCCTGTCTCGGTTCTCTCCCTGGTCCCGGTTCTCTCCCTGGTCCCGGTTCTCTCCCTGGTCCCGGTCCCAGTTCTCTCCCTGGTCCCGGTTCTCTCCGTGGTCCCGCTCCCAGTTCTCTCCCTGGTCCCGCTCCCAGTTCTCTCCCCGGTCCCGCTCCCAGTTCTCTCCCCGGTCCCAGTTCTCCCCCTGGTCCCAGTTCTCTCCCTGGTCCCGCTCCCAGTTCTCTCCCCGCTCCCAGTTCTCTCCCTGGTCCCGCTCCCAGTTCTCTCCCCGGTCCCGCTCCCAGTTCTCTCCCCGGTCCCAGTTCTCCCCCTGGTCCCAGTTCTCCCCCTGGTCCCGGTCCCAGTTCTCCCCCGGTCCCAGTTCTCCCCCTGGTCCCGGTCCCAGTTCTCTCCCCGCTCCCAGTTCTCTCCCCGCTCCCAGTTCTCTCCCCGGTCCCAGTTCTCCCCCTGGTCCCAGTTCTCTCCCCGGTCACAGTTCTCCCCCTGGTCCCGGTCCCAGTTCTCCCCCTGGTCCCAGTTCTCTCCCTGGTCCCGCTCCCAGTTCTCTCCCCGCTCCCAGTTCTCTCCCCGGTCCCAGTTCTCCCCCCGGTCCCAGTTCTCTCCCCGGTCCCAGTTCTCTCCCCGGTCCCAGTTCTCCCCCGGTCCCGGTCACCGGAGTGATGTAAGGATTCGCTTGTTTTCTGATCCCCCATTATCAACAGCAAATCCCTCTGTGTAACTTGTTTGTAGTCTGTTACCGTGGAAACATATAACTCTGCATAGGCGCTGCAGACACAAATCTGCGAGACACTACAGATCCAGATTCTCCCTACAGAGGTCAATGCAGCAAATGTGAACCCGAGAATCTGCCACAGCTGCTGCAGAACCACTTTGAGAGGAAGCTCTATGACAACTTGTATTCTGTGCTGGAAAGTGGCCAAACATTGGAAAACCTCCAGTAAATTCACTGCGGATTGTGACCCCACAACAGCCGTAAAACGAGGCGAGAATGTAACGATCTGTTGTCACAGACACCGTGATCAGGTGGAGGAGCAGTCATGTGACCCCGGCATCGCTGGGACTTGTAGTGAGCAGCGGAGCAGGCCGCGCTGTCTGGACATACATGGCGGTGTCTGTGGGGACAGAGGAACAGCTGCAATGCTGAGTAATAATGAGTCACAGCCGGAGCTGCCCTGTGCCCAAATGTCATGTCTGCAGGAGGAGGAGCGATGTTCTGCAGAGAGGTCAGCGGTGCAATAATCTGCAGGATGTATCACTATGTGTCTGTCAGGAGGAGGAGCGATGTTCAGCAGAGAGGTCAGCGGTGCAATAATCTGCAGGACATATCACTATGTATCTGTCAGGAGGAGGAGCGATATTCTGCAGGACGTATCACTGTGTCAGGAAGAGGAGCGATGTTCAGCAGAGAGGTCAGCAGTGCAATAATCTGCAGGACGTATCACTATGTGTCTGTCAGGAGGAGGAGCGATGTTCTGCATAGAGGTCAGCGGTGCAATAATCTGCAGGATGTATCCCTATGTATCTGTCAGGAGGTGGAGGAGCGATGTTCTGCAGATCTGTGGACGGCAGTGGTGTAATAATCTGCAGGATATATCACTGTGCATCTGTCAGGAGGTGGAGGAGTGATGCTCTGCAGATCTATAGGGGTCAGTGGTGCAATAATCTGCAGGATGTATCCCTATGTATCTGTCAGGAGGTGGAGGAGCGATGTTCTGCAGATCTGTAGACGGCAGTGGTGTAATAATCTGCATGATATGTCACTATGTATCTGTCAGGAGGTAGAGGAGTGATGCTTTGCAGAGAGGTCAGAAGTGTAATAATCTGCAGGATAGTTCACTATCCGGAGATAGAGGAGTGATGCTCTGCAGAGAGGTCAGAGGTGTAATAATCTGCAGGATAGTTCAGTATCAGGAGGTGGAGGAGCGATGTTCTGCAGAGAGGTCAGCGGTGCAATAATCTGCAGGACATATCACTATGTGTCTGTCAGGAGGAGGAGCGATATTCTGCAGGACGTATCACTGTGTTTGTCAGGAAGAGGAGCGATGTTCAGCAGAGAGGTCAGCAGTGCAATAATCTGCAGGACGTATCACTATGTGTCTGTCAGGAGGAGGAGCGATGTTCTGCATAGAGGTCAGCGGTGCAATAATCTGCAGGATGTATCCCTATGTATCTGTCAGGAGGTGGAGGAGCGATGTTCTGCAGATCTGTGGACGGCAGTGGTGTAATAATCTGCAGGATATATCACTGTGCATCTGTCAGGAGGTGGAGGAGTGATGATCTGCAGATCTATAGGGGTCAGTGGTGCAATAATCTGCAGGATGTATCCCTATGTAACTGTCAGGAGGTGGAGGAGCGATGTTCTGCAGATCTGTAGACGGCAGTGGTGTAATAATCTGCATGATATATGTCACTATGTATCTGTCAGGAGATGGAAGAGTGTTGTTCTGCAGAAAGGTCAGAGGTGTAATAATCTGCAGGATAGTTCACTATCAGGAGGTAGAGGAGTGATGCTTTGCAGAGAGGTCAGAAGTGTAATAATCTGCAGGATAGTTCAGTATCAGGAGGTGGAGGAGCGATGTTCTGCAGAGAGGTCAGTGGTGTAATAATCTGCAGGATAGTTCACTATGTATCTGTCAGGAGGGGTGGAGGAGCGATGTTCTGCAGAGAGGTCAGTGGTGTAATAATCTGCAGGATAGTTCACTATGTATCTGTCAGGAGGTGGAGGAGCGATGTTCTGCAGAGAGGTCAGTGGTGTAATAATCTGCAGGATAGTTCACTATGTATCTGTCAGGAGGGGTGGAGGAGCGATGTTCTGCAGAGAGGTCAGTGGTGTAATAATCTGCAGGATAGTTCACTATGTATCTGTCAGGAGGTGGAGGAGCGATGTTCTGCAGAGAGGTCAGCGGTGTAATAATCTGCAGTTCCATTCTCTCAGGCTCTTCCTCTGGTGTCACTTTGTTGTCAGTGCACTTTTATTAAATGTTGCCACAACACGGAGTCTTATTGCCACAACAGGCGGGGGAGGGGTCTGGGGCGGGTGATGGAGGCAAATGGCGGTGAAGGGTCGGCTGTTGGTGGAGATTTATCCTTAATCGCCTCCATTCTCTCTCTTGAATAATGAGAACAATTCATAACAGAGGGTCAGTGCCCCCAATCTACCTCCAGAATAATCAAAGGGTCAGTGCCCCCAATCTACCTCCAGAATAATCAAAGGGTCAGTGCCCCCAATCTTCCCCCGAATAACAGAGGGTCTGTGCCCCCAATCTACCCCCGAATAATCAAAGGGTCAGTGCCCTCAATCTACCCCCAGAATAATGCAAAGGGTCAGTGCCCCCAATCTACCATCCGAATAACAGAGGGTCAGTGCCCCTAATCTACTCCCTGAGTAATGCAAAGAGTCAGTGCGCCCAATCTACCCCAAGAATAATCAAAGGGTCAATGCCCCAAATCTACCCCCAGAATAATCAAAGGGTCAGTGCCCCCAATCAACCCCCCAAATAACAGAGGGTCAGTGCTCCCAATCTACCCGCCGAGTAATGCAAAGGGTCAGTGCCCCCAATTTACCCCCAGAATAATCAAAGGGTCAGTGCTCCAAATCTACCCCCTGAATAACAGAGGGTCAGTGCCCCAATTTACCCCCAGAATAATCAAAGGGTCAGTGCCCCCAATTACCCCCAGAATAATGCAAAGGGTCAGTGCCCCCAATCTACCACCAGAATAATGCAAAGGGTCAGTGCCCCCAATCTACCCCCAGAATAATGCAAAGGGTCAGTGCCCCCAATCTACCCCCAGAATAACAGAGGGTCAGTGCCCCCAATCTACCCTCAGAATAATGCAAAGGGTCAGTGCCCCCAATATACCCGCCCAAATAACAGAGGGTCAGTGCCCCCAATCTACCCCCCCAAATAACAGAGGGTCAGTGCCCCAATCTACCCCCGAATAACAGAGTGTCAGTGCCCCTAATCTACCCCCCTAAATAACAGAGACTCAGTGCCCCTAATCTACCCCCCGAATAACAGAGAGTCAGTGCCCCCAATCTACCCCCAGAATAACAAAGAGTCAGTGCCCCTAATCTACCCCCCGGAATAACAGAGGATCAGTGCCCCCAATCTACCCCCCCAAATAACAGAGTATCAGTGCCCCCAATCTACCCCCCCAAATAACAGAGGGTCAGTGCCCCCAGTCTACCCCTAGAATAATAGAGGGTCAATGCCCCCAATCTACCACCAGAATAACAGAGGGTCAGTGTCCCCAATCTACACACGAATAACAGAGGGTCAGTGCCCCCAATCTACCCCCAGAATAATGCAAAGGGTCAGTGCCCCCAATCTACCCCCATAATAATGCAAAGGGTCAGTGCCCCCAATCTACCCCCAGAATAATAGAGGGTCAGTGCCCCCAATCTACCCCTAGAATAACAGCGTTAGTGTCCCCAATCTATCCCCAGAATAACATAGGGTCAGTGCCCCCAATCTACCTCCAGAATAATCAAAGGGTCAGTGCCCCCAATCTTCCCCCGAATAACAGAGGGTCTGTGCCCCCAATCTACCCCCGAATAATCAAAGGGTCAGTGCCCTCAATCTACCCCCAGAATAATGCAAAGGGTCAGTGCCCCCAATCTACCATCCGAATAACAGAGGGTCAGTGCCCCTAATCTACTCCCTGAGTAATGCAAAGAGTCAGTGCGCCCAATCTACCCCAAGAATAATCAAAGGGTCAATGCCCCAAATCTACCCCCAGAATAATCAAAGGGTCAGTGCCCCCAATCAACCCCCCAAATAACAGAGGGTCAGTGCTCCCAATCTACCCGCCGAGTAATGCAAAGGGTCAGTGCCCCCAATTTACCCCCAGAATAATCAAAGGGTCAGTGCTCCCAATCTACCCCCTGAATAACAGAGGGTCAGTGCCCCCAATTTACCCCCAGAATAATCAAAGGGTCAGTGCCCCCAATTACCCCCAGAATAATGCAAAGGGTCAGTGCCCCCAATCTACCACCAGAATAATGCAAAGGGTCAGTGCCCCCAATCTACCCCCAGAATAATGCAAAGGGTCAGTGCCCCCAATCTACCCCCAGAATAACAGAGGGTCAGTGCCCCCAATCTACCCTCAGAATAATGCAAAGGGTCAGTGCCCCCAATATACCCGCCCAAATAACAGAGGGTCAGTGCCCCAATCTACCCCCGAATAACAGAGTGTCAGTGCCCCTAATCTACCCCCCTAAATAACAGAGACTCAGTGCCCCTAATCTACCCCCCGAATAACAGAGAGTCAGTGCCCCCAATCTACCCCCAGAATAACAAAGAGTCAGTGCCCCTAATCTACCCCCCGGAATAACAGAGGATCAGTGCCCCCAATCTACCCCCCCAAATAACAGAGTGTCAGTGCCCCCAATCTACCCCCCCAAATAACAGAGGGTCAGTGCCCCCAATCTACCCCTAGAATAATAGAGGGTCAATGCCCCCAATCTACCACCAGAATAACAGAGGGTCAGTGCCCCCAATCTACACACGAATAACAGAGGGTCAGTGCCCCCAATCTACCCCCAGAATAATGCAAAGGGTCAGTGCCCCCAATCTACCCCCATAATAATGCAAAGGGTCAGTGCCCCCAATCTACCCCCAGAATAATAGAGGGTCAGTGCCCCCAATCTACCCCTAGAATAACAGCGTTAGTGTCCCCAATCTACCCCCAGAATAATGAAAAGGGTCAGTGCCCCCAATCTACCCCCCAAATAACAGAGAGTTAGTGCCCCCAATCTACCCCCCCAAATAACAGAGGGTCAGTGCCCCCAATCTACCCCTAGAATAATAGAGGGTCAGTGCCCCCAATCTACCCCCAGAATAATAGAGGGTCAGTGCCCCCAATCTACCCCTAGAATAACAGCGTTAGTGTCCCCAATCTACCCCCAGAATAACAGAGGGTCAGTGCCCCCAATCTACCCCCAGAATAATGCAAAGGGTCAGTGCCCCCAATCTACCCCCCAAATAACAGAGAGTCAGTGCCCCTAATCTACCCCCCGAATAACAGAGTCAGTGCCCCCAATCTACACACGAATAACAGAGGGTCAGTGCCCCCAATCTACCCCCAGAATAATGCAAAGGGTCAGTGCCCCCAATCTACCCCCTTAATAATGCAAAGGGTCAGTGCCCCCAATCTACCCCTAGAATAACAGAGTTAGTGTCCCCAATCTACCCCCAGAATAACAGAGGGTCAGTGCCCCCAATCTTCCCCTAGAATAATAGAGGGTCAGTGCCCCCAATCTACCACCAGAATAACAGAGTCAGTGCCCCCAATCTACACACGAATAACAGAGGGTCAGTGCCCCCAATCTACCCCCAGAATAATGCAAAGGGTCAGTGCCCCCAATCTACTTCTAGAATAACAGGGTCAGTGCCCCCAATCTACCCCCAGAATAATGCAAAGGGTGAGTGCCCCCAATCTACCCCCATAATAATGCAAAGGGTCAGTGCCCCCAATCTACCCCCAGAATAACAGAGGGTCAGTGCCCCCAATCTACCCCCAGAATAATAGAGGGTCAGTGCCCCCAATCTACCCCTAGAATAACAGAGTTAGTGTCCCCAATCTACACACGAATAACAGAGGGTCAGTGCCCCCAATCTACCCCCAGAATAATGCAAAGGGTCAGTGCCCCCAATCTACCCCCCCAAATAACAGAGGGTCAGTGCCCCCAATCTACCCCTAGAATAACAGAGAGTCAGTGCCCCTAATCTAACCCCCAAATAACAGAGGGTCAGTGCCCCCAATCTACACCCAGAATAATGCAAAGGGTCAGTGCGCCCAATCTACACCCAGAATAATCAAAGGGTCAGTGCCCCCAATCTACACCCAGAATAACAGAGGGTCAGTGCCCCCAATCTACCACTAGAATAACAGAGGGTCAGTGCCCCCAATCTACCCCCAGAATAACAGAGGGTCAGTGCGCCCAATCTACACCCAGAATAATAGAGGGTCAGTGCCCCTAATCTACACCCAGAATAACAGAGGGTCAGTGCGCCCAATCTACTCCCAGAATAATCAAAGGGTCAGTGCCCCCAATCTACCCCCAGAATAATAGAGGGTCAGTGCCCCCAATCTACCCCCAGAATAACAGAGGGTCAGTGCCCCTAATCTAACCCCGAAATAACAGAGGGTCAGTGCCCCCAATCTACACCCAGAATAACAGAGGGTCAGTGCGCCCAATCTACACCCAGAATAATAGAGGGTCAGTGCCCCTAATCTACACCCCGAATAACAGAGGGTCAGTGCGCCCAATCTACACCCAGAATAATCAAAGGGTCAGTGCCCCCAATCTACCCCCAGAATAATAGAGGGTCAGTGCCCCCAATCTACCCCCAGAATAACAGAGGGTCAGTGCCCCTAATCTACACCCAGAATAACAGAGGGTCAGTGCCCCTAATCTACACCCAGAATAACAGAGGGTCAGTGCCCCAATCTACCCCCGAATAACAGAGTGTCAGTGCCCCCAATCTACACCCAGAATAACAGAGGGTCAGTGCCCCCAATCTACACCCAGAATAACAAAGGGTCAGTGCCCCAATCTACCCCCGAATAACAGAGTGTCAGTGCCCCCAATCTACACCCAGAATAACAGAGGGTCAGTGCCCCCAATCTACACCCAGAATAACAGAGGGTCAGTGCCCCTAATCTACACCCAGAATAACAGAGGGTCAGTGCCCCTAATCTACACTAAGAATAACAGAGGGTCAGTGCCCCTAATCTACACCCAGAATAACAGAGGGTCAGTGCCCCTAATCTACACCCAGAATAACAGGGTCAGTGCCCCTAATCTACACCCAGAATAACAGAGGGTCAGTGCCCCTAATCTACACCCAGAATAACAGAGAGTCAGTGTCCCCAATCTACACCCCGAATAACAGAGGGTCAGTGCCCCCAATCTACGCCCAGAATAACAGAGGGTCAGTGCCCCAATCTACCCCCGAATAACAGAGTGTCAGTGCCCCCAATCTACACCCAGAATAACAGAGGGTCAGTGCCCCCAATCTACACCCAGAATAACAGAGGGTCAGTGCCCCTAATCTACACCCAGAATAACAGAGGGTCAGTGCCCCCAATCTACACCCAGAATAACAGAGGGTCAGTGCCCCTAATCTACCCCCAAATAACAGAGGGTCAGTGCCCCCAATCTACCCCCAGAATAACAGAGGGTCAGTGCCCCCAATCTACACCCCGAATAACAGAGGGTCAGTGCCCCCCATCTACACCCATAATAACAGAGGGTCAGTGCCGCTAATCTACACCCCGAATAACAGAGGGTCAGTGCCCCTAATCTACACCCCGAATAACAGAGGGTCAGTGCCCCTAATCTACACCCAGAATAACAGAGAGTCAGTGTCCCCAATCTACACCCCGAATAACAGAGGGTCAGTGCCCCCAATCTACCCCTAGAATAACAGAGGGTCAGTGCCCCTAATCTACACCCCGAATAACAGAGGGTCAGTGCCCCTAATCTACACCCCGAATAACAGAGGGTCAGTGCCGCTAATCTACACCCCGAATAACAGAGGGTCAGTGCCCCTAATCTACACCCCGAATAACAGAGGGTCAGTGCCCTCAATCTACACCCCGAATAACAGAGGGTCAGTGCCCCTAATCTACACCCCGAATAACAGAGGGTCAGTGCCCCCAATCTACACCCCGAATAACAGAGGGTCAGTGCCCCTAATCTACACCCCGAATAACAGAGGGTCAGTGCCCCCAATCTACACCCAGAATAACAGAGGGTCAGTGCCCCTAATCTACACCCAGAATAACAGAGGGTCAGTGCCCCTAATCTACACCCCGAATAACAGAGGGTCAGTGCCCCTAATCTACACCCAGAATAACAGAGGGTCAGTGCCCCTAATCTACACCCAGAATAACAGAGGGTCAGTGTCCCCAATCTACACCCAGAATAACAGAAGGTCAGTGCCCCTAATCTACACCCAGAATAACAGAGGGTCAGTGCCCCTAATCTACACCCAGAATAACAGAGGGTCAGTGCCCCTAATCTACACCCAGAATAACAGAGGGTCAGTGCCCCCAATCTACACCCAGAATAACAGAGGGTCAGTGCCCCTAATCTACACCCCGAATAACAGAGGGTCAGTGCCCCTAATCTACACCCAGAATAACAGAGGGTCAGTGCCCCTAATCTACACCCCGAATAACAGAGGGTCAGTGCCCCTAATCTACACCCAGAATAACAGAGAGTCAGTGCCCCCAATCTACACCCAGAATAACAGAGGGTCAGTGCCCCCTTTCTACACCCAGAATAACAGAGAGTCAGTGCCCCCAATCTACACCCAGAATAACAGAGGGTCAGTGCCCCCTTTCTACACCCTGAATAACAGAGGGTCAGTGCCCCTAATCTACACCCAGAATAACAGAGAGTCAGTGCCCCCAATCTACACCCAGAATAACAGAGGGTCAGTGCCCCCAATCTACACCCAGAATAACAGAGGGTCAGTGCCCCTAATCTACACCCCGAATAACAGAGGGTCAGTGCCCCCAATCTACACCCAGAATAACAGAGGGTCAGTGCCCCTAATCTACACCCAGAATAACAGAGGGTCAGTGCCCCTAATCTACACCCAGAATAACAGAGAGTCAGTGCCCCCAATCTACACCCAGAATAACAGAGGGTCAGTGCCCCCAATCTACACCCAGAATAACAGAGGGTCAGTGCCCCTAATCTACACCCCGAATAACAGAGGGTCAGTGCCCCTAATCTACACCCAGAATAACAGAGGGTCAGTGTCCCTAATCTACACCCAGAATAACAGAGGGTCAGTGCCCCCAATCTACACCCAGAATAACAGAGGGTCAGTGCCCCTAATCTACACCCCGAATAACAGAGGGTCAGTGCCCCTAATCTACACCCAGAATAACAGAGAGTCAGTGCCCCCAATCTACACCCAGAATAACAGAGGGTCAGTGCCCCTAATCTACACCCAGAATAACAGAGGGTCAGTGCCCCTAATCTACACCCCGAATAACAGAGGGTCAGTGCCCCTAATCTACACCCTAAATAACAGAGGGTCAGTGCCCCCAATCTACACCCAGAATAACAGAGGGTCAGTGCCCCTAATCTACACCCCGAATAACAGAGGGTCAGTGCCCCTAATCTACACCCAGAATAACAGAGAGTCAGTGCCCCCAATCTACACCCAGAATAACAGAGGGTCAGTGCCCCTAATCTACACCCAGAATAACAGAGGGTCAGTGCCCCTAATCTACACCCCGAATAACAGAGGGTCAGTGCCCCTAATCTACACCCTAAATAACAGAGGGTCAGTGCCCCCAATCTACACCCAGAATAACAGAGGGTCAGTGCCCCTAATCTACACCCCGAATAACAGAGGGTCAGTGCCCCCAATCTACACCCAGAATAACAGAGGGTCAGTGCCCCTAATCTACACCCAGAATAACAGAGGGTCAGTGCCCCTAATCTACACCCCGAATAACAGAGGGTCAGTGCCCCTAATCTACACCCAGAATAACAGAGGGTCAGTGCCCCTAATCTACACCCAGAATAACAGAGGGTCAGTGCCCCTAATCTACACCCCGAATAACAGAGGGTCAGTGCCCCCAATCTACACCCAGAATAACAGAGGGTCAGTGCCCCTAATCTACACCCAGAATAACAGAGGGTCAGTGCCCCTAATCTACACCCCGAATAACAGAGGGTCAGTGCCCCTAATCTACACCCAGAATAACAGAGGGTCAGTGCCCCTAATCTACACCCAGAATAACAGAGGGTCAGTGCCCCTAATCTGCACCCAGAATAACAGAGGGTCAGTGCCCCTAATCTACACCCCGAATAACAGAGGGTCAGTGTCCCCAATCTACACCCAGAATAACAGAGAGTCAGTGCCCCTAATCTACACCCAGAATAACAGAGGGTCAGTGCCCCCAATCTACACCCAGAATAACAGAGGGTCAGTGCCCCCAATCTACACCCAGAATAATGCAAAGGGTCAGTGCCCCTAATCTACACCCCGAATAACAGAGGGTCAGTGCCCCTAATCTACACCCAGAATAACAGAGGGTCAGTGCCCCCAATCTACACCCAGAATAACAGAGGGTCAGTGCCCCTAATGTACACGCAGAATAACAGAGGGTCAGTGCCCCCAATCTACACCCAGAATAACAGAGGGTCAGTGCCCCCAATCTACACCCAGAATAACAGAGGGTCAGTGCCCCCAATCTACACCCAGAATAACAGAGGGTCAGTGTCCCCAATCTACACCCTAAATAACAGAGGGTCAGTGCCCCTAATCTACACCCCGAATAACAGAGGGTCAGTGCCCCCAATCTACACCCCGAATAACAGAGGGTCAGTGCCCCCAATCTACACCCAGAATAACAGAGGGTCAGTGCCCCCAATCTACACCCAGAATAACAGAGGGTCAGTGCCCCCAATCTACACCCCGAATAACAGAGGGTCAGTGCCCCTAATCTACACCCTAAATAACAGAGGGTCAGTGCCCCCAATCTACTTCTAGAATAACAGAGGGTTAGTGCCCCCAATCCCAAGGCTGTTAGGCCCCTGATGCCCCCAATAGTTATCTGGGCGAGGCTTGTGCCCCTCTTGCTCCTGGGATGAAGGTGACTGAGCTGGAATTCTCCTCGGGCGGTTCCACCTGAATTCTCAAGGACGTGGTAATATTGTGAATAAAGCTGGGAGTCTTGGGGGGTGCGAGGAGGAGGAGGAGGAGGAGGAGGAGGAGGCACCTGTGCAGGATCCTGCAGTCCTCAGAGGGCAGCACCACTCATCACCTGGACACAACCTGCACCGGTGAGTCCTGAACCAGGGACGGTCCCCGCTCAGCTACCAGGGGTGGGAGGACAGATCTGCCATTCAGAAGTCTGGGAAAGTTGGGGGGCGGTGAGGGCTCACAGCATCCATCATCGCTCCATCATTGGGGTGTTCCTTCATAAACAGCCGGCTGAAAGTGAGATGCACTGATGCAGCTGAACTATGATTGCTGCTCTGGATGTGACTGGTGTATGAGATTGCGATTCAGGATCAGTAGCAAAGAAATAAGACGTCCACAGGGGGCGCCAGGAATCCCCCGTCCCTGGGGGGAGATATTTGTGTTCATGTCTGGAGCTTGTAGAGTGTCACTGTCTCTGCAGCTTGTTGTGTTATCAGATTCCAGCGATTATTAATAGAACGAAGCGAAGAATGTGTCAGATTAATGGAAGAACGAGGATAAAGCGGGCGATGACGGAAGGCGGATCAGCTCCAAAGACAGCGACACAAGTGTGAGCCGAGCACGGTGACCTTCACCAGCCCCCAGCTGATGCCAGCGCAGAACTACCACTCTCATCCTCTGTATACACTGCACAGTACTACGACTCTCATCCTCTATTCTGTATATACACTGCACAGTACTACTACTCTCATCCTCTGTATACACTGCACAGTACTACGACTCTCATCCTCTGTTCTGTATATACACTGCACAGTACTACGACTCTCATCCTCTATTCTGTATATACGCTGCACAGTGACCTTCACCAGCCCCCAGCTGATCCCAGCGCAGAACTACCACTCTCATCCTCTATATACACTACACAGTACTACGACTCTCATCCTCTATATACACTGCACGGTGACCTTCACCAGCCCCCAGCGCAGAACTACCACTCTCATCCTCTGTATACACTGCACAGTACTACGACTCTCATCCTCTATATACACTGCACAGTGACCTTCACCAGCCCCCAGCTGATCCCAGCGCAGAACTACCACTCTCATCCTCTGTATACACTGCACAGTACTACGACTCTCATCCTCTATATACACTGCACGGTGACCTTCACCAGCCCCCAGCGCAGAACTACCACTCTCATCCTCTGTATACACTGCACAGTACTACGACTCTCATCCTCTATATACACTGCACGGTGACCTTCACCAGCCCCCAGCGCAGAACTACCACTCTCATCCTCTGTATACACTGCACAGTACTACGACTCTCATCCTCTATATACACTGCACGGTGACCTTCACCAGCCCCCAGCTGATCCCAGCGCAGAACTACCACTCTCATCCTCTGTATACACTGCACAGTACTACGACTATCATCCTCTATATACACTGCACAGTGCTACTACTCTCATCCTCTATTCTGTATATACACTGCACAGTACTACTACTCTCATCCTCTATTCTGTATATACACTGCACAGTACTACTACTCTCATCCTCTATTCTGTATATACACTGCACAGTACTACTACTCTCATCCTCTATTCTGTATATACACTGCACAGTACTACGACTCTCATCCTCTATATACACTGCACGGTGACCTTCACCAGCCCCCAGCGCAGAACTACCACTCTCATCCTCTGTATACACTGCACAGTACTACGACTCTCATCCTCTATTCTGTATATACGCTGCACAGTGACCTTCACCAGCCCCCAGCTGATCCCAGCGCAGAACTACCACTCTCATCCTCTGTATACACTGCACAGTACTACGACTCTCATCCTCTATATACACTGCACGGTGACCTTCACCAGCCCCCAGCGCAGAACTACCACTCTCATCCTCTGTATACACTGCACAGTACTACTACTCTCATCCTCTATTCTGTATATACACTGCGCAGTGACCTTCACCAGCCCCCAGCTGATCCCAGCGCAGAACTACCACTCTCATCCTCTGTATACACTTCACAGTACTACGACTCTCATCCTCTATATACACTGCACGGTGACCTTCACCAGCCCCCAGCGCAGAACTACCACTCTCATCCTCTGTATACACTGCACAGTACTACTACTCTCATCCTCTATTCTGTATATACGCTGCGCAGTGACCTTCACCAGCCCCCAGCTGATCCCAGCGCAGAACTACCACTCTCATCCTCTGTATACACTGCACAGTACTACTACTCTCATCCTCTATTCTGTATATACACTGCACAGTGACCTTCACCAGCCCCCAGCTGATCCCAGCGCAGAACTACCACTCTCATCCTCTATATACACTGCACAGTACTACGACTATCATCCTCTATTCTGTATATACACTGCACAGTACTACTACTCTCATCCTCTATTCTATATATACACTGCACAGTACTACTACTCTCATCCTCTATTCTGTATATACACTGCACAGTACTACTACTCTCATCCTCTATTCTGTATATACACTGCACAGTACTACTACTCTCATCCTCTATTCTGTATATACGCTGCACAGTACTACTACTCTCATCCTCTATTCTGTATATACACTGCACAGTGACCTTCACCAGCCCCCAGCTGATCCCAGCGCAGAACTACCACTCTCATCCTCTGTATACACTGCACAGTACTACGACTCTCATCCTCTGTATACACTGCACAGTACTACGACTATCATCCTCTATATACACTGCACAGTGCTACTACTCTCATCCTCTATATACACAGCACAGTGACCTTCACCAGCCCCCAGCTGATCCCAGCGCAGAACTACCACTCTCATCCTCTGTATACACTGCACAGTACTACGACTCTCATCCTCCATATACACTGCACAGTACTACTACTCTTATCCACTATATACACTGCACAGTACTACTACTCTCATCCTCTATTCTGTATGTACGCTGCATAGTACTACTACTCTCATCCTCTATTCTGTATATACACTGCACAGTACTACTACTCTCATCCTCTATTCTGTATATACATTGCACAGTACTACTACTCTCATCCTCTATTCTGTATATACATTGCACAGTACTACTACTCTCATCCTCTATTCTGTATATACAATGCACAGTACTACTACTCTCATCCTCTGTTCTGTATATACACTGCACAGTACTACTACTCTCATCCTCTATTCTGTATGTACGCTGCATAGTACTACTACTCTCATCCTCTATTCTGTATATACACTGCACAGTACTACTACTCTCATCCTCTATTCTGTATATACATTGCACAGTACTACTACTCTCATCCTCTATTCTGTATATACATTGCACAGTACTACTACTCTCATCCTCTATTCTGTATATACAATGCACAGTACTACTACTCTCATCCTCTATTCTATATATACACTGCACAGTACTACTACTCTCATCCTCTATTCTGTATATACACTGCACAGTACTACTACTCTCATCCTCTATTCTGTATATACACTGCACAGTACTACTACTCTCATCCTCTATTCTATATATACACTGCACAGTACTACTACTATCATCCTCTATTCTGTATATACACTGCACAGTACTACTACTCTCATCCTCTATTCTATATATACACTGCACAGTACTACTACTCTCATCCTCTATTCTGTATATACACTGCACAGTACTACTACTCTCATCCTCTATTCTGTATATACACTGCACAGTACTACTACTCTCATCCTCTATTCTGTATATACACTGCACAGTTCTACTACTCTCATCCTCTATTCTGTATATACACTGCACAGTACTACTACTCTCATCCTCTATTCTGTATATACGCTGCACAGTGACCTTCACCAGCCCCCAGCTGATCCCAGCGCAGAACTACTACTCTCATCCTCTGTATACACTGCACAGTACTACGACTATCATCCTCTATATACACTGCACAGTGCTACTACTCTCATCCTCTATATACACAGCACAGTACTACTACTCTCATCCTCTATTCTATATATACACTGCACAGTACTACTACTCTCATATTCTATTCTGTATATACACTGCACAGTACTACTACTCTCATCCTCTATTCTGTATATACGCTGCACAGTGACCTTCACCAGCCCCCAGCTGATCCCAGCACAGAACTACGACTCTCATCCTCCATATACACTGCACAGTACTACGACTCTCATCCTCTCTTCTGTATGTACGCTGCATAGTACTACTACTCTCATCCTCTATTCTGTATATACACTGCACAGTACTACTACTCTCATCCTCTATTCTGTATATACATTGCACAGTACTACTACTCTCATCCTCTGTTCTGTATATACACTGCACAGTACTACTACTCTCATCCTCTATTCTATATATACACTGCACAGTACTACTACTCTCATCCTCTATTCTATATATACACTGCACAGTACTACTACTCTCATCCTCTATTCTGTATATACACTGCACAGTACTACTACTCTCATCCTCTATTCTATATATACACTGCACAGTACTACTACTCTCATCCTCTATTCTGTATATACGCTGCACAGTACTACTACTCTCATCCTCTATTCTGTATATACATTGCACAGTACTACTACTCTCATCCTCTATTCTGTATATACATTGCACAGTACTACTACTCTCATCCTCTATTCTGTATATACACTGCACAGTACTACTACTCTCATCCTCTGTTCTGTATATACACTGCACAGTACTACTACTCTCATCCTCTATTCTATATATACACTGCACAGTACTACTACTCTCATCCTCTATTCTGTATATACACTGCACAGTACTACTACTCTCATCCTCTATTCTATATATACACTGCACAGTACTACTACTCTCATCCTCTATTCTGTATATACGCTGCACAGTACTACTACTCTCATCCTCTATTCTGTATATACACTGCACAGTACTACTACTCTCATCCTCTATTCTATATATACACTGCACAGTACTACTACTCTCATCCTCTATTCTGTATATACACTGCACAGTACTACTACTCTCACCCTCTATTCTGTATATACACTGCCCAGTACTACTACTCTCATCCTCTATTCTGTATATACACTGCACAATACTACTACTCTCATCCTCTATTCTGTATATACACTGCACAGTACTACTACTCTCATCCTCTATTCTGTATATACACTGCACAGTACTACTACTCTCATCCTCTATTCTGTATATACACTGCACAGTACTACTACTCTCATCCTCTATTCTGTATATACACTGTACAGTATTACGACTCTCATCCTCTATTCTGTATATACACTGCACAGTACTACTACTCTCATCCTCTATTCTGTATATACACTGCACAGTACTACTACTATCATCCTCTATTCTGTATATACACTGCACAGTACTACTACTCTCATCCTCTATTCTGTATATACGCTGCACAGTACTACTACTCTCATCCTCTATTCTATATATACACTGCACAGTACTACTACTCTCATCCTCTATTCTGTATATACACTGCACAGTACTACTACTCTCATCCTCTATTCTATATATACACTGCACAGTACTACTACTCTCATCCTCTATTCTGTATATACACTGCACAGTACTACTACTCTCATCCTCTATTCTGTATATACACTGCACAGTACTACTACTCTCATCCTCTATTCTGTATATACACTGCCCAGTACTACTACTCTCATCGTCTATTCTGTATATACACTGCACAGTACTACTACTCTCATCCTCTATTCTGTATATACGCTGCACAGTGACCTTCACCAGCCCCCAGCTGATCCCAGCGCAGAACTACGACTCTCATCCTCTATATACACTGCACAGTACTACTACTCTCATCCTCTATTCTATATATACACTGCACAGTACTACTACTCTCATCCTCTATTCTGTATATACACTGCACAGTACTACTACTCTCATCCTCTATTCTATATATACACTGCACAGTACTACTACTCTCATCCTCTATTCTGTATATACACTGCACAGTACTACTACTCTCATCCTCTATTCTGTATATACACTGCACAGTTCTACTACTCTCATCCTCTATTCTGTATATACACTGCCCAGTACTACTACTCTCATCGTCTATTCTGTATATACACTGCACAGTACTACTACTCTCATCCTCTATTCTGTATATACGCTGCACAGTGACCTTCACCAGCCCCCAGCTGATCCCAGCGCAGAACTACGACTCTCATCCTCCATATACACTGAACAGTACTACTACTCTTATCCTCTCTTCTGTATGTACGCTGCATAGTACTACTACTCTCATCCTCTATTCTGTATATACATTGCACAGTACTACTACTCTCATCCTCTGTTCTGTATATACACTGCACAGTACTACTACTCTCATCCTCTATTCTATATATACACTGCACAGTACTACTACTCTCATCCTCTATTCTGTATATACACTGCACAGTACTACTACTC